>NC_137154.1:102361512-102961512 GCF_951394435.1 Stenella coeruleoalba | reverse complement strand
CCAGCCTGCCCGCCGCCTCGCCGCCCCGGCAGACCCCAGCGCTCCGCGCCCACCGCCCGGTCGCTTACCTTAATAGTCCCGTCCATTTGGCCAAGTCTGCAGCCGAGCCCCCCAATATTCCACACATTGACCCGGTTACAGCCTGACCTCGCAGCCCCTTCGGATTAGCCCGGCGCGGCCTCTCTGGCGCCCTGGGCCCTCCCTGCGTGCCCCCCGCGAGCGCCCTGCCCTCGCTCCCCTGTGCACGTTTGTTGTTGTAGCGGAGCGAAAAAGAGACAGTTAACCGGATGAAACTTTTTTTCAGCTAATTTTGGGAAGTGACTTCACTTTGCGAATGGGGAGGAAGTCCTATCTCTCTCTCTCTCTCTCTCTCTCTCTCTCTGTCTCTCGCTCTCCTCTCTCTTCTCTTCTCTCCCCTCTGCTCTCCCTCGTCTTCCCTCTCCCCCCCTCACACCCCCTCTTCCTCCCCTCCGCGGGTCCTGCTTTTCGCATCACACACACTATATAAATACACGCGGAGATGCCCAGATACATTCATGCGCTGCGCCCACAGGATACTTGCTCCCGGGAGATAAGAGCGAGCTGGGAACAATGCCGGGGTCCACGCCCAGCGCCCGCGCCCTGATTCCCGCAGTCTGCATGCCTCCCCCCACACCTTCCCCCAAAGTCCAACACCGAACGCCTTTGGCCTCCTTCCTTTCCAGGGGCCGTTGGCCGAAGGTGGCCCTCCTGACTCATTCACTTTCCGTTTCTTCCCACAGATACGTTCATTAATGTTTTTTCCAGCCGAGTCAAACTTTTTCTGGGGTTGGGGGGGAGGCGGGGGGCGGGAGAGTTTACTCGGGCTGGGGATAACCTGGAGCCTACTGCCCGGGAAGATCCGGACGCAGACCGAAGCCGACCAACCATTAGAAAGTGCATCCAATGGGAATTTTTCCACTCGGGCCCTCGGCTGCGGAGTCGCGCAGACTCCCGGAGCGGCTCACCCATCGACGCGGACTCGGGGCGGTTTCGGACGGACCCCGGCAGTCGGGGGCGTGGACTCGGCTCCCAGCGAGCTGTGAGCGGAGGGACGCACGCGGGGAGGAGCGCCTCGGCCCCTCTGCTACTGGGGAGGTCCCGGCGCCCGCCGAGGGCCGGGACCTGCGGCACCCCAGACCACTGCTCCGCGCCTTCTAGGGTCAACTCCCTGGCACATACCCCAACCCGACGGCCCAAGCCCTGGCACTCGGGTCAAAGCCGCCTATGCAATGCCACCTTGGGCCCCAAGAAACCTACACTACGGAGAGACGATCCCTCCAGGCTGGCCGGCGGGTCTCCAAAGCACAGCAGGCAACATCCCCACACCGACCCAGACTTCTCCCGGGTGAGACCCCCGGGGCCGGGGCTCAAGACCATCATCCCCACCCCGCCGTGAGGCCAACCTCCCCTCGGCCCGCCTTGTCGGGCCCCACCACCCGGAGACCTCCCGGGTCCCTCCGCAGTGCCGCCGCCCGCTCCAGTTGGCGCAGCGAGGGGACCCCCGGGCGCTCTCGGCCTGACTCGCTTCTCCCCGACCTCCTCCGAAACAGGTTACCTTGTCCACGCTCTCCAGACCACGCTTTGGACTTTCTCACTTTTATTTAAGAGTCCACCCGGAGAAAGAGGAAAAAAAAATCCAGAGGAGATCCGAGTCAATTGGAAAGAAAAATTTTCAAAAGGGTGTCCACAGCGGCGAAAAAGGTGACTTATTAATTCTTTATTTCTTCAGGAGCAGTTGAGCCCGAGAGCTCGCTGGCCTCCCTCCCTCCCCCCACCCCCTTCTCGAAATTAGTCTCATCAATTCAGCTCCAATTTTGGGTTCGAATACAGACACGGGTCTGAACGTGACCAGACCTGGAGTGGCGGGTGTAGCTTGCCAGCAATTGTGACTCGGTGTGCGTACGGGGGAGAGGGGTGGGGGTGGGATGGGGGCCGGGCCGCCCCCCCCACCTCCTGTCTGCTTCTCAATCCAGGGGTCTGCTCGGGGGCTCCCCTGGGACCGCCACATCTGGTTACCGCTAGCGGGGTCAGTCCCCCCCTTTGCCTGGGGCCACCAGTTCTGGAGTTCAATTAAAAGAAATCAGGCTTAACCCTTTCCTCCCCTCGGCCCCGACGCCCGCCCTCTCTCTCTTCCCTTCAGCGTTTCCACATGCTTTCCAGAGAGGAAAGAGGTTAAAGGGAAAGGAAGAATGAATTACATCCTTTCAAACCCCAAATTGTTTCCTTTTCAGCCCAGACTCTGCCGACCTTCAAACGACAACAAGGCTTTCAGAAGGGAGCGGGGAAACCGCTTCCCACACGGACCTGACCAGAAACCCGGCACCCCCGGCCACATTCCCCCTCTTTCAGGCAGAGAGAACTCCAGTCTACCGCCGGAGGCCCCCTTCCTGGTGCTGGGCAAACACTCAGGCCGTTAAAGGCCATCGCAGGCCAGCCAGCGTCTCCCCCTTCTACACCCGGTCTTCCTAATACGTGAGAAGGCACTTCTGTGGCAAAACATTGGCCAGGTGTCTCTTTCCACCTCCTGTCCAGCCTGGCAAATAACAGATTGGCTTCACTGCTCTGATCAGTAAGTCACCCCAACATCTCTAGTACCCCCAACTCCTTTTAGCAGGAGCTGCCTCTCCCCTAGGGAGAACTCAGTGTGGAACTAGATTAAAATGAGGACTTGCCCTCCTGTTTGAGCTGTGGAACTCAACAGCACTTTCCGTTTCTGCCTGTAAAACCAAAGCTTCTGGCAATTTCGTAATTTTGAAGATGGTGGGGAGGGGAAGAGGCTGGCACTGGTACAGCTGTCACCCCTTAGTGACTCACTGACTGGCACTGGGGCCGCGGCTTTTAGTGTTTACCAGCCCCTCTGTCAGAAGCTCCTGTCTATTCACAAGGTCCTCCAGCCAGAAAGAAGAGCCCCCCAACTCTGAAGAGCCCTCTGAGGGAATCTGAGTCTCCCTGTGACCCGCACTGGCATGGCAGTGGGCAGGGCTGCCCACTTATGTAACTCTGGGTTTGATGTCCCACTCCACTGCTGCCGCTGCTTTTTTAAATCCTGAAGGGGGAAAAAAGCCCTAACCAAACACAACAGTAAACAAGCCTGCCCTGTTTAATGTGGTAACCACCAGACATCTGGAAAGATGGTTTGATCCTGGCAGCTCACATTGTTTTCACGAGCAGCCAAAGAGAATATTTCGAATGTTTGCATTGAGACAAATTGATAGAGAGCCTGTGGTGAAGCAGCTACAGATGAAAACGGTCTTGGAGCTGGGGAGGGGGAATCCTTCCCGTTCTCTCTCCTCACCCCTCTTCTGCCCTCTCCCCTCCCCCTCCTCTCCCTTCTCCTGGCCCAGCTAGGGGCTGGTTACCCCAGCCCACGCATTTGCTCACACCCTCTTTCCTGGCTCACCAGAGACTGTCCTGCCTCTCCCTTTCCCAGACTGGGCAGGGCTGGTGACCAGGAGCTGATGCCCAATACCGTCCTGCCCACTCCACCAGCCCCGGCTGGCTTTCAAGTCAGGGGAAGCTCACAGCCGAACCCGCACTGAAAACAAAAGCCAGCAACCGGGGGTCGGGGTTGGGGGGGGGGAACCAACAAAAGAGCCCACCACACGTTTCTGAGTCTAAGGTCACTTGCAGAACGCATGCCCACGGGGGCGAGCACTCAGGG
Organism: Stenella coeruleoalba; assembly: GCF_951394435.1. Taxonomy (NCBI): domain Eukaryota; kingdom Metazoa; phylum Chordata; class Mammalia; order Artiodactyla; family Delphinidae; genus Stenella; species Stenella coeruleoalba. Next base: position 102,957,830 of record NC_137154.1, on the reverse strand, counting down.
AACCTTTGGACCTGGAGCATTTTCACTGCAACTGTGGTGGGGCGACTTGCCTCGCACCATCCGCACTTGACAATATTTTCAAAGATGCGGAAGTCCTGCTTCCCCCGGGAGGGGAGCGGCGGGGTGAAACGTGTCTTGGCTCGCTCAATGTCAGCCCTTTTGACCCGGTCAAGACTTTCCAGACGCGGCTTCCCGGGCTTCTTCGGTCCCAGCCCGGGTTGGGGGTGGGAGGACGCGACAACCGGAGCCGGGTCCCTGGGGTGCCTCCAGACCTCGGGACCTCCGGTCACTTGAAACCCCGAAAGATGCCAGGCTTGGCAGGGCGTCTCGGGCGGGTCCTTCCCCTTTCGTCCTCCCTCCTCCCGGCCCCTCCGGTCCGGCGTCCTCGGCGGGTATTCGAGCTGGCAAGGGGGGTGGGGGAGGGCGCGCGGGGGAGGGACGGGCGAACGAGCGCCAAAACTCCAGACTGCACAACTGCAGCTTCAAGTGTCTGGCCCCTCGCTCGAGGCCATAATTAATTTGAGATTTATTTTTATTGGAGAACTCGAGTCTCGTCTGACCTTAGCCAAACAAGGCAGCTCGAGCCGCCCCTGGATGCGCTTGAATGCCGGGGAATATTTCTGCAGGAAGGCTCTGCAGGCGCGCCTGCTTTGAATTTGTTTCTCAGACTTCATCGACTCACAAATTGAAGGAAGATTTAGAGCCTCTGCTGGCCCGGCCCGCTCCCCACGCTCGTTCTTGCCTTAGCGCCAAGAGGGTTCAAAACGCTACGTGGGAGGCCGCGGCGGCGGGAGGGCCCGGGAGGGGGAGGGTCTTTGCGCCCCGAGCCCCTGGCGCTCCGAGGCCGGGTCCCCAGACCACGCGGCGTCGAGGAGGAAATCCCAAGGGAGTCCGAGACTGACCAGAGAGCGCAGGCTGACAAGAGGTGGAGACCAGCCAGGTGCCGGGACCCTCACCCGGTGGCGGCGCCTAGACGGGGGCTTTGGGGGAAGGGAGAATTCAGCCTTTCCAAATCTCCAGCCGCCCTGCCTCCCAGCCGCCCCAAACAGCATGCAAAGTACAGACCTGTGTCCTTGAAACGCCGTTTCAGGACCTGCCGGCCAGATGCTGCCCCTGGGCCGTGCCGTTGCGAACATTCTGGGGCTACCAGCCTCTTTTCCTCTGGTTGGGGGGAGTCTCCCCCAGAATGCAGCGTGGGCTGAACCAGCACGCTGGTTGGAGGGGGAGCGAGAACAAGGAGTCTGGGAGACTCGTAAAGAGGGAAAGTGGGGGACCCTGTCAGTTTCTAGTGGGGCGGCGAGAGGTCTTCGGGGATGTGCTCCTGGCGCTGGAATTGCCAAGTGCTTTGCCCAGTGCGGGCACCTCGCAAGGACATGGTCAGGGTTCCTCCACTGGGTCTCCTGCCTCTCCCCGATACCTGCAAGTGGAACGTCCTGGTCGAACATTCGCATTGGGAAACCGGGCTCCTTGGGTTTATATTCTAGCTCTGCATTTACCAGCTCTGTGGCCTTGGACAAGTTCCTTAACCTCTCTGTGCTTCAATGTCGCATCTGTACGTTGGCTTTATAATAGGATCTACCTCAAAGGGCTGTTGTAAAGATGGAGTGAGTGTCTAGAACTCGCCTGGCGGTCAGCACAACTTCGCCCTTATTGTTTGTATCTTGGCTCTGCCCCTTGCAAGCTAGATTACATTAACCTCTCAATGCCTCAGTTTCTCATCTGCAAAATGGACCACCTCCTAGGGTTGTTATTAATATTAAATAAGTTAGTACAAATACAATGCTCTCCCCCTTTTCACCTTTCTCTTGCTCTTTCCAGCCTCAAATCCGCCCTACGCTCTCTCCTGCGCGGTCCTCCTTGAGCACTTGGAACCCAGATCGCTGCCCGGGTGGAGTGGGCACCCTTGGTTCCCCAGGGCCCGGCTCGTCTCCTGGCTCCTGGGGCCCCGGGCGCCTGGACCTGCCGTGTTTGCCAATAATATCGGAGCCGAGTGCTGAGGCGGGATGGCCGGGGCTTGGCGGCCGGAGACTGTTTGTGCCCCTCTGGCAAATGGTAGGCGTAGGGAGTCTGCGGAACAGACCCAAGATTGTCACCGCCATGCGGACCTCCCGACCTCATCAATGCACCTCTTTGTGCAACAATACAAACTTTGTGGCTGCCGAAAAATCCATTTTTTCCCCTTGAAAGGAGCTCCTGCGGCGAGCGGCTCCCCTGGCGGCCGGAGCTCATAGACTGCCGCCCCTCTCCCCCTCCCCCAGCGGCTCCCTCCACTCGCCGGGGCCCGTTTGCTTTCTCTCTGACTCTTGGCCTGGGTCAGGCTCCCGGGCTCCCGCTTGCCCCTCTGGGTCATCCTTAAGGTTTTGGGTCCCCGGGTGTGTGCAGGCTCGGGGGTCCCAGTGGATGGGAGAGAGACTGCAGCGCCCCGCCCCGGGGCCCTTCGCGGCCCTCAGGGCAGAGCCCGGAGTGAGAGCCGGGTCAGCTGCGCCCCGCGTCCCGGGAGCGGTGGGGTGGGAGGGGTTACCGCGCCCATAACCCCCCAGGAAACCTGGACGCCGCGAACCGAGCTCGCTGTAGTCTGTGTCTGCTCTGCCACCTCCTGGGAGGCATCCATCCACCCATCCGTTTACTGATTACCCGTCCATTGATTGACTCGTTTTTCATTCATTCATCACTGATAGATTAAACAGCCCTTCCCGGCCAAGCCTCCAAAACCTGGCTTCCCCAAAGTGACTATGTGGACTCCTTCAGACCACAGGCGGGGAAGATGCTACTTGGTGTCCACAGATTTCCCTTGAGAGAAACAGGAGGAGGGCTGGACGCAAAATTGACGCGCCCAGATAAGACCCGAGAGTCCCCACGCCGTCGAGGTGCCCGGTGGCCGCAGACGGTCGCTCCGCCCGGCTTTCGCGGATGCTGGACGCAGCGGAGGGGGCCAGGAGGGAGGGGCGGGGGCCTCTAGGGGCGGGGTTTCGGGAAGGAGGGGGCGGAGCCGAGACCTAAGGAGGTGGGAGTTAGTTTGCCAAGCCGCAGCGGTCCTTCCTTTTCGGAGCTGGGGAAGGATCTGGGCTGCTACCCGGAAGGCGGGAGGTCGCTCTTGGGATGCGAGAGGACCTCGCCGCGGTCCCCACCCCGGGCAGCTCCGCACCTTCGGCCCGCCCCGCTGGCGGATTTTCATTAAACGTGTAACCCAGATGTCCTGGCCTCGGTTTGTTTACATTCTTGGGAACTGCTGTGGAAAAAGAAAAAAAAAAAAAAAAAAAAAAAGCAACCCACCCCCTTCGATATACCTTCAAATACAGGAATCTGCGCTTTTGAGGGGCCGGTGGAGCCGAGGAAGGTGGGCTTGAGGACCGGGGGTGTCGAACCCGTAAGAGAAGCGCGTCGCGATCACTTGCCCGCACCCACACGCACGCGCTCACACCCTCACACTCTTGTCCACACAGACCCCTGACTCGGGGAACCTGCTGTGCACGGCGCGGCGTGGGCGCACGACCCATCGGGACCGGACGCTGGCCCGCGGGTCCTGGTGCCGGCGTCTGGGCTTTCCTGCACGGCCCTCACCAGGCTCGCCCACCTACATTCTCCCAAAGAGAAGCGGCCAAGAGGCTTGGTCCTCAACCAGGGATTCCCGAGGGTCTGCGCCATCCTCATCCAGTCTAGCTAGTGGCCCCAGCTCCACACCCATCTGGTAAGAGCGTGGTCCGCTCCACCCGCCTCTTTTCCCGCGGAAAGGGGGAAGGAACCCTAGGTCCGGGGAGAGGGTCGGGGGATGCTGGGGGTGTCATTACCTGTTTAAAGACGCTGTCATGTCTTACCTTGACGTAAGACGATGTGTCGGGGACTGTCTGAAACATCCTGGGTGGGTGAGGAAGGGTCGGGAAGGCCCAAGAACCAACCTGGGTGGGAGAAACCTCAGTCACCCGCGAGCGGAGCAAGGGTGAGACGGTGGGGGGCAGGGTGAAGTGGGAGAGCAAAAGAGAGACGACAGGAGGGCTGGGAGGCTCCCATCCACCTGGACCAGTGAGGGAGGGTGGGGTGCAGGCACCGTCACCCTCCCTGCGCCTCTGTCCCCCAGGCTCCAGGCTAAGGGGTGGTGGTGAGAGCCAGCTCGCATCGTTGGGCCTCTTGCCTACAGTCCTGTAACCCTCGATCGGCAGCCGGAGATGCCCGTCTCCCCCAGGGCCTGCGTAGTTTCATACCTGGGGATGCAGGGGTGGGGATAGGGGTGTGCCCTTGCCAGAGGAGAGAAGGTGGCCAGGATAGAGGTAGGTCTCCTCAGCTTTGCAGCCCGAGGCTCCAGGAAACAGATATTTACAGAGTTGCCCACGCTGCGGCCCTCGGGGCACAGACCTTCTGCCTGACTCCCCTACCCACCCCCACCCGCCAGGGCTCCACTAGCGTCCAGCTGGCTCCCTCTTCCCTGCTGGGGGACCGCTTAGAAGGGCCCCTGGCTCAAGGTTCTGGAGGTCTATGGAGGCCCGTTTCCCAGAGCGCACCCCTCACCGCCACCGCTTCTGGAAGAAATCGAGTTTTCCCAGCAGAGACAAAGACAATGAATGAGGAGGCCTCATTTCTAGTGGCAGGGGAGGTGGGGCCTGAAGTTTGAATATTTGGACTGGAGGGCGCAAAAGCTACCCTAGGAGGCCAGGTGCCTCTGCGTGAGTCTCTCCCCGCCTGGCCAAGTCTGGCGGCTGTCTCTCTCCTCTTCCTTCCCTTCCTTCTCTTAAGCCATCTCTAACGTGGCAGGGCGCAGCTTCCACAGCAGCCAATGTGTTTCTGATAAAACGCTTTTCTCCCCACTAACGAATTCCAGCTTTTTGGCTCCCGAAGCCGCAACAGACACACAAGTTCAGGGACCAGGTACGTTTCTCCAGGCTCCTAGATTCCCATTCACTGTTCTCCCCTGGTGCCCTTGCTCTAGAGTCTCCCCATTTTCTTTGAAAGTTGGAGTGAAATTTGCAAGAAGAGTGAGCAGGGGGGAAAAAAGGACAGAAAAGAAAGCCTGGGAGAGAGTGAGAGAAGGAGCCCCAGAAAGCCTCCAGGCTGCACCTCATGCAGGCAGCCGTGACCCTGCATCACCCCCAGAGATCCCTCGCAAACGAGCACCCACCTTAGACACCCCTTCCTGCTCCGCCAGCAGGGGCTGGACTCCGACAGCTCCAGGGCGTTCAAGCTCTTGGTGTGAATCCTCTGCCCCCAGACCCCTGATCCTTGGCAGAATGGAATTAAACCTGCTGGCTGCCCAGAGTCAACGCTTGCCTTTCTTTCCAGCGTATCCAGACAGGCAGCCTCAGCTCCCGCACATCTTCGGGGGCCGCAGGAACCACTCAAGTCTGCGTCCTGCAGCTTTCTTCTCCGCCTCCGCCGGCTCTCTCCAGTTTTCTCCGTCCCACTCCCTCTTCCTCTCTCTTTTCCGTCTTTTAATTTGATTTCCGCTTTCTTATCAATATTTCAACTGCTGTCTGATGAATTGTTCTAATAGACAGCCACCCATCTGCCCCCAGCTGCTTTTCCAGAAACCTCTCTGTGTTACTAGGAAATGTCAAGGATCACCAGAAACCACCACGTATCATAAATGTAGACACACAACCAAGTCAAGCCAGGAGGAGACGTAGAAACCAGGGCCTTCTTTAAGCTGATGATTTAGTTTCAAACAATTGCAGCACAAAGAATTCTTCTTCCAATTTAAATGATATGAATGATGTCTACTTTCATTTTTCAAGCCCTTAAGTTTTTCCTCCTTAAAAGTTACTCCTTTCTCTTATTTGGTCCTCTCCAGGCATATACCTCCTAACTCACATGTTCTAGGCAGCATCTATAAGAGCAAGTAGATTGCAAGTGTCAGGGAACCAACACTATTATGGGGTTTTGATTAAAAAATACACATACATTTCAAAACACTCTGGCTGTAACACAACATTGTAAATCAACTATACTTTGATTAAAAAAGAACACTGTTACTAAGGGATTTTGTCTGGGTCCTCAGGTTTGTTTTTTCTTGAAATTTGGAAAGTTGCTCATTTCTTGGCTTGCAGGCCACTTGGAGACCTGGCCTTGAACGGGGCTCCGATCTGTGGGTCGTGCTCGCACTGCCTTTCAGGTGCCCCCTCCCAGGGCCGTTCATTCTCCACAGACCCTGGGCCGTTTTCACACACTGGGCCCCCCTCTCCAGAGTCTCCTGTAAAAGGGAACTGCTTACCAGGCCCCCAGACCAGAACTTTGTGAGGTGGGGGATGGCGGCGAGAAGAAAGCAGAGGTGACAGGTAAGAGTAGAGAGTGTGTCAGTTTGTAAGAACAAAACCGACAGTTTTGTACACCTCTGATAATTAGTCTCAGTTTCTCAAGGTTTCCCCTCCTCTTCCTTCCTGGGGTACCCAGATCTCTGGCTACTTTGGTACTGGACACTGGGAAAATTTGTTTAGTACCTGCTTCCTCCTTTCCCCCTCCCCCCTTGTCCTCTCCTCCCCCTCCAACTGGCTCTGGAAATTTCTGACCAAAAGGCAATTGCTTGGATTCCATTTCTGGAGAAAGCACACTTATCACCCAGATCTCCCCACGTGGGGGGTATGGGCGTCAGGGTTATTCATTATTTCCTTCTCAACAATATCCCGATTTTTCTCTCCGTCCCTCCCCCCAAAGCTCAACATATTGAAACATTTTGCTGCTTAATAAGAGCGGCCGGGAGAGCTGGGAGGTGAAAGGCCAGCCTGGGACCGTGACTGGGGCTGCCCGGGCTCAGCGCTGACAGCCGGGCTGCCCCCGCCCAGCACATTCCTGGCCACGGCTTAGGAAAACAAGACAGGGCTGGGGAGGGGTAGGGACTGAAGTACCAGAGCCAGGGCCCCGTATTTTTGTTCCTGGGATTCTTGGAGAGCTTGTCTTTCCTCCTAAAGGGAACAAACACTATTCTGCACAACCACGAGTAAAACAGAAGGTGCTCTTCCGAGCAGATAATAATACTACACTAATGTCATGCATTTCAAAGGTAAGCTCTTTTTAGGAAAGTTAGAGATTTGAAAATGAAGCCTTCAGCTATCTTAGAGGAGATGAAAATGAAGCACATTGTCTAATTAATACCTCACCACCCAGATTAGGTTTTTCCTCCCTTTGTCCTCCCTGTATTTTCTTTTTCCCTCCCTCCGACTCCCTCCTTCTTCCTGCCTTCTCTTGAAGGTGATTTCTAAGAGATCCCTTGAGTACCTGCCCCTAGATTTTTAACCCTTTTCTTTATGTTTTCACAATTGGTATTACATCCTTATTTGTAGACACATCTGTCTAAGGTTTGTTCCCTTCATTAGACTGTAAGCTCCCTGAGGGCAGGAGCGGAGTTTGTCTGGATACTTTCTGTCCACACGGAAACTGACAGGCAGTTCGGAAACAGAACGATTATTTACCTACATTCCTCCTTTCTGGCCAAAAACTAAAGAAGGAAATAGGAACAAGCACATGGCACCAGTGGCATTGTTACTAAGGAGAAACTGACGGGAAAATTACACCTGAGTGAGTGATCCTGATTCATTTTCTGCTTTGCAGGGTTATGTGAAATCATTGCTTATGTGTTGGCTTCATTTTTACAAAAATGGTTCAACCAGGGAGTGTGTGATCATCCCTCTTCCCAAGCACACTTCGTGTGGTCAGCTGATGGAGGTGTCCCGTCTCCAGGTTCTGTACCAGACTCTTCAGCGTTCTGTATGTGTGTGTTGATGGGTGAGGTGTGCTTGAGCACGTGTCCTATTTCCTACTCTTCCGGTAATTTTATTTTATTTTATTTTATTTATTTATTTTTTGCGGTACACGGGCCTCTCCTGTTGTGGAGCACAGGTTGGTGCTTGGACCAAAATCTTGTTGGTCCTGGGAAAACAGATGAGTTGAGAATGAAGTGAGGAATAATCTGGAGTTCTTTTCAGAACTGGACATAGACCTGGAAGCCTGCCTTGTTTGTGCACGTATGAGGCAGGGGAGTGTTAGGGATGTCTTTGGCCTTGACCACGCAGTCTGGGAGCAGGGGTGGGTGGGAGTAGACCCAGGCTGTCTATCCTCCAGGAGGATATGACCAACTCCCTTAGTCACCTGGAACCTTCGATTTGCCAGAAGAAGATGCTGAAATTGGTAACAGCTGCCATAAGAAGGCACAAAGGAGAGGAGGACGGGGTGGGGGGGGGGAAGGGGTAGGAAGACTCATGAAAGCCAGTTTATCCCTCCAACTGTTTCCAAAGGAGAAGGGGTGGGGGCTTTCTTGTTCCAGGTACCAGCCTGTACCAAGCTGCTTCCTTGGGCTGTAGATTTGCAGTCCAGGGCCTGGGTGGCAGGTGACCCTGGTGTAGCGTTTAGAGATCAGGAGACTGGAATCCAAGAAAGGTCCCCAGTGGGGGAATATCTGGGTGGCACCAAGCTGGGCCGTCCATGGGCTCTAGGATTCTAAGCAACACAAGTAGGATCGGCTTCTTTATTTAGCAAATAAGAGAGCTATGATGAGATCATCACGAGATGCCTTCCAATCGGAGCGTGCTGTAATTCTGTGAGATTATTTAACCTGGGAAAGGATGTGAGTCAAAGGCAAATTCACATTCTCGGGTTAGAAACTCTGGGTTCCAGTCTTGGTTTTGCTCCTCATGGCTGGTGTTAGGGGCTGAAATTTTAGCCCCCTAAAATTCATACGCTAAAGCCCTGATCATGCTTCAGAGTGTGACTATGTTTGGAGATAAGGCCTTTAAAGAGGTGAATAAGGGGGCTTCCCTGGTGGCGCAGTGGTTGAGAGTCCGCCTGCCGATGCAGGGGACACGGGTTCGTGCCCCGGTCCGGGAAGATCCCACATGCCGTGGAGCAGCTGAGCCCGTGAGCCATGGCCGCTGGGCCTGCACGTCTGGAGCCTGTGCTCCGCAACGGGAGAGGCCACAACAGTGAGAGGCCCGCGTACTGCAAAAAAAAAAAAAAAAAAGAGGTGAATAAGGTAAAAAAATGGGCCCTAATCCAAAAGGGCTGGTGTCCTTATAGTAGAGGAGATAGGACACAGAGGTGTGAGAGCACAGAAGGAAGACCACTGTGTGAGGACACAGTGAGAAGGTGACCAACTGCAGGCCGAGGAGAGAGGCCTAGGAGAAAACAAACTTGCCAACACTTGGATCTGGGACAGCTAGTCTCCAGAACTGTGAGAAAATAGATGATGTAAGCCACTAAGACTTTGGCATTTTAATATGGCAGCCCTCGCAGACTAGTACAACTGAGGAATAGTATTTTGCCATGATCTGGTTTCTCCAAGCAGGCAAAAGGAATTGACTATGTTGACTCAATATTTCTAGAGCTTGCTATGATGATCAATGTCAATGTCTATCAATGTCTATCTATGATCAATGTCTATATCCACACTGTTTTGGGTCATGTGTGGCCTTGTGTGTAAAGCAGTGTTTCTGTCTTTGGGGTTCTTTCCACCCCAGATAAAGTCCAAAACCACACTGAGTTTCAGTGTCCTCTATTTGCTTTTGCTCATAATGATGGGGGAGGAAGGAAGGAAGGAAATTGCTCTTCCAAGGAGCAACTTCAGATTTTAAAGTGTAGTCAGCAAGGTGTCGCACTCCTTATCTCTCACTGTCTGTGTCCTCTTGTGGCCCTGGACAGACTGTAAACCTAGATTGGGCTCCTGGAAATTACAAGGAGAGGGAAGGGGTGGGAAATTTGCCCAGGGAGATAAGTCCAGGAAATAGAGGCAGTGAGTAGAACAGAACCCATGAGAAGAGCGGTCAGACGGGAGCTCTTTAGATTCCAAGATGTGTGTGACCTAATCAGTCCTTTGATTCCCATCACATACCAACACACGCGCATGCACACACACACACACACACACACACACATTGGCACATTCATACACATCCTCCGCGTAAAAGAGGATCTATCTTAGGGTGAGTAGCATGGGATCAGCAATCCAAACAGGTACAAGAGAAACGGTCCCCCCCAGCTGACAGATTCACCCCCTCGGCCCCATCTATAAATCTAAAATTCGTAAAATTTCCCAGGATTGGGGATGAAGAGGTGAGGTTACTGGAGAATGAATGTATTAAGGCAAAGAAGTGCTCTGAAGACCAAAGATTTTTATATACTTTAGATTCATTCTTCTAACTCCCTAAGCAAGTTTTTCTCCCCCTTAAGTTATCTTCTCATGGGTACCAGTTAGCTAATTTTATTTTATTAGATAATCCCGAGGCCTGTTCTAGCTTATTTTATAAATAAGCTTATAAATTTTCGTAATTCTAAGGAACATATTACTAATCTCATCTACGGTTATATTTTTCCAGGCTTTTGGGAGATGGACTCCATCCCTGTTCCTGTTGAAAAATTGTGGAACGTTTCCTTTGTAATAATTCCAGTGTGATTCCAGATAGGGTGATGTTTCTTCTGACTGAATGAAATTTATTTATTCATCCATTCATTTATTCATTCGTTTGCCAGGGGTGGGAGGATGGGTCATATAAAGGACCTGAGTGGTATTATTTTGCTATCTCTGAGAAGGAAAAAGTTTGCAAAGACTATGTTATCTTTGCTCTATCAGTCTGGTCTTACTCAACCCTAAAAAAGAAGGAGAATAGAATTAAAAGAAAGCACCGGGTTCAGGACCTCTTGTGGAAAAAGTGGCCGTCATAGTTTGAGGGGGAATGAATCGGTAACTAAAGGATTGAAAACATAATTACAGAGTGAGACAGCTGGTCCATCCATTGCAACTTTGAGGTAGAAGGTAATTGTATTAGTTGAAAAAAAAAACAACCCTTTGAGACACCGCTGAGAAAAATGCCACAGAAATAAAAGTGGGCTTACTCTAGCTGCTGAGGATTGGAGAGGGCGATAGATGCCATAGCATTTGCTCCCTTCCTTCCTTTTTTTAAATTAATTGTTATTGGAGTATAGTTGCTTTACAATGTTGTGTTAGTTTCTGCTGTACAGCAGAGTGAATCAGCTATACGTATACATATATCCCCTCTTTTTTGGATTTCCTTCCCATTTAGGTCACCACAGAGCACTGAGGAGAGTTCCCTGTGCTATACAGTAGGTTCTCATTAGTTATCTATTTTATACATAGTAGCGTGTATGTGTCAATCCCAATCTCCCAATTCATCCCACTCTCCCCGCCCCACCCCGCTTGGTATCCGTACGTCTGTTCTCTACGTCTGCGTCTGTATTTCTGCTTTGCAAATAAGTTCATCGGTATCATTTTTCTAGATTCCACATGTAAGCGATATTATACGCTATTTGTTTTTCTCTTTCTGACTTCGCTCTGGATGACAGTCTGCCCCCTTCCTTCCTTAATGACCCCCAATTTAAAAAAAAAAAGGAAAAAACCGAGACAAAAGTCAAGCTGGGCCAATGCTAATTCTATTTGACGTGAAGGTCTTTGACGTCTTTTTTAATGAAGGTGGTAGGAGCGGGGTGAGGTATAGGAAATGGTTGATGGAGGAGAGGTGTAAACAATACTCCGCACACTCAGGCCTGAGGAGAGTCTTTTGAGAACCGAGAGCCTTTTAGCCGAGCGCTTCCAACTTCTAGAGGAAAAAGATGTTATGTAAATACTTGCCTGATCAAATACTGGTCTGATGTGTCATTATTATTATTTTGGTGACCTTCAGCTTTGACAGACAGGGGACAGTGGGGTCCCGGAGAGAGCATGGCCACTCAGTATCACTTCAGTGCACTTCACAGCTGAACGCAAAACAATGTACCCCACTTAACACAATAAACACTGGGGACCCACCGCCTGCCTTGTGAGTTCCTCCGAGGGAACCTGGCTTTCCTAGATAAGAGATCAAAAGTGGAGGACATGTTTTCATTTTCTTAGTGTGTGTTTTTAAATCAGACTTTGTGAAATAAGATGTCTCCTAGATCTTTGTCTGAGGGCAAGAGGGACATAGATTTATTCCAAATCCTCTTTTCTCTTTGTAAAAGATCAGACTTGTGAGTGGCACGCAGAACTGAGTATTTGAACTCTGGAATTCTTGTTGCTTCAAAGGGATTGCTAAGTTGGCTATGGAAAGGGTAGGAAATTATATGTCACTCTCTATGCAGCCTGTGTGCCGCTACTTTTGGTGATGACTTTGGTTCAATTTTACAAAAATTGACTAGAACAGAGGACATAGAGTGGACCTCGAAGAAATAGGGCTCCCCTTCCATTGGGTAATATTCCCCTCCTGCCCCTATCTCTCCCCTCCCCGAGTTCTGACCAGAGAGTGATTTGGCCTGGGCGGTGCTGACCGGAACTTGTTTGATTTTAATTGAGTGAGTCCTGCACGTCCTTTGTTAACTCAACTGGCCACCTCTGCTGGCTGGCTTGCCCTTTTGAGGTCCCTTCCCTTTTCATTCCATGAACCTTTTTATATGAGCAACACCAACAGGGAAAAATCCGAGCCAGGCAGCAGGGTGCCCACCGAACATTTCGCAAGTCAGCTGGACGGGAGTCAGGTAGGCACCACGGCTTTAGCTACTAGCTTGGGGACCAGATACCCCAATATTTTTGCAGCGCCCCCAGGTGATTGCCATGTGCAGCCACGTGGAGAGCCAGTCTCTTCGTTTCCTTAGGAATTCTCCCGGCCAGAATACCACCCATGGTGAAAATTCAGCAAGTCGTTCGCCTCGTGTCCTTGCAAAGGCTGACAAGGGTGGGTGACGATCACAGTTTTTCAGTTGGGTAGTCCTTTCGATTTGGAACCAAACTGAATTTTGGCCTGCATGTCGAGCAGAGAAGCTGGTCATAGCTGTAGGGCCCAGGACCCAGAGACGATAAGGACTTGCAATCTTGAGGGCTTATCTGCCCCTGTATCTGGCCTTCTTGCTTTCATAAAGTAAATCGGGAAATCTCACCGCAACAGGCTTTCCTGTGAGGAGGCTGGCATTTCCTGCCTGCCCCACCGGGGACAGGGATGGAGGGTACACATGGCTGATGCTCAGGCCACGTACTAGCTGACTTTCAACTGCTGAGGCAGGGAAAGTGGGCACCCACCGAGATCAACAGTGGTGTGCGTTTAAGCTACGGAGGTGGTTATTTTCCAGACACACTTTTCATACAGCTTTCTTACACTTGGAATAAGAAAAAAGAATCCATAGTTACGTGCTTGAACGCACACACACACACAAGCTCACCCACATATATATGCTGCGTGAATACTCAGCTGACATTCTCGGATAAACTCTGGACCATTACATTGGTGATGTTAAAATTAGGTCACATTTTAATGCACTGGGGAAACAGCTATATAAATTTCATGGCTTAACGTTTTTCAAATTTTGTAAACAAATTTTGCTTCTGTAAAGAGAATTGCCTCTCCTCACCTCCCACATTTATCTTTAGGGTAACTTTTATTCCAGTCATAATGCATGTGCTATTGAAAAGGTCATTTGTGGTAATAAAGATTTCACATGTTACTTCTGTCAAAGAATGACATGTGCGTACATAGAAAACTTGATCTTGTTCTACTATTATAACATTTCCATGACGTGTTTTTTGTAGCCCTTAGAGTCATGTGTGATTGGAAAGGACCCTAGAGAAATTCCTACTCAATTTCCAGATGGAAAAACGGAATCTGAAACAGAAATTGCTTTTTCTCACGGCAATATTTAAACATGCTATTTCAGTAAGTGACACGATTCCTGTTATCACCACCTCTTACTTGGTGAAAACGGAATCATAAATGAGAAACCCGAGTCTCTTAGAATCATCTTTTATACATTATCTAAGTAATGTGTTTTAGACATTATCTAAGTAATTACATAAACAATTTGTCACACTTTGCCTGGCGAGCCGCAGGGCCTGGCTAGACCCCAGGCCTTTTAACCTCTAATCTCATATTCCCTTGCTGAGTTTCTATCCATTTGTCCATGAAATAAGAGTGCTTTCCATCTCCTTTAGGTGGTGGTGGGGTTGGTTTTTCACTAAGAATGCCAGTTTACTGACTTTATCACTCCCTTCTCTCTTTCCATGTTTAAAGCATCCAATGTTGCCTTCCACTTCTTTTCCCTTCACCCCCAGAGAAAGAGTCACAAAGATAGGAGAGATAGTTTGCATACCCTTCCCCTGACGTTCCCATATTACATAGCCATGGCATGATTATAAAAACTTAGCGTCAGTACAATACCATTCACAAACCACAGACTATTCCAATTTCATTGATTGTCCTTCAGTGTCCTTGCCTTGTTCCAGGGTCCAGTCCAGGAGCCACGTTGCACGGAACTGTCAGGTCTCCTTAACCACCTCCTCTGTTATAGTAACTCAGTCCTTCCTTATGTTCCATGATCTTGACATTTGGAAGAGCATTGGTGAGGTTTTATGTAGGATGTCCCACTGTGGGTTTTTCTGAAGTTTTTCATGATTAGATTGAGGTTTTGTATTGGGGGGAAGAACACACAGAGGTGAAGTGCCTCCTGCAGCTCCTCATTCTGGAGGATCCATGACACTGACCTTTCTTATTACTGGTGATGTTGACCTTGAGCCCTTGGTCAAGGTGCTATTGACCAGGACACTTCCCTGTATAGTCACTATTTTTTCCCTTTGCAATTAATAAGAATCTGGGAGGGGGGTGGGAAAGACACTTTGCAATTAACAAGTATTTGGGGAGGAAAATATCTTGAGACCTTGAGACCTTACACTTTTGCTCAAGAATTTTAGCATTTGTAGTTGGCTTTCACCTTGAGCAATAATTACTGTGGTGCTCTAATGGTGAATGCTCTCACTTCCTCTACAGTTATTAATTGGAAATTTTTGTAAGAAAGAGTTGTCCCTTCTCCTCCTTCCCTGCCCCTATCTCCCTTTCTTGCTTTCTCTCTCTTCCTCTATTTCTTCCTCCCTCCCCTCCTTCTCTCCCTCCCTCCCTCTCTTCCTTCCTCCCCTCCCTCCCTCCCTCCCTCCTTCCTTTCTGCAGTGTGGACTCTTGGGTATTTATTTTCTCCTTTGGATTGTAATTCATTACTACCATTTTTTTTTTTTTTTTTTTGTCTCAAATTGTTCCATTTGGGCCATTGGGAACTTTTTCAGATTGACCCCTGCATCCTTTTGACATGTCCCATCCTTGCTGATTTTTTTCCTTTAGCATCTTCTTACTCTCTGGCACCAGGATTATCTTGCATTTTCCCTGCCAGCCCTGGAATCAACTGCTCCTCCAAGGATCCCCAGTTCCTTGTAGAGCAGAACGGTATTTGGAAACCAAGATCTGGTAATTGGTTGTGCTCCTTGCTATTAGGTGCTATTGCTTCTAGGCCCTCTCAGCAGACAGAGTAAGGAAATATATGTGTGTACACTAACCTAAGTAAACACACGTATCTGTATTCCTTTCTGTATCTTTCTTTTTTTTTTTTGCCACACCATGAGGCATGTGGGATCTTAGTTCCCCAACCAGGGATCAAACCCGTGCCCCCTGCAATGGAAGCACAGGGTCTTAACCACTGGACCACCATGGAAGACCCTCCATTCTGTATCTTTCTATTTGTGTCATAGTCTGCTAGGGTGGCCTAAACAAAGTACCACAGACTGCGTGGCTTAAACATCAGAAACTCAGTTTCATAGTTCTGGAGGCTGCGAGTGCAGGATTAAGGTGGTGACGGGGCTGGTTTCTTCGGAGGCCTTGCTCTTTGGCTTGCAGTAGGTGGTCTTCTTTCTGTGTCCTCACATGGCCTTTCCTGTGTGCATGACCATCCCTCCCTCTCTTCTCATGAGGACACCAGTCATATTGGACTAGGGCCCCACACTTAGACCTCATTTAACCTCAATTACCTCCTTAAAAGCCTCATCTCCCAATACAGTCCTATTGAGGGTTAGGGCTTCAACATATGGACTCCATAGTCCATAACCATCTGTACAGACATATGTTTAAAAATGAGTTAATGCTGACACCTCAGATGCCAGTCCATACCATAGGGTCCATCCTAACATTTCTTCTTTGCTTACTTGTTATTTCTTTCTCCAACAGTGACAAATCTGACATCTACTCTCTACAATATATTTATTTATTTGTTCAGCCAGAGTATACCTGTGTTGTTTCAGAATTGCTAATTCATACCCTGGGAAGAAAAAATTCGCCCAACTAAAATACAGAGTTTATGCCTGGGTCTTTTGTTTTTAGCCTTACAGTATCTGCTCAACGCAATGTTTCCCAGAGTTACTTAGGTCATGTTCCTTCCTCAGCCCTTGAGTGTGGTTATGTCATTCCTTTGTAATGCAGTTAATTTCACTTGTCATACTCTGCATCCCAACTTGGGTTCCCCTGAAATTGGGGTTGAGTTTTAAAATTTACATACAGTAACATTCACGCTTTGTGGTGTACCGTTCTGTTTTTCACAAATGTAGAGCATCACCATAGTACCATCTAACACCATCACCTCATCTTTACCTTTACCTCTTTATCCATCACCCCTAGAATTTTCTTGTGCTGCCCTTCCTCTCACCCTCAACCCCTGACAATTACTGGGATTAGCTTTCCATCCACAGACTCTTGCCTATTTCACAATGTCATGTAAATGGACTCATATAATATGTTGCTTTTGGGTCTTGCTTCTTTCACTCACCAAAATGCATTTAAGATTCTTTCATGTTGCTGTGTGAATCAGTAGCTTGTTCCTTTTCATTGCTGAGTAGTATTCCATTGTTGAGTAGTACTCATTTTGTGAATGTACCACAATTTATTGATCCATTCAGCTACTGAAGGACAACTAGGCTGCATTCCTCCCAGCAGGTCTGAGGATTCCACTTGCTCTCAATACTTACCAGGACTTGGCTGTAATTTGCATTTCTCTAATGACTAATGATGAAGAACATCTTTTCATGTGTGTGATTGCGTCCGTATACCTTCTTTGGTGAAGTATTTTTTCTAGATCTTTTGTCCGGTATTTTATTGTTTTTTTCTTACTGTTGAGACCTGAGAGTTCTTCATTACTCTGGACACATATCCTTTATCAGATTTATGGTTGCAAAGATTTTCTTCCATTTTGTGTCTTGTCTTTTGATTCTTTTGGTTCTACCAAACTGTAAAGAATTCAGTAGCTGCAGTTGCCAAAATGTACCTATTCTGAAATGTAGCAACATCCCTGGAAAAAACTTCTAATAAAAATTTGCTAAATTATTTCCATTGAAATCAGTCTACATGAAAGGGATGTATTATTCATAAATTGTCATTTATCAGAAAAACCAAAGGTAGAAGTGACTGAATGCTGACTGATTTTTAAACAGACAGCATGATAATCTAATAGCATTCTTGAACTAATCACTAATGTAGGCAAGCCCTCTCCCGTTTACAAGCACACACAATCTGGTGGGTTGAAAAGTGAGTTGTTTGACTTCAGAAATTCATTGAGTTTAGTTCATAAACAATCCTGTTTAGTTGCTTTTTTTTAAAAGTCCTTTATTCTCTCACTACTCTTGTGTGATTTCAGGAAAAGCTGACTTTATGGAGCCCCAAATCTTCATGATTTATACGGATGAGTGTCATCCTACAGATCCTACACACGTGGACAATTTGATCAAAGGCAGCACTAGCCACAGAAAAGAACCTTGGAGTGAAAGATGCTGGGAAGGTTGTCTCCATCGCCACCTCCTCGGTGTTCTGTCCTTCTACCTACGGATCTGTACTCAGAGCTGATGAACCCTGGTGACAAAAGCGAAGCAATTTGCATTCAGATTTTTTTGCTTGATTAGGGGCAAGGCTGGGACCACACCACCGGATTCACAGTCCAAAGCTTGGTGCATTCCTTGACCCTGTGGAGTCGGTTTTTCAGGGAGCTGAGGACAGTCCCTCAAAGGTGACTGGGCAGCATCAGCTAGTGGGGACCCAGACACAGGTTAACAGGAGTCCAGGAAGTGCACTGGGCCCCCTGGAGATTTGTTCAGGTGCATGTCTGGTGGGGCTTTGGGGACGTGGGAGAGCTTGAAGCACCCTGGGCTCTCCATGGTGGGTAAGTCTATGTCTCTCTTCTCCGATTCCATTTCCTGCCTCTAATGGCCACAGCTTGATCGTTGAGACTTAGCCACCCGTGACTGTTGAGGGAAACAGAGGGAAAATTGAGCTGCTGCAGTCACCTCCTCTTCTGGCATAAGGGGCAGGGCCCAGCCAGAGCCCATCGTTCACTGTCACCCTCGGTTTTAAAACCATTCTATTAGGAGGCAGGAGAGAGATTCTGAGATCCCTGCGGAAGAAATCCTTCTGCCCTTATTTTTTTTTTTTCTTTTCTGAGCTTAAAGATGAGGAAGTAAGTCTGTGATGGAGAAAGACGAAAGTAATGCCTAACAAAGGGGCAGTGCTTAATTCTAGGGAGGGAGCCAGCAAGCGAATATTGAGAAACAGAGATGACGAATGATGCAAGTTGGAGTCTCTGCCCCAAGAGGTGAAGTTATCAAGGAATTGTCCCATCTCGATCATCATCTCTGCTGTTCAATCCCTAAAAAATAATGCTGGTCACTCTCCCTCCATCTGGGCCTCTGTTTCCCCAGTCTTTTAAATGGGGATATTATCCACTGTTGAAAATGAGGTGAGGAGAGCCATGGGTAGCAGAGGTCCTAAAAAACACACCCCGGGTCCATGTGGAGAGCACCATGCCTTACAACTTGATTCTAAAAATTCACTGATAGCTAAAAATACCCTGTTGACACAGGCCTGTCTGCACCCTCTGATTTTTTACTTTACGTGCAAAAATTTATGTTTTTCCATTTGCCTTGGCTAGGGTTCTGTTATTGGAAGGTAAGGTGTGGGAAGTCCTTCAGAGGTTCAATGGGAGACAGGGAATCGGATATAGTTTTTCTCTCTGGAAGGAACTTTCATCGAGTTTTAAAGAAAAATGTTTAGGCTCTGCTTGCTTCTGTAACCTCTAGTCTTCTGCCAAATGGCAACACAACAAAGAAATCCTCCTTTTCAAGTTCTGGTTAATAAAACAACACAACGCAAGACAAATAAACAGAAACAGAAGGCTTCAGCTCTCAGAACTTAGTGAGCCCATGTGTGAAGTGAAAAGGAGCCACTGTGCCTGGCCGGGCAGGCGACGTCTCCGGGAGACCATGGTACCCCTGACCCTGGTCCGAGGTCTGAGACCCACTGCGCACGCAGGTCCCCAAGCCAACAATATGGAGCGCTGGAAAAGTCTCACCAACAAGCAGCCTCTTCTTTTCTCTCTCTTGCCCCATTGCTCTTCAGCTCTGGTTGTTTTGCTCATGGAGACTTGAGTTGGTGGCTGAGTTTCTGGAGGCTGTGGCTCCAGGCATGATGGTTGAGTGGATAGTGCTAGAAAGAGTGGATGTCCTGCAGGGGTCGTGGTGACAAGTCCTTTCGGGGGGTTTGGTCAGAACTTAATGGGCAGCTGAGTTATTGAAACTATAAGCTCAGCTTTCTCAGGCTGCCAGCCTTCCCTCTTAGGGATATTGTTTCTTAGGGCTCAGCTGTGAGTGGTGAGGGCTTGGGGTCTTGTGCTAGGAAGGGGAGAGGCACGGTGCAGGGGAGCTGGTGGCCTGCAGGGACCTGGACGGTTCATGCTGCTTTTGCAGTGTGGGCTCCGGGTGGGGAGGTGGCAGCTCAGGAAGCAGCGTAGCAACAAAAGTCACCCATCGCTTCCATGCTTCTCCCCTTCTCTTTTCCTCTTCTACCTGTGAAAACACACTCTCCCCTCTGCTTGCACTGGAAGCCCTCTCTCCACCTCCCCACAGCGGCTTTCAGCACAAGATTGAACATAAGCCCCAAACCCATGAGGAAAGCATTTCCTAGTAGCCGTCTTTCCTTGGCTCACAGGGAATGGTTTCTCAGCGTCTCATCCCTATTCTCAGGGGACATCTTCAGGCCATTACGAGGCCGTATCTGTGGATCAGCTGCTGCTAAAACCTGGAAACAGAGTAAACCCAACACTGGAAGAACTGCTAAGGATTTATGATGTTTCAGAGAAGAAACCGTTCATAAACAGCCGGCCAGCCAACTTCTCTGCAACGTGTTAAATAACAAACCGAGGATGGAGAGCTGCTTTTTGTTATTTGGAGCAAATTAAATGACAGGAGAGACCATGAAGCAGTTGGTGGGATGTCCTTGGAATTCAAGTGCATGGCATTTTCATCTCTGGGGGGATTTCATGCATTTAGCAGCTCTTCCTTCTGACTCATTACTTCTCCTGTTTTTGATAAATGTCTCTAGGATATCTTCTGGGGTACATGATTCCTGCAAATCTCGCCGAACTCTCCCCCAAGCTCACTTCCTTGTTGAGGGTTTTATTAGATTCACCTAACACTCTTTTTTTTTTTAAAGATTTTTTTTTGATGTGGACCATTTTTAAAGTCTTCATTGAATTTGTTACAATATTGCTTCTGTTTTTTCAAATTAATTAATTAATTGATTTATTTGGGGCTGCGTTGGGTCCTCGTTACTGCGCGTGGGCTTTCTCTAGTTGTGGTGCGCGGGCTTCTCATTGCAGTGGCTTCTCTTGTTGCAGAGCACGGGTTCTGGGCATGCAGGCTTCAGTAGTTGTGGCACACGGGCTCAGTAGTTGTGGCTCACGGGCTCTAGAGCACAGGCTCAGCAGTTGTGGCGCACGGGTTTAGTTGCTTCGTGGCATGTGGGATCTTCCCTGACCAGGGCTCGAACCTGTGTCCCCTGCACTGGCAAGAGGATTCTTAACCACTGAGCCACCAGGGAAGCCCTGCTTCTGTTTTATGTTTTGGTTTCTAGACCGCGAGGCCTGTGGGATCTTAGCTCCCCAAACAGGGATTGAACCCACACCCCCTGCAGTGGAAGGCAAAGTCTTAACCACTGGACCGCCCGGGAAGTCCCTCATCTAAAACTGTTTTTTTGGGGGGTGTGGGATGATTGCCACAAAGAAAGCAGAAGCTGGCGATGCCCCCAGTAGGAAGCTTTAAGTTTTGGGCACCATAAAGGGCTTGATGGCCGCCTACCTGCCTCCCAGTCCCTCCTCCTTCCTTCCCGAGTGAAGCCTGGCAAGGGGCGTATGCCTTCCTGCACTGCTTGAGTTCCTCAGAGACTGTGGAGCTACCCTCAGCTCCAGGGATGGGCCACAATTTGACTCCAGGGCAATTCCCTCCTTGAAATGCTTGGTTCAGGAGTGGTCATATGACCTTATTCTGTTTGAGGCAAAGATATCAAAGACTCCTGGGAACACCCTTTTCCATTTTTAAGAAGAACGGTAAATAGCCATTTTCTCTCTTTCTGCCTCATTTTCTGTTGGTGGCCTTTTTAAGAGCAAGAGAGAAGCTGCTCTGAGAACAAGGCTGATGCCCAGAGCAAGGCATCTTGAGAGGATCTCAGGGAAACGTAGCCAGAGTCCTGATTGCACGTTCTTGGAAACTGTGCAACCTCTAGACATGCAGTTATAGAAGCAAATAAAATTCCTTATTGTTCAAGCCATTCAATTTAGCTGAAATCATCCTAACTTGTCTAGGGGTGTAGACTCTTAGCATGGTGTAGAGTGGGCCCAGTGAAAGAGAACTCAGGTGGGAATCCAAGGCTCTAGCCTGGAGTTTTGGGCTACCGTGTACTAATTATGTGCCCAGGAGCAAAAGGTCAGTCAAACTTCCGTGCTCGATGCCCGTGTTAAAGGGGTGTGATAATCTCTACATCAAGGTCACAAGGCTGAGTGTGGATCAGATAAGTCAGAGCTTCAAAACATGCTGTGTAAAACGTTATTACCACCCTTTGTTGGTTCAATTCTTCCATTCTTCAGATAATTCTTCAATTATTCCATTATACTGAAAATAATAGTGGCTAACTTTATTGAAAGATGATTAAACGTCAGGCCCTGTGCTAATTGCTTTAATGACTGAGCTCATTTAATCTGCATTGCAATCTTATAAAGTATGTTATTATGTCTCCGTTTTGCAGATGAATAAAAAGCATTAGAAAAATTAATATTCTTTCAATATTAGGCATCTGGTAAGTGGGGGAGCTCACTAGTATTTGGAGATAATGATACTTGCCTAAGCATGAGTTCAAAAAATTGTCAACTGCACAAAAATTGTCACCACTCTCCAATTCTGTATTAGACTTGCTCCCATTTTCAGTGTTTTACTGTTTATTCTGTGATCATCTAGCTTTCTGTTACTGCCCCCTAATCCTTAAGTTAATACAAATTTCCCTTTCACATTAACTACTGTACTTATTTATTGCATTTGAAAAATAAATAGTTTGTGCTGGAGTTGTTTTTACCACCACTCTACAAGTGCGTGCGTGTGTGTGTGTGTGTGTGCACGCGTACGTGTTGGAGTATTAATGGAAATAATGAGTGCTTCAAATATTTTGAAACTTAAAATAAACGCACTTTACTGAGATGTCTGAGATAGTGGCTTACTGGTCACAAATTGTAGATAGTGGCTTACTGGCCACAAATATCTTGCCCTGAAATACTGGAGGTGGGTATAGATTCCAGGTAATAAGGGAGGGCTTCCTTCCCGTCAAGACCAGTCGTTCGCAAATGAAGACAGTTTTGCACCCTTCACTCCCACAGAGGACTGTTGGCAATGTCTGAAGACATTTTGATCGTCACAACTAGGAGGCAATGATGTGCTATCGACATCTAGTGGGTAGAGTCCAGGGACACTGCTAAACATCCTTCAAAGCACAGGACAGTCCCCAAGACCAAGAATCATATAGCTCCACTTGGCAATCGTGCTGAGGTTGACAGACCCTGGTCTAGACATCCCCAGGGTCCAGTGCTGAGCTCTTGTTTCCATGCCATTCCTGCTTGGTTAGGAGTTAGGCAACCCATCCTGTTCTGGGGTCCGTACGAGTGGACTGCTCACAATTTGATACCCACACTCAGGGTTAGCAAAATTCTGGAGGCTGGTCAAGGATCCTCCTACTGGAGGAGCCACAGGCCTTTTGCAAGAAACTGATGATGAAAGCCTCTTGCCCCAAAGAGTTGAGGTCAGCTGATATGCACCTTTTGAACAAAGAGGGATGGTCTTTGGGCATTCAGTTCCTACAGCCCCCTTCCACCTCACCCCCTGCGTTCAGCTTGCTAGGATGCTTGACTGTCTCTCCGTTGACTCCTCCCCCCTCCTCCTTATTCCCTCAGGTTTATCCCTATTGTCTCGGCCCCTGACAAGTTCCAAGGTCCTGACCTCAGCACCTTTGCTCTGCTACCGCCAACCCAGGGTCCCATCATCAACTCTCTTTACGGCAAAGGGTAGGATCACTTTCTTTTCCTTCTGATTTATACACATCATGATAATACACATTATTTCCCATTACACTTAGGACCTTCCTTGTTGATTCATAAGAGCTTAGGTTAGAACTTTAAAAAGAAGCGACTATTAGAATTTCCTTTCTTTTAATTTTCTTGTATTGAAGTCAAAAGTTTTCTTATAGACTGTAAATTCCTCTAAATAATGAGGAGAGAGTCAGGACACACAACAAAGAAAGAAAAAAATTACAAAGATGAAAATGTCAAGATCTTATTTCACTACATTTGAGATTTCATACGTTTTTCTGTTCTCCTTACACTTTGGAGTTAGGAAGGAGGTAGTTGTGGTAGAGGATAGTTTTATGGGTTTAGCCAGATGTTAAGGACATCTGGTGACTGGATGTTTGTTTTTGAAGCATTTCTGAATGTTATGCTCAGAGGATGGGAACTGGGGGTTGAACGGTGGCTGCTCTGACCAGTCTAATAAACAGTATTTGCTTTGAGAGCAGAGATTTAGGGGCAGGAGTAAGGAGAGGTGGCTTGGGCTTGGCAGAAGGAAAGTTCTTCCTCCATGTGCCTCTGTTTATTTATTTGAAGATGAGAGTCTGCCTGATATAATAACCATACTGAGTCTAGTTGTAATTCACAGAGTGCTTAATATAAGACAGGCACTGTGCTAGACCCTTTGCTTATGTTTTCTTATTTACATCTAGCTCTCATATGCTAATCTGTGATGCTCTGTAAGGATGTCTTCGAACGCTTCTAGAATTTATATCATTCTTTTTCTCCATCATCTGGATAAATGTCATTCTTTAGACTTAAACATACGGTTCTCACTTTTAGGAATTTTACTACTACCAATCCTAGTATAATATTGATGGGTAGCCTTAATTTATCCACATCCATCAATCCAATTTTCTTGGAGAAGGTGCCAGGTTCACAGTATTACTTGTGACAGTGGAAGTCTTTATGTGAAATGAACTTCCCCACCCCAAAGTCAAACCTTGGGATCTTTGTTTGATAAACTCTAGGCTGCAACTGGGTGAATCAATTGAAGAAAAGCCTAGATTTTCTCGAGGAATATCTCTTGGACTTGAGCTTTTTGGATGAATATCTCTTGGAGTCGAGTCTTCTTTCTTTTATTTAATTAAAATAAAAAAAATTTTTGTGGCTGCCTTGGGTCTTCGTTGTGGCACGCGGGATCTTTATTTGTTGTTGTTGCAGCGCGCGAGTTCTTCGTTGCAGCGTGAGGGCTTCTCTCTAGTTGTGGCATGTGGTTTTCTCTTTAGTTGTGGTGCGTGGGCTCCAGAGCACGTGGGCTCTGTAGTTTGTGGCACGCGGGCTCTCTAGTTGAGGCGTGCAGCCTCAGTAATTGTGGCACTCCGGCTTAGTTGCCCCGTGGCATGTGGGATCTTAGTTCCCCGACCAGGGATTGAACCCACGTCCCCTGCATTGGAAGGCAGATTCTTCACCACTGGACCACGAGGGAAGTTCCTTGAGTCTTCTTTCCATCAGAGGCAGCCTGAGAAAATAGACGGCATTTGATGCTCAAATTCATGCTTCAGAAAAGGAAAGGCTGCTATAGGAATATACTCGGTGAGTGGATTTGAAGGCTTAAAGAAGACTGCAAACAAAATTCTACATCTTCCCAAACACTACGGCTAACAGTTTGTGACTGTTGTCCCAGTGATTTAAGTTGTCTGCTGGTGCGAGATTTTCTAGAGTTGGAGAGAGGTTGTCAATGGCCGTAGGGAGAAGCTTCTGAGCTAAATAGTAAACAAGCAAAAATGGACAACGTATGCTGAGTGAAACAAAAAATCCTGAGAATCCTTCAAGGAAAAGAGCAGTGTTTTGACTATGAGTAGAAAGAAAAAGATCAAGAATTCAGGAGGTGAGCAAAGATGCTCTTCACGTGGGAGCCAGAGACTAGTGGGCTAACTGGGTCCCGAAGAATCTGAGAGATGCAGATCCAGTTAGAACCCTGGTCGGTGGTCCAGAGCTGGCCTTCCATATACTATCCCCAATCCTGATTGTAGCAGTGGAGCAACCCTGGAAGGACTCAGTGGAGAACCTGCCGCCATCAGTGGTAAAGGTCTGGGGAACTGGTGGTACAAGTGAGCAAGCCTGCACCCTGAGGGCTGTCCTGACCTATAGGTTTCAAGAGGATCTGTCCATTATTTGAAGACTAGAGACTTAGCACAGCTTAGAGGATTTGCAAGGGATTTGACTGCAGCATTGGAGCAGGCAGGCTTCGTGTGCTCAGATGGGCACCAGCAGGCCCCGGCATCTCGTTTCCTTAAGTTGGTGGGAAGGATTTGATTTGTCAGAAAGGTCCTCGGCTTCAGAGAGTGAGGGGGGATACAGAGTGAGATGAGTAGGAACAAGATATATAGTGGAAGGAAGAATGTATTCTGGAAGTTTCTCCAAACAATGATATACTCATACCTCCTCTGCTTTTAGGAAAGGAAGCTGATTTTAAGCAAACAAAAAAACAAACAAAACTAGTGTAGGGAGATTTGAAAACGTTTATAAAGCAACTCTGAAGACCAAAGAGACCCTAAATAATTCACATCTTACTTCTCTTTTTCTATGACTTTTGCTTTCAGGGTAGAGCAGTCAAAGATATCAAGATGGGACTGTAAACCAGGACCCCTCCCTGTCACATCCTATAAAGGAGAAAGCTCTTTAAAAATCTGGAAATCTTTAAAATAAAAAGAATAATTTGTGAATGGATCCTTACAATAAACAAAGAAATAGAATGGTTACTTTCTATGATATCAAATTTCATGTACAGTTTAGGTATCCTTACCAGGTAGGATCAACCAAGTACTTTTAACTCTATAAAGTTTCCATTATTTCATTTAGCCAGAGAAATCTTCCAGCTCATACTTTACTAAGTTTGGAAAAATATTAACTAGGCCTTTCCACATCTATCAAGTTCAGAGACAATATACTTCATGTACCAAACTGCATAAAGCTTAGTCCTAGAAATGTGGATTATATATATATATATTTGTTTATTTTGGGCTGAGTTGTGTCTTCTTTGCTGCACACGGGCTTTCTCTAGTTGCAGCGATGGGGGGATACTCTTCATTGCGGTGCGCGGGTTTCTCACTGCGGTGGCTTCCCTTGTTGCAGAGCACAGGCTCTAGGCACACGGGTTTCAGTAGCTGTGGCACATGGGCTCAGTCGTCGTGGTTCACGGGCTCTAGAGCACAGGCTCAGTAGCTGTGGCGCATGGGCTTAGTGGCTCCACGGCATGTGGGAGCTTCCCGGGTCAGGGCTTGAATCCATGTCCCCTGTATTGGCAGGCGGATTCTTAACCACTGCGCCACCAGGGAAGCCCAATATATTCTTAATATTTATTAAATTTTTTCTTTGTCTATCGGCTGACTTATTTTAGTCCCGTGGGCGTGCACTTATCATAGGCTTAATTCATATATTCAGATGACTCTAGCAACTTTCTGTTCATGAAGATGAGTTAAGATGAAAGGCATCAAAATAAGGTAGACTTGAGCTAGCAAAGCATCTGTTTAATATAGCCCCTCTTTATATTACTTATTGCTGGTGCTGGGCATCAAAGAAAAAAATGAAAAGTCGGCACTGTTCTCTTAAAAATACGTCAAGGGCCCCCAACTCTTTAACAACACAGGAAATGTCAAATATTATATGGATATAAATAACTCAGTAAAACAGGGTTACAAGAACATCTGGCTTTGCACAGTTCCATGCACTCAGCTGGTGCAGAGATATTTCAGTAATACTATCCAGTCGCTGGGCTGTGCGTGCCTGGGACACAGAAGGGGATTTGAGTGTCGAGTGAAAAATGTGCTTGTAAAAGGGTCTGAATTGTTATCTGTCTAATCCGTCCTAATCTGTTCAGTCATTTGCTCTGGGGGCTCCTAAGAGGGAATACTGACCCCCTCTGGAAGCTACTTTCTTAGACAGACACCCCCAGAGCCCAGGGTGAAGGGTGGAGGGTGGGAGGTTAACGACCCTTGAGACGCACGCTGCCCCAGTGATAACTGGAGAGATCATTTTAAAAGGGACATCTCAATCTTCGGGGGGAATTGCAGCTTTACTTCAGCTCTAACATTGTGGAGACCGTCGGGAGGGAACGCTGGTGACGGGTCTCCTTTGTTCTTGCCAGTTTTGCCTCTCACCCCACTGGGCTCTGCTGTGTGGTTTCCCTCCTCTCTCTGCTCCTTCGTGGTCCCCACTGAAGGCTTCCATGGGATTCGGATGGGCTAGCATCTGGGGAAGGCAGTCTGCACAATCTAAACCATTTGGTGTGCATTTCATTATGCACATGAAGAAAGAAAGTGAAACCCTCAAAACAGATATACATAAAACCTTCACACAAGGCACCTAAGGTGTATGGTTTTCCTCCCAATTACAAAGGTCATCATTATTAAGAGTAATAAAGGGCAACACCATCCGCCTCACAGGAGGGCAAAGACAAATATAGAAACGACAGGTATATCCTGGATCCTTTCGGGCTCATTCCCAAGTAACTCTTTTACCTATGTATTCTGCAAATATTGAGTAACTACCGTGTACCAAGCTTGGTGGTAGGTAAAGACTCAAGGCCCTTCCTTGCCTTCGAGGAACTTTCGGTCTGGTGGAGGAGGCAACACTTGGACACTAACAGCTTAAATCCAATTCAATGCAATTCAGTCCAATCCAGTCCAACCTGATCCAATCCAGTCCAGTCCAATCCAGTCCAGTCCAATCCAGTCCAATCCAGTCCAATCCAATGTATTCTAAAATAAACCATTGAAAGAAAATGAATACCAGGTAAAGACACTTGCTTAAGGGTCTCGTACCAAACTTTCAAAAATCTAGTTATACTGATATCCTTCTACATCTCCAAGAGTCTTTTTGGCAATCACTTGATCCTCTGTTAAAATCAAGTCTAGGTGGGGAAGCACAGGTAATTTAACTGAGTGACAGTGCTGCCCAGCACTGAGACAGGAAGCGGAGGTGAAGATGATTTCTCTCTGAAGCAGCTGGGGAAATTGTCTTGAGGCGAAAGAAATCCCTTTATAGGGAGTATGACTGGTAAGTGCGCATGACGATCTGGCTGTAGTTCCTGGAGACATCAAAGTGCTAACCTTACGGCATATATTTTTTTTTTCTTTCTCAAATAACCGTATTCTATTCACTAAATCAATGAATTCAACTAATGTGTTTCTGTGGAGCATCTTTTAGGAGTGAAAGTCTGTGGGAGATGATAATTCCCTGCTTTCAAGGAGCTCGGTCGACCGGGGGAAGCCACATAAATGCGTAAGTGAAACATCATGGGAGGAGTGTTAAGGATCTGCGCTAGAGAGAGAGAGAGAGAAACATTTGGTTAGAAAGCAAAACCCCATGGTGCATGGGTTGGAAAACGTCGGATGGGTGAGAGTAATTCTCACACTAAATATTCGTATGTTAAATTGAATTTTTCATTCAGGATGATCCTGATTGGCTATATACCTTGTTTGCTTTAATCAGATGATTTCCCAAATCCCTTTCACTGTGTTCTCTGTAGACTTGTCTTGAAAGGGATGACCAGTTAGTCATCTGCATTACAGACTTTGCCTACACTGTGAGTTTGGTCCTCTAGAACCTCGAGAGGGTGCCCCCTTAGGTTTATTTGTTGGCGGGGTCCCAGCCCCGCGCACCAACCCAGCCCTAGAAGAATACTGCTGAGTTTCACTTGCCAACCTGTCCTCCTGCTGGTTTCTTGCATGTACTCTCTCTTTTCTGTTCCATTCTATTCCAGGGATTTGACCGAAGAACTGCCCCCAGACACCACTGAGATCATGACACAGGCCAGTACACTTCAGGAAATTCAAACTGACAGGAACTCCTGCCTTCTGCTATTGCCCAAGTGGCTTGGTGTAGCGAGACGCCAGCTCACAGCCATGGGCTGCCACTGAAGGTTCTTGACCCTCTCTGCAGAGATGGGAATGCCTGAGGGGCTGAAAGCTTTGGCAGGGTTGAGATAAACACTCAGGTTAAGGCATTTTTCATCTGTTTAACCAGATCTCATTATGTTGTCAAACAAGACTGCGGTGCTCACAAGAAACAGCTATGGTATTCTTGTTGAGAGCTGGGACTAGACGTAAGAATTTATTTTTTCCATTGAGGTTAATTTCCCTAATGCTGGGATGCCAGGCATAGTTTTCATTGGGATGGAAGGCGGAGGGTGGAGAGAGTAAGCTGTTGGAGCCTTTTTTATTTTTGCACACGGGCCTCTCACTGTCGTGGCCTCTCCCGTTGCGGAGCACAGGCTCCCGATGCGCAGGCTCAGCGGCCATGGCTCACGGGCCCAGCCGCTCCGCGGCATCTGGGATCTTCCCGGACCGGGGCACGAACCCGCGTCCCCCGCATCGGCAGGCGGACTCTCAACAGCTGTGCCACCAGGGAAGCCCTGTTGGAGCCTTTGAAGGAAAGCTTAATGGCACTTCATAGAGCCCCCTACCTGGTGTTGGGGAGAAGAGTTTAGAGATAATCTCGCCCGCATCCTTGGCAGAGGACCCCCTTCTCTAAGCCACCTACAAAACCTTCCCCTAATCATACAACCCCTTGCTGTGTTATTTTATCACACGCCCCTTCTGCTGGTTCCAGGAAAATGCCACTTTATTTATTTTTTAAGTAACTTATCTTTTCCAGGTTGAGTTAACTTTAACCTGATAAAGTTGCTTAGTCCTGATAACGCTAAAAGCTAGGTAAATTACCGTGCTACCTAGCCATTTGTCCGCATGGTTACAGGAGTAGTGGTGACCCCTGTGAAAATGCTTATCAATAGTCCTATAAAATGGACTTACTGAAAATCCAGAGCAAATGTCTGGTAAGTGAATCCTTTCATTAACCACTGACTTCTAACATGATGCTATTTTATATTTGTATCGTGCATTTCACACACCTAGCTGACTTTTGTTTTGATCACAAAACTCTATGATAAAAAAAAAAACCAAAACTCTATGACATAGCTTAAAATTTTAAAGCCAATCCTTTCTTCCTTTATAAGTGAAAGAAGCCAGTCTGAGAAGCCTACATACCATATGATTCCAACTGTCTGACATCTGGAAAAGGCAAAACTATGGATGGCAGTGGTTGCCAGGCAGCAGGGCAGGGTGGGGTTGATGTAAATAGAGCACAGAGCAGTTTCAGGGCAGAGGAGCTTCAGCGCTCTGTATGGTGCTGTAATGCACCATATATTCCTTCCAAAAATATTTGAGTTACTAGTTTGCGAAAGCGGTCTTATGATGTTCCTCTCCCACATTTGCATGACTATTTTAAAACTTCTTGGCCCTCCTGGAACCTCCTGCAACCTCTAGTACTCCCAGTTCACCTCCTGCCCGACGGAGGTGGTTCTGCTTCACTGGGAAAAGAGAAACCATCCAATGGGAATCCCTTTAACTTCCTGCCACCAGATCTGCATCTTATATCTGCCTCCATAGTCCCCTTCTTCCTTCCTATGACAGTGGAGAAAGGTCTCTTAGGTAGCTATTTTATAGCGCAGGAAAGCTGCAGAGTGACTAGAAGAACTGTTTAATATCTTATACCTTGTAAAAGCAGCAACAGAATTTGAACTCAGGTCTCCAGTCTTTTTGGTCCTAATGCCCTTTGGTTTTTTCTTTTTCCTCTTTTAAGAGACTCTTCTTTTAGAGCAGTTTTAGGTTTACAGTACAATTGAGAGGAAGCTATAGAGATTTCCCATGTAATACACCCCTTGCTCCCACAAATGTATAGCCTTTCCTATATCAACATCACTCACCAAAATGGTACCTCTTT
Organism: Stenella coeruleoalba; assembly: GCF_951394435.1. Classification (NCBI taxonomy): domain Eukaryota; kingdom Metazoa; phylum Chordata; class Mammalia; order Artiodactyla; family Delphinidae; genus Stenella; species Stenella coeruleoalba. The sequence goes on along the minus strand of NC_137154.1, from coordinate 102,926,918 downwards.
TTTAAACCAAGGATGAACCTACATTGACACATCATAATTACTCAGAGTCTAGAGTTTACCTAAGGGTTCATTCTGGGTGTTATATGTTCAGTGGGTTTAGGCAAATGTATAATGACATGTATCCATCATTACAGCACCATAGAGAGCGCTGAAGCTACTCTGCCCTGAAACTGCTCCGTGCTCTATTTGCATCAACCCCACCCTGCCCTTCTGCCTGGCAACCACTGACATCCATAGTTTTGCCTTTTCCAGAAATCATACGGTTGGAATCGTATGGTATGTAAGCTTCTCAGACTGGCTTCTTTCGCTTAGAAATATGCATTTAAGGTTCTTCTATGTCTTTTCACGGCGTGATAGCTCATTTTTTTTTTTTAGCCCTGAATAATATTCCATTGTCTAGATGTACCACAGTTTATTTATTCATCCACCTACTGAAGGACATCTTGGTTGCTTCCAAGCTTTGGTAATTATGAATAAAGTGTTATAAACATCCGTGTGCAGGTTTTTTTGTGGACCCATGTTTTCAACTCCTTTGGGTAAATACCAAGGAGTATGATTGCTGGATCATATGGTAAGAATGTGTCTAGTTTGATAAGAAACCTGCAAACTGTCTTCTACAGTGGCTGTGCCGTTTTGTATTCCTACCAGTAAATAATGTTTCTGCCCCTCCATCCTCATCAGCATTTGGTATTGTCACTGTTCTGGATTTTGGCCATTTTCATAGGTGTGCAGTCGTATCTCACTGTTGTTTTAATTTGCATTTCCCTGATGACATACGATGTGGATGGAGAGGAGATGCTGAGGAAGTACTAGGAATGGGCTTAGGGACGGGTTGGATGTGGAGAGTGAAAGAGCAGATGTCAAGGAGAAACCTTGGCTCCTGGCTTTGTTCCCAGGCCTGGAGCATGACGCATGGAGACAGCGTCACAAGTATGCCGTCCGCCCAGGAGAGCCTGTCATGGGAGAAGTCACGTGGGAACGGGCACGTGGGTCTGCAGCGCATAGGAAAGGTCCAGGCTGGAGAAGCAAATCTGCAAGTCCTCAAAGATAAAATGGAAATTGTGATCATGGGTATGAAGGAGACTGTCCTTCACGAAGGAGAAAACGAGCGAGAGTCCTACTCACAAAACTGTCCAGAGCAGGTCTTTAGGAGCTGGGTAGGGAGCGTAAACGTTCAAAGGCTACTGAAAGGAGCAGCAGGGAAGTCAGAAAAAGCTGAAGAGGGCAGAGTCTCAGCATCAAAAGGAAGAGCGGGCATCAAGGAATGCAGGGCCGGGGCTTCCCTGGTGGCGCAGTGGTTGAGAATCTGCCTGCCAATGCAGCGGACACGGGTTCGAGCCCTGGTCTGGGAGGATCCCACATGCCGCGGAGCAACTGGGCCCGTGAGCCACAACTACTGAGCTTGCGCGTCTGGAGCCTGTGCTCTGCAACTAGAGAGGCCACGATAGTGAGAGGCCCGCGCACCGCGATGAAGAGTGGCCCCCGCTTGCCGCAACTAGAGAAAGCCCTCGCACAGAAACGAAGACCCAACACAGCCAAAAATAAATAAATAAATAAAGTAATTAAAAAAATATTATATATATAAAAAAAAAAGAAATGCAGGGCCATAGCCAGTGTCCAGAGCTGTGGGGAGGTCAGCAAAGATGAGGGCTGAGAAGCATCTTTTGGATTTAACAGCATTTGGGCTTTTGGTGACCTCAGCAAGAACTATTTCAGAGAAGTGATGCGTTACTGTGGATTGAGGAGAGTTTAGGTGAAAAGAGAATGGAACAAGTGCTGTGAAAAACTTCGAGGAATTTTGCTGAGAAGGGGAGCAGAGAGTTAGGGCTAACACGGGTCCCAACCTTGTCTGCACACTACAATTATTGAGGCGCTTTAAAAAAGTCCCAAAGCCAAGGCCACTCTCCAGACCAATTACAACAGGATCTCCGAGAGTTGGCCGCAAGCGCGGAGATAGTTTATAGCCCCCAGGCGATGCTTATACACAACCAAGACTGACAATCACCAGGGTGGAAGGAGATGTGGGGTTGAAGATATATACAAATATATTTTAAGGATTGCAGACTCCAACATGCTTTATTGTTGATGGGAGAGGTCTGGTTGGGAGGGAAGAGAAGGGTTAGTTGATTGTGTGAAACCCTGAGCTGTGGTGGTGAGAAAGGCCTTGGAAGGCAGCCCTTTAGAAGGAATGCATTATACTTTTAACTGCATTATGATTACCTTGACATTAAAAAATCTTTTTAATCTGCATTTCTTTAATTATCCAAAGAGTAAAGTTGCTTCCTGAAGCATTTCCTATAGAAGAAAATGCATTTAAGCTGTTTGACTTGTCCAGACACCTTTTTCCTTTTCTTAAGTGTTTGTTCCAAATGATGATTGCAAAATCCTTTTTTTGCATTCTCTATTCTCTCTTTTAGAACCACTTCGGACACTTGCATTTAATTTTGTAACTATGGTTTAAAGCAATTATTTTGGTTTAATTCTAGATGTACTTCATTGTAAATGCTACCTGCCCGTGTGATGACACCATGGCATCCCCGCTCCTGGTTTCTGAAATTCTTCCCTCGTCTGGTATGAGTGTTCAAAATACGTATATGGCATTATATTTTCTGAATTATTTAATAACTTAAACATTGGCTTATTATTGTGAAGATAACGAGTGAAACTTATATGTGGAATCTAAAATATAATACAAATGAACTTATTTACAAAACAGAAATAGACTCACAGACATAGAAAACAAACTTACGATTACCAAAGGGGAAAGTGGGGCAGGAATAAATTAGGAGTTTGAGGTTAGAGTTACAAACTACTATATTTAAAACTGATAAACAACAAGCTCCTACTGTATAGTACAGAGAACTACATTCAATATCTTGTAATAAACTATAATGGAAAGAAATATGAAAATAATATGTACACACTTATAACTGAATGACTTTGCTGTACACCTGAAACTAACACAACATTGTAAATTAACTCTACTTCAATTAAAGATTAATTAATTAATTTAAAAAATAAAATACAAAAAAAGATAGCAAGTGAAAGATATCATCGATGAGCATTTAATTCTTTTATTTCAATATTCTCCATAAATACTCCACCAATCTTAATTTCTCTTCCACTGTAGGTAACATGGTTTCCTACCTGCATATTTGTAGGGTGTTTTCCTATTATCCTTATGTTTACTATACATTTCCAGGATGCAGCTGTTGTTGTTTAGCCTTGGACATGGTGAACGCTTTTGGTCTCCAGGACACATTTTTCCTCCTCAAAAAAGTGTTATAATTCTGACGACCACTCTGGTTGAGTGGTTTTGGTTTATTCTTCAGAGACACTCTCATTCTTTGTCTTCTGTGTCTAGTATCCTTTCTCTGTTTTCATTCGACTATTTTACTTTGCATTCTGGAAGAACTTTTCAAGTTTATATTCCAATTACCAATTGGTTTTTCTGCAATTTCAACTCTTCTTTTTCCTGCTTTCCATGTAACTCTGCTGTTGTATTTTTCATTAGCTTATAATCTTCTATTATCTTACTCATCTCCTTTTTATCTGTTGGTAGTTTTCCTACTTATCGCATCCTATCTCTCCTTGGGCATTCTGTTACTCTTTCAAAGAGGCCATACCTTTGGGTGTTCTATTGAAGTCTGATATTTTCTAGAGACTTTAAGATGGTGGGCCCTTTCTCATGTTCTGCAATTTGTTTTCATAAGACCCGTGGTCAACCGAACAAAATGTTTGCCAATATTCAAAGTGTGTGGGTTGCTTGTGTATACTCTCTGCATCCTTGGGCACGTGTTAAATCCCCTTTCTATTTCAATATCAGGTATATGTCAGGTTGATAGACCCTCGGGACTTAGCTACATTCCCAGGGTCTGGCTGGTCTCAGCTAGCTTGGTCTACTGGCATCTTCTACCCCCTGAGTCTACTCTTCTCCATCAAGCTGAACCTGCAGGCCACAAGAACACCTGTAAGCTCCAGCCTTCATGGCCTGGAGGACTCTCCTTGCTCTGTCCCTCCTGACGCTTGTGCTTCGCGGGAGGCAGTGCACAGCTTCCAGTGCCCTGAACCCAGCTTCCGGACAGTTTACTCCTGAATTTATAGTCTCTAATTAGCTGTGGAAGCAAGGACCGATGCGAGTGTGAGACAGGGCTGAGGAAAGGGCCCCCTGGGGGATGGATGTGTCCACACGGCACAAGTTGGCGCCCTGGTTTTCCATCTCGCAGCCCTATAGCAGAGTTGAGTGGGGAGCAGGGGGAACAGACTAGCCTCGTTCTCTACACCCTTGGTTGTTTTTGTCAGTCAGCTTCTACCAGACATACAGTCAGTGGGAAGTCTTCTCAGATTCTATCAATGGTCTTCATTTTGGGTATTGTGAGTTCGTCTTTTTCATTTTTCTTTCTTTCTTTCTTTCCTTCTTTCTTTCTTTCCTTTCTTTCCTTCTTTCCTTCTTTCTTCCTTCCTTCCTTTCTCTTTCTTTCTTTTCTTCCTTTTCTTTCTTTCCTTCTTTCCTTCCTTCTTTCTTTCTTTCTTTCCCTCCCTCCCTCCCTCCCTCCCTCCCTCCCTTTCTTTCTTTCTTTCTTTCTTTTCTTTCTTTCCCACCCTGCGTGGCTTGCAGGATCTTAGTTCTCTGACCAGGGATTGAACCCATGCCCTCCGCAGTGAAAGCACAGAGTCCTAACCACAGGACGACCAGGGAATTTCCTCTTTTTCTATCTTAATAAGAATGTTAATGAGAGGCTGGTAGAGTCTTAAATGGAGGACTTATTTTGAGGCCTCATTTCTCCTGCCTGGAGAATACTAGTGTATACCTCGGGAGGACTGTTGTAAAGATCAACTGAGTTAATACAGAGATCAGCTGGCCTAGAGAAGCGTTTGCCGTTATTATCACACGGGACCAATAATTGATTCAATCCAACAAATATTAATTGAATACCTGTCTTGTGCCAGGTTGACAGAGGGCGGATGCGTCTTATCATGTGCCAGGCCCTGTGCTTAGCTGTGGACATCAGAGTAAATAGGACCTAGTCTCTGCCTTATCTGAGTTTATATAGTAAGGGATTCGGACAGGTAATCAGGTGATTACAGGACAGTTATTTTAGAACACAGTCCTGGAAGCTTTGGGAGCACGTAGGAGGGGGTCCCTTCCCCAGTATTGGAAATGATTTCCTAGAAAAATGGAGCAGAAACTGACCGAGACTCTTTATGCTTATCGAAGGAAGTGAGGACTCAGGATCCATTCAGCTTATCGTGACATTAGATTTCATTTGCCTGGAATATTAGGTATTTAAGGAAAAAGCGATTGGCAGATGTGCTTATACGTTTAGATAATGGTTTCAGTGCCCTTCTCTGGGGCAACAACAGTGGCAGCTGCAAAGACCACAGCCTCTAGGGGCTACGCTCCATGTTTGGGTCTTAGTTTGTGCCCAACTGAGCACCATCTCTGGGTCTACAGAGTGTTGGTTTATCTTCTGAAACACTTGTTCCTCTTCTGGACACTTCTCCATAAGTTTCCTGTTTCCATCAGAACCAACATATCCTGTAAAGTCTTTCAGCTCATGGACGAAGCATGTGCACCAGGGGAGTCAAACTGTGTTGAACACTCCCCAAAGTAGTTCTTTTTTCCTCCCTTTCTTTCCTTGCTTCCTTCCTTCTTTTTCCTTATCTCTCTGCTCCATTCCCCACTTACTCCAAATCCTCTGACTTCCTCTGTGGATTCCAAAGGAGGATTTCAGAGACCTTGAGATCAAGGGCCTCTATTAGGGGCAGGGACCCTCTTGGGCTGAATTCAGCTTTGGACAAAGCAGTTATTTTGGTGCAAGCAGATGAGCAGAATAAAATCTGCAGGTCATTAAAAAGCTCCAAAGTCTTCCTTCTGCCTTACAAACATACGCCCTGGCAGAGGAAGCGATATTTCCTTACCCTCACTCACTGAGGTTAAGGCAGTAAAGACTGCTGAAATTTCAAATGTTAAATAAGGAAATTTCAAAAGTTAAATTTCAAAATGTTAACTAAGAACCCTGGTTCACTGATACTAGGATATGAATTAGTTTCTCTGCTATTACTGCCCTAGTCCTGAAGGCATGAAACCCAAAACATGTGATTTTGTTTGTTTGGTTGGTTGAGCTTTTTTGTTTTGTTTTAATTTTAATTTTTATATTGGAGTAGAGTTGATTTACACTGTTGTGTCAATCAGGTGTACAGCAAAGTGATTCAGTTATACATATACAAGGATCTATTCTTTTTCAAATTCTTTTCCCATTTAGGTTATTACAGAATATTGAGCAGAGTTCCCTGTGCTCTACAGTACGTCCTTGTCGGTTATCTATTATATACAGCAGTGTGTACATGTCAGTCCCAAACCCCCAATCTATCCCTTCCCCTCTGGTAAGCATAAATTCATTCTCTAAGTCCATGAATCTGTTTCTGCCAAAACATGTGATTTTTATAGGAACTAAAGAATCTGGAGAATGGTGGCTATTACCTGAGAGACAGAGGTAGATGCTACAGCAGAGGCCCTGCTGACGTGGGCTTTGAGGATCTGGAAATGGGGACACCCAGTTTCACCCCTCCCTCCCTTCCTTCCTTCCATCCTTCCTCTTTCCCTCCCTGCTTCCCTTCTTTCCTTCCTTCCGTCCCTCCTTCCCTCCCTCCCTCCCTCCCTCCCTTCCTTCCCTCTTTCTTTTCTTTCTTTTTTCCTATTCCCTATCTATGTCTCCCCTCATTCACCTATTCATTGAACAAGAAGGATCGCGAGTGCCCCTCGCAGGCAGGCACTGCTCCATCTCCCTCCTGGGGATCTGAGGATCGGCATTGGCCACGAGGAGCTGAGTGCAGTGGGATGGACAGAGCTAATAAATAATGACCCTGCACAGTGTTATGAGAGCCAGAGGCACCATGCCCTTTCTGGTCAGATCAGAGACACCTTCTCAGGGCATTTGAGCACGAACTTGAAGGTGAATCAAGATTTTCCAGCTGGATTTGGAGGGGGAACGACCCTGGGTAAAGCTGTGCAGGAGCCTGAAGTGGTCCGGGAGGAGAGCAGCCCCCTGTGTCTGGGGCAGGATGTATGGGGGGAGATGAGGCTTGAGAAGGGCTCTGTGGACCAATCTGAGCCCAGGCCCTGGGGTGTTACAGCAGAAAGCACAGGATGACCTCTTAGCAAATATCTCCATTGTGTGGAAATCAGCTCAATGGTCCTCCTAGTTTTCTTATAAATACTTGTTTTACAAAGGAGGGTGTAAGGCCAAGAGCACTAAAGAGGGAGGAGGCCAGTCTGCTGGGAGCTGCGGATTTTCCTTTGAGCTGGGTTTTTGAGGGAATAGAAAGCGTGGAGGACCTCCCCCCGCCAGCCGGAGGCTGTGTCAACACAGTCATCAAACACAGTGAAAATACGACCAACAGGGAGCACAGCGTCAACGCGCTAATTAAAACCAAAATCCATTTTATTTTTCTTAGATTTTCCTGTTTGGCTTTTGACAACAGTTGAATGAAATATAGTTTGCTGGGGTCTCCCTTCTCTGCAGATGGCTGGTACCAATCTCGGCCTCCTTGGAATTCAACCTTTTGTAGGAGAGAGAAGCAAGGGGAGTGGAAAGAGTCAAGGGACACAGGCACAGGCACAGGCACGGGCACGGGCACGGGCACAGGCACAGGCACAAGCAGAGACGCGTGTGCGGGGGCGTCCTTATCTGTTCCCTTTCCCTTGAGACATGAGAGACTTCTTAGGAGAGGACCCCGTGGACTTTTGTGGGCCATGGGATGGCGTGTCATGCTCCTGAGGTTCCCAAGGCCCTGCTTCCCATGGGTCCCCTGCAAGCAAAGCCCCGTGGAGGCCAGAGGTAGGGGAGGGACAATCCAGAGAGAAGGGAGGGGAGAAGCAAACGTATGTCCGGTCAGCGGCTCCTGTTGCTTTTGGTCCCTCAGGAGTGAGATTCTGAGCTGACCATGGGTGTCTGGGGTCTGGAAGGCCAGGGGACCCTAGGGAGCCCTCTCAGGTTCTAAGCTTGGGCAGCTCAGCTTTGTTATTTGTTTACTTTGACATTTCAGTGTCTTCTGATTCACGGAAACAGGTGGGGAGCCGGAAGGCAGAGATTCAAGGTCTCTGAGGGCCTTTCCTCCTCGTGGTGGCTTCCCTGGTGGCGCAGTGGTTAATAATCCGCCTGCCAATGCAGGGGACATAGGTTCGAGCCTTGGTCCGGGAAGATCCCACATGCCGCTGAGCAACTAAGCCTGTGCACCACAACTACTGAGCCCACATGCCACAACTACTGAAACCCACGTGCCACAACTACTGAGGCCCACGTGCCACAACTACTGAGCCCGCGTGCCACAACTACTGAGGCCCACGTGCCACAACTACTGAGCCCGTGTGCCACAACTACTGAAGCCCACGTGCCTAGAGCCCGTGCTCCGCAACAAGAGAAGCCACTGCAATGAGAGGCCCACACACCCCAATGAAGAGTAGCCCAGCTCACCGCCACTAGAGAAAGCCCGCGTGCAGCAACAAAGACCCATTGCAGCCAATAAATAAATAAATAAATTTATTTATTTTTTTAAAAAACTGCCTCGGCAGGCGGATTCTTAACCACTGCTCTACCATTGAAGTCTGGGTGGAAGTCTGCCTGCCTTGGACGTGCAGGCAGACGACGTGGCCACCAGGCGGCAGGCCCTCGGAGCTGCTCTTCCCTAGTCGGTCCTGCCAAGGACGATGGCTCCTGGGCTGCCCCAGGGCTGAAAACTGAAAACTTCCAGAAACGAAGGACCTCGAGGTGTTGTAAAGTCTGGCACGTGGGAGGTGATCAAATGCTTGTAACGGCTGGGTGCAGGGAGTAAATTCTAGAGCCCAAGCTGATGGGGTGGTCCTCACCACGCCCATCATGTATGGACACTGAAAACAGAACACGGGTGGTCTGGATTCCTAGCTCTTCTCCTGGCCAAAGCAGGGCATGTTTGTACCTTGCTGATTCTGTTTCTTGCTTTAGAGTTTGTTCATTTGTCTTTTATGCCTGTTTCTACACTATTGCCAGTGTTAGTCTGCAGGTTCCACAATGGGCGGCATGTTTGTTTTATTCTTTCTGCACCAGGGAGCACCGATGGGCCGAGGACAGGTCATGTTGCAGGGGAGCAGGCAGTGCTGACCCGACCCACCCGTCACTGAGACCGAGCTCTCCTTGTGTTTTGCACCCAGGGCACCGGGCTTGCCTGGTGGCGGCCCTGGTCCCTCCCCACTGCTCCCAGCAAGGAGGTGCTCCTCTGGGACAGAGTCTAGGAGCTACAGCAGTAGCCAATGGGGGGACATTGCCTGAGGGACAGAGGCAGCCATGAAGACCTTTGTGCCCGCCTGAAGGAGCACCTAATTCTGTCTCGAATCCTAGGTCCGTTTGGGCTCCAAAATAATTTTGGACCGAAGCTCAGGTATTTGAGATCAGCTGCGTTCACCTGGGCTGCTCATCCCTATGACGCGGTCATCGCACCAAGGGCCTCCTCCCCGCCCCTCGGCCAATTTTCTTTCTCTCTTGTCCACTCAGCTCCCTGCTGCTGCTCTCACACCCTCTTACTCTCTTGTCCCCTCCCTGACACTTGCCAGTCCAGCCTCAGGAGCCCTCAGTCCAACATTTCATCACCCTCTACCATTTTTTTTTGTGTGTGTGTGGTAACGGGCCTCTCACTGTTGAGGCCTCTCCCGTTGCGGAGCACAGGCTCCGGACGCATAGGCTCAACGGCCATGGCTCACGGGCCCAGCCGCTCCGCGGCACGTGGGATCTTCCCGGACCGGGGCACGAACCCACGTCCTCTGCATCGGCAGGCGGACTCTCAACCACTGCGCCACCAGGGAAGCCCACCCTCTACCATTTTTAAAGGACATTTTAAAACTACAAGTTTTCGACTCAGAGTTATGGTCTCCGAACTCAGCTGGACTCAGAGCTTCCCAGCAACGCTTTTACCGGTTTGGGGTCATCTCTCCTCCATGACCCTCACCATCTGCTTCTCCCCCACCTCACTTCAAGCTTCCTTTAAATATTCTGACCTCTGATTCTCACACCTGCTCTTCTTCCCATTTCATAGAGAAAAAGGGGAGCCTATCGGGAATGATCTTCCCCACGTGCCCCTGGCTGCTTACACACGTCTCTACGCCTCTCCCCAGCTCTGAACGGGAGGCATCAGGCTCCGCAGTGCGGGGCTCATTCATCCAAAGCTGCCTGCCTCCCTGTCCACCTGGCTCTCTCTGTGTCTTCCAAAAATCAGAACTTTCTCTTCCTGTGTCTTAGCGTCTCTCTCGCTCTCTGTTGCTTGCTCCCCTTGGCTTATAAACGTGCAAAATTCCTTCCCCGCCTCTCTCAACGACACTCCCCTCTCCACCACCATCAGAGTTCACTTACTCTCCTCACCCACACTCCCTGGGCAGTTTTCATCTGGTGTTTCCATTTCTTCCCCTGACATGTACTCCAGACCCAGTCCAAACCTTGTCCGGTTGGGACTGGTTATCCCATCCAAGAGCACCAAGAAAGACTTGCTCTACAGACGGCAACTGAGGCTCAGGTCTGTCATCCATTAGTGAACAGTGAAGCTGGAAGTCAGACGTAGGTTTTATGTGTTCGACCGTCTGTGCTTTCTCACGACTTGATGCTGATGGACAGAAGCCGACTCTGGGCACCTAAGATGCCTCCCTGGAGGTCGTCTAGGAAGGCAGGCGTTTGGGGGTGAGCGGGTGGTGGTTGGGAGGGCAGTTGAGAAGTTAGAGGCAAGGAGACGAGTTAGAATGGCTTTCTGCTTGTGGCGGTTCCTGCTCACGCCTCTCCATTGCTCACTCCCCGCTCCCCTCAAACACACAGTCACACACCTCCAGAGACCCACACGTGGCACGTTCAGAAGAACATATCATAAACACTCAGTGATTATTCCAAATGAATGAAAGCCCAGGCAGGAGAAGAGGTCAATGTCACAATACTTGATCCCGGCTTGAGAGTGGGGAGGAAGCTGTGTCCTGGCTCCGTCATCACCCCTTTGGGCAGGAAGGAGGCCACAGCCTCACCAGGGACTGCTGAGACCCCAGGTGAGCTGGGCAAGGAGGGCATGTCTCTGAGAGGCGGCACACCTGTGCGCAGGGGCAGGTGGGTCTGGCCTGGGGTGCAGCCCAGCTCTGCTAGGCACTGCTGTTACCTAGCAACTTCTCACTTGGAAAAGGGGGCGATAAGGGTGTCCACCTCAAGGGGTCGCTGGGAGATCTCAGTGAGCTCCTGCGGCACAGCGCCTAGGACACTGGGCTGCAGGAGCTTAGACGCTGCTGCTGTTTGATGATGACGATGATTGATCGTGGCGACCAAGACCTCGTAACCCTGCTGTCACCTTAGTGCACCCAGTAAGCAGTGCCTGAGCACCTAGTGCATGCCAGGAACCATGAACTAGACTGGAGAAGGGGGAGACCCGAGGCTCGCTGTGACGGCCCCCGCACTCTGGGGCCTGAGTGGGCTGCCCTTCCTAATGAGTGGACACCTTCGTTCTGGCAAGAACCTTTGAGGAGGGACCCCTCCAGGATCTGAGGGACCCCCGTTTCCTTCTCCTTCGCAGAAAGAGGACTGCAGGCCGCTTTTGAGCCTGTGCGCCCCAGGAAGCAGTGTTATGAGAAAGCCACGGGGTGGGGACCCGGGGCGGGGGATCACGTTACCTGCCTTGGAGCTCCTGCTTGGTAACAGGAACTGGTGAGGCCATCCCCTTCCTCTGTGGAGCTTGTGGGAGCGGGTGAGGCTCCAGGCTTTGGGGTATCCCCTGGGCTCAGCTCGGTTCAGCACTCCAGGAGTTTTAGGCCATTATGCTTTTTCTGGACGAGCAAAGCAATCCCTCCATTTGGTCCTTTTTGCCAAATGGACTTTTCCCTTCTTCTCTGTACCCAGGATGCCCAGATGGCAGGAGGTGCCCAGAACCCAGGGCAGCAAGGACGAACAGGCCCCTGGGTATCTGGTGGTCGAGCCACCAGAGGCCAGGCTCTGCTTGAGCTGGGATCCAGGCTTCTGATTCTCAATGAGTTATTCCAGTTTGGTCTCATAGGGACCACTGTTTTCATGGACATTTAAAAAGACTACAGAGATGCTAAAGGTCTGGGTCTGTGGGGACACTAGTCATTTCTTTACTGGCTCAGCTGTCACCTCTTCTACCACCTCTTCTGTCGCCCAGTATGGCTGGGTTGATGTGATTTACCTTTCTTAAAAACAGTGTGTGGGGCTTCCCTGGTGGCGCAGTGGTTGAGAGTCCGCCTGCCGATGCAGGGGACGCGGGTTCGTGCCCCGGTCCGGGAAGATCCCACATGCCGCGGAGTGGCTGGGCCCGTGAGCCATGGCCGCTGAGCCTGCGCATCTGGAGCCTGTGCTCCACAGCGGGAGAGGCCACAACAGTGAGAGGCCCGCGTACAGCAAAAAAAAAAAAAAAAACAGTGTGTGCTGTGAAGGTAAATTTAGTGATGCTTTTCTTTCTTAACATATTTGTTGGGTTTTTTTTTTTGTCTCTTTACCCCTGTTTTGTTGCAAATCTCCTCCCAGTTGGATTCTGGTTGCCCCAGAAGTCCCGTGGAGGGAAGGGACTTTTCTTTGAGGTGATAATGTGCTTTAAATTAGGAGTTGATTTGGGGATTCCACAGCCAGCCACTTGGTCATCAGTGCAGCATACTGTCCTCTGGAAAGAGGTGATAAATGAACTGTAGACAGAAAAACTGAGGCTAAGAGACGATGTCCCTGGCTCATTGGGAGGTCACTGTCCTGTCACTTTGTCCCTGCGTCATTCCAACCCCAGGCCAGGCATCCTGGCAGAGTCTCAGGTTTCTCTTGTAAATCTCCAGGATCTTCTAAAAACCAAAGCGGCTCTGTGTTGCCGGTAGGCCAAATTGCAAGCCCTCAGCTTGGGTTCCCACCCCCCATTCTACCTTTCCCACAGCATGCCCCAGCCCCCGAAAATCCCCGGCGTCCCCCTGTGCCAGGCCCCCATCCCCAGACCTCCGCGGCTTTGCACACTCTTTTCTGACCAACCTCTCTTTCCCCTGTTGAATTTGGTGATTGGCCCTTCCCAATAACTCAAATGGTTCCTCTTCTGAAAAGGTTCTGTGTGTCCCACCAATAGGCTGGTCACTGCCTTGCTATGCCCCCTGGCAAGGACCCTCCACAACATCATCATCACGCCTACTGGTTCTTTCCTGTCTCGGGCTCTGAGCATCTTGGGAAAAGGGTCCTCGCCTGCCCACCTGTGTCCTCAGCAGCGCCCAGTGTGGGAGCCGGGCAGAGCTTGCTGGATGACTCGCGGTCCAGGGTGAGCACAGCAAAGGGCATCGCGGTGCCCTGACGCCTCAGGGACCAGAGGGGCTGCCCAGCCGCTGGGTTTTGGCCTCGCCTGTTTCCCAGCATCTCCTGTGAGATCTCCGTGTCTGCTGCGTTGCACCACCGGCGTTTGAGCAGAAGGGGTCTCTCCAGGCGCAGAACACAGGTTCCCAGCGCTGCAGTCAGGAAGGCTGCCGAGAGGGGCATCCTCTAGTGAGGAGCAAAAGCCAGGCTTCCTGGACATTCCGGGCTTCACTTCTACACCGGGAGGAACTCTGCACCTCTCCTTTCTCCAAAGAAAGCGTCCTAAATTTGGCTGGAAGGGATGCTGCAAGACCCTTCCCCATAGAAAACCAGCTTCTCGCCTCCCTCCTAGCCCTAAACTCACCTGTCCTTTTCGTGAAAATAAAGTACACAGAGAAGGAGTTTCTCACTCTCTTTTTATTTTTACATTTTAATTGTATTTATGATGGCAATAATCATGTACTATAACCCCCAGATGGGGTGAGGTAAACGTAAATTAGACTACATGATTTTAAAAATTGAAGTATAGTTGATTTATAATGTGTTAATTTCTGCTGTACAGCAAAGTGATTCAGTTATACATATATGTACACTCTTTTTAAAAATATTCTTTTCTATTATGGTTTATCATAGGATATTGAATATAGTTCCCTGTGCTGTGCAGTAGGACCTTGTTGTTTATCCATCCTATATATAATAGCTTACATCTGTTAAGAAGTTTCTCTTTATAACAACATATGTGTGTGTGTGTGTGTGTGTGTGTGTGTGTGTGTGTGTGTGTGTGTGTGTAACAGGTATCATTGGGAATTTCTTCCTGAACTGAATTTTTCTCCTATTGTCACAAGTTAACATCAAGAATCAGAATACTAAGAATTTATAGGCAGAGCTAATTGTATATTTTGGATCCATAACATAATTTATTTTGTTGCGGTAATGCTGGTCGCCCAAACGCTGTTTACTTGTTTCTTTTCCCGTTAATTTGGCACTTAATTTTCATATTCTATTTCATTTTCTATTCTATTCACAATGAGCTAGCACCTCACATCTGTCAGGATGGCTGTTTAAAAATAAAAAAAGACAGCAAGAGTTGGCGAGGTTGTGGAGAAATTGGCAGCCTTGTGCAGTGTTGGTGGCAATGCAAAATGGTGCAGATGCTATGGAAAACCGTATGGAAGTACCTCAAAAATTAATAGAACTAACATATGATCCAACAATCCTACTTCTGGGCATTTGCCCAAAAGAATTGAAATCAGGATCTTGAAGAAATACCTGCAGTCTTGCGTTCATTGCAGCACTTTTTACAGTAGCCAAGATACGGAAACAACCTAAAGGTCCATTGACAGATGAGTGGATAAGGAAAATGTGGTACATACGTATATACAATGGAATACTATTCAGCCTTTAAAAAGAAGGAAATTCTGCCATTTAGCACCTTGGATGAACCTGGAGGATGGTGTGCTAAGTAAAATAAGCCACTCAAGCAGGAGTTAATCGAGTTTTAAATCGCAGTGAGCATCTTCTTTGTTACTGCTTTTTACCAGTTCCCTGCGTGTCTGGTAACTTCTATTGCTGGGAGCTAACTCGTTTTGGATTCTCCCTCCCACCTGAGAGTGGGAAGAGGAGCTCGGTCCAGCTAACAAGACTGCAGCCTGCATGTATTCTTCCTCTGATGCCACGTCCAGTTGAGTTGAGGGTAGAGAACATCGGCTCTGTGTTACAGGATGGACAAGTGTGCCCAGAGGGTCAGAACATCAGAGAGCCCCTGGACCACCCTCTCCCTCCAAGCCTGCTTCCTCATCACATCTTGAGGACTCCTAACCAGCCTTCCTGCTACAAAGGCTCCAAGAACCCTGAGCAAGGGCAGAGCAGAGGGGAGAACCCACGGGTCTTGGCTTTCATGCCTGCCGTCCATGATGTGCTGTGTCTCTCTCAAGAGTCAACAGAAGTGGCTGAAATGTCACTGAACTCGAGGTGTTCTTAAGGACCACCAACCACTTCTTTTCATTGATTAGAAGATGTCTTGAGAGGTGAAGTCTTGATTTGTCTAGTAGAGTCTATGAGAATCTTAGGTTAGTATAAAATATGCACTTGAAGGTGCCTGGGAGGACATTTCCTTGGACCCATTCTCCAGATGAAGAAACTGAGGCACAGAGAAGTCACTCTTGGTTGACCAAGAATGGGAACCTAATAGGAACCTATTATATATAACCTAATAATTATTAAATCTATCTCCTATTTATTGAGCATTTACTCTGTGCCAGGCTCAGAGTGAAGCAGTTGACATTTCTCTTCCCAGTGCTCCAGGGGCCCCATGGGGTAGTTTGGGAGGTAGTGGGATGTTTGATTGAGTCCAGGCTCCCAACCACACCACCCAGATTCCAGCCTGGTCCTGCCCGTTACCAGCTGTGACGGTTTCTAACTCTCTGGGCCTCAGTTTTCTCATGTGTATGAAGTGGATAATCATAGCACAGAAATCAGAGGGCTTTGGGGAGGATGAAATGGGTTAACACATGCCAAACCCTACAGCCTGTGGCTTAGTAAGTCATCCAAAAATGTTACTTTGCATCCATGTTGTATAGAAAGGAAAAGGGAGTCAGGGGGTTAAGTAACTTGTCTTTGCTGGAATTCCATCCAAGGCCTGTCCTGTGCCAAAGCCCAGTCTCTTTCCGACATGCATAGCCAGCTTGGTGGCCTCAGAGCTGGGGAGGAGTGCGACAACTTGGTTTTACTGACTCTGCCTTTGGGTGGAGACCCTGACTTTTCCAGGCTGGTTCCCACAGGTTCCTCACCTTGTCCTTTCTTGCTGCACTCCTTCCTGTTGGCCTTCAGGGGGCACCATTGAGCTGCATTCACCAAGTTCGGGCCAAGGGATGGCAGCACGATTTGAAATTACACATGATGAAAGGAAAAAGGAAACTCCAAGGCTGAAATCCCAACTGCTAAGACTTTTGTCTTTATGACAAACAGCTCTTAAAAAACAAAATTGCTCCCCTGCAGGAAGGAGAGGACTTTTCAGAAGTCAAGCTTATCGCAACGTGTGTTGTTTCTTTGCTCCAAGTACTTTAAAAAGAAAAGGATAAAGCTACCTTAACACACACGCGCGCGCGCACACAAGTCTGGAGACAGTGTCAGACTCTGCAGCCTTAACCCTGTCAGGGACGGAGTCTTAGCCTAGCTGACCACTGAGAGCAGAAGACAAATGTTTGCCTCTGGTTACTGCTCACGGGAATCTAACACGTCAGAGAGAAAGGGAAAATAATTGGGACCAATTTTCCCTTTGCTTATTTTCCAAATCTGAGGTTCCAAACTGGGTGGCTTTCCTGGAAGATTTTAACAGGAAAGGTCCAGATTCTTGGCGCACTGGCCATGCCCACCTGGGGCATTGCCAGTCCCGCGCTCCCACTCCCTGGCCTGACCCAGATGCTGGCCTCTGCCATCAGCCTCTTGGAGACTTGTCAAAGGCCTCACGATTACCCTTTTATCCCATAAACAGTGCACACTCGGGTGGTCGCTATTTTCTCTCCTCCCAGGCATGAGCTAAGTGTGGAAGAGCTCCCGGCTTGAAAGAAAACGCTTCCAATCTCACTGCTCCTGGAAATGAGTGGCAAGCGTTTTCTGCCCATCTCTGAATGGAGAGAACTTCAAGTGCAGAGACCTTTTCATCTCTGCCAATAATCTCTTGTGACTCACCCTGTTTTACAGGGTACAGACCAGTAACGTGGCTGGAGTGCCACACAGCTACCGGAGGGGCTTTGTGGAGGTTCTAGGTCCTCTGATTTAAGTCCAGGGGTCTTTGCATGACCAGATCTTAGCTGAGGATGGAATCACTCAGCTTCATTGGCTGGCTCTCCTCCCTTTTTGCAGGACTTCCCAGGGCTGTGCGGATAAGATCTCATCCCACTGCCTCCCCCTGCCCCGACCCCACTCATGCCTCCCCTCACCCTCCAAAGTTCACCTTTATCCAAAAGTCCTCACTTCCAGCAGAACCATCAGGGCAAATCTGGCGGGGTCTGCAGGGCACTCAGAGGCCCATTCTCCCTGGGGCCCCCATTCTGGTCTCAGCCTTCCTGGCGCCACGTTCACATCCATCTCCTGCAGCCCTGGCCTGACTTCTTCTGCTCTGTATAGTGCAAAGGCCTCCATAAGGGATGGATGACTCAGCCCCTCATGTCTCCGTGTGATTCTAGTTTACAGCACCTTTTCTGACAAAAATTAGGATTGGAAAGTGGAAGGAGAAGGGGCAGGGACCAAGACCCAGAAGGGATGCAGTGCTGCCTGTTGGGGCAGAGCCTGGTCCGGAGTACAGGTTCCGAGATCACTTCAGTGGATTGAACTATGCTCCAATCCAGGCTGTGTACACTGTTTCAAAACACCCCCGCGCTCCGCACCGACCCACGTCAGCAGAGAAGGGTGGAGATGGAGCTGAATATTAATGATACGCCCCCCCAAGTCCTTTGAAGGCATCGCTGAGGTCTGACAGCTCTGTTTTCTGCCTTGCAGTGTGGGCGACCGTGAAACACTCCTCGGGGACACAGAGAATCAGATCTGACTCCAGAAAGCACTTCATTCTGCTCTTGGAAGGGTCAGTCGTGGAAAGGGAGCTTTCCTTAAAAAGGACTTCAGAGAGAAAAAAATCTAGCCCTTTAATTTATAAAAAACAAGTCCATCTGCTTTTTTGAAATAAACAGAGATACAGTTAATTGTTTACAGGCTTCGGTGGGGTGTTTTCATCTTTCATTTGTTTATTAAATGGTTTTGCCCCTCACCTTCGGGAAGAAATTTCACACTTCCTCTGAACGCTGCGCTAAACCTTATCCTCAGTTCAGCTCGAGGAAACCCTTGCAGGAGCTCTCATCAAAGGCAATCTTTAGGACTTCAATCCTGGAGAACCTTCAAGGGGGGGATGCCTCACCGCTTCATCAGTAACCCCAACCCAGAAAGCACACCCTCTGAAGGCCACCGAGGTGTGATCACCTGGGAACCATTTGAGCAATGTCCAGGGTCACTGGGCAACCCCAAACGCACACTGTCAGGCCCAAAGTGGCTGGTGTGTTTTCTCCCCAGGCAGGAGGCAGCTGGACGCTAACTTCCTACCAACAGCTCACGGTCGGTGACCGGGAGCATTATGGATGGGGCATTACGTGTCAAGCAGCATCTGTCCTCATCCTGGTCTTTCTACCCTTAGCGTTCAGCCAGGGTGGTCCTGATAAGGGCTCTGCTGCCACAGATCGTTCTCTCCTCACAGCCTGCGTGCGGCGGTGACCCTGAGCTCACGGGGGTGCGGCCTAGGGGCCGTGGAAGGAGGGGAGCAGCCTCGGATGTTACGGGGCAGCCTCTGCAACATCTTGCTCTCTCTCTGTCCCCATTTTCCTTCCCATTGTTCCTACCTGGATAACTCTGCTCATGAGTCCCTTTTCCCATAGGTGATAAAGTCCCCCACCCCTGCCCTTGCCACATTTCAGGAAGGATGGAGGAGGCTGGGCAGACTCCTCATGGGGGTCAGTCTTTGCAGGACACCAGTGAAGATTGTTCCTCAAATTAGCAAGAAGGGGGCCAGTGTCTTTTGAGCTCTGCGATGAGCTTGGCTGCCCTGTAAGACCTGGCCAGGCTCACAATTGCCACAGCAGCCCTGGCATCTCCAGCCCCCAGAAGGTCTCACTATGGGACACGGCAGTGCCTGTTGGGGTGGGGAGGGCGGCTGGCAAACCCAAGGGCCTCCTCCCTGAAGTTCTTCTGTCGCATCTGTTGGATTCGAGCCTTGGAACAAACCCCACCCGCTTCCCAACAATCCCCAGCTTCTAATTGCTCTTTCCTTTTCATTTTATTTAGTAACTGGGTTCAGCCCAGGAAACCCTGGCTTCCAATCTTTGAGTGTTTTGACTCAGGGACTGTAAACTGTCTGATTTCTTGGACAAACACAATCTTGAGGAATTTTTCTCTTTACACAATGGCCGGGCTGTGTGAATGTCATAGTTCCCCATTCAGGCCTCGGTAGGTTTTTTTTTTTTCCCCTTCCTACCGACGTCAATCTACTTAAAATAAATATTCCCTTTCGTTTTGGGGGCCCTTTCCTTTGGATTACTCACCTTTATCTCTGGGATTAGAAAGCAGCTGGGAAGCAGAGATAGGAGGGCAGGAGAAAGAGCCCATGCCAGGAAACCCAACTTACACTGGCGTTTTTTAGCAAGTCTGGAGCTCACCTTTGGCTTTGCAGATTATACTCCTTGACTACGTGGGGCCACCGACCTGCGTACTCTTCCTATTTGGAGAGACTGCTGACTCCCCTGTCCCCTTCCCCTCCCCTATGACCCCCGCACAGCCCCCGAGTCATCTTTCTGAAGCAAATCTGGTCCTGTTGCCCCCATTGCCCCCTGCTGGAAACCTCTGAGGACCTGGATCGAAGCCCCACTGCTCAGGCAAGCTGGGCCCATCACGGTGTGGCCCTGCCGACCATCTCCATTCCAGTCTCGTGGCTTCTCCTCCATGCACCATCACGCAGCCCACCCGACACCAGCGATCTCACCTTGGTGCTTGGCATGTGCGATCCCTTCTGCCTGAGATGCCCTTTCCTTTCCTTGTTGGATTCTTCCTCATCCATAAAGACCCACTTCAGTTTTCACCGTGTGAGGCTGTCCTCCACAGAGAGTGTGTCCGCCCCCCTTCAGACACATTTTTTTTCTTAGGCTTTTCTTTCTTTCTTTCAAGATGTTTTTTTGATGTGGACCATTTTTTTAAAAAGTCTTTATTGAGTTTGTTACAATATTGCTTCTGTTTTCGTTTTTTTGGCACGTGGGGTCTTAACTCCCCGACCTGGGATTGAACCCTCACCCCCTACATCGGAAGGTGAAGTCTTAACCACTGGACCGCCAGGGAAGTCCCCAGACACATTTTTGTGACAGCCCTTACAGCCTTACCTGTGGCTACCAATGTTCACCTTCCACAAAGCTGTGGGCTTACTAGTGTCCTTATTGTTTCAACGCAGATAGACTGCTAACTGCTCTTAATTCTTCTTTTTCTTTTTCTCTTTCTTTGTCTTCCTCTTCATCTCTTCCCTGTCTTGGTAGCTCATAAAATTATCTTTGAAATCTCTGCTGGGCCTCCTATGGTACCTGGCATTCTACCAACAGAATGAAAGATTGACGTGCTGAGCTTTGCCTTATCAAATAGCTTCCATGCCTAGACACCGACCAGGCACCTTATGTTTGCTATCTCACACCCACCTGGGGGGTTAGATCTTATTTTCTCGTTTTCACATGAGATCAACCGAGACTTAGTGAGTTTAAATTCCTTTCCAAGGTCACACTGTCAGCAAAGGTGTGGTTCACACTCAGGTCTCTCCGAGCCCAAAGCCTGGCCTTTTTTGTGCTGCCCCTGGCCACTGGCACAGCGACTCCAGGGCTGAGGGGACCTGAGCCCCAGGTTGGGTCTCCCGGCAGCTCACGCGAGCCCTTGACCTTTCTGTGCCTCCCATCCAGAGTGAGAGATGGAAACGGATACGCTAGCATGCGCTGCTCAGGATGGTGGCTGAGTGCAAAACGTGTTCATCAGAAAACGCCCGCGATTGTTGGGCATCAGAAGAGAGTTAGATCAGGAGGACTTTCATCCCCTTCCCGCTCTTACTTCCTATCCCACCCTGAACGGATTATGCTTTTCCTGGTTGAAGAAATTCATCCCTGGGGAAGGTGGGTGGCAGTCAGTCTGGATTGCTGGGTAAAAACCAGGCTTTCATGTCTTTGGACTGTGATCTGCTGGGTTCTGCCGGTGGGTATTTAGGGACTCTGCGGAGACCAGGTAACGCTGAGTGAAACGTGGAAACGCTTATGCAAACAGAGTGTTACGGGAAAGTGGAAGTCGGTGGGAGAGGGGCGCACAGCAGCCCTCGGTGTGCTGTCGGGCTGGGGTGAGACTGAACCCCAGCAGAGGGCTGCTGGGCCAAGGGTCTGACGGTGGGTGCGTTCTTGGTATGACTCAGCGTGACTCCCACCTGTTGGTTTCCTGTTCTTTACTTCTCTCCTTTCTTCCAGAGCCAGAATCTAATGAAAGCCTGTTCGTTAGAGCGCCTACTGTATACACAGCCCTAGGAGGTACAGAAGACACAGGCCCCGTTCTTAAGACGTTTAGACTGAGGAGGGATAACTAATAGATTCCTACAAGGCCTCACTCCTTTAACCGCTGTTGATTGAATGGTTTGCCACGCTTCAGGGATGAGGTGAGGGAAGACCCCCATGGCATCATGTCGGGTGGCGACAGTGGCTGTTCTTCACAAGGAGTGTGGAGACCCAGGGGGCGCGTGTGGAGCCTGTGCTCTTCTCCACGGAGCCGTCGGGAAGGCCTCCTGACCCAAAGCCGGGTCCGAGCTGACCCAGCAGGATGGCCCGTGGGCATGGTGACTCCCCTCCCTGTGGCAGGAGGACCCGGGGTCTGACAGCGAGGTCCCACATACGCACACATTTGGACGGCAGATTGAAGCTGGTCTCGCCCAGAACATCTAGTACGGCTGTTGTCCTGCTGACACGACAGTCCCTTTAGTCCCACGGCCCCTGCTCAGGAGTCCCTGCCCTGCCTTAGGTCTTTTCCTGTGATTAGCAAGAGAGCCAGCTCCCAGCGACGAGCGTGTGTCTCTGACTCTGTCACCCTCTTTGAGCGCCGCTTTCTTTGTTCCCTGACAGGAAAAGGTGACCAGAGCCGGTCAGCCTGGCTGGGAGCTCAGGGAAGGGCCCCTCCCCTCTCAATGAAGCCCAGGGCCACCTGGCTTTCGAAACTTCTTGTCTGGGGTAACTGTATCTCACCTCATCAGCCCCGCTGATGCTTACGTCAGGAGAAGACCGTTGTGTCAAAGCTGACTGGTGCCCGGATTATGGCTCTGAGCGTCTACCCACCTCTGTTCTTCAAAAACAGGAAGTCACCCCAGGCCAGCGCGACTCAGCCCCAAACCCAGAGGCTTAGATCTCATTCGCGCTCAGAAAGTCGGTGTAGAACTTGGCAAGCTGGGTGTGTGTCTGTCCTCTTCCAGATGCCTCGGTTTCTCCTCCTGCCCTCAAGCTCGGCTTCCAAGTCAGACTCGAGCTTCTTGGGTGAGACCTGGAGAAAGAGACAGTGGTGGGAGGCCGAGACCCTCCCAGGGGTTTGAAGACCTGCTGGCTCTGCCCATGGACAGAGGATAAGACCTCAGGTTCCAGAAACCATTTGTGCTTGTGTGTTGTTTGGTTGACTCTGCAGCCTCGGAGCCGAAGTGATAACGTTCATCTATTTCCCCATCAAGAGTGACAATACTCTAAAAATACCGGTAGTACTTTTTAGGGGGAATGCTTTTCACTTTGTCCTAAGCTGTTATTTTGGGATAGATCAAGGCCCAGACTCGGGGACTCAGGCTGCTGGCGATCAGGGCAAGGAGGAAGGAACAGGCCCGGGGGTCATCCCTGAAGCACGTCCACTGTGTTCACATCAAGACAAGAATATTCTGGGACTTCCCTGGCAGTCCAATGGTTAAGACCTCGCCTTCCACTGCAGGGGTCATGGGTTCGATCCCTAAGATCCCACATGCCTCGGGGCCCAGAAAGCAAAACACAAAACAGAAGCAATATTGCAACAAATCCAGTAAGACTTTAAAAATGGTCCAAATCAAAAAAATTCTTAAAAAAAAAAAAGACAAGAACATTCCGCATAAGACACGCAGGCTGGGCCTGGGTTAGCCTCCCTGGGTGAGATGACAGGGCACAGCCCACACAGCTAACTGGCATGTTGTCTGCTGCAGGTCCACATGCCCTACGCTTTCCTCTTCTTTTAATCTCTCTCCGCTCTGATCTGTCTCCCTCTTCTAAATCAGAATTCCTTTCTGTGGACATAAGCCACCTAGAGGTCTGAGAGATGGAATAAATAACGAATAAATGAGTTCCCTTGCCCAGTCGTTGACGAGATATGGCCGCCACCTCCCCTACACTTGATTAGCAGCTGCAGAGGAATGTCATAACATGGCAAGGACTCCAAAGATGAAATTGGCCACTGGGGAGGGAAGGGAGGATTTTAAACCAAGACCCAGGAAATAAATCCAAGAAAGGGCTGCTGTGGCGGGATTCATGCTGGGTAATGTGTGAGGACCGCTCTCCGTCCCGGGGTCCTCTCAGAGGTATCCTGGGGAGCAGACTTTCTTCCCTCAGCTCTCTGCTGCTCCCTCATCTGCCCCAGGGCCACCCCCGGGGCTCCCCGTGAGCCATCTTGGAAACAAGCATGTGGCGGAGACTCCAGGCTCCTCCAGGCTCTGATGTGCTTTGTGGCCAGGAGGAGGGTGACCGGGTGGGAGAGAAGTTGAGAAAGTTAACAGTGTTGTCTGGGGACACTTTCGAAGTCATGTTTTAAGAGGCAGATCACATCTGATGCAACACGAACCCACCGCCAAGCAGCGAGAGGCATAGGTTCTCAGGCTCTGAGACCCTATGGGAAATTGCCTATAGGCCCCACAGCCTGGGAAACTGGCCTGGAGGTTTTATAGAGTGACTAATATCCTACAGGGATCCGCTGGGTCCTAGGACTTGCCTCAGGGTCAGCACATCAGCCCCTCTTAGAGCAACACCCCTGGGACCGTCTATGTCCATCTGGAAGAAACTAGTCACAGAGTGGATTCAGGACTTATTTCTCTTTCCCACCTCTCACCCAGCTGTGTGTTTACACATGATTTTATATTTTCTGTTGGGAAATCTCAAAGCATCTAAAAGGCAAGCCGAGATTCTCAAGCTGCAGGCAAAGGTGTATGTGTGTAGGGTCGAAGGGAGGGGAGCGTTGCTGAAAAAAAGGAGAGAGAGACAGAGAGACAGAGAGACAGAGAGACAGAGAGAAGGTAGAAAGGAATGAAATGGCCAGGGAGAAGCTGGGTCTCCAAGGTTTAATACTGTGATATCATAGTCCATAATCCTGTCACATTTGACACGACATGGTACCATTATAGGTGTTTGGGCTGTAGGATCAGGTGAAACAGTGTCACAGAAACACAATTTCTTTCTCTCCCATTTGGGGATATTGGCCAGCAGGGGATGTGATGTGTTTAGATGTTTATAACTGGTTGTCCCTGACCTGGGGGCTTGTCCCCACTCCCAGCCAAACATGGCATCCGCTCCGTTATTGTCCAGAGGGTGAAGGGTCTCCAAACCCCTAATCACCGTGAACTCCTGACACCCTAACTTCATGCTACCAGCATGAATCCCTGGCAAGGGGATACATTTGCCACTTGGTTGTGATTCTTCTGCATCAGGACAGGTAAAGCTTGGGGCTGGAAGAGGTCCAGGGAGGCAGAGGGGGACATGGAAATGCCTGGGATTTGGATGACACTGACAGCGATTCTAAATCCTGACTTGCTGGCTCTGTTAACCTTTTGAGATTCAGTTTCTCCCTATGAATAATGACAGAGCATCTCTGAGGATCTGGTATGTTGCATTGCATAGGGAAATTGATCAATAATAGCTAGAAAAAAAAAAAAAGGAAAAAAAAACAGCTAGAAGCCCTTCTTAGAATCTAGTATAATTGTCTCGTTCACCCAGGTGAAACTAGAACCCAGACTGGCAATTCCCACAGAAGGGGGATTCTGTAAATACTTGTTGAGTAGAATTGACAAGCTATTGTCTCTGGACTCCAATTCAGCGTTCTTTAGAGTCAATTTCACCTTGTTCCTTTTCTGAACAGGCATCTTCTCCGCTTTCAATGCCACAGGCGGCAGAGGCTCCCAGAAGGTCCGTTTCCCTGAAACTGGCTCTCGGAGGATGTGACGTGGACCTAGTGAGTTTAGCTCAGGTTGCTTCTCTGGCACCAGCAGAAGCAGCTGCTTCTCTAAGAGGCTGAGCTGGGGTCTCCATCCAGAAGAGGAACTGGCAGATTAAGCTCTCAGCCCTGCCGGTCTGGCTAGAGGTTGATAAGCGATCTTCAGAGAAGTGGAGGGAGCCGTCTGTCCCTGCTTCCTTGCAAAACCATGACTCAGGAATATGGTTCACATCCTCAGGATGGCAGAGGCGCTAAAAATAAACCATGACCAAAAAGACCCCGGCGATGGCCTGGGGGGGTGGGGACGGGAGAGGGAGGGGTGCCAGGGGAGCTGGGGGAAGGCGAGAAAGAGAAGGGGGAGGAGGGGAAGGTTGGGCAGGGGACCACACAAGGAGAGGGAGAGGAGTCAGCGCCTTGAATCAGAGGGGGGAGGGGGGGAAGGAAAGTCCTGGAGGGAAGATGTGTTTGTCTACTGCAGGGACACAGGCTGGACGCTGGGCTGGCGGTCACCTCTGCTCCCTCTGTCCCTAAATAGGAACGTCCGCCTCTCAGCACTGGGCTCTGTCACCCTCAGTGATGTCCTGCATGTCTGTAGTTACCACTTCTACGCTGGGGACGCTGAATCTTCATCTCTGACTCTAATCCCACCCGAGTCTGGTCAGTATCTTCAGCTGCCTCCTTTAATCTATTTTATGTATTAGTTTCCTCCTAAGATTTTTGTGGCCACTAAAAAAAAAAAAAAAGTTTGGCAATCATTGACTTTTGGGCTGAAACTGTCTTCGCTGAAATGTAAAATGTCCCCGATTAAAGTGCCCCTCTCCCGTCTGTCCGCCAGCCCCCTTTCTCCCTTCCTGTGGTGCTTCGGCCATACTCCTAGTCGTTCAGACTCTGGATCTAGGAGTGCGAGCAGGGGCAGGGTTCCCACCTGCTGCCTTGGAGATGTTTCTGGGATTCGGCACTTTCTTGCTCACCCGCTGTGACCCCCCTGGTCCCACACTGTTAGGGCCTAGATGGCTGTGACATCTAACTAGCTTCTCTCTCCTCCTCTGCTCTGCGCACGTCACCCTCTGCCGAAACTTCCGGTGCCCCGCTTTCAAAACCCTCAGTGCTCCTGTGGTTCCCTCATGGGAATCCTCTGGCCAGAAGTCAAAGGGCTCTCCTGGCCGGGTGCCCCAGTGGTTTGACGCATCACTCTGTCTGGTCAGGCATCCCTCCCCCATCAGGGTACAGACCTCCTGCAGTCCCCACCACCCCTGGGAACACTCCCCACTCTTTTGAAATTGCCCAGTCTTGCCCATCTTTTGGTTTTCAAGTCTAACCTTCTCTACTTCCTTCTCCAAGCCTCCCTCCCCCCAATTATTTTAGCCTAAGGATTTTTCTGAGTCCTTGCAATCTCTCCAGTCTGCAGTGCATAGCTTAGCATTTGTTTATGCACAGCTTATCCCGATGGCTGGCCTAGCCCCTGACGCCCCACATGCTGCTCCCAGCCCCTAGCTGGGAGGCCCTGGGGCCTTTGGCTCCGCAGAGCTGACTCCTCTTTCCCGCCCACCTCTCCTAAGGCACAGTGGGCCTCTTAGGCTGACCGCCTTGTTCCTGAGCCAGCCTCAGGAGAGTTCAGACCTCAGCTTGACATATCTACACGTCTCCTGCTTTGGATTAGCTTCAACATCCTTGACCTTGACGCTACCAGCAGGAGTGTCTTCACGTCCCTGTCCCTAGTCTTTCTATTTCTCGTCCTCGGTGGAGTCTCCGGGCATGTTCTTATTTACTGCACTGGAGCCATCCCAGCCTCTTTGTCTCTCGGACAGGCCAGGCTGCCTCCAGACAGGGCCTTCCCACTCCACCTCCCTTCCTGCCTTCTTTGGCTGGGTCACTCCTACCCACCCTCCACTTCCCAGGGGGCCACTAGAAGTCACTTCCTGGGGGGCAGTTTCCCTGACTGGGTCAGATCCCCCTGACAGATGCCCTCAGAACGTCCTAGGCTTTCCTCCACAGCACTTAGCACACATGCAATCACGTGCTTACTTCCTTGTTTACACACTTTCCCCCAGTGACTGTATGCACCATTTGGACGGGGTCCTAGCTGGTATTATTTTCTGCTTTGTCCCTAGCATGGAGAATACACAGTGTCTGGCTCAGAGTAGAAGATCTTTGTTGAAAAACTACAGAAGATGTGTTTTGGATTTGACTTGGGAGTTAGGGTCTGGCTGGTCCAGGACCCAAGGATTCTGCCTTCCAAACATACTGAGTTGTTTGACAAAGTTGTTTGACTTTGTGCTGAGCCAAGCGTCAGCTTGGAGAGGCCGTCCTTGCCCTCCTACATTTTCTCTCATGCCTTGCAACAAAACGTCCGGGTCTGGCTCAAACTCTCTATTCTTCTAATATCCATGGCAAAGTTTCCTCTCCTCCATCTCCCCACTGCCCCCAACTCTGGCACAGATTGGAGGCTGGCCGATGAACAGACACAAAAGACAATGCTTCTGCCAATCCTGCCCGTCGAATCTCTGGGCCAGTTTCCTCTCTGTCTCCTGTTCTGCGGGAGCCTCTCACCCCAACAGGAGCACAGCCCTGGGAAAGGTAGCTCGGAGCCTAGGGCACAGGGGTGGTGTCTGAGACGTATCTGCAGAGGATCCGTCACGTTGGGCAAAAAAACTCCATTGTGCATCCTTCCATCCATCCTTCCAACCAGTGTTTACTGAGTACCCACCACCCCTCCTGTTCTCACCAAGCTCACAGTCTATTGGGGGACTCAGAACCCTGAAGAGGTCAGCAAACCACGGATTACGGGTGGCTCTTAGGGCCAGGAAGGAGCAACAAGGTTTGGGATAGGGAACTGTGTGGTCCCTGCTTTGGATCTGAAGGTCAGGATGGGTTAAGTTTAAGGTGATCAGGTTCATCTTGCCTCCTCACCTCCACCCCACCAGTTGTTCTGTCCGTCAATGACTTTTCTTTCTTTGCTCATCTCTGATCCACTCTCATATATTCACATCCCGATTTTCTGTTTTCCAAGTTCTCTCTCTGCCGGTGTTTGGTCTTGTCTTTTGTTCCTATTTATCAAGAAGTTTGAAAACCTAGAAGCTTTCCTTTTCTTTTTCAGTTGGCTTATTGCAGTGAAATCCCTGGAGTTCCAGGTTCTGGGTCATCCCCCTAAATCACTAGGTCTCACAAACTTGGAAGGTTGGAAGATAACTTAGAAGTAGGCATGCCCAGTCTTTTGATCTTCATTTTCTCTCTCTCTCTCTCTCTCTCTCTCTCTCCTCCTCCTCCTGTTTCTCATTTTCCATTGCTCCGTTTCTTTCTCTTCTCTGGCTCTTTCCTCACCTCCTGGTGTTTCTGTCCCATCTGTCTTGCAGGATGACAAGTGGTTACAAGATAGGAAGGAGAGCCTCCCTCCTAGGGCAGCTCATTTTTTCCAGACACGTGGACAGATCTCGTTTCAATTATCACCTTTTTGATACGGGTCAAGCTGATATGCCACAGTTCTGTGCCTGTCACTTCATCATTCCCGGCTTTTGTCCTCTAGTCTTTGTTGTATCATGGGAGAAGGAACTAAGCAATTTACTTTTTTTTTTTTTTCTGCAGAAGGGAGGATGCAGAGATGGGAGGACCCAGAAACATGTGGACTGTGCTTTTTGGTAAGTGGTACCAAGCTTTGTTAAGTCCTCTCTCCCTTTCTTTCTTGATGTGGAATACTTGAGGAGCAGGAAAGTTGCATGTAATGTGCAAATGGTCCTTCTCCCCTGCTTATCAGGGAATCTAAGCTCAGTGGTCCGCTAAGTCAGCAAGCCTGAGGGTACTGTGGAAATAGCACGGGCTGGATGTGAACCACAGTGTGGCCATTATTAGCTATGCAACCTTGGGAAAGTTACTTCCTCCTTCTGAGTCTCATTTTCTCGTTTGTCAAATGAAGACAGACTAGTACTGACTTCTGAGCCTGTGTGTGAGGATAGAATCTATGAAGGTATCTGAAGCACCTGGCTGGGTGCTGAATGTACGCTTCTCATTCCAATTAGTACGCACGTGCTGAACCCCTCACATTTGATTCTGCAAACTGTATAGGGCCTGGGCCATGCCTTTGAGGGTGCGGTGAGGAGGCAGCCAGGATTGTGGAGATCAGGTTATAGACATGGTCCTTTCCTCTGCCCAGGGGCCTGGCTCTGAGCTGGGGGCGCTCAGCAGGGGCCCTCTCCCCAGGAGCTGTCATACCTCCGGAACCGGCCGCTGCGCCAGCGTCTGGATCTTCTTAGATCTCAGTCTGGACCCCTTCTGCTTGTCTTGTGGAATCAGTTATCAGCAGCGAGCAGAGGGGCCTTGGCTTTCTTCTCTGTGGCCCAGCCTGCCGCCTTCCTATCCATAAACAGCCTGGAGAGGGGCAGCAGGAAGGTTGCTCCTGGGGCTTCAGGTGATGCTGCCCTGCGTGCTCCCTCCATGCCTCTCTGACCTCAGATGCTGCTGTCTTGATGCTAAAGCAGGGCTTCTTTTCGTATCTCCTGCCCTTAGCTGAGAGGTGCGTAGGCATCAGATGGAAATTTAGAAATTGTTCGGGAAGAGGGACTGTGGAGGTCTGTCTTTAGCTTCTGCTTTGCATCCCATTCCTATCAAGATGCTCCTGCCAGCGGCCCCATTCCCTCAGGCTTCTTTCCACTTTCTGCGACCCTCCTCCTTACATTCATGAACTCATGAGTCCACAGACGAAGGCTGGTTGCAGCTTTGGAACAGACCTTCCATCAGCGCTGCCCCTTGCCCGGACTGGTGCTTCTGTGCCTGGGAGGCTTCTGTGCTGGAGTGTCAGATGGGGGCGGGGAGGGTACCGCCCAGACTGGGGAGCTGTTTGCGTGGGAGGTTCTGGACACCCCTTCAGGTGAAAGAAGAATGTGAGTTCTCAGTCCTCATTTTTGTTTTCCACTCAACCGCCGTGGGACACGGTCCCCCCCCTCCCTCCTTGCTGTGCTTTCTTCCCTGGGCTGTCAGGATGCCCTCCCTCTGGGCCCCCTCCCGCCTCACTGGTCTCCACTCAGCCCCTCTGAGCTTCCTGTTGACTTTGGAGGGTCCCCAGCTCTCTTTTCAATCCTCCTCTCCTCCTCGGTGAATCCAGCCAGTCTCACGGCTTCGGAAGCATCTAGAGCTGGCCACCGCACACTGATAGCTCCAACCCAAAGTCCCTCTGAATCCAGGTACACGTGGAACTCACAACATGGATGTCTCGGAATTCCTGTGGCCACAACCGGATGCTGGTTCTCCCGACATAGCTTCTCCCTGCTTCTGGGTCTGAGCCGAGGTCTTCAAGAGCCCTGCTAACACCTCTGGTTCTCCTGACCCACATTCAGCGGGTCAGCTGAATGTTGCCTCTACTCCTAAGCTCTGTCCAGTGCCCTGCTGCTGTGCGTCCCCTGCATCTCCGCCACCCTCAGGCTAAGCCCCATCTCCTCTTGCTTGGAGCCCGACCAGGGCCTCCTCGCCACCTCCCCGCTCGGCCCCTGCTGGTGGCCTCACGGAGGAAGCCAGATTGGATGGACGTCCATTCTCTTCCTCACCTTCCTCCGGTCTTTGCCCAAATGTCGCCTCCACAGCCCATCTGCCCTGACCATTCTACGTGAACTGGCAACAGCCCCGTCGCCCCGCTCCCCCATCCCTACCATGCGCTCTTATTTGCCTCGGGTGCTTAAGTCATTATTATCTTTTTTTAAAGAAAATTTTATTTTTCTTTTCAATCAAATTGTCTTTTTTATGGAAGTATAGTTGATTTACAATGTTGTGTTAATTTTTGCTGTACAGCAAAGTGACTCAGTTATCCATACGTATACATTCTTTTCCAATATGGTTTATCATAGGATATCGAATATAGTTCCCTGTGCTATGCAGTGGGACCTTGTTTATCCATCCTGTATATAAAAGCTTACATCTGCTAATCCCACCCTCCCACTCCATCCCTCCCCCAAGCCCCTCCCCCTTGGCAACCAGCAGTCTCTTCTCTATGTCCGTGATTCTGTTGCTGTTTCGTAAGTAGGTTCATTTGTCCAGTTTTAGATTCCACATTTACATGACATCATATGATATTTGTCTGTCTCTGTCTGACTTACTTCACTTAGTATGATCATCTCTAGTTGCATCCATGTTGCTGCAAATGGCATTCACTACCACCCTCCCTCACCGGGAGCGGCGGGACCTTTGTCGTCCAGTCCCGAGAGCCTGGTGACACATTGCAGACGCTCTGTAGTGGACGGAGCTTTGCTGCTTTTGGAGGCTGGCGTCTTCTCACCCACAGGTCGTGGCCAAACACCACGTCTTGAGGGAGCATTCCCGACAGAGCAGGATCTCCCTCCCCCGGCCCCCCCCAGTGCTCTCTGCCAGGCCTTTCCTTCAGGCCTGTTGTCACAACTTGTAAGTTCACGTTCACGGGTCTGCTCACGCGTTTGTTGTCTGCCTCCCCAGCTGTGACCCCGTTACAGCGTGTTGGCTTTGTTCTCTGTGGTTTTCACAGTCCCTGGCACAGGCCTGCAGAGGGTGGACTCCTGATATTTTGGTTGAGTAAATGTGAGCACACGTTTCACGTGTCATCTTATTTGATATGAGGCTCGGGGAGGTATTTGGCCCACAGGCATAGAACCAGGTGGACGAGCCAAGCTTGAATCGAGGTCTGTCTAACGTGTGTGCGTGTCTGTGTGTGTGTGTCTAACGTGTGTGCGTGTCTGTGTGTGTGTGTCTAACGTGTGTGCGTGTCTGTGTGTGTGTCTAACGTGTGTCTGTGTGTCTAACGTGTGTGCGTGTGTGTGTCTAACGTGTGTGTATGTCTGTGTGTGTCTAATGTGTGTGCGTGTCTGTGTGTGTCTAACGTGTGTGTGTCTAATGTGTGTGCGTGTCTGTGTGTGTCTAACGTGTGTGTGTGTCTAACGTGTGTGCGTGTCTGTCTAACGTGTGTGTGTGTCTAACGTGTGTGCGTGTCTGTGTGTGTGTGTCTAACGTGTGTGCGTGTCTGTGTGTGTGTCTAACGTGTGTCTGTGTGTGTCTAACGTGTGTGCCTGTGTGTGTCTAACGTGTGTGTATGTCTCTGTGTGTCTAACGTGTGTGCGTGCCTGTGTGTGTCTAACGTGTGTGTGTCTAATGTGTGTGCGTGTCTGTGTGTGTCTAACGTGTGTGTGTGTCTAACGTGTGTGCGTGTCTGTCTAACGTGTGTGTGTGTCTAATGTGTGTGCGTGTCTGTGTGTGTGTGTCTAACGTGTGTGCGTGTGTGTCCAACGTGTGTGCGTGTCTGTGTGTGTCTCCCCAGTGTTGCACTATGCAGGCAGCTGCATCCTTGTGTAGGGAGGGCTGTCCATCCACGGCTGGCTTCTGCGGTGACCCCGGCCCAGTAAACACTGCCAGAAGAGACTCCTTCCCTACACTTTGGGTTCTTTCTCAAGAAACCTACTCTGGAGGCCCGGTGCCCAGCTCTGTGAGGTCCCGTGACTACCTGCTGCCCTCTCAGCCCCACCAAACCCACGGCCTCCAAGGAGACAAAGGTCTAGAAGTCCCACCTCTTTGGGCACCGAGCACACGGCCTTGGGAGGCTGGGGACAGAGGCAGCCACCTGAGCCTCTTCCAACCACGCGATCCATCCTGTCCAGATCCCACGGCCCAGGAGGAGCCAGCTGCCCTCACCCCGTGATGCGAGCCCACCGTGGGCACAGCTGAGAGGCCCCAACGGTCCCCGTTCCTTCCCGCCCACAGCAGGTGTCAGGCTCACACCTGCGTCCCACAAGGATCCGAGGCTCTTTTCTACAGGAAGGGAGAGGGTGAAGAGGGTGCACAGCGGGGGTTTCAGAAGCAGCAGGAAGGACACTGGCTGCCCTCCCCTCCCTGGCCAAGGGCAGAGAGACTGGAGGAGACGAGCCCCTTACCCCGGAGGGGTTAGGTCCGGCGCAGAGCTCTCACCTCACAGCACCCCCGGAGCCGTTTCTCCAGGTGGGCCTGGGCCTGTCCCTGGACTTCACGGGTGGCCCCCAGGCACCTCGGGTGAATGGCAGTCACCATGCCACCTGCGGCAGGGCGGCTCCCCAGGGCTCGCAGCAGGACTGGGACGATGACAGGCACTTGGGTTCAGAAACTGTGGCAAATCCAGGGATCTGCTGACTATTGCCAGACCCTGCGGGTGATGCCTGGCCTGACACACGGAAGCTGAGGGCTTGTCTTTTGTCTCCCTGGGCAGGCAGGTGAGAGTAAAATGGTAAATTAAATAGACTCATTTAAAAAATTATTATCTATGACGCTTTTCCCCCAGTTACAATGTGGGAGCCCCCAGTATGACCCATTTGACATTAAGCCACTTTCCTCTCCCAAGCTGAGCTGGTTTTGCTTAACTAGTAGTAGATACGCTTTGCTCGTCAGTAACACTACGGAGAGCCAAGCCCAGGTCCAGGTTTCCATGCTTAGTGGCCGGGAAAGAGTGAGGCGGGGGCTCAGGAGCTGCGAGCACAGCCCGACTTAGTCTTCACTGCTTCCCAGCTTGGCCCATGTGAGTGCACGCGCACACACACGCACACACACACGTACACACGCATACACGCACGCACACACAGACTAAATTTGCATCAGGCAATCCCTAAAGCAGACAGTTCAATGCTGTCGCTTATTCTATCAAATAAATATAGATCTATAAATAGACCTCCCTCTTTGCCTTGGAAAGTGACAAGTGTGCAGAAACTATTTCACTCACAAGCCAAACGCTGGCTGGCTTCACAGCGTTAGTGTGGGTGTGGCATCTCCTGGATCCTGGGCGCTCAGGCAGATTCCATGAGGGTTTACAACTGAGTTGGGATTGTTTCTTCACCTGAATTGGCTTTTGGTTTCATCTGGGGGGATAAAATCTTAATCGATGTCATTTTAATTAAACTCTTCCCAGAGTGCTACCGATACCAACTGGCATCTACTGAGAGAGAGAAAGAGGGGGCGGGGAGAGAGAAAAAAAGAAGGAAGGAAAGAGGGAGGGTGGGAGGGAGGGAGGAAGGAGGAGAGAAGAAAGAAAGAGGAAGGAGGAGAGAAGAAAGAAAAGAGCGCTGCTTCCCTTTGGCTCCGTTCTCTGCTCAGGACGAGCCCACAAACCATGACAAGGGCACACATTTCCGGTTCCCGGTTCTGCTCTGACCATCCCAGACTTGGCATCCACCCAGCTGTGTCCACAGACTAGACAGGTCAGCCTCCACGGCCTTCTGAGCCCATCACAAATTCTGATGGACATGACACGTGGAATCTAGTGTCAGCCCAAACCTGCGAGGGCCATTCTGCCCAAACAGAGAGCGAGCACACAGACCCACAAGGAACTGGATCCAGGGGAAGGGCCACACTCACCACCCCCAGCCCCCTGTCAGCCTTGCGCTACGGACTCCCCTCGGGCCCACCCGCGCACACCTGTGCTTGCAGCTGGGTCCCCGGGCCGTCTCTGTTCTGAGCTAGTCCGAAGGTGGCACTGAGTATCGCCTGATTTAAGGCAGTATTACGTCTTGAGGCCAAAAGCGTGCATCCAGGGAGGCCAGCAGACACACCATGGGTGAGCGCTCTGTGCCGTGAACGGCGGGGTCACAGGTCCTCTCGCCTGTTGTTCCAACCGTCCCTTGGCACCAAGAGGCTGCCTTGATTTTTTTTTTTTTTTTTTTTTTGGGACTGATCCTGCACTTGGCCGCACAGACTGCAGGCCTCTCCTAGAGAGAGGAGGTGCCCCTGGCCGCCTCTTCCCCTGGGGGGCTGGATCGAGCTCTCTGTGCCCCCAGCCCCCAGCTAGGTCTTGTACACGAGCTCTGAGTCTCAGCGCCCAGCACGGCTAGCTCTGCTGGCTCTGCCCAGATCGGCCCCTCGGCTGCCCTCCAGCACCGAGCTGCACTTGAGCCTGACCCCCAGCTGCTGAGCTGAGCCCCGGGCAGCCTCCCCGACTGCATCACCCAAGGCTTCCTCCTCTTTCCTCCGTCTGCCTTGATTGTCAGGCCCAGCAGCTATTGCACCAATGCTTGTTCACTTTAGAACAGCTCGAACCTCCTGGGTGAGAAGAAACACGGGGTCAGAGAGGTGAAATGTCTTGCCCAGGACCCTGGGCTGGTTGGAAGCATAGTCTGGACGGTGCCTACTAGGTCTTTAGACCTTGTGTCTGTGAGTTTCCCCCCTGGACCAGCAAACTTCCACGTCTGTGCCACACGAACCCGTGGGCGCCCCACAAATAGACAGAACCCAGAGCCAACCTCGACCCTACAGTCAGACGCCGACCTCCCTACCCTCTGCTCCCCACGCGGCTGTTCCTGCCGACCCGGAACCACATATCTGACATCTCTGCCCGCATCTCACCAGCCTGCTCTTGCAGGTGGCAATTTGCATGGGGGAGTGTACCCTCTCCCGTGAGGTTTTGCCTATGTGAGTCTCTTTTCTGCTCTTGGGAGACGAGCAAGAGATTTTCTTTCTGCCTCTTTAAAAAGAAAGAAAAACAAGACCCCAGTAACTCCCTGCTCAGACCCAGGCCTTAAGGTGTTTCAAAGCCTCCCTGGTCTATTTCTGGCCTATTGTCCTAGGGGTCTGAGAGGAAGGCCTGATGGTGGTTCTTTGCTTTCAAGGCAGAAACAGAACATTGTTTCTCCCGGCTTTGATTTAATGGCCAAAAACAGTTATAGGAAACTGTTCAGCAGATGTTTTATGAAACTCAGAAAAAAATTGGGTCTTTGAGAGGGGCTATTTTTAGACTAATGCTTCCTACCATTGGGGGTTTGGTGCTCACAAAGGGAACAGAAAATGGGAGAGAGAGACAGAGAGGTGGAGAGAGCTTTGAACATTTAGACAATCACGTTTTATTTTTTCTTCCATTTTCACCCTGAATTAAATGTACCTGGGAATCCATGGAGGATGGAATACGGAGGTGGTTCCAGGGAGGAAGGGTGCACTTTACTGTGTCCCTTCTAAAATGAAAGTTTACTGGGTGCAAGGAAAATCTCTATGTTTTGTCATTTCCCCAGCTCCTTCTTGGAGCAACACGGAAATGCTTTCTTCCTTGCCCACTTCGCTTCCTTGTGTCCCTTTGCCTGAATTAACCTTTCCTCCTCTATCCCACCCCTGCTTTCCTTCCCCTTCTGCCTCTTTTACCTATTTCACTCTAAGGTCTCATTCACACTCAGGCCAGGCGCTTCCTCCCCCAGGAAGCCTTCCCTGAACTCTCCAGGGTGGATTGCTGGGCCTCCTCTGTGAGGAGGAGAATACACTCCTCCTCCTCTGTGTGAAATACACACTCCTCTGTGTATTTCAAACACTGCATTTACTGCCTGGCTTTACAATCTATTTATGTATCTAGCTCCTTCCTCAGGCTGTCAGCTCCAGGAGGGCTGGGGGCTCTGTCTTAATTACCTTGTTGTCCTCAGTATCTAGCCCCGTTTAGTTAATACCATGTAGAGAATAAATGTTTCTTGAGCGGAGGGATTGATGAAGATTAAAGGGAGTGAGCAAGCAAGGGAATTTTATCCAGTTGAAAAGATTTTACTTTACCTACAGAAGCAGAAATGAATCTGTTTTGGTCTTTGCTGTTCAAGTAGAACTAAAATCTGTTACTACTATAATGTAATAAAGTAATTATTATACTCCAAAGTGGTTATTACGATTTCCAGGAAACTAAGTCTTTGGGACAATAAACAAAAGAGTTGATGTGAGAGTCATCAGCTTCAGATATTTAATTAAAACCTTTGGTTTTCTCCACTCCATGGGAGGGAATCATATTTAAGAAAGCCTCAGCTGCCTTGGTCCAGGTAGGATACCCGGTGAGGGCACAGAAAAGGAAGGTGGGGAAACTAAAAGCAAACTTTTCCCCCTTTCTGGGGCCACTTCCAGTTGGAACAAGAGGACAAGCATGGCCCCAGGTGAGAAACAAATAACCTTCCACGTTCCCCTTTGTCCTGAGACCTTTGGCCAGTGTCTCAAACTCAGGTGAACAGAATGAAGGCCAACGGCTTCTAACTTTCTGCAAAGTCCAGGAACTCAGCCCAGGAAAAATGAGGTTTTCCCTTGATTTGACCTCGTCATTCATCACGGTCTCCCTTGTTTCTCAAGACCTTATTGAGCACTTTCCAGAGAGCTGGCGGAGGTTGAGGCAAGCTCTGCTATCTGAAAAAGCATCATCGTCACCTGTGTGAGGGCCCATGGCCACATCAGTGCACTCTGGGCAAACGCGTTAGAGTTTCTTGGAGGCTGGACCCCGGCAGAGCACCCTTTCATGTGCCAGGGCCCTGGGTGAATGTTTCCATATCCTTTTTTATCCTTAGAGCTATCATTTTTTTTGAACACTTAAAATGCACTAGAAAATGATCTCACTTATCTTCTTTATTTAAGACTGTTTTAAAAATCACATAATATAATTTTTTTCCTTATTAATAAGGAACGATATCTTCTGTGTCTTCAATTATCTTCTATGTCTTCAAGAACTGGTTTCTATTCTTACCCTGTTTTCCGGATGAGGAAACCTGAGTGGCTAGAGAGGTTGAGGAAACGTGCCCAGAGTCACCCAGTAGGTGAATGAAATGCTGGGACTGGGCTGACACCATCGATTTCAGTGTCTCAGTGGGTCCTGACCAAGGTCCCTGGGAAGCTCTCTCTCGTGGAACCCTCCCTTTCCAATCTTTGCACACTCCTTCAGACAATCTATTTCTAACTCTCCCCAAGGTTCTCTGCCCTCTTCTAGGACAATTCATGGCATTTCTTTATTCTGACTTTTAAATTCTGCAGGCAAAGACAGAGACCTTCCCTGCTAAGGGAAAGTAGCTTCAAAGAGGAAGACACGCAGAAAAATATGAAATGTCAGTGGCTTTGAAAGGCTATTTTCTAGAAACAGGACAAGGGCATATGAGGCAGACCTAGCAAAGTCTATTCCAGTGGAGGTAGCTTTCCCCAGGGCATTGCCAACCTAGTTGATTCACATCCTACTTATGGGCTATGATCGAGCCACTGGGACAGAGCTTAGGGGATAGTTGTGGAGCACTTCCGTACCGGTCGGGCCGGGCTTGGTGACACCGTGGTGACAAGGGCCAAACCTCAGTGCTTCAAGCTACACTTCCTACCAGGCTACTGGAGCATCGCAGGTTGGCAGGCAATTTGTGCCATGGCATCTGAGTCACTCTGGGCCGCTGGCTGCTCCGCAGCTGTCACCTGACACACACGCAAGAGAAAAGCAGAATGGCTGAAACTCTTCAGGCGTTCTCTGGGTTTCTGCCAGAGGGCTCGAATTTCATCACTGAAAGCAAGTCCTAAGGCGACTCCCAATTTCCAGGGTGCAGGGAAGTGAGATTCTACCTCGTGCCCAGGTTGGGAAAACTGCCCTCTATATTTGGTGAATAAATTGGATGTACTTCATTTTAGGTTAGGTATTGATGAACAAAGTCCCAATCCTGTCCTCAGAAGCTTTGTATGGTGTTGGGGAACGAGGACTTACCACACATCAAATAGTTAAGGACATTATGAGTGGGTATAAAATAATATATCCTGGTAAACCATGGGGCACGGGGGATAGTAGGTTTTAGATACAGTGTTTCAGGCCCCAAGGAAGCAAATGAAGAGAATTTGATCGGTACAAAATGCCCTAGATAATGCGATGTTCAAATAGAAAAAGCAATTATACAAATTTTGGAGATGAAAGGGTTCTCCCAGATTTAGTATCCCTAACTCTTCCCGCCTCTAACTCTGTACAAGCCTCCACTAAAAATGTAGATCATCTTCTTCCTTGTTCCCCTGATAAACGTCCATCTCTAAGAACAGATCTGACTTTATCTTTTATTTTCAGTTCTTATGAAATATCTGGAACCCAGTTGTTGTTTGGATGCGTTAATCCTGCTGAGCCCATCGTGTAACAGGTTTCTTACAAGAAAGCGTGTGAGGACCACCCAACATAGAGTCACCAGCATCGTCAGCTGGGCTCCAAGGAGACTTTCTTGGGGGAAGGGTCTCTGCATTTCTGTCCTTTCCCAAGCAGACCAGCTCGCTCTAACTCAGCTCCGCCGCACATCTTCTGTTCCTTGGGCATCTTCTTACCTACACCTCTCACCTGGCTATCCTGGGAAGAAAACACCATCTTCTTCTGCTATTGCTTCGGCAACATCAATTATTCAGAACGAACATTCTTCCCCTGCTCGCATCAGGGTCAGCATGGCCAGGGGTCCAAAAACACTGAGATTTTAAAGCTGGGAGGGCCCTAGAGGGACCTACCACCCAGCACTGTTGTTTCCTTTGCAGAAACTGAGGCTTCGAGAGCTTAGGAGACCCTCCCAAGGCTTCCTAGAACTGACTGGGAAATCTGGGCTTGAACCTAGGTCTTGTGAATCACCTTTCATGCTCTTCATACACTGTATTTACAGATGCGTATTTGTGTTTAGACTTTCAATAAACTTTATATTGATACCTGAGGCCTCATATTTTCCCCTTTATATCAAGATAATGTTCAAAGCAATGCAGAAATGATCAAAGGAAATCAAAAAGTGTGGTTTACGTGCAAGGAGAAGAATAATCCTATGCCCAACATGAACGTGAGATCTCATAGAAACCTCTTCACCTGCTTGAACGACACCAGTGCCGCAGGGAGAGGATCTTGAAATCCACCGGATGAAGTGGACCACCACGTCAGGAGGGC
The DNA here is from genome assembly GCF_951394435.1 of Stenella coeruleoalba. NCBI lineage: Eukaryota > Metazoa > Chordata > Mammalia > Artiodactyla > Delphinidae > Stenella > Stenella coeruleoalba. The sequence continues at coordinate 102,887,228 of NC_137154.1, read as the reverse complement.
GTGAGTGGGCAGGTGCTGATTGTCATTAGAGTTTCTCTAGTTCACCCATCATTCAGAGTTTGGGTAGAAAACACGCTAAAAAAAGAAAGAGAGAGTGGAGCAATGGAAGCCGTGGGGAGGGTCAGGTGAGGACCAAGGCGGGTGGGAAAGGAGGACAGGTACCTCCCAGAAGCGAGGGCAGAGTTAAAATTACATGATGGATGACAGCAATGATACTGCCTCTCACTTCTCTGAAAGCACTGCTCCTCCAAAAATAAGCCAAGAGCAGAAAGACAGTATCATATTGTGGTCAATAATATGGGTTGAAGAGTCAGACTAACTTGAATTTGAATTCATATTTGCTTGGATGTGACCTCAGGCAAATTATTTAACCTCTTGTAGCCTCATTTGTTTTTCTTTCAGCAAAATGGGAATAATAATAATAAAATCTCCCCGAGGGGCTGTTAAATGAGATAATGCAGGTCAGATGTTTAGCTCAGGGCTGGACAAGTAGTAAGTATGCAGTGAGTGTTAGCTGTTATTAATATCAACAATGTAGTTATTAGGAGGGGAAATTCTTGAATTTGAGCTGAGACATTACTCACCTTGGCCACTCGCATACTAATGAACCCAGAATCTTCGTGTCTTTTTTCCTCACCCTCCTCTCTGATAAACTTGAGCTCCTCTTCACCCAGTCTTAATTAATTAAAATTTTGTTGAGTGTTTTAAGTGTTGGTCACAATCAAAGACAAATGAGACAATTTACTTGTCCATAAGGAGCTCTGTGAGTTAGGACCAATTTAGGAACTTCATGAGCTGATATCATTTTCTTTATTTCTGATCAGGCATGCATCTGATGTGATGTGAGGAGGAATATGCAATACTCCTAAGGTCCTATGAGGGTTGTCAGAGCTGCAACTTCAGCTCTCTGACGGCAGATGAGGTTCCAAGAGCCTTGCACGGGAGTGCAAGCTTGGCTTGAAGAAAACCTCCGCTGCACACCTAGGTGAGACTCTATTTCCTGTTTTTTGAAGCCGTGCTTGCTGTAACCTCGGCTGAATAACCCCCTAAACAGCCCTTAGACCAGGAAGCATTTTTAGGGCCTCTATCCTGTCCTGGCAGAGAGATGGGATCAGATGAGCTAACGGGTCTTTCCGTGGCGAACTGCTTTGACAGCTGCCATGTCAGTAATGGCAGGAGCATCAAAAAGCGAGCTGTCCAGTGTGAGAAAGGTTGACTTTTACTTTCCATCAGCACAGGAAAATGAGGTATCAAGGCATCCAGGTTTAATCTGTTCATGTGGAAGTTAAAATTAGAATGGGAGGTATTCAAACCCACCTGTTCTAGGATGTGTAGCCAACTCACGACCAGAGGGGATAAGTAACAAAAAACAAAATGATACACAATAATAATATAAAAATAACCCCCTTGGAGTTATATTTTAGGTCTGCAGGGAAAACACGTAGTCCAACACCTCCATTGTTTTGGTGGCAGGGCTTCAGTGAAGTAGAAGATCTGAATGCTGGCGTCATTGAGTGTTTGTAAAAAAGGAAGTAGTCATTGTGATGAGATCTAGTGCCCCAGCTCTGTGTGGGGAAGACAGGGCTCAAGTCTCCCCTCTAGCAAGTGTCCCCCCAGACCTTAACTTCCAGCCAAGTGGCTAGAATTTCTGTTGTCAAGCACTTGTCTTCTGGTCACATAATGATATCTACTGGTAAAGTGGCCTGGGGCAAAGACCAGAAAACAAGATGGCCAAGGAACAGAGTGCAGTCCTATCTGTGCACATCGGCTATGACTTGAATCAAATCTGAGCTTTGATGTCATTATTTATTAAATGGAGAAAATATGGGCTTGCCCCCAAAATTTACCTGGAAGACAAATGAATTAAAATTGCGAGCACTTTGAACCTGGACAGGAATTGACACACGGATGAAATGATTGGCCTCCCTCTCTTTCAAACCCACGGTCTTGTCTCTTTTTCTTGCCCGGACTGTAGGATGTCTGGCTGCCTCTTTTTGCTTCATTTGGCTGAAGGGTAACTGGGGAGGGCAGGTTTGACCTCAGAGAGAGTATCCAGCCCACAGATGTGGGTGGTATACGATGGAGCCAGGAGAACGATTGCTCTTGTTGGCTCCCTTTCTCTATTCCCAGCTCCCTCCAGGGGACCATTTTCTCAACTCCTTCCCAGTTTGGGGGGAGTGCATAGACACTGCAGAGAGGTTGCCCCTTTCATAAGCCAGACCACAGGGGATCCAGCTGTGGGGTCACCTTTTCTTACTCTTTCTGCCCTCCTGGGAAGAGAATGGGCGTCGGGCGCATTTTAAAGCCATTTCTATTAAATTGATGCTGCAAGTCAATGGGAAGCCTGCACTCAGCTTTCCAGGCGGGGGTTTGCCAAGGAACAAAGATCTGATTCATACTAACTCATTGACTGCCTTATTTGTAATTTTCCCCTTAATATTATAAATGCAGGCAACCAGGAATGCAGGCTTCCCAGATGAGGATTTGCACAAATCATTTTTGTTTTCTATTTTCTGTATATTTCCTGTCCACCCCCATCCCTGGCCCAGTGCACCCGTGGAAACGCCGTCACTCTCAGGAGGGGAACTGGAGAGCCCTTTGTTTAGAGGAGAAGGGGGAGGAGTTCTGCAGGGCACCTTTACTGTCTTCTCAGAGCCCAGGGCAGTAGAATGGCTGTTACCCAGAGTCTGCTGACAAATGATTAGAATCCAGGTTTTTGAGAAAGGAGGCTGAGGCTGGCTGCAGGTCCCTGTGTGGGGAGCTCCCCATCTGACCCCCCCCCAAACAACATGTTTCCAGGTGTGCTCTGAGTTGTGTGGGTGGCTGGCTGCAGGGTGTTCAGTAAGTCAGTAGCTTCCTCAGAAGACCTTCACACAGAAGTTTGATTCTGCCACAGGGGGCTTTGGAGCTGTTGACTTAGAAATCTTACCGAGTCATTTAAACATGGGCACATTCATTTGCATGCCTGAAATTCAGAAGAGCTACCCTGCTCTTCTCCACAATTCCTGGCTCATATAAGCTGTAGGAAACACTGGCAGTGCTTCCTATAGCTTAGGGTTTGCGAGTCTCATCCCCTTGGGACCCTGAATAAAGGAGTGAAATGCTATGCGCAAAGACCCCATCGAAGGGTGGGAGCACGGAGGCGTAGAAATTTGTTAAAAGATTTTTCTAGGATTACTTTTTCTTTTGATTCCAAATTCTGCCGTCTTTCCAAAGGTCCTCATAGCTTCCTTGAACTCCAAATCAGAGAAAAATAAAGGCAAATTTGTATTTTTAGAATTTTCTTGGTCAGATTTTTCTCATCCTGACATACCAAATGTCATAGGGGAAATGATTACAGGCCAGCATCTTCCAGTACAAATGGTCTTCTCTTTTAAAAGGTAGAGTTGTTTTTCTTTTTAAGTATAAAAATAATATATTCATGTGACAATGAAAAGTCCAACTAGACAAAACGTTATGAAATAAAATGTGAAAGTCCACATTCTCATCCCACAGCTAGTCACACTCCCAAGAAGTGACAACTACTCATATTTTTAGTTTTTTGGTAGCTAATTTCATGTTATATGTAATACATTTCTGCTATTTCTTGATTTCATCACTTTAAACCATACCAGTTGACCATCAATATAAAACATAAAACATGTAGCTCACTTACACTACACTCAACCCCATCAATTTCCCAACGTTTAAATAATTTTTTTAGTTCTTAGTTGTCTTTTAGTTATCATTATAACTTTGAATAATACACCTCAATTTTTAATTTCTTGATTCATCATCTTGGGACAACAACTCTGACCTCATGTCATATGAAATGAAGACATTAGCACGCCTATGTTTCTCTCCACCTTTTCACATACTCTTTACCTCCTAATATCGCCAAAGTTATAATATTTGCATTCAATTTTTATCATAATTAAGTCATTCATGCTTGATCTACAGATTGATTCTAAAAATTGAAAACCCATTTCTATTCAGATGACTATGTATTCATATTCAGGTGGTTCACCACAGGACCAAGTAGTGTAATTAGACTTTATAGGATGAGGTATAATTCTATGTCACTAAACTTGTGTGCCAATGAAAAATATTGAAAACTTGAAAAATATTCCAAGTTTTAGTATCAAATGAATTCTCTTTCTTATGTTCCATGAATTCGTTAAAATGAGATCACATTCTATTTTTCATAATGACTTTCTTATATAGCTCTTTGTTTTTCCTAGTGTTGCTGATTGCTTTTTTTTCTTATTAGTTAAAGCAGTTTATGTTTTCACCTTTCATCCAAACTTTTAATAATTATGTTACAAGGGAATCTACCTTCTTTTAAAGACATTCTCTTGTTCTATGATTGCTTTCTATACTTACTGTATACCATTCTCCTGGATAAGGTCCACTGTTTCTTGGATCTCATTTTCTTCTCTTTTTTTTTTGTTTCAATTTCTATTTTGCTAAAGTACAGTCAGTCCTCCATATTCATAGGTTCTGCACCCTGAGATTCAACCAAGCTCAGATCCAAAATATTTGGGAAAAAATTCCAGAAATTTCCAAAAAGCAAAACTTGAATTTGCCACAAGCCAGCAAATATTTACATAGCATTTACATTGTGTTTACGACTATATGCGTAGCATTTACATTGTATTAGGTATTGTAAGCAATCTAGAGATGATTTAAAGTATATGCGAGGATGTGCATAATTTATATGCAAATACTGTGCCATTTTAGATAAGGGACTTGAGCATCAGTGGATTTTGGTATCCATGGGGGATCCTGGAACCAGTCCCCTGCAGATACTGAAGGGTGACTCTACATCCTATTTCTTCAGAAAGGCTTGATGGGAAGTAAACTTTCACATTCTTTGTATGTCTGAAACTGTTTTTATTTTATTATTATACTTGATTGATAGTTTAGGTATAGAATTTCCGGTTCAAAATAATTTTTCTTCAAACATTTTAAGATATGACTAATACTTTTTAGCATCCAGTGCTATTAATTTGAAGACTGATGCCAATCTTACTCCCATTCTTTTGTAGATGACTTGCCTTCATCTTTCTAAAAGCTTTTTGTATCTTCTCTTATCCTTGGCTGAAACTTTGATTTTAAGATTGGTGATTTTCTTAAGTTCTTATAAACTTCTTCTAATAGTTTCTCCCTTTTATTTTCTCTCCTCTATTTTGGGAAAATTTATGAGGTGAATGTTGCACATCCTGGATTGATATTCTATGTCTCTTAACTTTATTATTTGATATTTCATGTCTCTTTACATTTTTTTGTTCTTTGTTCCAAGAGACTTTGACTTTTTTCAGGCATGTTATTGACATTTTTATTGGGCAATCCTATTTTTTTAATTTCAACAATTCATTTATTCATTCACTCATTGGTCAGTCACTTGTTTAGTAAATGTTTGTTGAGCCTTTGGTATGTGCCTGGCATTCTTCTAGGGGATACAGCAATGAACAAAACCTGCAAAGTATCTTTCCTTTTGATGAGAGAGGAGGTAAACAATAAACAAATGAACAAGTGGATACATAGTATGTCAGATGGAAAGTACTAGGGAAAAAATTAAGGCAAAATAAGGTGGATAGGGAATACTGAGGATGGAGATGGATGGTTTTATTTTATAGGATAGTCAGGCTAGACCTCACTGAAGAGTGAACATCTTCATGTGACATGTGTGAAGCAAGGGAGGGAACTTCATGGAACTGCAGCAGGAAGAGCAAGTGCAAAGGCCCTGAGGTAAGAGCTTCCTTGCTCTCTGACCCCTTTCCATAGTAGCCCAAAAAGGCATTTGGGGGGGGGATTCATAAATATATCTAAAATTTTAAGATACCCATGTTTCGTTGCATTGGAGACTGTCACGGGATTTGCAACTAACTTTCTAGGCTCTAAAATAAATGAAAACGTATGCATATTTTCAACCAAATAAACCTATACTAAGAAGTTCCTAAGGACCAGGCACCAAGCGAGTTGCTGGAGATACAAAAATAAATAAGTCATAGTCTTTACCCTGAGTGTAAACAAATAACTAATATGTAAGACAGCAAATGCTTATTGGATTTATGGACAAGGTAATTGGGAATGTGAATACCTGATCCCATAGTAATGCTACTGGTGATACCTGATCTTGTAGTGATGCTACTGGTAAGAGGGTAAAGTCTGGCAGGGGAGATTCAGAGAGGAGAGGAGATGAAGACTGAATAAGATTTTGCTAAGGGAAAGGTGAGGAGAGTATTCCAAATGGCAGTGACCATGTGTAATACCCAGAAACAAACAGAGCATTCCCGTCAAGAGATGTTATTCAATGCAGTCTAGTTTCTGTAGACCTCAGAGTAGCATAAGCCTATTAATTTAATTTTTCCCTGAAAAAGAAAGCCTAAGAAGAAAGGAGTTATAACGTAGCAGGACCAGAGGAGGACTCTCAGCAAACAGTCACTATACATGGCTGTCTTCTGATTTTTATCTTTATTTTATCTATTTTTTGGCTGTACCACACAGCTTACGGGATCTCAGTTCCCCTACCAGGGACTGAACCCGGGATCTTGGTAGTGAAAGCATGGAGTCCTAACCACTGGACTGCCCGGGAACTCCCTGATTTTTAAAATATATACTTGCCAAGTATGTGTGGCCTTGGATTGGGGGAGGCATGTGAGACAGAGAACCCGGAACTGGATTAAATATCAGGAGTTTGTGGTCTAACACTGGTGGCTTTGGTCAGATTACTTTCCCATAGTTACATCTACTTGAGTTTGAAACAATTAATTGTATAACATTTCCAAATATCTGAATGTTGTTCCTCTGCTGTGCCAATGCTCACCTTCCTATAACTTCTATCAACTAGACCTAGTTTGATGCATTTGAAATGAACTACTTCTTCTTCTACATTACAGCCCTTTACATATTTAAAAATAGCAGTAGAGATCATTGTAATAGTGGAATCACATAGAGCTGGATGGAACCTTAGCTATCATCTGGTCCAGTGGAAGAAACTTCTCTACAGCATCCCTGCTGGCTGGTCCTACGGATCCAGTGCTTTTCCAGGCTCTCATTTCTTTTTTGAATGGCTCCACACGTTCAAAAGCTCTCTAAATGCTCAAAAGCACTTCATCATTTTGATCTGAAATATGCTTCCCTGTAATGTTTATCTACTGATCCAAGTTCTGTGACACTTGTCTATTATGTGGCCATTTCAATTCCAACAATGAAATATTATAACGTCTGCTGCAGGGAGACAAGGCAGGATTCATCAGAGCTATCATAAACAAACTCTCCAGTCCCTTTCATATGCAAAGCATTTCACTTTCAAAGCATTTTCTGTCTCTATTATCTCATTTTATTTTTCAGCATCTCAATGAGAAAAGACCGTAGGCAACAGCCCGGAGAGATGCCTAGTTCCGTGAAGATTACTGCTACGTTTAGTAACAAGGATGGGAGAGAAATAATCAAGCAGGAAGGTGCTCAGTGTTCTGATGCCGCCACTCTTTGGAATCCTGCTTGCTGTTACGTGGGAATATCAGCGCCTCAAGGTAATGCAGTGCGCCAGGGCTTCTCCTCACTCTGCTCCTGTTTCACACCAGAGTCACAAGTCTCTGGGGTCAATGGCATTCATGATGAAATTAAACATCAGACACGTCTTCATATCTTCTCTATAGATATGCTACAGAAGGCTCTCTGGTGGGATGCTCGTTCTTCTTGAGATACCCAAATTAACAGACTCCAGAAATATGCAGAGATAAAATTCTAATCTGTATTCAATCTCTTGATCTTTGTTGGTCTTGGGCCAGTTACATGAGCAGCTTGGTTAGACCTGAAGGGAAGCGGGTTGTCCTTTCTTTCAGGCAATGGGCATGAGAAATACCTTAAGAATTCAGTTGTGCAGGATTGTATGTGGAATTCAGGAAACCTGGCACACCTTTCTGTGAACTACTGTATCAGACCTCAGGGATTCCTTTAGATTCCCAATCACGGGTGAATCGAGTCTCCCGTCCATTTTCATCGGCTACAGTGGAAAAACATTGTCTCTTCCTAGCTTCCCTTTGATGTGGAACACAAAATCTTTACTGGGCCCTTTAAAAGAGGAAGAGATTTATGTTTCTATTTCTGGTCCAAAGAAAATAAATGTGCCTTTTACATTTTCTCATAGACTTCTGGTTGGAGCCTTCGAGAAAGCAGAGACTTATTTCAAGTTCCGGGAGTCAGTTTCTACACCAGGGGCTCGGAGCTCAGATGAGCCCGGTGGTGGGAACACACATAGAAGTACCTGCCTTGTGTTTGGGGCTCAGAACAGACCTTGTACAGCAGGAGACTGGTCCTGAGTTTGCAGAAGTGGGGAAGAGGCCAACCACGCATCTTCTGATGAGCAGATCAAAGGCATCACATTTCATTGTTTCAGGGGAAAGGAAATGGAAAAATAAAGGGAAAGCAAATCGAAGAATGAAGGACAAGGGGAAATCCCTCTCATATGGAGTGTCCATAGTAAGCAATGAGGAGCAGTTAAACTGTGTGTTGTATGATTTATGTGTCAGAAGTCTTCCTCTTCAACTTTCTAGAAATGAAGTATATGATCTTTAGTTCATGGATGAGAAGACCAATGCCCAGAGACCTTTCCTCCAAACACACAACTAGTTAGTCAAACTAGGAATTGAATCCAGATCTTATGATTCTTTTCATTGCTAGAAGAGTCAGTATGAAATGAAGGCTCAATCTTATGCTAAATTTCTAGACTCTTTAGGAATACATGTGAACATACCAGATAAAATACTATAAAGGCAACTGTTTATGGCATTAGAAGTAGGTTAAGAAAAAAATGGGCTAAAATACTATGTGTAATATGATCTAGTTTATTTTTTATAAAATAAAAAATACCTATCTATATAGAAAGACTGGAAAGAAATTATCCATGGAAATGTTATTACTGGATATCTCTGGAAGTGGGGGGAGGGTTATAGATAAATTTAATCTTCTGTTTTTATTTTTTCCATATTTCTCCAATTTTAAACAGTAAACATAGATTACTTTTGGATTAAAAAGGATAATAAGTACCTGGGAAAAGACAGAAGGAAGAATTGTTCTTGGAGTCAAGGTTAAAGTCCTTGAAGTTTGATCTTGGAGAACGATTTAAGAGTAAGAACATACTTTCAATATAAATTATTTACTCTAAGCTTCCTTGAATTTTGATCACCGAGAGAGCGGACCTCTACAATCTGAACAAGTACCAGCCCTTCCGTAACTCTGACCCGTCAGAGGATTTTGCCCTACTCTGAGCTAGAAGTAACAATGCTTCTTTCACTTTTACTGTTTTTGTTTCTTTTGGCCCTTTTTAGAAGTATCTGTTATCCAAACACCCAACATTTCTAAAAACTCACCTTTGAAATGCCACCAAAATAAGATAAGAAGTGGTGCACTGTATCCTGTTCTGCTCTGGTCAAGGATGAGCTGTGATGTAGGTTGCAAGAGACAGCCCTTCATTAGGTAATGAGCCAGATTCTCTCCAGTCAGAAGCCTCCCCCTGGGAGCAAGGTCAGCATCTTTGCTAGTCCACACGCTTTCTGGATGGTGCAAAGATGGAGTTCAAGCTTTTGTGATTTCCTTAGCTGGCCCTTTGATAAAAAAAAATGGTGCTATAAGTAACTCATTTGTATGCTTATTGGGGAGTTAGAATACTGGATTGTACAACCAAAGTATCTCTTTCCATTCTTCATGCTCATCCCATTCCAAATTAACACTGGGATCCCGTTTCTACACACCTCTGTGCTGTGAAGGGTTTTCTGTGTCCAATAGCCATTGTTAAGAATGAGTGAGATGCTTCAGGGACTTTTTAGATCTGCAACTCTTAGAAAACAAACTAGGAGGGAAATAAAACCCGGAAGTCTAGATTCAGTCGAGCAATCACAAGTCAATTGCTTCCATCTTACTTATTCTTAAGGAAAAACAAGATGAAGGATGTATTGTGGCAACTACTCCAATGGTAGAGGAAAAGCACACCAGCTGTAGACTGAATTAACCCAGATAACAGACAGAAAGAAATCTGGTGTGAAGTGGTGACTCATTCTGTCTGTTTATACAGCCTGAGTCTTCTGGTTAATTGTCAGTTCTTCACTTCACTCTGTGCTCTGTAAAAGATAAATTATTCTTGTGACATGTTTGTTTTGATTGAAAAAAAAGTTCATGTTGTGATGTTTAGGGACAGAGTTGGGTGACAGAATTCGGTGTCATGTTCTGTGACGACAGCAGGAGCAATGGGCAATGGGAGAAAAATTAAAGATCAAAGAACCAAAGTTAAGAAATTATGGGTAAATTGGATAGTATATAGGCAGCATTCAAATAGCCATCTATCCATCTGTTCATCCACCCACCCATCCATCCATCTGCTTATTCGTCCATCCATATATCCATCTGTTCATCCGTCCATCCATCCATCCACTCATTCATTCATCTCCCCATCGGATTCTCATATAGCCTTCACTTTAGATTTCTGGCAGTGATAAGAGTTGCAGGAACAGGGTGAATGAGGTTGATTCATTTCTTGCCCCCATGATTTTACAATAAACAAAGAAGATGGACGTTACACAAATAATTACAATATAAGTTTTGCTACAAATGAGAAAGTGGTACACTGTTCAAATATATAATGAGATGACATAGTCCAGTGAGAGAAGGGAGATGCCAGTGGTCAGAGAAAGCCTCTTTGCAGAGGTAGAATTCAGGTCGAAACCAGATGTAGATGAATGTCTGAGACATCTGGATATTCCTAGCTTGTCTCCTTGGTCCCTGAGTTCAGGGACTGTCTTGGCTACGTTGAGGAAAAAGGGAAGTATCCAGGATAAAGATGTCCGCAGCAAACCTGGCATTTGGTTGAAACGGTGTTCCAAAAAAACTCAAAAACGAACCAATCTACTGCTAATCATTCATGAGCACCAGGCCAAAAGAATGAGTACGTTAACAACTGATGAATGTGGCTTTCCATAAATTTCTCAATGCCTTTATGGCTGTGGCTGACTGTGGTTACTGGACTTTTGTTCCTAAGCATGTTTTTTTTGCGGTATGCGGGCCTCTCACCGTTGTGGCCTCTCCCGTTGCGGAGCACAGGCTCCGGACGCGCAGGCTCAGCGGCCATGACTCACGGGCCCAGCCGCTCCGCGGCACCGGGACACGAACCCATGTGCCCTGCATCGGCAGGCGGACTCTCAACCACTGCGCCACCAGAGAAGCCCCCTAAGCATGGTTTGAAACAGCAAAATCCATGATGATTTTTGTGGTACATGGATTGCTCTTTCCTCTCCCTGGTTTACTGGCGACTGAGCTATCAACTGAATCCCCAGGCATTTGGTGTGAAAAAGAGAGAACTACTCCATCAACTGTTCAATTAACCTGAATTTTGCTTCTTCAGTACTGGTTCCTCTAGCTGCAAACCTAGACTTAGACTCACCCAAGATGCTTACTATGCAGCTGATAATGGTTCCTACAGAAAGGCTAATCATTTAGCTTCGAAGATTTATGGGGAATTTATCTATTAGCATTCTTTTAGCCAAGAGATTAATTTCTCTGACTCTGTATTCTTGCCTAAAAAATGATGCAGAATCCCTAAAGATCCTTCCCAGCTCATGAACTTATGGCTTCTAGAATTTTTGGTCATGATAGTTCTGTTCAGGGAAGCATATCTCGTCTGAGCAGATACTGCTGAGTTAGGCCAGGCATAGGGCACGGGAAGAGAGATGTCTAAGGCACAAAGAGAGTGGGAGGTTGGTGCTGACTTCTTGAGCACCTTGGAGAAAGCAGAGTTTGGGCTGCCTTACAGAAGCCCTTACAGCCTCCCATGAAGGGGGCAGTTTAGGGCCACTTTATCCTGATAGGTCAGGAAATGTATTAAAGGGCTCAGCGTCCCTCCAAGGAAAGTTGTTTGCCTTCAATATTAACCCTTCTTCCCCCCTACCCCTATATTGCCCTTTTCCCTTCCCTCTCCTCACTGGTAAGTTTGTTCTCTGTATCTGTGTTTGTTTGTTTGTTTTTTCTCTGTATCTGTGAGTCTACTTCTTTTTTTGCTTTATTCACTAGTTTATTGTATATTTTAGATTCCACACATGTGATATCAGACAGTGTTTGTCTATCGCTGTCTGACAATTCTGAACTTAATGCCCTCCAAGTTCATCCATGTTGCTAAAAGTTCATTCTTTTTTATGGCTGAGTAGTATTCCATTGTTAGTATATACCACGGGTTCTTTATCCATTCATCTGTTGATGGACACTTAAGTTGCTTGCATACCTTAGCTATTGTAAATAGTGCTATGAACATTGGGGTGCACGTATCTTTTCAAATTAGTATGTTAGTGTTATTATGGGATGATATGAAATCATGTGTGTGAAACTTTTGAAAATTGTAAAGTGCTGTAGAATTCAAGGAATCTTTCATTCAAAAAAAAAAAAAAAAGAAAGAAATTGGTTTGCCTTCTAAATCAGGACTAGAAAACATGGTTGGAAGCTTCAAAGAGTAACCCTGTAGTAGTCCTGGGAAGGTGGCCCTGACTCCAAGACCGGGCTTGATCTGTAATCACTACACAGTTTCAAAGGGAAAAATGAATGTGGTCAATGTTACTTGGTGTGACCCACCAAGACCCAGCTGCCGCTGTGCTTGTAGAGACCCAGGAGGATCCCTTTCTCATCAGGCAGGTCCTCATTGCATTACTGGGTGCTGCATCAGTCGCTTTTCTCCTGATCAGCACCCCGGCATTCCAGCCAGGAGGAAAAATCAGCTTCTGGGCTTTCCTCTGAGGATTCATGGCATGTGGGGAGGATGACGCTGGGCTGGAAAATAGAAGCCTTGGGTCTAGCCCTGGCCTTGCCGTTGATAATGATGGTTAGTATTTATTGAGTAAAACCTCGATGAATTCAATACTTAGCACTCGCTACCCTGAGGTGTATTATCACTGTCTTCATTTTACGTACGGGGAGAACAAAGACCAGAAATTTTAAATGAAATGCCCATGGTAACATAGAAGGGCTGGGATTTAAGTCGCAGCAATTTAACCTCAGAGTCTCTGCTATCACACTGTGCTCTCCTGTCATCTTAGACCAATAAAGTCACATATTTAAAAATAAAATGTGCTTCTTTCCTTCACCTGAATGGAACAGAACAGTGTATGAAATCAGAAAACACAGACATATAACAAGAATAAAACAAAAAAGTCTCCCATGCCACCAGAAATGACTACTTAATACTTAGGTGATTTGTGCAGATCTCAAAAAAATGATGTCATCCTGCAGGATATTTTGACCTGTCAAGCCATAACTCTGTGTACTCATCCAGTCCATATGAATGTGCGTTACGTTAAGGGAGTTTGCTGAGGGGGCACTTTATGTCGTATAGGGATGTCTGCCCTTCCAGGGTCCCATTCGAGTTGAGGAGATAAGGCAGGAAAGACATGAGAGGGAGAGGTGAACACTTCCATAGCACAGTATGACAACATATGAGCAAGATGATCTCTGCATGAAAAAGTGCAGGAAGAGAAGGCTGGGGTGTCAGGGAGACACAGAGGAAAAAACACTTGAGCTGGAACCGATGAGATATGAGGAAGCATTAAGACTTGGTTGCTGAAATGAATGAGGTCACTCAGATGGGGCCAACGTAGAAAGTTGACCCCAGTAAATGCACTGCCAAGTGTTTGATAGCAAGTTGCAGGAAAATACATATAATGTGTATTTTATACACGGAAACCATACAGGAAAAAGGTCTAGGGGGCTGCACATCCAATTGTAAACAATAGTTAACCTTTCCATGTGAGATTGGGTGAAAGGGGGCAGGGATGGTGAGTTCCAGTTTTTAATTCAACCTCTTCCGTATTGTTTGAATAAGCTAGGACCACATATTAATTTTGTGATTAAAAACTGAGATTTAAAAATGACTTGGTAAGAGTTCGATTGGCAGAGGGAAAAAGTAAAGGTATTTTGACGGAGGAGGGAACGGGGGCAGAGTGACAAATATACAGAGAAAGGAATAGAGTCCAAGAAGGAGGTGACTAGAGATGGGTTTTCAGTGGTCTGTAGTGTATCATACAACCATCCACTCTGGCTCTCTGTGAATTTGGAATCTAAAGGATGCTTGGAACTTTGTGAATTTATGGCATCTAAAGGATGCTCGGTGGGTCCAAGAGAACGAGTTCGGTGCCGCACGTTCCACAAGCTTTATCGAAGCTACTTTGCAGGATGTCCATCTGGGGTCCTACCGCAGCTCCAAATGTCAAATACCTCATCGAGTGCTAGGAAACAACAGAAAGCTGGTTCGAGCCCTGTTGAAGTGGCCCCACCCTGCAGGGGTGCGGGGTGCTGGGAGGACCCTGCCGAGAAGCCTAGCCTCTCCACAGGCTCCCTGGCGCACAGAAAGACCCACACCTGGGGGCCAGATGTGCATGTACCCGTACGTGTGCCACAACTGATTCGTCTGTGGCGCAAGACAAAGACTTGGCTTCTGATTACGGAAAGGAGATAGATTCATTACAAAGTGCAGGATAAGAAGTTTCAGAGCTGGAGCGCGAATAGACAAAGGTTCTCTGCTCTTTGCTTTCCTTTCATCTTATAGTCTGCGGCCTCTTCCATATTTGATGGCGATTGCATTTGTAAAGGTATCTGGATTTCACCCCTACTCAGTCTTTGTGATTTGTTTGGGTACTGCTTCCCTGTGTACATGGAGTCTTCTGAAGCATCAGAAGTTTTTTCCAAGGGAGATGGAAAGAAAGAAGAGATAATATGTGAATGCGATAAAGGGAGATGTCGTTTTGTTTCTCATTACGTTGAAAGCCATCGTTCAGTTCAGACTTACCTCTTTTTGTGCGTTGACAGTGGTGTAAAGAATCATTGTATATGACGTGTACAAGCGGTTATATTTAAAATAGATAACCAACAATATAGCATAGCATATAGCATAGGGAATATGCTATATGCTAAGCAATATAGCATAGGGAACTCTGTTCCATATTCTGTAATAACCTAAATGGGAAAAGAACTTGCAAAAGAATAGATACATGTATATGTAGAACTGAATCACTTTGCTGTACACGTGAAACTAACACAACATTGTTAATCAACTATGCTCCAATATAAAATTTTAAAAAAAGAATCATTGTAGATCGTTGTGAAGGGCATTCCTGCATTTTGGGGGTTGGGGTGGGAGGCAGGGAAGGTTGATGGTGGAAGGGCTGAGCATCCTGGCAAGGCTGAGATTCTGGGAATTCAATTCCACATTTTTCCTCTTAGGAGATACTAACTTGCAATGCAGCTTGCTATGCTGAGAAAAGAAAAAAGAGTTCTTCACAGTAAAAACAGCAAAGAGCTTGGTGGTAATTATTCTACATTCATTCAGGCCCTATTCCAACTGGGTCTAAATGATATTGAAACTACCATCCTTTAGGCTGGGCTATGAAGATGCTCTTTCAGGTAAGTAAACAATTCTTTAAAAAAAAATATTTTATTGACGTATAGTTGATTTACAATGTTGTGTTAATTTCTGCCGTACAGCAAAGTGATTCAGTTATACATATACATGTATCTATTCTTTTTCAAGTTCCACAGGTATACATGTCCCTGAGGTCACGGGGCTTTAATTATTTTTCTTGAAGATCTTAAACTATAGAGTCATCTCAACTGAGGTCCTTCTCCATAGAATGTAATATAGCAGAGCATGGAAAAGACCAACCAATATTGCCTTTCCAGTTTACTGTTTCGATAGTCATCCAATTATACAGTGATTACAACAACCTCATGTGGTTGGGCTGGTGTTATTAGCCCCTGTTTGATGGATGACAGAGCTGAGGGCTCTGTGAGGTGGAGGGAGAACCCGTGCTCCTCCTGTGAGTTCAGACCTTTTTCTTTTCTTCTTTTTTTAAACAGAGGCCATTTCAGGTCTTGTTGCCACATGGTGGCTTTTTTTTTTTTTTTTTTTTTGGCTGCGTGGCATTAGGGATCTTAATTTCCCAACCAGGGATGGAACCTGTGCCCCGCTCCCACCCCTGCACCCCTCGCCCGCAGTGGAAGTATGGGGTCTTAACCACTGGACAGCCAGGGAAGTCCCAATACCCTCTTCTTTGGAGGATCATTACCTTTACCTTTGCCCTGTACCATTCACGTGGAGGAGAAAGCCTTTTCTCTGCGGATGGTCTCCTTAACCCTAATGCTATACATATTTCCTTCAGAAAAGTATATTTATATTTTTTCTTTGGTAAAATATACATAACTTAAAATTTACCGTTTAACCATTTTAAGTGTACAGTTCAGTAGCATTAAGTAACTGTCACCACCACCCAGATCCAGAGCATTTTCATCATCTTGAACTGAAACTCTGTTTCCATTAAACCCTAACTCCCCAATCCCCATTCCCTTCAGAGCCTGGTAACCTCTATTGTATTTTCTGTCTTTATGAATTTGATTATTTTAGATGGCTCATATAAGTGGAATCATACAACATTTGTCCTTTCACATCTGGCTTATTTCATTTTGCACGTTACCCTCCAGGTTGATCCATGTCGTACCAGGTATCAGAATTTCATTCCTTTTTGAGGCTGAATAATATTCCATTGCTTGTATAGACCACATTTTGTTTATCCATTCATCTGTTGATGGACGTTTGGGTTGTTTCCACATTTTGGCTGTTGTGAATAATCTTGCTATGAACGAACATCTGTTCGAGTCCCTGCTTTCGATTCTTTTGGGTATACACCTAGAAGTGGATTCTGGATTCCATGGTAATTCTATGTTTAATTTTATAAGGAATCATTTTACTGTTTTCCGTAGTAACTACACTATTTTGCATTCTCATCAGCAATGAACAAGTGTTCCAATTTCTCCACATTGTCACCCACACTTGTTATTTATTTTACTACTTTTTTGATACACACCATCCTCATAAGTGTGAAATGGTATTTCATCGTGGTTTTGATTTGCACTTCCCTAATGGTTAGTGATGTTGACAAGCTCTTCATGTGCTTATTGACCATTTGTATATCTTTGGAGAAATATCTAATCAAGTCCTTTGCTCACTTTTTTTTCATCTATTTGAAATCCCGATATTTAATTTTATTTTTTTAATTAAAATTTTTTTTTCCTTTACTCATTTTTTAATGGAGTTATTTGTTGTTGTCGATGAGTCGTAAGAGGTCCTTATATATCCTGTAATCTATTGTAAGGGATTTGAAATTTTTTTCCCATTCTGTGGGTTGCATCTTCACTTTATTAATAGTGTTCTTTGATGTACAAAAGTTTTTAATTTTGATGAAGTCCAACTTATCTATTATTTCTTTTTTTGTGTCTGTGCTGTTGGTGTGATTCCAATAAATCATTGCCAAACCCAATGTCATGAAGTTTCCATCGATGTTTTTTTTTTATGAATTTTATAGTTTTAGGTCTTTAATTCATTTTGAGTTAATTTTTGTATAGGGGTAAGTTAAGGGTCCCCCTTCATTCTTTTGTGTGTAGATATTCATCTAATGCTATATTTTCGAAGATACTGTTTAAAACAAAACTTGCTGCTTTCCTGGGCATTCTCTAGGCCATCTCAGCAAGGGTGTGGTTTATTTTACACTCTTTAGATTTCTAGCTATGCTCTCGGCCACCATGGTAGGTTGGCCCTAAGGTTCTAAAGGGTTTTTGTCTATGTGAATTCTGTGTAGACAATGCCAGACCCCAGAGGTCTGCAATAATCACACTATACACCCATGTAAGCCAAGAATCCGGGTCTTCTCTATGTTGCTTTTTTTTTTTAACTCTCTTGCAAACATAGTGAATACAATTATAATTGGTTGTGATTGGTTTAATTGCCCATGGACTTTTTAAATGGGGTGGTGTGCTGGAGCTGACCGGGCTGCAGGGGACAGTCTGAAGCTTCCGTAGCTCTCTTCACAGATTCTTTCATAGCATGTATTACATTTGATCGAGATGGTTGATTTCTCTGTCTGTCTTCCCACTCCAGTGTGGACTTGTCATTTCCCCCAGTGCCTGGCACAGACAGTTATTAAACAAAACTGAACCAATAGCGCTATCTCTTCCTTTTCTCTAAGACTTTTAATGTGCAAAGGCAGAAGATGAGCCGTAAAATCTTGTTTTCATGACAACACCATCTTCACTGCATTGCTACCTTTGTACAGTGAAGGGTGAGGATGACGTTGCGCTGAAGGACACTTACTATATTTTCACAGTTTTTCAAAGTTGAGCCTTTGTGTCTTCATTAGAAAGGGAAAGGAGTCAACCATGGCACATTTTAACTCCCATCCATTGCTCAAAGTAAATGGAAACTTTTAGGATAAAAGCCTTAAATTACAAAGCCAGATACTGACTTTCCAAAAAAAAAAAATTCTGTAATGAAATAATCCTATTCAGAGAAATGATATTATACTGTAATATTCTTACCACGGTTCTGAACATGTGGATATAAAGTGCTGTATATTTTCACCTAGAACAAGATTTTCACATTGTTTATATTTTCTCTAAATGAGGAATATATGAATATTTCTGCCCTTTTATTCCTGCACCAGGGACTAGGAATCAGAGTCACTACAACTAATCTATTTTAGAGATCACCTAAAGCCAGACTTAATTTTCAGAATCCTCAGCTCTCATTTTTTTTTTTTGTTGTTGTTGTTGTTGTTTTTTGCGGTATGCGGGCCTCTCACTGTTGTGGCCTCTCCCGTTGCGGAGCACAGGCTCCAGACGCGCAGGCTCAGCGGCCATGGCTCACGGGCCCAGCCACTCCGCGGCACGTGGGATCTTCCCGGACCGGGGCACGAACCCTTGTCCCCTGCATCTGCAGGCGGACTCTCAACCACTGCGCCACCAGGGAAGCCCCCCAGCTCTCATTTTTGAGAGAGTTAATTCTTCCTTAGAATTAAGTTTTTTCCTTAGGAAACATCACACTTCACATCACGTTATTGTTTTTAGAGATAAGCCAGGTTACTAGAGATAAGCCCAGCAGGTGATGGGGTGGTAGACAGTCTGCTCTCTGAGTCTTTCCTGCCCTGAGGCTATAGCCCTCTCCTGACCCCTGACCTAGGTTAAATGAGGGCTCGGAGGAGAAGGTCAAAGAACTGTGAGTCATGAATATTCAAATATTCAGTAGAGGGTAAATCTAAAGCAATGGCAAAGGCTGAAACACGAGTTATCCCACTGAGGGAATTCTCTTTTGCTCGTCTCCCTCCCGGCTACTTTCGGTGGCTGAGTTACATTTAACAGAAGGGTAATTTCAATGATATAAATTAAGGCTGTGATCCGGTGTTACCTTAACCAGTAACATGATTTGCTTTTCCATCTAGACCACAGAGCCTGTCCTAGTGGCTGCCTCCATGGAGTCAGGGGCCAGTGGAACACTGCCTTTTTTCCAGCTTTTCTGGGCTTGACCACACCCCCTAATTTAAGGAGGCAGCTCTATTAGAAACATTATGGTCTTTGCATCCTCTTTAGCCTCCGAGCAGAGGATTCCCGCAGGTAGTTGGAAAGAGACCACAGACATTGAGGGAAGCTCACTCAGGACCTACTCTTCACCCAGTTTCTCCGGCAAAGTGGTAAGTGGGGTGTGAGTTTCTGCCTAAAACTTTGCAGTCCGTTTTCCTTTGCCTTTTTTTTTTTTCATTTGGTGGAATTAACCGGTAAACTGATGGGGACTTTCAGGATACAAGCGGCTTTCTCTTTTCACATTTTTCTGTATTTTCAATTCAATTGTTTAATAACCATTTTCAAAAATACTTCCTAACCTTGTTAGAGTAGTCTGAAATCAAGACCTTTTCTCTCTTTCCCCTGTTTTGTAAGAGCAAAAGCACATGCACGTTTTAGGCACTCGCCGAGCACTTGTCAGAAACTGAATTTTCTTCACATATTGGAGCACTTCCAAAGAAATAAAGCTGTTGTTAAATGTTGACATTTCCTTTCTTCTCTTACACTCCTAGTGAGCCATTGTTTTACTTTTTAATTTTTTTAAATTTTTATTTTAACCTCAGTAGCTTAATTAATTGCCCTTATTTTGAGGAAATTGCTACGGATTTGAGGTCAAACTAGCCTTTTTGGTGTTTTTCCCTGTCCTGTGACTCACAGTTTTCCAAGGGACTGTACTTTTCCCTTGGGACTTGTACCTGAGGCAGGGGGATTCTGAAAGTCAAGGAGGGTCATTTTTACCTCCACCACAGAGCTTGAATCCTTGGGCAGCACTATGGACAAGCAGGGGGTGTGGAGGGCCGCTCTCCTCCATTGGTTATTTTATATCTGGCAATCTCACTTTGTTGGGGGCTTTTCCTCTACTATTAAAGCATCTCTGTTACCCCCTTTTAAAGTTGCATTTCATGTAGGCGAACTATTCAAAAGATGCTGGGTTACCAAGATCAAGGCATTCGATTGCAGGTTTTCCTTATTACCTTTTGGGTAAGATTTTTTTTTTTTTGCAAATCACAAGGCCATTTTCCCTCCTACTTCATACCATTACCGTGCAACTGAAAAGAGAGATATTTGTTAAACAACAGGAAATCCAGGTTCTAAAAACGGTAACTCCGATAGCTCCATTTCATCTGTAAAATGCCTGGCGCTCTGACTCTTTCAACAACTATGGTTCTGGATGGCAGCACCTGCCTTCTTTTTATCTAAAGAGAAACCCCTTTGCTTCTGCAGGCGTGGGCCGGGCAGGGAGGGCGCTGGGTGGACACTATCACTGTGGAGATTCTTCCTTACGTCTTGTTTCTGAAGGGAGGGGAGGGAGAGCTAATGAGTTAATGTCTGCAAAGTGCTTTGAAGATGAAAAGACCTTTTCATGTGTTCTACATTGTAGTTATTAATATTAATATTTGAAGAAGCGTGCTGCTTCTAATTGTAAATCAACATCCTTGCCAACTCAGTAGTGAAAAAACAAACAGTGCAGGCGGCCAGGCAGCCTCTTCCGTCCTGGTTCTGCCGCTGAGGATGTACGTGGGAAGCTGAGGGCCTGACTACAGAGAGGGCATCTTTGCCTTACCGGCTCCTTACACCGAGGTGCTAGTTTGTTAGAGGTGCGAAGAGGTCCAAGAGTAGAGCCTAGGGGAGGGTGGGTAACAGGGTGTAACCCTTCAACATGAGTCGGCTGTGACCTTGGAGAACGGGTTGACAGCATGGATCTGGGCCAGTTCCCTGCCTCAGATGATAATGGAGTTCAAAGGAGATGAGGGTCAGAACTGGCACCAGCTCTGGCTTTGGAGTCAGGAAAGTAGAGTGTGCTTGGATTCTGTTAGAGACTGTCTTTGGAACTGAGAACAAGTTATTATTTTTTCGGTACGGGCCTCTCCCGCTGCGGAGCACAGGCTCCGGACGCGCAGGCTCAGCGGCCATGGCTCACGGGCCCAGCCGCTCCGCGGCATGTGGGATTCTCCCGGACCGGGGCGCGAACCCCTGTCCCTTGCATCGGCAGGCGGACTCTCAACCACTGCGCCACCAGGGAAGCCCAGAACAAGTTATCTGACGTGACTGTGCCTTATTTTCTTCATCTCTGAAATGTGAATAATGAAAGAAATGTGAATAATGATTTGTGCTCCACCTATCTCATGAAGATGAGAGAATAGTTGTAAATAGCATAGAGCTTTGAAGAATAGAATACTGCCAATAAGGCTGAGGGACAGTCTGAAGTAACATTGTAACAAATTGGGTGTGTGGGTGCAGGTGCCCAGGGAGGGTGAGTTGGAGGGCAAACAAATGCTCTGGAAACAAGCAGTTGCCACAGCCGTTTCCCTTGTTGATTGCCTCAAAGTGTTTGCTTGATTTCTTACTGATTAAAGTTTGCCATTCCTCATGGTTTTATTGATTGGTGATCAGATCTGTTTTCCACAGCAATGTTCCTTCTCTAATTACCCACTCAAAACTCCCACTTCTGCATCAACCAGCAGAAGGGAGCTGGAGCATCCTTTCTCCCTCCCCCCTTCCCTCCTCTCCCTCCTCTCCCTCCTCTGTCTCTCTCTTTCCTTCTTTATGGGAATTAAAATGTACTTAGTATTTGAGCAAAATAAATGGGGTGAACAGCAAGTTAGTGGCATTTGAGGGGAATCCTGTGAGGTCTTTCAATCCTGGGCCAACTTAGGTATGAAGACAACTCATTCTTTTGCCCTTCATCTTCTTTGTCCCTGCTCTACTGAAAATGTAGCTTTAGGGAACTCAAACTTTTTAATCTAGATGATTCTCTGGATATAATACCTGGTCTTCTCCACTCCACCCAAGGAAGGACACTCATCCCCGAAGTTTACTGAGCACTTGGTATGTTTCAGGGCCCTTGGTGCTTTGCATGGGTTCCTTCTTTAATCTACAATGAAGTCTGTGAGGTGGGCTGTCTTGTTATCCCCATCTAGCAGATGAGGACTCCGAGGTTTGGTACCATGAACGACTTGGTTGGTGGTGGGACCTGATTAGAAGCAAAGGCATGTGAGTTCA
The DNA here is from genome assembly GCF_951394435.1 of Stenella coeruleoalba. Lineage (NCBI taxonomy): Eukaryota > Metazoa > Chordata > Mammalia > Artiodactyla > Delphinidae > Stenella > Stenella coeruleoalba. Next base: position 102,864,827 of record NC_137154.1, on the reverse strand, counting down.
GAGCTGTGGCTGGAGTCATATCTCATAGGAACCTCAGTAGCTTTGAGGCACTTCCACAAATTTAGGCTACCTTTTTCTGCTTAGAGTGATGGTTTGCTTATCTGGGAGAATACTGTGGCTTAGGCCAATTTTCCAAAGGGGAATCTGTGGATTAATGATTCATTGTTAGAAAGACACAGACTCTGAAGAAAGGCTACAAGGTCAGGTTGACGGGATCAGCAAATCTATCCCTCAAAGGGACAGATATTGATTGAATTTCTCCCTCGTGCCCAGCCTCGTGGGGCGCTGTTGCAGACACAGAAGGAGAAATATATGTTTCATTTAAAAAAAGAATCAACATAATTTATTTTAGGAGGCAAGATGTTACCTGAAAAGAGATTAAAAATAAAAGATAATTGTTAAGTGATGTGATGCAGTCTGTGAATGCTTTGGGAGAGCAGATGGAAAAGAAAAAGTTACCTAGGGCAGTGAGGGAAGGATACTTTTTGATCAATTTTGATTCTCGGAGAAGAGGGTAGATTCCATATTCCTGCTGACCACGTGCTGGTGTGCTGCATCCAGAAAACAGAGGGGACAGTTTGGACAGTACTTACTAGAATGAAGTCGAGCAGCAAACTTTTAGTGAAGATGTCAAGAAAATATTCTCAATGAGGGAAATGCAATCTGTATTTTCAAGAGATGTGGGAAAGTAGAAACTCCCAGGGTTTTAGTCTTTTGTGCATTTTTAAAATGTGTTAACTTTTCATTTTGAAATAATTTGAGGTGCATAATGAGTTGCAAAACATAGTACAAAGAATTTCCAAAAGATTTAAGTCCCTTAAAATTGTGAAAAATATAGTGCCTTTTGGTGCTCTCCAGTGATCCTTAATCCAAAAGGTTTCCTCTCGGTAGGGGAAGAGCAGCGATGCCAGTTTCTTGACATAAGAGGTGAAATAACTCAAACCCTGGCTTCTTAGGAAAGGCAGGAGCCTTGTCAGATGCAGCCATTACCTGGCACGTGGCTTGAGAGGCGGGCACGGGTGCTGAGCTGCACATTCTCCCTGGCTGGGCTTGTGTCGCAGCTAAGATAAAAATCAAACCTCTGCTCAGCGTGTGGCCCGGATTCTTCCTGCCTGTTCCCCGGTGGCCTCTGCCATCCAAACACCTTCTTGTTATAACCACTCATGAATTTAACCAAGTGAGTCCAGGCACTGCCTCGCTACTCAAAATGAGCATGTCCGGGTATCCTGCTGGAAGTGCAGACCGTCAGGCTGGCTGTACCTCAGACCTGTTGGGTCAGTCTCTGCCTTGTAACCTGATTCTCAGGTGATTCCTACATGATTCCTATGCAAATCAGTTTGGGAAGCACCGTTCTAAAGAAAAAGCAGGAAAAAAACCAAAACAAATTTAAACAAAACCCAACAAACAAATCCTCTCGCAATATTTTCCGTTGCAGCTTATAACTTCCTTATATTTATATCTAGTTGCCAAAGTGTTACTCCACGAAAGATTCACATTTCTATCAAAAAGATACCGGTTTATCTCAGGAAGCTGCAATATTTCCCCATATGTGCTACGCAATCTTTCAATGAGTTTGCTCCTCACTGTAAGAAGAATGCTTACTTCTTGGTTTTAGGCATAACAATGGTACAAACAGACTGCCATTCAATAGAAATTGTGGCGCTTTTCTCCTGTGAATTTCTTGATTAGGCTACTCAACCTATGATTATGGAAGGGAATCCTTTTTTGATTATTTAAATGCAAGTCTTTTAGAAAAAGAGGTAAGGGATATAGGCTGTCTGGGTTCTGGCTCTAATATCTGAATAAATAACCTCTGCCACTTTGGGCAGTAAAATAATAATAAATAAAAACCACTATTACTGTTAATTAGTCAATGCTTACTAATGCCAGGCACTGTGATAAAATAGCAACAACAATAATAATAACCATTATTTATTGACCATTTTATCATGTATAAAGTAATATGCAAGGGTTTTATTTTCTCTAACCCTCCTCAATAATTCTGAAAGGGTTGGTATCATTATCTCCATTTCACAGTTGAGGAAATTAAGACTTCGTGAGATAAAGAAATTTGCCCATGACCCACACTCAGTAAGGAACTCCCGGTCAACGCATAGTCTGTCACCTGGAGTTCTTTATCATTCTGCTAAACACTTAACCTCTCTGGGCTCAGTTAACACATATATATGGAATCTAAGGAAAAAAAAAAAAAAAAGGTCATGAAGAACCTAGGGGTAAGACGGGAATAAAGACACAGACCTACTAGAGAAGGGACTTGAGGACATGGGGAGGGGGAAGGGTAAGCTGGGACGAAGCGAGAGAGTGGCATGGACATATATACACTACTAAATATAAAATAGATAGCTAGTGGGAAGCAGCCGCATGGCACAGGGAAATCAGCTCGGTGCTTTGTGACCACCTAGACGGGTGGGATAGGGAGGGTGGGAGGGAGGGAGGTGCAAGAGGGAAGACATATGGGAACATATGCATATGTATAACTGATTCACTTTGTTATAAAGCAGAAACTAACACGTCATTGTAAAGCAATTATACTCCAATAAAGATGTTAAAAAAAGAAAAAAAGAAAATGGGCAGATTTCATGAGATTTTTCCAATTCCCAAATTCATTGACTTTACAAAATCCCTCTTTATATAAGTATGCCAGGAAGCTGTTTAGCAGTATGCTGGGAAATTTGAAACTTACAGTTTGGGCAATAGAACAAATGAAACCTCACTGTGAAAAATGACCATCAGACATAGTGCAAGAAGTTGCTCGCTGGATTTGAGAGAGTTCAGGCAGCTGGTGTGCTTTAGTTCAACGTTAAAGGGCATTATTAAAACTCTCCTGGCACCATTCATTCTCTCGATAGCTATCTCTATATTTAGGGCATCTCTCAGTTTTGTTGAGAGCTTCTTAAGACCCAGAACCATATCTAAATTCTAGATTATATCTGACATAACTCCACACACTGTGAGTTGAAAAGTAACTCTTTAAACTTCTAGGCTCCTGAAGGATTTCTTTGGCAGCCGCCATGGGGTAAGAGTTGACATTTAGCTTGCAGGTCTTCTCTGGGTTCGACGTGGCCAAGAATCTCATATACCATGACCTCTGCTATAGCCACCCTCGTGAAGCCAAGATACTTCACGTCATTCCTCCAGCTTGCTCTTTTTTGTTTCTAGTTTCTTAGTAAGAAAACAATTCCAATTTTTTATACTACAACTTTAATTTTATTAATGTATTATTGTTAATTTTACTATTAGTATTATTATTGCTATTTAAAACTCAAGCAATCATGCTTTTATATCTATACTACAAAAGCCCAAGCTTTTGGTATGGTAATCTGCCCTAAAGTATCTTTCAATTTCATGTCCCGTTTTCCCCACAATCTATTTGCTTATTGGATTATTCCCTGTTCTCTAATCTACTGTTTTCTCGCTTCTGAATCTTTGTGCGTACCTCTAGCTACCCATTTTTCAAGGCCCGTTTCAGCGCCACCTTCTCTTGAAGTCTTCCCTTAGCATCCTTCCGTAAGTCATTTCTTCATCTTTTATGTACCCATAATACATTACCTACATCAGGGTTTCTCAGACTTTAATGTGCATATGAACCACGTGGAGTGGAACCTGAGCTCTGTAGTTCTACCAGCTCCCAAGTGCTGTCCATGCTGCTGGTCTGCGAGGACCCCACTGTTGAGTAGCAAGGTCATCGTTTTTCTCATCTCATCAACTAGAAAAATAACTATGTAAAGAAGAAAAGTGAATTACTCTCACTTTTGGAATTACCATAGCACCTAATACAGGGCCGAGCAGCTCTTCAATACCAGCTAGCTAGATAAAAATCCCAATTTTTTATTTAGTTATTTGTGGAGTGCCTACTATGTGCGTGGCCCTGGAGTACGTCTGAAGGACAATGGTGGTTATTTGCTGAATTTCATGGTTCGATAGAGGATCTGAGGAATGGCATTTGAAGACAAGGCTGTGGCCACTTCTACAGTCAAACAGCTGATTGAATGTTACCTTTAGTTTTCCAAAAGATGTTCCCACATTAGAAACAACAGAGCATTAGTTTCTGAAAAGTTTCAGAGACTAGGATTGACATTGTGCTCATAAAATTCCTGGACAGGTTTTAATGTATTCCCTTGATGTTTATGACAGATAGCACCATTCTGCCCAGCGTTGACAGCGCCATTCCAGCATAGTGACGAAGAGGGATTTGTTTCCAGGAGGAGGAAACATAAAATAGTCTACGAGGCACTCTTATCCCCTGATTGTTATGGTTCAGCATTTTAAAACCATCTTATATTCTTTGTCTCTTTCAGGAGATATTAGTGAGTGACTCGTCATATTACAATAACAAGAGTCCATTTTTAGTATTCTAAGAAAGGTTAGTTGAGCTATGTCAATTCATACAGAACCTGAAAGCGTTATGCTTAATTAGGAGAGGAGAGTTTTCAGAGAAATAGGAGATGGACATGAGTCATTTTCAAGCCTCTATTCAAGTAAGAGTTGGGGGATTGTTAGCAGTAAAGGCGGGGAGAAACAAGACTGACACGTTCACTGATCTATCTGTGAGTTGATGCCTCATAAACTTAGTGAAAGAGTTGGTGGATTGACTTTAAGACCCAGAAGCCAATAGCACATGGATCAGAACATGGCCTCTATGGGTGGGTGCCGGCTCCTTGAAATAAGAAGGAATGTTTATTAGGGTCATGTTGGAATAGTCAAGAAAATGAGGTTCTTACAGAGTTAGGAAAGAGAGAGAGAAACCATCTTCAATTCTGTTTACCAGTTTATTTTCTACTTATGGTAACCGCAGAGTTTCCTTGGGGGAGTGAGGATTGTTCAGCTATCTAAGCTGCTTACATTTGAGTTCTTGGAGAACAGGACTCGGTAGCTTTTGTTACACTGCCAGATCAAGGGAGAGATCTAGAATGATTTGCAAACTACAAATGGACTACTCGAGAGAATTAGAAAGAAGATACTGGAAGACAATCGACTCGTCAATGGGGTATGTCTGTTAGTTTAGAGAAAAGTATGATCGTGCTTGCAGTTAACATTAAAGAAATCTAACCTTGGGGTTGCATACGGACACATGTCATCACAGGTGATGTCCCTTTTTTTGGTCCCAGAGATATCTTCACTGTCTTGGATAAACTCAAGCACTGAGACATAACTCTTCACGTTCTAACTCTTCACGTACAGGTCTTTCCTTCATTTAGTCAACAGGAGTATTGCGCGTCTATGGTGTGGCAGCTAAAGACACACGGTCCCTACTCTCTAGCAGCTCATGATGCAGGAGCGGAAACTGAGATGCAGGAAGTACTCTGAACTTTGGTCGGTACCTTGTGAAAGTGAATCCCACGCTGGAGGACCGAGAATGTCTATCTAACTGACAAGAAGTTTTAGGGAAAGCTCCCTGAAAGAGGTAACACTCAGTCTGAGTCTTTAAAAACAGATTTACCTGTCATTTGGAAAGAAGAAATTCAAACTCTTTCCATTGCACATGAAAGGTGTTGCCTCGGTGACGTGGGTGACGCTGTTGTCTTTAGTTTGGCAAAGGTGCTGTCATTCGGAGAAAGTGTCCTTTGAATGGCTAGTCCTATTGGAAACCGAATTCTTTTTCTCCTGCATTCCAGTCCAACTTGCAAAGAGGAAAAAAATGCATCATCTGTATTTTCTGTGACAGCTTGATTGCACTTTTGTATTCCCTGCGTGCAGGCTTCCTATGTTATAGCCATAATTCTTGACCTATAGGCTAACACAAAGGTGAGAGGGCAAAGGTCAATTTTAAATCACAAGGGGTTTGTTGGTGGCACTATAATTCTGGCTTCTCTCTCATGGAAGGAAGTTTGTCAACATGTATTCAAATATAGGCTGTACGCTGTACATATTCTTTGTCCCCAAAATACCACTTTTGTCATTTAATGGGAGTAGGAAATATTTTAGGAACTTTTATAATGACGAGGAATTGGGAACAAATAAATTTTATGGTAATAAGAGGCTCATTAAGAAAGGTAGGATGCATACATACAATAGAATCCTCGACAGCTGGATACTTTGGGATGTACGACTATATTTATTGACATAGAAAACTATCCGTAACATCATGCAAATGTCAGTGAACAAAGCAGATTGTAGAACAGCAGGTAGAGAATAATATCGTGAAGGTAAAATTCTGATCGTGTGTATATGTGTACGGACACATTAAAAAATACCCAGCAGAACGTTGAATAAAGTATCAGTACAATTATCTCCAGATGGTAGAATTTCAGGGGATTTTGACATTCGTGATAGACTTTTCTGTATTTTTCTTGTAATTTTCTCAATAAATATATATATTTTGGCAAAAATTATTTTCAAAAGAAAACATTTTGAAGTGTGGTTTATGGGGTTGTTTACCTAAAGGCATAGTCTTTCTTTGAAGAGCATATAACCCCAATGAAAAACCCTTAAGTGATGTCACAGTTATCGCCTAGACAGGCACCAAGCAGGGGCAGAGTTGGTAGGAACTGGATTCAGCTTCCACTAAGCCTGGTCTCTGGGATTCCCTGCTCTTCTGCTGCCTTGGCCTGAAACACCCCTCCAAGTCCCCCCCTCCCTTCCTTCTGTGTATCACCCTCCCCGCCCCTGGAGAGACCTGGATGGAAGGAAGTGTCAGCCTGTAGATCCTGGCCTGGGTCCTGGGCTTGTTCGGGGCAGGAGTCTCCGGGGGGCGATCATGTGTTTTAGGAAGAATCGCGATCTCCCCAGAGTCCCAAAGGCTTTACTGGGTGTGAGATGCCCACGGAAACCAAACCGCTACCTGTTTTTCCCTCTGCACGGTTTGCCCATTTTTATCCTGAAAGTCCAGGGTGGTGAGGATAGACAGGAGAGGTGGCTGGTGGGCTAGTGTCAGTCTCAGCTTGGCCCGAGTCTTCGCCCCAGCCCCGTAAAAAAAGGGGCTTAAATGAGTTCAGGTGTTTGTAAAAATTTTGTAACTTACACTCTCACCTTCAACAGTTATTTGCGTGCCAGCTGCCTATCAACACTGGCCTAGGATCTAGGGATTCGGAGTGAAGAAATACGCTAAACTTTGTCCTCGACAGACTTAACTTCTAGTGGGGTAGGAGTCGGGGACACAAGAAAGAAGCAGCCGAGTGTCAGACCAGGAGCAGGAAGCTGCTGTTTACATGAGGTGGTTGAAAGGCTTCTGGATGAGGCGACATTGAATGCCTAGTGAATAAAGGGAAAGAGTTCTCACTTAGAAAGGGATCACGAAACAAACCTATTACTTCCAGTGAATCTCCCCCCAGATCTGCAGTCTATTTAGAGCCTCTGATTGGAGACTCGAATACATTTACTTCTGATCTATCTCTTACATGTTCAGTCTTGCGAGACCAATTTATTTGTTCTTTCATTCATTCACTAATTGAAAAAAAAATTCTTTGATACCCCTCAGTCTGTCTTACATTCTGGAGATACAAAGATGAAAAAAACATAGTGTCTGCCTTCAAGTAGCTCTGAGTTGAGTGGGAGAGGCGGGTAGAAACAGGCATTTATAAAACAGTGTGTTGTGCGCAGTGAGGGAAACACACGTGGGGAACACAGAGAAGGGACAGCCAGCCCAGGCTGGGATGAACAGCAGTTCAAGAAGGATCCCTGGTGGCTAAAACTTCTGAGATGAATCTAGAAGCTTCAGGAGAAGGGGTTAGTTAGTCCTGAGGAGCAAGGGGGTAGCAAGGCGTTTCTAACAGAGGTGATCGGGGGAGAAGGGCGGGGACGTGAGAAATAACACAGGGAAAACAACAGAGTTCTAGTTAGAGGAGTGGAGACATCAGTGCGGTGGTGAGGAATGGAGCTACAGTGGGTCCTGGAGGCCGGGGAGGACCACTTGGGTCCTGGAGGCCGGGGAGGACCACTTGGGTCCTGGAGGTTGGGGAGGACCACTTGGGTCCTGGAGGCTGGGGAGGACCACTTGGGTCCTGGAGGCCGGGGAGGACCACTTGGGTTCTGGAGGTCATGGAGGACTACTTGGGTCCTGGAGGTCAGGGAGGACCACTTGGGTCCTGGAGGCTGGGGAGGACCACTTGGGTCCTGGAGGCCGGGGAGGACCACAGCTGGGAGCCCAGCTGCCTCTTAAGCACAAACTCACTGAGGACAACTTTACTCTGCTGCTCCGGCACTGCTGGTCCCATTCAAGGAAATGAACGCAGTTCTTCACAGCTCTCTGTTACCAAGGGTTCAAACCATTTCTGCATTCAGACAAGCCTCTGGATGCCTCTAGGCTGGGGAGTAAATCTGAACTCACACAGTTGTTTTGTGTTTAGGCATAAATGTTTATAATGCCAAGACAAAAAAGTCTGTCCAGCCGATGTCCAAATAGCTGTCATGTGGGAGGGAATTCTCCTCGGCCAACACGTCAAAAAACTTTTTTTTTTACCCAAACAGTTTTTCTGAAAGGGTTTACATCTACAGCAGCTGGTCTGTGTCACCACCTACAAGTGGAAACAGGGTGGGTTCTTTTTTTCTTTCTCCAGAAAATAATGAAGCGGTCATCCATTTCTGTCCCAGAGTTATTTCCTGAGATGAGAACCCTTGAGTGCCCTGGCAACTCCCTCTTTCCAGCTTCCTCCACGGGCAAAGGACTTTTCCCCAAGGGGAGCGTCAGTCACAGAGCATGAAGCTTCGAGAATTCAGCCCAGCTCAGGACGGACCATATGTGGGCCCACGGGGTTCCTCACTCACTCTGTCCATCCGAAAGAGAAAACACGTTTCCCCTAAACCTTTTTCCCAGCTCTGAGGAGAGTTGTTAGGAGGAGGAAGGTTGCTCTTGGTTGCCTCAGAGCTGGGCTTCAGGACAAGGCTGCTGATTCCAAAAGTGCTTTCTTTTACAAAGGTGTAAGTCTAACAGGAATTCAGATGGGTAGAGGTCTTCTGCTGCTCCTGAGAGTCTAGGGAGGACCCATAGGGCCATGTGGTCACACCTCGCACTGTGCAGTCTTCCATGGTTTCCTGTTCCCCAGCCTTTGGCAAAACGGACTGCTTATTTTCTTCCATATTGTTGGTAACCTCCTCACCACCTTGTATTTTAGTTCTGTGGGAGCCCGTCTTCCCCACCGCCTGCAGATGGAGATCTGTCTGTCTCAGCTTTGTCCCGGATCTGATAGAACGTAAGGTCCAAGAGGTGCGGGGTCTTCGTGTACCTGTGTATCTCCAGCACCCACATAGCAGGCACAGGGTAATTATTTACTGAATGATTAACAAGTTCCCGGCAAAGGAAGCCTTTGACGTGCCTGTTGAATAAATAATTGGGGTCTGTGATGACTCAGGGGGCCCGGTGGGGGGGGGGGCTTTTTTGGAGGAAATTGGAGGGCTGGATGGGTTGCGCAAAGCAGCACTGCCACACCTGGACATTTCCCAAAGGTTTAGGCTGCCCTGTGGGTCCCTGGAGGGATGAGCAACTTTTCCCTAGGGAATCAGATCTTGGTTATGCCGTTCTCAGTATGACACAATCTATGTTGTCAACTTTGAAGTCTCATCTCTGAGTAGATCCAAAACTGTGAAGTGCAGGTGGATGGGTGAATGATGACTCATTAGGACTTTAAAATTTGAATTTAAGACGAAAAGCAGCAACGCTTCTGTACAGTATATGGGCGGTGTCCACACCGACCTGTGGTCGGCTGCTTCTTACTCCAGGCCCTCTACCCAGCGCGGGGTCTGATACTTGGTAGCTGCTTACTGTTTTTAGAAAGAAGCACTGAAGAGGGGACCACGGCTCCAGATGGGAACAGTGTCCTTGGACTAGAGACTTTGATCTTTTTCTACTCTTCCGCTTTGCCACCTGGGAATTCTTCCTAAGGGCCATTTTTGGCCATCAAGTCCCTGAAAAACTAGAAGACAACATCTTGAGAAACATAGGCACCCTTAGCTATTTTACTTTTTAAAAATTAATATTAATTTGACGGCTTCTACTTTGGGGAGAAAAGACATCATAAAAAGGTGCCGTTTTAGTTAAAAACAATAAGCACAGCTCTGGGATAATTTACGTCTTCAGAAGATTTTTAACTTACTTCTCAACTGTATGACATTAGTTGCTATGTGATGGTAGCCCTTAGTATAACTTTGTAGTGCAGAACTTTAATTATGTTATTTATTTATTTTTGAAGTCTAGCTTTTTTTTTTCTTCTCCTTGGCCACACCGCGTGGCATGTGGCATCTTAGTTCCCCAACCAGGGATCAAACCTATGCCCACTGCAGTGGAAGCATGGAGTCTTAACCACTGGACCACCAGGGAAGTCCCTTAACTATGTTATTTAAATACATTTCATATGAGAGAAGATATATACGCTCATTGGCTGTCAAGCTGTATCAAGATGGTGAACAAAGTTGTAAATTGAACATAAGACATATCGTATTCTTTATAGTTCTTGAAATGGGGTCAGTGGCTTTAATTATTCCCAAGAATAAAGGAAAAGGACAGACAAATACAAAGTGGAAAGTAGCTAAGTGGAAACTCAAATGCACTCCCTAACAATAGGAATTTGGCCTCTGAATGACATATCTAGGAATTTAATCTTCTAAATCATTCAAGAAAGGCATTTTTTTAGTGTGTAATATTGAACTTATGAAAGTGTGTAAACTAGTGTACCTTAGAGAGCGTTTGGCTCAACAGAAATGTTTGTATATAAACGATTTTCCTGATGACCGACAGCTAACTGGAAAGTCCCTTCTGCTAGAGCATTCCTCAAACGTGATGGTCATTCAGACTTTGAATGGAGATAGTAGCTCTCAACAAGACATTTAATTAGCCCTTCTCCTTTTTCAAGATGGATAATATTCACTCCCCTTTTCGGGTCTTCTCTCTGTTTATCTGTCTCAGGGTCCTGGTTGACATGCCTCCTCGATGGAGGTTTTCCATCCCTCTTTTCTCCAATCCTTTCTCTATTCCGTCCTTCATCAGTTGATAAATGCCACACTTCGTATGGAGGGCCAGACCTGGTTGGGGTGGAGGGAGGGAGATACAGGAATGGAAATGTTTTTTAAAAAGACACACAAGACCCATTCCTGCCCAGAAACCCCCTAAAGGGTCTTTTTAGGGACTCTGACTGCTTACTGTCTGCAGCAGCCGTCACCATCCAGGCTACCTTGCAGTCAGGGGACTGGCTCTGTCTGGGGTCTGCCTTACTCTCTGTTGGCCACTTTGTTTTTCTACGTTTTAATTTCTTTCTCTGTAATACAAAGAAGCGAACGCCATGGTTCCTAAGGAGACCTGCTCCGAGCCCTCCTTTGGTCGCTGGTCCACACATGTTCTGCACCCAGTGGCTCAGTGAATGCTTTTTCCCACACAGGTGCTGACGGCGTGATGAGCTACTTTGTGGAGTCTGCAGTGAGTGGCCCTGCCCCCTACTCAGCAGTGCGACCTGCAGCAGTGGTAAGTGGGACCCCTTCCCTGCCCTCCCCCTGCCCACCGTGCCGTCCCCTCTCCTCCCTCGGTTCCTGCTTTCTGATCTCCTAGACAGAAGCAGCTGGGGACCCAACTCCACAGTTGGAATGAACTTTGAGTTTTTTGGAGGGGCTACATTGTGAGATTATCTGTCTTTTTATCACCGTATAAAGTAAAACATCCAAGACTGATAGATTTACTGAGAAAGATTTTTGTGTTGCAGAGAATATGACTCAAACATGAGTAACGGTTAAAGCCAGGTGATTTTTCACAGCTCAGTTCATTTGGTGAAGGTTTTTCACACACTGAGGTACCTTACACCTATTCTTAGCATAATTGAACTTATTTTTCTTCTCATACATAAAAGCTAAAATATGCAAGCTTTCTAATAACAGAATTTGAAACTGGAAATAAAATACAACAACAAATTAGTAGGAAAAATTCCTGAGTCCTAGAATAAGAGGGGTAAAAGGAACTTTAAACTTGGACTAAAGGTTTTTTGCTCTTAGGGAAGAAGGCTCTCACCCAAGCCATGTGCTGACCAGTTGAAATATTCAGCTAAATTTCTTATAAATTTACTGTGTGAGAGATCCCGTAATGCTGTCATTCATTGATTCCAATGTTAAGTGAACTTTTAATATTAGCATTGAATCATTAACTATTGATAATAAATTCTGCGTGTTTTTGTATAGAGATAGCCAGCCTAAATGTTGAACTTTTTTTACTTAATCTGGATATGGACAGATAAGTTTACTGTTAACTCTTCCAAATACGTTTATGGGTCTATATAGACTCCAGTCTACCAGAGCTCTTTTTTGACTGCAGGCTTTGTCCAGTCTGAGGTTCTGCAGAATTTTTAACTGGTACCCTTCAGTTTGCCCTGACCTCTCACTGTAATTGTATATCAAAAGATCTGATGTGTTTGAAAATTATTTTCTGTAGTATTGAAAAAATAATTACTTAAAAAGGTATTTTATGTTCAAGGAATGATTAACACATCTTTCTTCACTGGCTGTTCTGTAATACATATTTCTTCTTTTTTAAGTGGCTTCTGTTTTCATATAAACGCCATTCACTATTAAAAAATTAGAATCAGGAAAACGTTTAGAGTACAATTTACTTCAGAAATATGTGTAAAACACACACACACAACAAGTCCAGACCAAAAGTTGTTCCATTCCGCTTAGAAATTGCCAAGAGGCTTGCTGAGGTCCACAGGGCTGGAGGCATTGCCAGGGAAAGGCTCCTTCTGCTTCTCACACAAAGGTTATCGTCTAAGGTCAGCACAAATGACACTAAAGTTTTCTTAAAGGTGATTTTGTAGAGGTTTGTTAAAATAAACAAGGATATTGTGATTTCAGGGCAAAATGTGTCATTGACTTGGAAAAGTAGATTTAAAAGCCAGCCTATGCATATACACTGAGAAAACCGTAATTCAGAAAGAGTCATGTTCATTGCAGCTCTATTTACACTAGCCAGGACACGGAAACAACCTAACTGTCCATCGACAGACGAATGGATAAAGAAGATGTGGCACATATATACCACGGAATACTACTCAGCCATGAAAAGAAACGAAATTGAGTTATCTGTAGTGAGGTGGATGGACCTAGAGTCTGTCCTACAGAGTGAAGTCAGTCAGAAAGAGAAAAACAAATACCGTATGCTAACACATATGTATGGAATCTAAAAACAATGATTCTGATGAACCTAGGGACAGGACAGGAATTAAAAAAAAAAAAATGCCAGCCTAATTCTTTTTGCCCGTATTGTAATCCAATTAAAAAAGTTGAATAACCTGTCGGAAAAAGCGATGTCATGCGAATTTGCATTTATTTTATTTTAGGCACTGAAATAAATTTTATTACGAGTATATACATTGCAGGTATAATATTAAGTTATCCTAGACAGGGCATCTGGAAATTGTATGAGATTTAGAAAAAAACCAAGAACAACTCTTAAGTGTGTATTTTCAACTGAAGACCCCAGCCCTGGCTGAATACCCTGGATATTTTTAAGGCCTTTTGAATGGTTTCCACTGGTTTCACAACAAAAAACCCATTTATCCCCAAACCCAGCAGCCATACCTGAAAAACGTTATCAGCACGTGGGATCCTTTTCACTCCCATATTTCAGAGTTGCTTGGGTAATAGCAGAAAGTTACATGGGAGAACTTCTATGTCATTGTTCTAGCACTTTTGCTCATAACTTCTCTGTGGGCCTCAGTTTCTCCATCACTGGAACTGGTTAGGCAAATTTTCAGAACCATAGAACATGCAGAAAAGTCCTCTGACTTCTTCACTGACGTCCTTTTTAATTAAAAAAAAAAAAAGGTAAATAGGGCTTCCCTGGTGGCGCAGTGGTTGAGAGTCCGCCTGCCGATGCAGGGGACACGGGTTCGTGCCCCGGTCCGGGAAGATCCCACATGCCGCGGAGCAGCTAGGCCCGTGAGCCGTGACCGCTGAGCCTGTGCGTCCGGAGCCTGTGCTCCGCGATGGGAGAGGCCACAACAGTGAGAGGCCCGCACACCGCAAAAAAAAAAAAAAAAAAGGTAAATAAAATTGGTGAGTACAAGCTCAAGTTCAATGAGCCAGCTCCTACAGACAACCTCCATCCAACTTTAGGCTCGGCTGTCGTAACAGTCAAAGAATTTGTACATTGTCTACAGAATATAACTTTGGGACATCGGCATATGAGAGAAACTAGCAAACCTCACACTCTCAATCCCAATCTAAGGTTTCGTGGAGGAGTGAGGACAGCTTCATTGACTTTCCCAGACAAGAACGTTAACGTCCCAGGCACCTGAGTCTTCTCAGTTCTGTTGGGGCCTCAGTGTCTGGAGCTCAACCAGTGGTGCTTAATCTGATCATTCAGGTCCTCCTGGCCGGCGCCCTGGTCTCTGGGTTAGTTAGCCTGGGCCACCAAGAAGAGAAACTGTCCCAGGCATGGGAAGTTTGAGGGTGAGAGGAAAGCCATCAGGACAGTGGGTTTTTAATCTGGGGCTGATTTTTTTAAACATCTTTATTGGAGTATAATTGCTTTACAATCTGGGGGCGATTTTGTCCCCAGGGGATATTTGGTGATATTTTTGCTTGTCAAAACTTGACGGGCACGGGTGCTCTTGGCCAGAGGGTAGAGGCCAGGGATGCAACTAGGCATCCTGCACCGCACGGTCCAGTTCCCCATGACAAAGAATTGTCCAGCCTCAAATGTCAGTAGTGCCGAGGTTGAGAAGCCCTGCCCTAGAATACACACAAGATCAGGTTTGAAGGTGGGGTGGTACTGTGTGTATTTACTTGTAATTATTGCGTTAGAAAGGGAAATCTTAAAAAAGAAAAAAAAAGTGAGACTATATCCATGTTATGAGGGGCTCTGCTAAGCAGGCTGCTTTAGTTGTCCAAGAAACAATCTTCTAAACTAGGACACGGATATTTTCCAGGCTCTGAAGACTGCTAAATCTCAGATTCCTTGTTTGTGTGTTAGAGGTAGCATTAGTGTGGTTCGATCATTTGCCGTACCAGGGGAAGCCTTAAAATAATCACAGCAACAGTTGTAAAATTCATCCCATACTTCGGGTACTGGCCATTGTACACAGAACTCACATTATCTGCCTCGGGACCCCTTTGTCAAAAGCAGGACACAAGTTCTCTCCCTTGTAAGGTCAGCCTCTCGGGAGACCTTCATGAAAGAAGTGATATCACAGCTGGGGTGGCAGGGAAATGACACTTCTGGAAGTTGTCTGGCCATTGTGTTGCAGGGGGTGACGTTTTCAGGTACTTATATGGGTTGTGTGTCAGGGACCCTTTCATCCAAGGGGAGGAAGCGCTCCTTCCTGTTATGCTGGCTCAGTGAGCCCGCCGTGAGCCCTGGAAGTCCCTCGAAGCCCTGGTCCTCTCCTGTGTCATCCTCCCCTTCATGCCGCTGAGTCCGCAGAGCTGGGGGAGGGCCGGCATTGGAGGATGGGCTGCCCCTCATTTTGACCAAACACGTCCTTGTCCTTGGCTACCTCCCCAGCAAGAAGGATGCGGAGGAGGTCCTTGAGGATCGATGGCTCCTGAGCCAAGTGAGGTTAGGAAGCACCTTGAACTGTACAGAGAGAAGGAATAGACGACCGCCCACTCACCTGCTCTCAGCGCTCAGGCCTTTGGGAATATAGCGATATGCCGGGCAAGTAACTGTCCAGGGGGCCAGACCACATGGAAGGCTCCGAGCCTTCCATCCTGGGCCAGGCAGCTGTGGGACACAGCTGGGCCAAGTACCATGGAAGGCACTTAGGCTTTGGAGTCAGAAAGACCTGAGTTAAATTCTGGTCTGTTACTCCTCAGCCATGTGACCTTGGGCACATTATTCCCTCTGAACCTCAATGTCCTCATCTGTAAGATAAGCACAGAGTGTAACTTACCATAGCAGGTCATTGTGATACCAGCCCCAAACATGACCTCAGCTAATTCCCTTTCCCTGTGTTTACCATCACTTCTCTATTTTTCTCTGGATTATTTGATCGTGTGAGATGGCCACATACAGGGAGGAGTGGAGATGGTTCCACTGATTGCCCATACAAGGGTGTTTCCAGAGCAAGATGGGGCTATGGGGGTCAAGATGGAGACATTCTTGTTGAGAAACCTCCTTGCTTCATCAGTACCCTGCACTAGAAATAGCTCGCCTGCCACCAGATCAAAGTTCTCTTGTAATGGGCTGGTGGTTTACAACCCCATTGTGTAAACAGACCTGGTTCTCTTATCTTGAGTAATTGCAGTTTAATTGGGCTTCCTTGGGAAGCAATTCCCTTCTTAGCCAGTGCTGTTCTCACTCTTCACCTCCACCCCACATGCCTTAGGATGTGTTCACAGGGGTGTCTGTGCAGTCCCTGCGCTTCTTGGGAATTTGGGAAGGGCTGGTGCTCGTTTCTATGAAGCTTAGCACACATGCCTTTTCCTTCTCTCTGGGAATCCTGGAGAGCAGTGGATCAGGTATTCCAGATTAGAGCAATGAGAATACAGAAAAAGAAATTTAGAATGTAAATGGAAACTGGAAAAGAAAATGTTTTCTTGTCACTTGGGGTGGTGATGGCTTTGCCTCTGGAGAGGTTGCTGGAACATTATGTTTAAGGAATGATCTATAGCCGTGACTCTTAGTGGGAGTCAGAAAATGTGAAGGAAAAAAGAGAGATGTGTATTTTTCCAGCATCTTAGAAAGTGGGGATTTTCTAAGATACTGTGTTTAGTTAGCACACACTGGAGAATTTTAGAGCCAGACTATAACCTAGAGGCCATCTCCTAATATCAGGAAATCTAGGTCCTGAGAGGTTAAATTAAGTTGCCTGAGCTTAGAAGTATGATCTGGAATATGGTCCAGCTCTCCCGGCTCCTGGTTTAGGAAACTCCTTACCATCAAACGCATCTTGATCATTCTTAAGAAATGTGGAGATGGATGAGAATTTATGACAATTCATGGATTCATATGCTTTATTCATGCTGAATTGAATTTAGGACAAAAAAGCCCCAGAACTCCATTTTGTAGAGCGCTGAGCAAATCGAAATTCCTGCCCCGTTTTTCCACCATGGGAGGTTCTCCCAATGTCCTATCAGGAGGCTCTGAGCCACCTTCACCCTCCATCTCCACACTTGGGATGGATGCCTGGGGCTGGCACCCCGTGGAGTCGCTGGGAGTCTGAAGGCTTCCGGCTAAGCGAGTGGAAGCTGACGTGTGACACGCATCACGCCCCATATCTCTCAGCAAGAGAATGTCAAGTCCAGGCGCCCAGAACTGGGGCAGGTCCCACCGAGTAATATCTTGAGTGGAGGGGGCTGTGGTCTCAGGCTGGCGTGAGAAGCTGCAGCATCAGTCACTGCCCCCCTCCCCCACCTTGGTCTGCAGCCCCAGGCCTGGGGGCGTCTCAGGGTGGCCTCAGCTGTGGTCCACGTGGCCCGTGTGGAGGCCAAGCACAGCTTTTCATGGAGAGCAGAATCCGCTGTTCCCATCTCTGTTCTCTCTGTGCTTCAGATTCTCTTTTGTCTCAGAAACCTACAGTGGTCTGGCCTGCCCTTTCGCCAAGGCCCAAGCCCATCACTCTTATTGTTTTAAAAAGAATTTCCTGGCCTTGAGTCTAAAATTAAATCGTCCTTTGAGGGTTTCCTATTTTGTCTGTTCCTGCCTCTCCTGTGGCTGCAGCACCCTCGCCCCCTCCCCCTTGGTGGGAGAGCTGAGGGGTGTTTCCGTGTTGCCTCTTTCCTTTCTCGAGGGAGCAGGATGCGTGTGCCCCCCTGAAGCAGAGGTGCCCCAGATACAGTCTGCCCCAGACTCCTCCCCAGCGATGCCAAAGCGCTTCTCCGTGAATGTAAAGAGGTGCTGACTGGTCTAGCATCTTCTGAGGATGAGGAAGCCCAGACTCGATGACAGGTCTGCGGAGTCGGTCAGGCCAGCCTGGGAGGGCAACTGCCTGCAACGAGGTGAAAGGTTTTAAGATGAGAAGTTCCCCGTTTATTGCACAGACTGGCGCCTCGCATGTGAGAGCCCCTGGGCGGTTCAGCAGCTAGGCAGGCACTTCCTAACTCTACTTTCTCTACTGAAAAATGGGAAAGGTGGTGGCAGAACGGCATGACCGACATGAAGGTGTTAATGCATTTCAAGGGGACCTTGTATGTCATGAATCTAAATGATGACAACTTCCGGTTCTCTAGGCTTTTTTTTTCCACCCTGGGGTGTTTTTTTTTTTAAATCAAATGAAGGTTGTCAGTTACAAGATCAGGAGAAAGAATGTGGATGGATCAGCAGAAAGGAGACTTGCAGTTGGAAAGGAACTTGGTGATCACTGGGGCCAACCTCCTCAGGAAGCAAAGGTTTAAGGAGGTTAAGAGATGGGCTGGAGGCTACGCAGCTCCTTAGGGGCAGAGCAGGACTCAGACCCAGGCTTCCTGATTTCCAGTCTCCTGTCTTCCTACCAGAGGGTATGAACGTCTATGCCAGGCCTAGAATGATGCGGAGTTATCCCCGCGGATGGCAAACCCCTGTACTCATCCATTCAGTGTTAACTCAGCTTTGCGTCTGGGCATGTATATTTTTTTAAGCAGCAGGATCTAGAAATATTTATGTGTCTTATATGTTTACGGCCCGGTACTAAGGCTAAACCCTAAAATTCTGAAGTCGGTTAAGGGAAAGACAGATGCACTCCCGCAGAGTTTGTGCTCTGAGTGACACATACACGAGGAGGGTCAGGAAGGGTTTGCGGAGCAAATGCCTGGACATTTAAGACTGCTTGGCTCAAGACAGAAACGAACTCTTACAGAAAGGCGGCTGCCATCAGTTTGCGATGTAGTGTTGAAAAACTACTCCCCTGTTCCCTCTTTTCCAATTGGGGGGGTCTTTGGAGGGGGTGGAGGGAAGGAAGCCTCTGGGCAGAGGCAATGCTGGGAGGTTTGGCAGGGCTGGGGGGTAGATGAAGAGTAGCCACAGGGAGGGGGCCGCGTGGGTGGGGCGGGGAGACGGAGGTCCCTGGTGGAAGCATCGGAGAGGGGAACCGGCAGGACAGGGCAACAAGGGGGACATAATACCATACGTGAAGCCCTGACTGCAGCAGGGGGGCGGTGGTCGGTTGTGGAGGTGACGTCACAGCTGGCTCATGTTGGAGCAGAGACAAGTGCGTGTCCCTCGTCCTAGTAGTTTCCAGACTTCAGGGCTTTTATGCTATTTCTTTCCAGGATCGGAAAGCAAAGCCTTTAGGCTGCAGGCTCGAGTCCTCTGAAGCCTGTCAGAGGACAAGGACAGCAGTGCTGGTCCCTGGAGATGGGGTGGGGAGGCTCCTCACAGCGTGTGACACAGCAGGGCAGGAGTGCACACTCTCCTGAGACACCCAGGGGACCCAGGCCCTCCAAGCCTGCGTGGATACCACCCTCTCCTTAGCAGCCGCTTGCTGACCCACACGGTTCTGAAGCTCTGCCCTTGGTGTCTCCCACACCGAGCACTTTTGTGCTTTTCCTCCTGTGTCTTTAACTGGCCCTTCTTTGTTGTTTCTCCCTTACTTTTCCTCCCAACGACAGGCAACTTCATAGATCCATTTTTTCAAAAGTGAAATATAATTGACTTAATATTATATTAATTTCAAGTGAACATAGTGATTCAATATTTTTATACATTACGATAAGTCTAGTAACTGTCTGTCCCCATACAAACTTATTACAATATTACTGACTATATTCCCTATGCTGTGCACTGTAGTCTCATGACTTACTTGTCTGATAACTGCTCTGAATCCCCTTCACTTATTTCACTCATCCCTCCACCCCACCTCCTCTCTGGCCACCACCAGTTTGGTTTCTGCATCTGTGAGTCTGTTTCTGTTTTGTTATTGTTCATTTGCTTTGTTTTTTGGATTCCATATGTAAGTGGAATCATACAGTATTTGTCTTTCTCTGTGTGAGTTATTTCACTCAGCACAATACCCTCTAGGTCCATTCATGTTGTTGCAAATGGCAAGATTCTATCCTTTTTCTTGGCCGAGTAGTATTTCTCTCTGTGTGTGTGTGTGTGTGTGTGTGTGTGTGTGTGTGTATCTCATCTTTATCCCTTCATCCATCAGTGCGCAGTTAGGTTGCTTCTATATCTTGGCAATTGTAAATAATGCTGCAGTAAACATTGGGGTGCACATATCTTTTCAAATTAGTGTTTTTGGTTTCTTTGGGTAAATACCCAGAAATGCAATTGCTGGATGGTGTGGTAGAGACATTTATGATCCTTTCTCTTTTCTTTTTTTTTTGCGGTACACGGTCCTCTCACCGTTGTGGCCTCTCCTGTTGCGGAGCACAGGTTCTGGATGCGCAGGCTCAGCGGCCATGGCTCACGGGCCCAGCTGCTCCGCGGCATGTGGGATCTTCTCGGACCGGGGCACAAACCCGTGTCCCCTGCATCAGCAGGCGGACTCTCAACCGCTGCGCCACCAGGGAAGCCCTCTCTTTTCTTTTTAACTGCCATTTTCCCTGACTCTATACTTTAACTAGATCCTTTACACTTCTAGATCTAACTGTATCCTTTCCTGTCTTCTCCTGTCATGCTGCCACCTTAGGGACCTCTGCACCAAATTGCTCTGCCATCTCTCCATCTGAACACAACCAAAAGAGAAATATTCTTCCAACCTCCTTACTTACGTACTTAAACTCACCATTTTCACTATCATAAAAGCAAGCAATCTAAGCATGATCTTGGATCCCCCCTTGCCTTCATCTCCTATGAGCCATAAAATCATGTTGACTCTTCCTTTGAAAGGTATCTTACACTTCTTGTTTCCTCTTCACCTCTGCATTCATGACCTTAATCCAGCTCTTCGTAACTGGCCACTGCTCAGCACCAGCACTGAGGAGAAGCATTCAAGTGGGGGCAAAGCGTGGCCCCCAAACGCAGTACTCAAGCTACGTAAATCTTAATGCAATAATTTTGACATTCAAAATGAATGCAAAAATTACTAAATGAACTAAAAAATTTAAATGCAGTAGGGAGACTTCCCTGGTGGCACAGTGGTTAAGAATCCGCCTGACAACACAGGGGACAGGGGTTCATTCCCTGGTCCGGGAGGATCCCACATGCCGCGGAGCAACTAAGCCCGTGCGCCACAACTACTGAGCCTGCGTTCTAGAGCCCGCGAGCCACAACTACTGAGCCCATGAGCCACAACTACTGAAGCCCGCGCGTCTAGAGCCTGTGCTCCGCAACAAGAGAAGCCACCACAGTGAGAAGCCCGCTCACCGCAACGAAGAGTAGCCCCCGCGTGCCGCAACTAGAGAAAGCCTGCACGCAGCAGCGAAGACCCAACGCAGCCAAAAATAAATTGATTAAAAAATAAATTAATATAAATAAATACAGTTAGGATCGGTAGTACTGACTTTTCCCTTTACGCCTCAGGCTGTGACCTGGCTCTGCAGGCACTGCGGCTGCCTTGTCATCCTCCTCACCTGATCCTGCTAAGTCCATCTGACTTAGCGCTATCGAATGGGTCCTTCTAGGACATCTTGAGTCACCATGTCACTCTTACTAGCTTTAATACAACCTCTAATGCCTTTCTCCTGCAGCCAAATTCTGGTCTGGTGTTTCTGACCCTCAACACTGTCCCTCCAGCTCTCATTCTTGCTAGTTGCTCTCCATTGCAAGCGTTCTCATTGCCATGAGCACACTTTCCCCTCATGCTTGTCACTTCCAAACAGCAGTCTTTATCTCTCTATATCGCCAAGCCGAGTCTTTCGGATCCTTCCTTACATCGCCATCTACGTTCCTTGGCACCTTTAGGTGTGTCATCTTCTTCTGCTCTCTAGACCTTCATGTTCTAGGCTAAATCTTACTTGACTTTTCGGTTATTACCTTAATCTGCTTCCTCTAGGAAGTCTTACCTGCTGT
Organism: Stenella coeruleoalba; assembly: GCF_951394435.1. Lineage (NCBI taxonomy): Eukaryota > Metazoa > Chordata > Mammalia > Artiodactyla > Delphinidae > Stenella > Stenella coeruleoalba. The sequence goes on along the minus strand of NC_137154.1, from coordinate 102,843,025 downwards.
CACTCTCCTCCCCCTACACATCGGTACTTAACCCTGTCACATCTCCTTGCTGTAATTTCCTGTTTACTAGTCTGTGCACTGCTGAGGGTAAAGTTCATATATTGCTCATACTGTATTCTTAGCATCTAACATAATAGTTGGCACAGACTAGTTGTGTGATACAGATTTGTTCACAAGTGTCCATTATCGTAATCCATCCAGTACTTACCATGGGATGGCAGCCTCCCTGCCTGAGCAGTCCGAGCCACACAAGGTTCACACTGCACAGATACAGAAAAAGACGATCTGAAATCAGGTAGACCTCGACTAGAATTCTATCCCCATTATTTTACTAGCTGTGTGGTCTTTGGAAATTTACTTGCCCTCTGAAAGCCTCAATTTGTTCTTCTGTAAAATGAAGATAAGAATACCAATCTTGCACAGCTATGGTGAGGATTAAACGTGACCATCTCTCCATCATGCTTAGATCACTGATGGGCATGGGGTGGTGTGCGACGTACGTTAGTTCCTTTCAATAATCTCCTGTGGGATGAACGAGTGAGGACCCATCAGATGGGTTCCCTAAACTGTGATGGGGGCTAGGAAGCTTGCTTGCATCTCCTGAACTCACCTCCATTCTCCAGCAGCCAGGAAAGGAAGAGGTTGAACTTGTTTTGGGTGGTGCCCTTGTCAAGCACGGAGGTGGGTGCTTTGCTTCCCAGATTTCTGACTTCTTAATAAGCAGCTTCTTTCTCCTCAACTGAGAAGGTTTCATAATGAATTGGAACTGGCTCTGTGGTTCTCTTGAGTAAAAATGTCATTTTCGTACTCTGTGAAATAGGTATTCAGTCAGTTTGTGAAATGTCTAATAAACAGGCAGGTGTCTAGGTGACCAGGGTCGTGATACTCCCAGGAGCATCTGTGAGCAAAGATGTTCGTGGCTCATGGTAAGCTTGGTGCACTATCTCCTTCTCCTTCTTAAAAATAGGTTCCCCTGGCACCACTGAGGACAGCTGAGGAGGAAAGATGTCTTAAAAATTGACTTCCCTGTATAAAATAATAAGTGAACCCTCCCCGACAACAAAGAGCCTGCTGTAGGAGCTGGAGAGACTCCACGAAAAATGCCAATCACGAAACTCAAGGAGATGCCATACGTGGTTGTTGGTCAAAGCTGTGTGCTGACTCGCTGTATGGCCACGTGGTCATCGCCTGGGTCTGGAACCTCATTGCTTTATCCCTAACCCACCACTTACTCCCACCCTCTATCTCCCCTCTACAGCGCTCTCAGATCATTTTCCTTAAACACCTCTTTGCGAATCATGCCTCACCTTCAGTGACCTTTCCTTAGCAGAGAAAGCCTCAACCTTTTCACCTGAATTCAAGTTCTCCTCTTGTCCCCACCATCCTAGCAGGGCCTGCACCAAACCACCCACCACCTGTCTACAAGGATCCTACTGGTACCACCTACTGCCTTCTTACAAGGACTTTGTGGTTTAGGCAAGCCATGCACACACTGCTCCCAGAGAAGACAGGGCCAGGTCACTTAGAGTGCTCCTTTATGCCATTTAAGTACAAAATTTCCTCGCGCGAGACCCTATTCCTACAACTCTGATACTTGACACTGAATTTTGAGAAATACTCTATATGAAAAAATGGGGGTAGACACTGAGAGCACACAGCTCATCTAGGAAATGTGCTTGAAATTGATTCTGTTGCAAAGGATTGTTGGGGATCCGAAAAGAAAATCTTAATGTAGCTGCTTCAGGAGCTTACAGTATTAAAATACAATGTCAGCAATATGGCTTTATGCCGGAATTAAGGAGACGTTTTCTGACCGGAGCTCAGCTGAGCGTTCTTTCTGATGTTTTCCCTAAATCTCGGTCCCAAACACAAACGGCAGGGCTGCCATTGCTCTGTTTGTATTCTTGTGGCTCTCACCAGGGCCTCCTGGTAGCGGAAGCCAAGGACGTTAGCCTTTGATAGACAAGAACTCAATGTGACTCCGTTCAGTCCCCAGGGTTTTATTCCATTCTCAGCACCTTTAACCCACCTGGAAGAGGAGCAGCCCCGAAGTAAACTTCATCCAGCCGTAGTCTGAATGATTTTATGAATATTATGAGAAATATCACGTAAATTAATGTGCACAGAACCTCCTTTTACGTTTTGGTCTTGACTGCCATTTTTCTCTGTGCCGATATACCCTCTTATGCTATTTTTACTGAGCTTAAGCGAATGGATGATTGCAAAATGGGGAAGAGAGTGTAGACAGTGAATGATTGACTCTAACGTAATAGGGCTGCCGCTCAAGGGGAGAGAGGATGTAAGGGGTTCTCCAATTAGAGGCTCTGACTGCGGGTTAGCAAGCTACTCTTCAGGGATGAGAATTCCACCTGAGGGGTTACATTCATTAATTAGCACCTTAACGTTGGTAGTTTTAATCACATCAGAGTCTAGCAAAGTTCCATTTTCTTAACTGGGGTCTTTATGGAGGTGGAGGGGCCAAACAGGAGAGAGAAAGAATAAAAAAGAAGAAAAGAAAGTTGAGGGTGGGCCAGTGTAGACTAGACTCCTATTCTTAGGAAATCTTCTTTCCATGAATTTGCTCCTTCTTTAGTGTCTTAATTGTTAACCTTCTTGCTTAATCCCAGGAATGTTAAGGGTCTCATATTAATACCTACTTTATATTAGGCTCCATGTACACTCCTTATTACATGCATTTAATATAGGAATACATAATTTTATGACATGTATTTCATATTTTGTTTTGCTTTATGTATTATTTTCTTACACGTATTATTTCATTCAATCCTCCTACCTTATGGGGTAGGTATTATTATTTCCATCTTATAACTGAGTAAACTGAGGTTTAGATAAAAGAACAGGCCCAGGCCCCCATCAGCGAGTGATGGAGCCAGGATTTGAATCCATGCATATGTGGCTTCAAAGAATAGGGTCTTAAACACTTCAAATCATGGTCTCCCACATAGTGTATTTGTCCTACTTAGAGAGTACTGGGTGCCGAGTATATTTTGTGGATTCTATAAAACTGATAAGAGTTGCACAAGTACCCAAATGTTGGGAAAAACTGAGAATTCCAGTCTACCAATCAATATTGTTAAAACCTATGCACATTGATTAACTGAAAAAGGAGTGATTTGTATCATTTAGGTCCATTTTTTTTTTCCTTTGGCATTTGTCACTTATTGGTTCTATGATAATGGAATGTCTCGTAGGAATATCCTTTCATGGTATTTTTATAGAGTAAGGTTACATAAAAAAGAAAAAATTCCAGGATTGTGTAAAGATGACCAAGATTCTGCCTTGCTATTAACCATGGGTCCTTATTTGAAAATTAAAAAATTCTTCAAATGCTTGGGGAAACGGATGAAAATAAATGTATACATCGTCTAAGTCAGAAACCCTTCCTATTCCCTGTGTCTTTTTTTTTTTTTTTTGGATGGGAGGTAGTGATCAATAGTTGGTTCTATTCTGTTATCATCTGTGGATGAGTCTTACTTATGGATGACATGAAGTTGCTGTTCCATTAGGGAATCTTAATGTATTTCCTTTTTTTCCTGATCACAGAGGCAGGGACCTCTCAGCTCTTACGAAGATCCTCGAATGGCCTGTGGTTTCCAGTCCACTTATCACCCGCCGAGAGCTTGCTACCCCTTCTGGGATGAGATGGCCACTCAGGAAGTGCCCACTGGTCTTGAACACTGCGGCTCAGGTAGGAACATAAACGGAGGCTGAGACTGAGGATGGAGTTGAAGGACAATGGCAATTGGATGAGGGCTGCATCCTGCATCCTCTGCTGTCACAGCTGCCCTGGCTCACGTGGGTACCAGATGCTATTATTCTATGGAAAGTCCCAGGACTTTTCAGTCACTTTGAGTGACTTTATTCTCCAGTGACAGGAAGACTAAACTCTAGGAACGGGCCCACGCGAGGTTGCTTTAGGTCTTCATTTTGTAAATAGTTCTCTCCACTGTGCCTGTCCCGAGCCTTACCCACTTCAGCCTGGCTGTTGACAAAGGACCTAGAAGGTTTGCAGTCATGAAGTGTGACAGATAGACAGAGGGTGTGTGAACTAGTCAGCCTTCTTACAGGACATACTTTCTTCCATTCGTCTTCTCTTTCCGTCATCCTCTCCCGCTCTGCCCAGGCCCGCCTGCATCTGTCTTCTTTTCCCTCGTCCCCTTTCTCTCTCTTCAACTCTTCCTCACAGAAGCTCCTCTCGAAATTCCCTTCACTCCCAACCTGCTGGTCATGGTGCTGCCCTCTGGTGAACAGAAGCCACGAGGACTGGAGAAGTTCAAAGTCCTTACTCCATTCTATTTTGCCAGAGTCCCTGTGTTTCTCACAAATTCCATTAGCCCTTGCTTACCTGCCAGCTTTTTTTTTTTTTTTTGGTTTATTTTTAATGCAAAATGTAAATCATAAATTTAGGGCTTCTGAAATGATTGATTCTGACATTAAGTTCAATGTTTCATGAGATCAGGGTATGATAATATATCCAAGTACCAAAAAGCCAGTGTTTTCTCCCAGGATGAATTCTTAGCATAAGAAATTTCATAACTCTTACAGATTGAAAACCTGTAATTCTGATGAAGTACATAGGGGAAAAGCCACTGGAAACTAACTTAAATGCAATTTTGTTTGTTCAGTATCTCTTTACCCTATAAAACTATATGGTAAACTTCTTTTATAATAGTGGAGAAATAAAGAAAATGTTTGCTTTGTTGTCCCCATACTGTATATTTCACTCAAAATAGACAGACACAGAGTGAGATGCTGTAGCGCTTGGTGGAGGTTGAGAAGGATGGAAGTCCGCTTCTCCGGGGCAGAATGAAATCGACTCCTGTGTTCCATATTGTCTTGACTCAATAGCCCTTGATCTTGGAGGTATTCTCTGGTACTATCTTGGATCTCAGACAGGATAACATTTATGCTGCCACTTTCTGCGTGGCATCTCAGTTCCCCCTGGCATAAATACAAAGGTCTCGGCTATCCACCCATTTCATGAGGCGGCAGAGAGGATATTGTAGCTGGTCACAGTTTAGACTTAAGGACTTAAAATTTTAACAGATGAAAAAGCTGATCCTTTAAAATTCTAAACAAAATATAGATCTTGTTTGTATAAGCATGAATCCTGTTCATGCCATTAGGCTTTCTTTTTTTAATCAATAATTATCTTCTCTTCTTTTATTTATTTTTTAACATCTTTATTGGAGTGTAATTGCTTTACAATGGTGTGTTAGTTTCTGCTTTACAATAAAGTGAATCGGCTATACATATACATATATCCCCATATCCCCTCCCTCTTGCATCTCCCTCCCACCCTCCCTATCCCACCCCTCTAGGTGGTCACAAAGCACAGAGCTGATCTCCCTGTGCTATGCAGCTGCTTCCCACTAGTTATGTATTTTATATTTGGTAGTATATGTAAGTCCATGCCACTCTTTCACTTCATCCCAGCTTACCCTTCCCCCTCCCCATGTCCTCAAGTCCATTCTCTACGTCTGAGTCTTTATTCCTGTCCTGCCCCTAGGTTCTTCAGAACCATTTTTTTTTTTTAGATTCCATATATATGTGTTAGCATACGGTATTTGTTTTTCTCTTTCTGACTTACTTCACTCTGTATGGCAGACTCTAGGTCCATCCACCTCACTACAAATAACTCAATTTCGTCTCTTTTTATGGCTGAGTAATATTCCATTGTACATATGTGCCACATCTTCTTTATCCATTCATCCGATGATGGACACTTAGGTTGCTTCCATGTCCTGGCTATTGTAAATAGAGCTGCAATGAACATTGTGGTCCATGACTCTTTTTGAATTACGGTTTTCTCAGGGTATGCGCCCAGTAGTGGGATTGCTGGGTCGTACAGTAGTTCTATTTTTAGTTTTTTAAGGAACCTCCATACTGTTCTCCATAGTGGCTGTATCAGTTTACATTCCCACCAACAGTGCAAGAGGCTTCCCTTTTCTCCACACCCTCTCCAGCATTTGCTGTTTGTAGATTTTTTGATGATGACCATTCTGACCTGTGTGAGGTGATACCTCATTGTAGTTTTGGTTTGCATTTCTCTAATGATTAGTGATGTTGAGCATCCTTTCATGTGTTTGTTGGCAGTCTGTGTATCTTCTTTGGAGAAGTGTCTGTTTAGGTCTTTTGCCCATTTTTGGATTGGCTTGTTTGTTTTTTTGGTATTGAGCTCATGCCACTAGGCTTTGAAGTCTTATATCTCCCAGTGCAACAGAGATTAAAGCTCCCTTGCCTTAACGCTTTCAGCTCTGGATGCTGTTTCTATAGCTACCAATTTACAGCTCACTACATCTTATTAATACATGCTATGAGTAGCTGAGTTCATCTCCACACTCACCCATAGCCTCAGGATCAGAATGTCTCATATTCATAGCAAAAAGTCTTGGCTCATCTCTTGTTTTAGCTAAGAAGTATTGATACATAAATTCCCAAGTGAAGATGATTTTTGATTCTCCTCCTTGTCAAAGTTCTCAAAGGTAAAATAGTTTTTATTTCAGGGCCAATGAGACACAGTGTCTGTAAAGAATTTTAAGAACCTCAGGAGGAAGCTGCTTTAAAATGCAAGGACTGATAGTCGTGTAATAGAGTGTACTTTCCACAGTTTACTTGTTCAAGAAGGAGGAAGCCGGGGTCACCCAGACTGATGGTTCTTGGGTAGGATGGGAAGACGAGGGCACATAATAACCAGTCCTAAAATGACCTGGGTTGTCACCAACTGCAGCTTAGAAATGCTAACAAGCTTCCATGTGGGAACGGTGCTTTGGTGGCAAACGTGATGTCTGTAGTTCTCTCTGTCCTAGGCTTCTTCTGATGGAAAGATCTCGCAAGAACTTTTAGCTTTCCCAGCCCCTCCTTTGCCTTTTGAGCCGTCCAGACGAAGGGGTTGCGATAATTATTTCTGGGCTGTGGTCCAGCCCTCCTCAGTGATGGGTGTCCTTTGGAAGGAGATCTTGGGGTTACAGAGAAGGAAGATGAAGACATAGACCAATCGATGATTTCTCCAGCTGCAGCGCATTTCCTTGGAGATGTGTTGAGTAAGAAGAAAAGAGAGAAAAAAACACTCTCCAGTTTTGTCATCTCCTTTTATCCTATTTATAACTTCAGTTTCCTTCCTGTCCTCCTGGCCACCCCTAGCCCTGCTTCCATCTCACGTTTGTGCTCTCAGAAGGGCTGAAGGTACTTCTTTTGTAAGGACTAGACGTCTGTCAGTGCCTGGAATGCCCGGCAGGAGGGGCCATCGAGCATTAGGGTCCTTCCTCTGAATGTTGTTCCTGTTCCGAAGGGACTGAGGCTGAGAGGGGGGAGAGGAGTGGAGGGAGGGGGGGGGGAGAGAATCAAGCTGAGAGAGAACGTGAGTGGGGGAGAGGTTACCAGGCGAGTGGGACAGAATACTCAGTAATCAAGACGAGACGATAATCGGTTGGCCAGAATAGCTGGTTCTGAGGAAACAAGAAACGGTGTGTGGAAATGGACAGAAAAGAAAAAGTGGGCATTAGTAGAGAGATGGAGGATACAAGGAAGATAGACTGAAAGATGAATGGGAAGGGGAAAGAAGGGGAGGGGAGGATAACATGAAAGAGAAAAAGAGATGAATCTCAGGACATTAACTCTCCAGCTAAAAAAGGAAGCCACATTTGCATGCAATTGCCTGTGCAGCTGTACATTTCTTCATGACAATCTTGTAGTCATCATTTTCTTTCATTTCTACCTCCTCCGGCTCGCCTCTTCCCCCTCCTCCTCCGGATCAGCCTGGAGCCATTAGCGAGAGCCAATGGGGACGGAGAGTGGGGTTCTGCATGAATGAATGGGCTCTTTCTGTTCTAAGCCTCTCCTCATCCCTCTGTCGGGGAGACTCGTGAATCAATGGAGCCCCTTACATGAGACACGGCTGAAATGTCTGTTGCTGTGTATAGTCTGACTAGAGTGGAGTCCACTGGCCCTGCCTCCCCTCTGTTCTCTTCCTCTGTTTTGTCCCCCAACCTCAGCCCTTTCTCTCAACCATCATAGCAAGAAGCATTGTATTAAAACGTCAGTCTCTTGTTCCTCGTCTCCAGGAGGTCACCTGAATTTCACTACCATTAGCTGTCATGACTAGTTCTTATCTACAGCCCCACGGAAGGGATGGAGTAGATGGCAAACTATTTTCAGACAGAGGCAGTGAGCTCAGAGTGGTGCCCAGACCCAGCTGGAGTCATGCGATGCCTGCTTTCCACAGGGAACCAGAGGAGCGACATCAGAGACCCAACTGAACACCCGGCCACACGACCGCAGTCCAGCCCATCCACTGATAGCTGTCCATATTTGACTTGAACCTCATAGCTGGGATGACCGTGAAAGACAATAGTGTGTATCAGAAACTATGACACACTTTCAGAGTGATAGACTATCAAAGTAGGTTTCATTTCAGGGATGGATCTGTCTTGAAACAGCTAAACTTACAGAGGTGCTCTCTGACCAAAGTTCACTTCTGCAAAATAGTTGCTTAGAATTGGAAAGCAGTCTGCCGCTTCAGAACACAGTAAACCCCACTCACCCTCGTGGGACTGAACCTATGGTCTCGTTACCGTGGTCCTTGATTTGAGAAGCAAGACAATACTTTTTTTCTTCTTGTATCATGCAGTTTGGAATGTTTTTGTCACGGGTCACAGTAAAAATCTCATCTACCCACATTCATACTTCTCATTCTTTGTGAGAGAGGAAGTATACGCAGTCTAAGGTGAAGACTCCAGCCTCTGGACCCAGATGGATGGGGCTTGCCCATCAGCCCTTCCTAACTGTGTCACCTTAGACAACTTACTTTATCCCTGTACTTCAGTCTCCTCCTCTACACCAGTGTTTCCAAGTGTGTCAGAGTCACCGGCGGGCTTGTTAAAACGCAGGTTGTGGGGTTCTCTCCCCACGGTTTCTGATTCACTGAGTCTAGGGTAAGGCTCAAAATTTGCATTTCTCACAAAGTTCTCAGATGGTGCTGTGGCTGCTGCTGGTCTGAAGACCACGCGTTGAGAACCACTAAGTTAATGTATGTCAAGCGTAAAGCAGCGCCGTCGCTAAGCAAGTGCGATATGAACGTTTGCCTCCGTAACTCATTGTCCCAAAGCGCCTGAGAGTCCAAAAATGTCTGGGTATCATTGAATCAGAAAGTGACCCCTTGATGGGATGAACACTTTGGGTGGCCGGTGCCAGGCGCTGGAAACTGAGAAGATAGAGAGAGAAAGGGGAAGATTCATGCCTCGTCTCTCAGCAACTTTTATTTGGACGTGTATGTGAGGCTCCGTTTATGCGATGAGGAGAAATGGTTCCTAGACGAAATATCACACTTATTTATGAGATAAAGTTTGGGGTGACTTTGGCTCTCACTACAGTATTTAAAATTTCTAAAAGAAATTTACTAGCAAAGTTGTAGCACAAAAGAGTGTCTTTCCCAAGTAAACTTTGGAAGTTCAAGTGGGAGGTGTATTGAGAGTCCGAGTTCATGGTCTCTCCCGGGCCAGACGGCCAGGCGGCTGGGAGAGATCAAACCTGGGCCAGTGTTTGGAAAGGGCTATCGACAACCAGGTGGGAAGTTTCAGCAGGAAAAACAGATGCCTCTAATTTGGCTTTTAAGTGTTGAGAACATTGAGGGAATGCCAGAGAGGCTTGTTAAATGGAGATTCACCTTGCTCTGAAATGTTTATTCTCCTAGCAGCCTTGTTCTTTCTGCTGGCCATCTTAGATGGCCCTGTGGTTTAAAAAAAAACGGTTTTTCAAACTCTGTCTGCTGCACATATCTGTTCTTTCCTCATTTGGGGTATGTTTTCCTTTTCTAAAGGATCTGTTCCGGGTTCTCTGTTCTTCAAAACAGTTCTGATTCTGTGTGTGTGTGTGCGCGCACGTACCTTTGTCTGGGATGTCGTAATGGGGACCGTTCCTCTCGGGGAAAATTTCGACCTTCTCAGAATTGGACTTGGTAGTTGTGTTTAGAAGGGGGAAACTGTAGCCCTGTCTTAGGTTTCAGCCTTTCCCGGGAGGCTCCCGTTGGGGCCGAGATGCCCTGACAAGCCGCCTCCAGGGGACAGCGCTGATGGAAGCTTAATGCAGGAAGCCCTCTCCTGACCTGCATCCCACCTCCGAGAGGACCAAAGCCTGCAAGGAAGAGAGGCTGGGGGGAGAGCCGCGGATCTGCCTCGCCCTAGTAGTGCATTACGAAGAGCATCCGTGTACAAAGACTAGCCTACGCCCTTGCTCTATCATTTTGTTCTTCTGATCATGAGATTTCTACAAATGCCTGAACCTCTTCTCCATAAGTGAAGGATGTTTCTCTGGCTGTGGATTGAATTTGCTCCTATTTGCCAATGTTACACTGTCGCATCCATCCTGTTCCACCCCTCCACCACCACCTCGGTAGTTTTCCAGCCTACACTATTTCATATTCATATTACAATCACTTTCAGTATAAGTTTTTTTTAAATTAATTAGTTCATTTTATTTATTTATTTTTGGCTGCATTGCGTCTTCATTGCTGCACGCGGGCTCTCTCTAGTTGCGACGAGTGGGGGCTACTCTTGTTGCAGAGTACGGGCTCTAGGCAAGCGGGCTTCAGTAGTTGCGGCACGTGGGCTCAGCAGTTGTGGCTCGCGGGCTCTAGAGCACAGGCACAGTAGTTGTGGCGCACAGGCTTAGTCGCTCCGCGGCATGTGGGATCTTCCCGGTCCAGGGATCGAACCCGTGTCCCCTGCATTGGCAGGTGGACTCTCAACCACTGTGCCACCAGGGAAGCCCCAGTATAAGTTTTTGAGTATAAGCTGAAAGGTACTGGGTCCTAGCAAAGGGTTAGGGGGCGTGGTGGAAAGAGCAAGAACTCACCTGAGATCTTGTCCCCTCACCTTTAACAGGTGGGATCCTTACACTTATTTCAAGGAGTTCTTGTGCTATTAAATGGGGTGCTGTACCTCAAAGGGCCTTATAGAAGGTGATCAGTAGATGCTACCTTTTCCTTTCACCATGAGCTGAGTGTGAATTTAAGTGACCCAAGAAACCTGGTGTCCCACCCTTATCTCAGGAGTCTTGCCCACGCTCACCCTGCCCCAGACTAATCTTCTGACACCTGCCAATTTTACCTTCCCTTGTGTCCCATTTTACCAGTGAAAGGAGAAGGGAGCCGGGTGAGGACCAGAAAGAGAAGCTGCGGGTTAGAGACCTGTGTCTCTCTGCAGCGATTCCAGCAGCACAGAGTAGGAAGGGTTGTAAAGACCTTCACAAGTGTAAATCACCTCTGTAGCTCCGCGGGAGGGAAGGTAACCTAGTGGGAGAAACCGGGGCCGCGGTTAGTGAGTTACGGAGAGGATGCGAGCTCTCAGTTGGCAGTCCTCCAGTGCCGCTTCTCAAAAATCCTAGGAAGTAACAGCATTGCACTGAAAGTCCCAGGGGGCTGGGGAGAAAAAAGTTCTCTTAACTTTTTCAAACCACAAATATTTGGTCCGAGTTGGGAAAAGGTCCCCGGGGCACGGAGTTCTTATTTGATTCAAGCGGTCTGACCCCTCTTAGGAACTCGTTGGGGGTAGCGGGGGCTGGGGACCCTGGTGGAAGCCGCCTGGCGTCAGTCCTCCCTCTGCCGCCCTCGGTGAATGAAGCGCTGGGTGGGTGAGGGAGCGGGGGCTGCAGTCCGGCGGGGGGAGGGATGCGCAGAGGCAGCCTGTTGTTCTCAGCGTCTGGCCGCCGACTCTTCCTCTCTCCAGATGTTCGCTGTGTTTATAGCTGCTGAAGCAGGAGACCCAGCTCCCTCATTAATAAGTTTCTTTCCTGCGCTGCGGCCAGGGGTCTCAGCCCCAGCCTGCAGCTGGGAGAGGCGCGGTGGAGGAGGGACGAGGGGAGGCGCCCCTCCCCCCCCCGCCTCCGCGCGCCTCACCCCCTCCCCGCCTTCCTCCTCTGCAATCCTCCCAAAATACACGAGCACACAAAAAGAAAAACACCAGCAGATTTTTTATTTCAGAGAGTAAACACTTGGGCCGTGGGGGTCTGGAGGTTATGGGAAAAGAGGAAACCATCGGGCTAATCAGGCCAGCACACACTTCCCCTGCTGAAATAAAACAGAAATCATTGCTCCGCAGGCCGGCGGTTTAACCCCGGCGCTGCCAGCGAGGCGGGCGCAGGCAGGGCCCGCCCGGAGGGAGGCAGGGCGTCCGGGAGGACGGGCTGCAAGATCCCGGTCCGGGCGGGGAGGAGAGCCGCGAGGAGCGCACAGCCTTTCTATTCCGTCGTGGGTAGCGCATCTGCCCCGAGCCGAGCTTGAGAAACAGACGGTTGGAACAGAAGAGATTCTGGGCGTAGATTCAGTTTTGCAAGAGGCTGGAGGGAGCTCCAGATGGGTTGCGGAGATCCATGAGGCGGCTCAGGGAGACAACGCTCTGCCCGGCGCGCACGTGCGCACGGATCCTGCTGGGAAACGAGCTCGGGCGTTGCTGAGACTCGTCTGGACCGAGGTTTTCGCCCGGCCACCTCCCAGCTCAGCGAGCCTGGCCCCATCACTGACCCCTTCTGGGTCTCAGCGTCCTCATGTGTGATACAGTAGTGCCTGCCTCACAGAATTACGGTGAGGGACAGGAAACCGTACTGAACGTGGAAACGGCAAGCACCAAAGCATGGCTCTCAATTCTTGATTTCATAGATTACTTTCAACTGATCAGGTTCCTCCCTCCGCCCGCCCCCCTTTCCTTCCTTCTTCCTTCCTTCCTCCCGTCCTCTATTCAGTGCCTTCAGCTTCCATCTTCGCTCGCTCGCCCCCTTGCTGCCTGTCTGGAGATCGTAAATATCGCATGGGTCAGAGGTCATAAGTCAAACATGGGACCTAATTGCACTCTGAGAGAAATTACCTTCCCACTGATGTATAGGGCAACCTTTGGCTCTCTCTGAGGCTGCCAGTGTGAGAGGCCCGTCAGCTTCGGTTCTGACCCTGCCCCCATACCATGGTATAGTCAGCTGACCGTTCCCCAGCCCCCCACCCCCCTTCACTGTGAGGATGTGGAATGGGGACCCTTCCTCCACGGGGTTCCTGCACAGCCCGGTTAGATTCACTTAGCACCTCCACAGAAACATTTGACTCTTTTGGACTTTCTTGCTATTTAAGAAAACAGACCTTCGGAACCCCTGTTCATCCTTGCAGGGGGCATTAAAAAAAACAAAAAAACAGGGGGCTTCCCTGGTGGTCCAGTGGTTAAGACTTCGCCTTCCGATGCAGGGGGTGCAGGTTCGATTCCTGGTTGGGGAGCTAAGATCCCACATGCCTCCAGGCCAAAAAAACCAAAAACATGAAACAGAAGCAATATTGTAACAAATTCAATAAAAACTTTAAAAATGGTCCACATCAAAAAAATCTTTAAAAAAAGCAAAAAACAAAGCTACCAATTCCTGAAGTTGTTTTTACCAGTCTTCCCCATACCTCCTCAGACTTGCTGAAGTGGACCTTAAGAAACAGCCCCCAGTGATTTCAATATCCACAGACCCAGGGTTCTAGTTGCCTTTGCAGTTGTCACTTGATTCCTTACCTGCTTCAGACATGTTTTTTATCAACGCTGCCAACTTTCTGCTGAGTCCCAGGCCTGCAGATTCTCATAGAGAGCAGGGGTGCTTGATGCAGATGAGTTTCAGAAATGTGGGATTCCCTCTGAAACTGTGTGCAAGGATGTTTCTAAGGGTCTGTAGCTTTCCTCTGATTCTCAAGGGATCTGAGATCCCCAGGAGGTTAGGGCACCTTTGTACCCCCTGGCAGCACTTAGCATGTCGTGCTTAGCGAGTATGCCAAGCATCCTTTGTTGAACTGGGTTGAATTCACTTGTAAAGCTTCCTTCCTCTCAATCCCTTCTCACCACTCTGGTCGGTCCCAAGAGATTGTCTTTAAATCTGGAAACTGTTTCCATCCCATTGTCTCGGAGGCATTGGGCACGGACGCCTTGTCTGAAGTGAGGCCACTTCTCTCCTGTTTCCTTTTCAACATCTCCCTTTATCTCACACTCCTCAAAATGATCTCTCCAAACGCCCATGAAGGGTAGGGACCTGTGGTCTCCACTGGGAGGTGGAGGCGGGATGGGGCAGAGCCCTTGGGCCACTTGAGAGCAGCACAGGAGCATCACACTGTGATCTGCTTCTCACGGACTAGCCAGTGAATGAGAGATTTTCCCAGCATCGCTGTCTCATGCAGTGGGGAAAAATGAGCGGTAGGGACGGTGCCTCTGAAGGGGGATGGAAGTCCAGAGCCAGCACCCCTCCCACAATGGGGGGAGAAGCCACCGCGGCACGTAGAGTTCCTTCACTCCCCCAGCCACTGCCTCTGATGCTGGCCGTCCCTTGGAGTCTTAGCTCTAATTTCCGTTCTTTACCTTCTCTTGGAACCATTGGCTGTTACATCCTCTGCCACAAACTAACTTAGACAAGTGGAGACCATTTTCAGAGTCTCAAATTGAGCACGAGGCATTACCCCACACTGGTCAGCTATTTGGAGCTGCCCAGGGATGGCTCAGCGTTTCCTCCTATGGTCAGTAAAGATGGACATTCTTAACCGAGCAGGCCTACAGCCTGCATCCCGTTGATAGGCTGACTATTGGGTTTTACAATGAACGTGGCTGAAATGTCTGTAGCCTGTTCCCGGTCTGTTGAGTAAAGATTGGAAATTACAGAAAAGTTGTCGTGTTTCCTTCAACCACATCCAAAATATTCAGGCATTTCATCAGTACTTTGTGCTTTGAGTTTAAAGTTCCTAAACAACAAAACCAGCCTACCATGGTGCAAAGTTTGGTTGACGTTGAGTGGTAGTTTTTTGTTTTGTTTTCAGCATGGTTCAGATCCCTCAGAATTTTCAGTTAGATATCTGTGCTTATCTCTCTTCCTTGTTGCTTACCTACCAATCAATTAAGAAATTAACAATGTAGAGTAAAAATAATTCCTGTCCCATTCTTCTTCAATTTTAAATAATCTTATTGTAGGACGTCCAGGAGAAGGTCTGCCTTTTTCTACAACAGCTTGAGAGGTAGAGTAATTGCCATTCATGAAATACTTTCTCTAGGCGAAGGATCACACACTCTTACAATATTCCTAAGAGGGCGATATTATTCCCATTTTACAGATGTGATGAATGAGGCTCAGAGAGTTACTTCCCCCACAAGTCTAACTATAATTCTCGGAGGTGCGGAGAGGGTCAGTCAAACTGGGATCTTCCTTCAAACCCCATGCTCTTAAGCATTGTACAAACTTTGCTACCCAAACATTTTTTTTTTTTAAAGTCTGCATTGTTGCCTAGTGGCTGATGTCCACCCTATAGGATAATATACACTTTCCTAATTTCCCCACAAACTAGAGACCCTTCAAAACCTTGCAGAGGTGAAATAGAGGAAATGAGCCTCTGTGCTTTACTTTTTGGACCTTCTCTCTGGTTTCTTTTGGTTCCACATTGGTTCCTTAAGGGCATGAAGGAGCAAGGTCATCTGCAGAGCTGCCGTGGACAATGGTTTCCTTTGCTGGCATTCACTTCGGGTCTGTCACCGAAGCATGGCATTCCCTTTGCCCCTTGCCCCCTCCTCCGTCAGCCAGCTCTGTGAGCAGACAGAGTCGCTGAGCCCAACTCAACCCTGAGAAGTTTCTGAAAGGTTATACCCTTGAAGCTCTCCACAGTGCGGGCAGCACGTGCTGAAGTTTACACAGACTCCTCGGACCTCTGAATAGAGAGACTAATTGTGGGGAAGCTGCCTTTCAGCGCGCAGGATGGGCTGTTCTCTGTGGGTTTTACTATCAAAAGGCTTTCAAAAGTGTAGTGGAGCCATTGTTGAATATTTCACAATGAATTAAATACCATTTCTCTCCTCACAGCTGTTCCATGTGAGTGAGCGGAGTGCTTTTTTTTTTTTTTTTTTTTTCCTGGCAGAAGACGTCTGCTGTATAAACCTAAGCACTGGGGTAATGAGATTATTTGTGTGCGAATTCTTTAGGAAAAGCATTTCTTTATTTTAAACTCAATGTGATGCGGGGCTGCTGCTCAGGAGATGGCAGGGAGAGCCTCGGAGAAGAATGCGATGGAAATGTCTAAGCAGAGCTGGGAAAAGCAGGGGTGAGGGGCTCAGGGACCAGACCTCCAGCCTCTGTACATTCATCCACATTTCCCCAGGGCCGCCTGCATCTCCCAGACCTACTCGCTGGGCTATGGAGGCGGGAAATTCCATATATTTTTTTAGTAACAATTAATCACTTTTCCATCTGCCCTTTCAAAATCCCTTCCTGATCTCACAAGTTTTTAATGGCATTGAAGGAACGCTTGTTTTGCTCTCTACCTATTTTTATATCAAGGAGCATTTAAAAACTTTAAAGTGTAAAAGACACAAAGAAAACCGCTTTCTTGTGACGTTGAGGGCGGTTTCCACCATTAGGACATATTTGACCTTTCTGTTGCTAGAACATTAAGTGCTTCACGGAGTATCCAGTCATCTTCCCTTGCTTGAATTACTTTCCTCTTCAAATTTTTCATTGCCTTCCGTAGACATTGAGCTTCAGGTAATCAGTGAATTGGAACTAAGTATAAAATTGATTAAGATTAAATACTAGCGTAGCCTTAACTCTTCTTAAAGTATCATCGGGGAGTTACTAGCTATTCTTTAGATCCATTGAAATCCAAGAAAAAGACAGGGGAAAAAAATGGGAAGAAGAGGGATTTAGATTAGCCACGGTGAAATTTAACTCTGAAATCTATTATTAAAGGAATTTGCAAATTGCCTCTCCCCTCAAATATCCTTCAGGATATTTCAGAAGTAGTTTAAGTAATTTTCTATTATCCTTCTGCTTCTATCACATAAGACAAAAATTTTGAACCTTTTGAGAGAAGTTCAGGAGAATGTTTCAGGATGCTATCAAATGGGTAAGAGTAGGCCAGATAGGAAAAGAAGAGGACAGAGTGTTTCAAATGTAATTCTGAATTTCTCCCATTTTGATCCCTTACTCCCTCCGCTTCCCAAATTTCCCAAAGTCTGTGGCAGGGTGGGCAGGTGGGAATGAATCATTCTTCCCCTCGCTCTAATGGATGTGAAAGATCTGCTGGAAAGGCAAGAGCGAATCTATGCTGTTTCCATTGCTTTAAAACACCTCATCTTTTCCTTCTTCCTGGCTGTGTACCTGTACTTTGCCATGTGCGTATATACCAGGCTTTGTTTATTTTGTTGTAACAATCACTATAAAAATAATACATCTCTTTAAAGAAAATGTGTAAATTAAAGACTAGTTGGGAGGGCAGGGGGAGGCAGTTCAGTTCCATCACTAATGGTTAATACATTGAAGTCTCTTCCGTGGATATTTTCTCTGTGACCAGTTCACCTGGATATCACACAGGTATCTCAGTTACCACTGGGCTTATCTCTTACTCCTCTGCCTCTGTCGGAAGCCTGTCTTTACCCTCTACCCCAGTGTCACGTCCTCTGCCAATCACCAGGCTGGAAAATGGGGAGTTACTATCCACTCCCTGCCTTGTGCCTTAAGCCTTGTGTTGGTCAAGGCTCTTTTTGTTTGCAAGTGGCAGAAACCTGGCTCAACTGGCTTTATTTTATTTTATTTTTTAACTTTTTATTTTATAGTGGAGTAGAGTTGATTAACAACGTTGTGTTAGTTTCAGGTGTACAGCAAAGTGATTCAGTTATACATATACATGTAGCTATTCTTTTTCAAATTCCTTTCCCATTTAGGTTGTTACAGAATATTGAGCAGAGTTCCCTGTGCTATACAGTAGGTCCTTGTTGGTTATCCATTTTAAACATAGCAGTGTGTACATGTCAGTCCCAAACTCCCTAACTATCCAATTTCAGAAGGGGATTTATTGAGTTATAGAACTGAGAGATCCAGTAGAAGAGCCAGCCTGGGGAATTCTAGACAATCAAATAATCTTGTCAATTCCCCTTTTCTCCTCTCCCTCCCCTGCTTCCCCCTCCTTCCCTTCCTCCTTCTCCTCTTTCTTTAGCTCATGTCTTTGCTTTAGTAGAGGGGAGCTGGGAGGGGTCCCGTGCTGGAAGAAGAGGGGGAAACTCTCGGGAGAGAAAAACAGTAGATGACCAAGTCTGTCAACTTTATCTTCTAAATATCTCCTGAATTTATCCCATCTTCCCTCTTATTATTGTCAATACCTTGGTTCAGGTCCCAGTATCGGTGAGCTAACCCTTTATTGTTGAGATCATCACACTGTGTTGCAGTCACTGATTTTTGTTTTCCCTGTTAGTCTACATGCACCATGAGGGCAGGGCTTTGTCCTTGTCACGTTCATAAGACATGGCAGAGGGCCTGAACTGTCATAGGCACTCAATTCAGGTGTGTTGGGTAAAGAGACCAGGATTATTAACTTCATCTGTCAGGATGATTGTGAAAAGTACCCAGGATTTTAAAATCAATTAAGTCGCTAAATTAAAAAACAATGAAACAGCCCCCCCCCCCCACCGCCCCAAACCCTTCAAAAGAAAATTCCAATATTGTCCCAGAAGGCCCTTTGTGTTCCGGCTCTTCTCCTTCTAAGGTCGAGGGACTTTACCATTTATTCCTGTGTCCCCAGTACTGAGCCTAGTACTTGCTATGGAGCAGAGGGTTGATCAATATGTGTGTCCTGCTTGTCCAAACTCACCACGGCTTGTGGCGGGTGGTTGGTGGCTTGGTAGTCAACTGGATCAGAAATAATTCAAAGTTTTGGACTGGGTTAGGGTCTAAGTTGACCTTGGTTAGAGCCCTTTTATTCTGTCCCTCATCAATCAGCACATACATACTGAGCTCTTGTTCTGCATGGGATATTGGGCCACAAAGTAGGGCGGCACACTTGTCTTCAAGGAGCACCAGCACAGCCTTGGTGGGGAGCTCAGGCAGACACAGCTACGCCGGGCAGTCAGGTGAGCCTGGGAGGAATGGGGATGATAAGGGCGGCGTTTTTGCTGCAGACTCCAGGTAAGGAGAGACCAGCACAGCCAGGCTCCCCCGGGGCCTCTTTCCAAATTGAGTGAAAGGGAAGGTGGTGTGGGGGGAATTCATCTTGAGGTTCATTCGTTTGTGCAAACTTGGTCAGGGGAACAGGACAGAGTTCAATTTGAAAAGGGGCTGTTTTACTGATGTTTAGAATAGTGGCCGCTCTGGTTCTGCTTTATGTATCCTGGTTCCTTGTCAGTCTTTCCTGCGTTCCCCTCTGTTGATTTTCACCTCCCTGGCCCTAATCTGCCTGCCTCCAGAGATGAGTTTATCCTCTCCTCGGGCTTCCCAACCTGAGTGCGACGTTCCATTCCCTGGGTCTGCTGCTTCTCACTTCGTTAGCGTTGCCGATGTTTATAAAGCCAGGAGATAATATTTTTAGGTTTCATTTGGAGTTTCCCGGGCAGCCTCTCTTTAATCCACTTAGGAAGTTTAGAAAAGAAGGTCACAGAAATGTTAGATGTTTTTCCACTGAACTTTGGTTAAGCAAATGGTCTTGGGGTGATGTTCACAGACTCCGCTGGGCAGACTTACCGGATGATTGGAACTCCTTTCTCTTTCTTTTATTCGTCTTGCTTCACCTCTGTGCAGTTGTTTTGTTTTGTTTTTTTCTTTTTCAAACAACTTTATTGAAATAAGCTTCATTGAGATACAATTCATTACACGATATAATTCACTCATTTAAACTGTAAAATTTAAGGGTTTTTAATATATTCACAGTATTGTGCGATTATCACCATACTTTAATTCTAGAACATTTCTGTCCCTCCTAAAAGAAACCTCATACTCATTAGCAGTACGTCCTATTCTCCCTCCACCCACCCACCCCGCCTTGCGCTAGTAACCGCTGGTCTAAGTTTGTCTTTTTAAATTTACCCTTTCTGGACTTCCCTTGTAAATGGAATCATACCATACGGGAGCTTTAGTGACTGATTCTTTCACTATTTTCAAGGTTCATCCATGTTGCAGCATATATCAGTACTTCATTCTTTTTTAATCACTGAATGCTCTTCTGTTACGTGGATATGTCACAACTTACGTGTCCATCATTTGATGGACATTTGTTGGCACTTTGTATCTGTTAGAAATAATCCTGCTACGAGCATTCATGTGTAAGTTTTTGTGTGAACATGTTTTCATTTCTCTTGGATTTATGCCTAGAAGTGGAATTGCTGGGTTGTATGGTAACTCTATGTTTAACTATTTGTGGAACTGACAAACCATTGTCCAAACGGGCTGCACCATTTTACATTCCCACCAGCAACATACAAGTGTTCCAGTAATGACGTATCCTCACCTGGACTTGTTATTGTCTGTTTTCTGGTTAGATCTCATCACGGATGTGAAGTAGTATCTCATTGTGGTTTTGATTTGCATTTCCTTAATGACTGATGATCTGGAGCACTTGTTCATGTGCTTATTGGCCATTTGTTTATCTTCTCTGGAGAAATGTCTATCCAAATCTTTGCCTGTTTTTTAATTGAGTTGTCTTTTTACTATTGAGTTCATCATGTAGTTTAGACATAAGTTCCTTATCAGGTATATATATATATATATATATATATATATATATATATATATATATATATATATATGATTTGCAAATATTTTCTCCACTAGTATGAGTTGTCTTTTTACTTTCTTGATGTGATAATTTGCAGCATGAAAGTTTTTAGTTATGATTAGCCCAATTTATCTATTTTGTTTGTTTGTTTCCTTTTGTTGTTGTTTGTGCTTTTTGTGTCATATCTGAGAAATCATTGCCTAACGCAAGGTTATGAAGATTTATGCTTTCTTGTAAGAGTTTTATAGCTTTAGCTCTTAGGTTTAGATCTAGGATCACTTTGAGTTCATTTCTGTGCAGTGTGAATAAGGGATCCAACTTTTTTCTTTTGCATATATATATCTTATTGTCCCAGCACTATTTGTTAAAAGATTTTTCTTTCCTCAATGTCTTGGCCCTCTTATAAATTTTAAATACATAGGCCACCTATGTTTATGAACTGTCTTCTTAATCTATGGCATAAATAATAATTTGTAGGGCCTCCCTGGTGGTGCGGTGGTTAAGAATCCACCTGCCAATGCAGGGGACGAGGGTTCAATCTGTGGTCCGGGAAGATCCCACATGCCATGGAGCAATTAAGCCTGTGCGCCACAACTACTGAGCCCGCGAGCCACAACTACTGAAGCCCACACAGCTAGAGCCCATGCTCTGCAACAAGAGAAGGCATCACAATGAGAGGCCCATGCACTGCAAGGGAGAGTAGCCCCTGCTCAGCACAACCAGAGAAAGCCCACGTGCGGCAATGAAGACCCAACACAGCCAAAAATAAATAAATAAAAATTTGTATTAAGTGGTTTTTTCAACATTGTTCACTATGATAAATCAGTATTTTTTTGGTTTATAGTGAACTTGGTGGGTTAGGATACCAGAATTCTAAGTCTGGTTTGAAATGTGATTTTTTTGAACCTGAAAAATCCCCCAAATTGCCATTCATTGTTTATTTTGAGCCAGATACTGTCAAATATTTTACATATATTATCTTATTTAAATCTTACCAAAACATCCTGTGAGTTATTATTAGCTCCATTTCATAGATGAGGATGCTGAGCTTTACATAGTTGAAGTAACTTGCCCCAAATTACACTGTTAGTAAGTTATAGACCCCGAATTTGAGCTCAGGTCAGCCTGACTCTGTAGCCTAGTATTAAACACTGTGCTGGGACTTGAGCAAGTTATGTGAAGTAATAGTAACCAGGAATAAGAAACAGAAAGCAGCCACTGTGTGTGCAATTTGTGAAGAATGCAAAATCTGAAAATCTAGTTATGCTAAATGATTATCAATTTCCACATCTCTAAATAGGAACATAACACCTTCCCCTGACCTCCTGTGTTACAGTTAAACCAAGACGAACAGTATTTAATTTTGAAGTTACTTAGTGTATTTTAACTCCAAGGAGAAAAAAAAAAATCAGCAGACTTTTAAAGGAAAAAGTCATCATGGTTTTATGAATTAATTGTACAAATCTCAACTTAATGCAAGTGTGTTTGCCAAGACATCGATATTTCTATTTCATCCTTTTGGTCTTATGTTTGATAAGTTTCTAACAAAGTTACTAACAGTTGTCTGTAGAACACCCTGAACTTACAGAGTTGACCATACAAAAGACTTTTAACCAAATTAATATGTTCAATTTGGGCATCTTGAAGGAATAACCACTGTGAAGCCCAGGGAAGTAGAAACCTGTACTTCTACTGTATTATACCTGTATTTCTACTGTATTACACCTGTAATATTGGAGATGTCAATACACAGAAGACCTGAAATCACCCCCACATCCTCTCCCCCATCTCTTTCCTCTTTCTCCCTTCTTTCCAGTGCTCACTTGCCTTTGGTGAAGAATTTGGGGTCTATGATTTTACAACAGTGGAATGTCTCCCAGGATGTATTGTTTGTGTGTTTGTGATTGCCACGTCCCACTTGTCATGAAGTCTCTACTGGAACGTGTTATTATAAAATCCCAATAAACATATATAAGTGGGAAAAAAACTATTAGAAATATGTGTTTTGTGACCAGCTGCTCTTATTGCTAATGCGTCCCCACATTTTCCTGCTGCAAGGAGATGGGAGGTCGACTGGAACGTTCTGGGTGCAGGAATCCTCTTGTCAGTTTCCCTCGCCCCGTAGTTCCTGCGGGAAGGGAGCTGACGCCATCCTCCACTTCCCCTTAATCCCCAATCCTGATCTCATTCCTCCTCTGGTTCATCCTTGAGTTCAGGCAGATGCATCACTGGGAGTCCTACTGTATCCTCCTCCCAATGACAGCTTCGCTTAATTCGATTTTGAGTGGAGATGGGTAGGAATTAATGCATGAATCGTCTTCTCTCCGCTGCACCACGCCTTCCCTCCTTCTCCCCCTACACACACTTTCTTGGTGGGAAAATGATGACTCGGTTTGTGATATGTAAGTGATAAAAGGTCTAATAAGAAATCCAACAAATGATGACAAAAGACTTGGCAGGAGAAAACCACATTTGAAAGTCCCCGAATGATAGAGGAGAGTAATTCGGGACATAGGAATAATCTGAAAGAGTTGCCTGAATGTGTGCCTTCAGTATTTTGCACAGCTGACTTGGATCAGAATCATGCAGACTAGGAAAGTCTCTGTACCCTGGACAGACGCTGTATGCTCAGGGCCAGGAGGCTTGCCTTCCTCTTGGACATTTCTCAGAGGTGCTGTGAGATGTTGATGGAAGTGACCTTCCAGGCTATAAGGTAAAATGTTGCTGTTATTTCAATCAGAGAAAAGGAACTGTGCTTACTCACATTTAATTCTGAGGTTTGGCACATAAAGGACTTAAAATGACCCAAACTCTATGAAGATAGTGTGAAAGGGATATCTCCTAGTTGCTCTTCTAAGGGACCCCATTTGCAGAATTACATGGCCAGCTTACCCTGAAGTCATTGCTTAAATAACCTGCTAACTGGAATGTATTGACATGAACTATCAACGCAGCTTCTCCCAACGGTCAATTCCAATCTCTTCCTGCTCCAAATAAGAGGTTCCTTGTGTGTTTTGATTTGTCTATATTGTGCGTTTTAATATTGCTCCAAACCACAACTGGATTTAGAAAGCAGCTATTGCTATCGCACGTAATGTACGCTATTTTCTAAGACCTTAATAATATTGTGTTTACCCATTGTACTTAATTCTTGTACCCAATAGCTTCATGACAGCAGTCATATTTGCAATACATATTTCTTTCCTTATGTTCCTATTCTTTGATTCAAGTTCATTGATGATATACATCTGATGGTTCTACTTGATTAATGCTATGGCATTCACACCTACGTTCATTTCCAATCATTCTTCTCTTTCTACTATGTTTTCTATTTATCTTTGTTGTTAGCCGTTTATTTCTGCCATGTAGTTTATTTGATCTGTCCTTGATAAGTTAACAGGTGGGATTTTTACACTCTCGACGCACACTGGCTGCTTTGTAGTCATACTAAGTGGTACGTTGAGGAAAAAGATCGCTATAAAAATGCAGATCGATTTGCCTTCATTTATTATCCTACTTTATACAGATCTTAGAGGTCTTGGATGAGTCTTCCGTAAGGCAAGACCTGAGGATGGAGGCGCACTGCGGTAAAGGCAAGTAATAAAGAGCTTATTGCCAGTCAGAATCTAATTTTACAGCTTTCAATCCATTATGATCATTATAAAGTGGGCATTCCACTTTAGCAAGTAGGAGGCTTGCCAGAACAGAGTTGCTGCCAAAGGAATGGCGGTGTTTTCTCCCTTGGTCTTAGGTTGGAGGTTCTGTACTCGCTGATGTGATTACTCATTGCTGTAAGAGCATGGAATCTTTCTCTGTGTCTTTATCCCCTTGC
The DNA here is from genome assembly GCF_951394435.1 of Stenella coeruleoalba. NCBI lineage: Eukaryota > Metazoa > Chordata > Mammalia > Artiodactyla > Delphinidae > Stenella > Stenella coeruleoalba. Next base: position 102,818,654 of record NC_137154.1, on the reverse strand, counting down.
TTTCCCTCTCTATATAGAAGGTACCCTCAAATATTAGAAAAATGCATCTTCCTAAATGTTGAGGTTGTGATGGTAAAATAACAAGGGAAGAATTGACCCCAAATGGCATTGTGCATGGCAGTGAATTTATACAAGAACCATCAGGGCGTAACTGTAAGGCTTTATGTTTTAAGGATGGGAATCATCCAGTGACTTTGGCTGTTTTTAAATGTTTGTGGATTTGGCAGAGTTCAAAATCTGTTTTGCCAAGCGCTTTAATTTTTTTTTCTGCTAATTTTGAGGTCCATGAGTATTACGTGGGAAACTTAAATTGTATATGGGATTACTTTATAATTTAGCCATCCATTCATCTGTATAGGACATTTGAGAAGATTGGTGACTCTTCTTAAAAACACTTAGAAGGAAAGGTTGGTATGGTTTGATGATTAAATGAGCTACAAACCTCAAAGACTGGAGTTGATTTGAAAAGTTAAGCTCTAGAACTATTAAACAGATTTAGAAAAGGGCTGGTCTCCTTTCATTTTATTATTAAAAATTTTTTTGTGTCTGAAAAGTGTGTATGTGTGTGTATGAGATTGGACAATTTCAAATGGGGAGAACCATGTCATAAGGTAATAATGCCCTTTTCTAAACACGCAGGACCATCTACAGTGAAGCTGGAGGTGGGCCTGATTTTACCGTCTCAGGTCACTTCAAAATAAATATATTTCATTTATTTATTTGGTCGTGCTGGTTCTTAGTTACGGCAGGTGTGCTCCTTAGTTGTGGCTCACAGCCTCCTTAGTTACTGCACGTGAACTCTTGGTTGCGGCATGCATGTGGGATCTAGTCCCCTGACCAGGGATGGAACCCGGGCCCCTTGCATTGGGCGCGTGAGTCATAACCACTGTGCCACCAGGGAAGTCCCTCAGATCACTTTTAATATCAAATGGTTGTTTTAGTCACTCCTCCATTTCTTCATGATTTCATTCATTTATTCAGTTATCTATTCTTTCAACATTTATTAAGCATTTACTATGTCACCAGGTCCAAGTCACTGTGTCTTAAGCTGGAAATTAAAATTTGAGTAGAGTATGACTCCTGACCTTGAAGGGCTGAGATTATTTTAAGCCAGGTAGTTAAGTGCTCAGTCAGAAGTCCATGGGCACTGACTTGAAGTCAGTTTGTTGTGAGAGTGCAAAGGAGGAAGTGCCTGATTTTATCCCAAAGACCCAGGAGACCTGCAGGGGGGTGGGGGTAGGGTGGGCAGGGTAGATGTGATGTTGGCTGCTGCTTCCTGAGGGATGAGTGGGATGGGTGGACCAGGGCTTTCCAGAAGGGGAAAGGCCTGTAAAAGTACACAAAACGGTGAAACACTAGGCCATGTTCAAGGATGCCAACAAGTCCAGGACTGTTGGAGAGCAGGGGAAGAAGGTGAAACCGGTCCGAGAGGTGGGCGGGGGCCCATTTGGGCCATTTGCCCCATGCTTGGATTTCATCTGGTTAGCACTCCAGAGTCTTTGAAGGAATTTGTTATTTCTACATCACGGTAAAAAAAAAAAAAGGGTTGAGATGTTCTCTCATATCTCTGCTTTCCTATACAGTGTCCTTCTGAGAAGCTTGCGCTTCTGTTTCACGCAGGTCTGGGCGGATGTCTTGGCTGCATCCCCCGAGGCTCCTCGACTTCCATGGAAAGTCCTTCGGAAACGCTCCACTGCTGGGGTAGCGCTTCCAGACTGCAGCGTGGGTGGATTCCCACCAAAGGTTTTGCATTGTGACAGAAGTGTTGCCTTCACAAATCATCTATTTATCTATTTATTTATTTTTGGCTGTGCCGCGGGGCGTGTGGGATCTTAGTTCCCCGACCCAGGGACTGAACCTGAGCCCCCTGAAATGGAAGTGGAAGTGCGGAGTCTTAACCACTGGACTGCCGGGGAAGTCCCTTATTTTCAAAATAATATAAAATTTGTCTCTTGGGCTTCCCTGGTGGCGCAGTGGTTGAGAGTCCGCCTGCCGATGCAGGGGACACGGGTTCGTGCCCCGGTCCGGGAGGATCCCACATGCCGCGGAGCGGCTGGGCCCGTGAGCCATGGCTGCTGGGCCTGCGCGTCCGGAGCCTGTGCTCCGCAACGGGAGGGGCCGCAACAGTGAGAGGCCCGCGTACCACACACACACACACACACACAAAAAATTTGTCTCTTTCTTTAAGCCGAGTATAACTCAAGCCTGAGCTCTGGATGAATGTGGAGCCTGAACAAACCCGGCAATGCTGATGCGGTGGCTTTTCAAAGGCCAGCGATCTGTGATGGGGGAACAGTAGGAGAAGTGGAACGTTAGCTTGTCTATCTCTAGGCGCTTTGCAGAGGTTCTGGATGGAGGAAAGCTAATCAGGAGACCTGCATGGGGAGAGAGGCGTGTTATTTAATTAGCTTTACAATGGGCTGACTTGAAGGCACGTGGTGGTTTTAATAGAGGCAGATAGATGTCCTTTTTTGCAGGGCTAATTGTTGGGAAAAAGCAGGGTCTTTGTTCCGGCCCAGCATGAGGGCTCTGATCTCTTGGAGCCCAGGGCTGCCCCTGCTTATAATTTTAGACAGAGCTATTCAAGGCTGCCCTGTAGAGAAAAGAAGAACAAGAACAGTATTGTGTATGCAGGATCTGTGCCCAAACCTCCCCAAAGTCACTAGGAAAAAAAGAGAGAGAGAGAGAGAGAGTAAGAGGACCCAGCCATGTACATCTTAGAGTATTTCCCCATCACTTATTTGCTATGTTTGTTGGAAAGGGCAAAGCCATCCTTTAATCAACTTGGAGCTGAGGTGGGGTGACTTAACTAAACACTTTCAGAAATCCAATTAAGTCCACTTTCCCAGTGATATGGCATTCATCTTGCCAAATGGAGCAGGCAACTCGCAAGGAGAGTCTGTGAGTTCCATGCTGCCAGTCTTCATGGCCAGATGCCAGGCACTGGCGATGCCAGAGTATGAATTATGTAGCGGATGCCCCTGAACAGCAAAATCTGTGTTGCTGAGGGGCAGGTGGGCTATCTTCCCTTAGGGTTCAACTGGTCGGCACAGGTAGTGACACAGCAAGTAAAACACTTCATCTGAAGGCCAGGAGGCACATCCAAGCTCAGAGAGGGGCTGCTACATGGGCCCAGAATCCCGTAGCTAAAAAGGCATGGGTACAGCACAATTAGAGATGGTTAGAGGTTCAGGTTTACAGCACAAGTTAAGTTGTTAGGAAACTTCTAGCTGTCAGAAACAGAGGGGATAACGTAAGAAAAGACTTCTGTGAAGTGACTGCAATGGTGTGTGGATGGGGGGCGGTGAGGTGCTAGTTTGGGGAACGCTTCAGGCAGCAAGATACAAGGTAAGTACTGGACAGTGTGTGTAAGATTCTGCTAAGTTAGTGATCGGCTCGGAAGCCAAATGGTGAGGCCGTTTGCTTGGGATCTTATTTTGCTCAGTTTGTATGAAATCATTGAATGGGTATCAAACATACAACCCAGAGTGGGGAGAACCCAGTATTGGAAGGAGTCCTAGAGGGTGTATCTTCCTCTCTGCCCTGCTAGTGTGTGATGTAGCTGTGACCATATGTCTAGAACTTCCATAACCATATTTCATGTCTATAGAATGGGTATCAACTCCTTTTCATCCAAGGGGCCTGGTGTCCGGATCTGTATAGTTTACATACTCAGACTTAAAACTATCTTTATTATTATGTCATGACTTTCATGGGACCACCATGTCCTCATCTCTTGGTGAGAACACTATCTACCACAGCTTGGATTAACTTCCATGAGAATTTTATGGTCGCCGTATCCAAAGTCAGGATTCCGATTTTTTAAATTATTAATAGCGGCGAAGCGGTGTCGCGTGCTCATTCTGCGTTAGACATAGTGCAAATGGCGTGGCACAAATTCACTCCATCCTCAGATCAGCTCTGTGAGCTGGGCACTATGATCAGCTCCATTTTACAGATGAAGAAACTGAGGCTTTCTGAGGCCAAGGGACCGACAGCTGGAGAGGGGCCAAGCTGACTCAAACTCTTGTCCACCCGCGGCCAAAGCTTGTGCTCTTAACCGCTCTACCCCACTGCCTCCTCAGTTCTTTTAGAGTTTAAGGGCATTCCTTGTAGTTAGGAAACCAAAGCCTGATAGTTGATCTGGCAAAAAAAAGGGCTCCTTGGAAGCAGGGACATTTATTTGGAATTGTCTCCTTATCTCCACACCTCAGTTCCATTCCATTCAATTAAAAAAATACTCTCCGGGAGAGAAAATGTTAGCTCAATAAAAATGGGGAGTCTATGTGGATGCTGGGCCTTTCCTGGATCTGGAATGGTGGTTGCCAGCCATCTGGTCTCTTTCAAGGTTGTGGAGTTCCCTGAAAGAAAAGTCCATGATCTTTTTGATTTTTCAAAATCCTGAACATTATTTAGAATTTTTAATTCCTGGAAAGGGACCTCTCCTGGGAACCTGCCACAAGAGAGCCCCTTGCCGTTTGCCCTCCCACACTCTGCTGCCAGCTCCCCAAGCAGCTGGACCTTCCTCCTTCCTCCTCTCCTCCCCTCCCCTCCCCTCCCCTCCCCTCCCCAGCGGGTCCCCTCCTCCCCTCCCCTCCCCTCCCCTCCCCTCCCCAGCGGGTCCCTGGTGGTGCTTCCTTCCACCCAAGGCCTTTGTGTGATGAAGTCTTTCAAGATGGTCTCCCTGTCTGGGGAAAACACATGTTTCTGATCAATCTGATGAAATACATTTCCATTAAGAAATAACTTCTCTGTTTTCTTCCTTCTCCACCTTACCTATCATTACCCATCATCTCGAGCCCTCAAGGCTTGAAAGGACTTCCCCGGCCCGACTGATTACATGGCGCCTTCTTGCACGTCACATAAGCTGGATTTGCTTCTCTCCTCTTCACCAGTGTGAAGGGAGAAAGGTTTTCGTTGTACAGGAGCCAATCCAGATAGATGAGATGTGAGCTGGGGTCTCTTCCACCATCCGCTACATTCCGACACCTTCATAAGGGGTGATGCAATGTGCCTAGGGAGCCCAGCTGTCTTGTAAATTAAAGACGGCTTCATCTCTTTGGCCCTGGAGAACAGAGAATTAAATGGGAGCTGTAATCCCGGAGAAGTTGACATATCCCTTCTTGAGATTGTTTTTCAACTGTTGTTGTTCTATCAGTGGCATATTTGGGGCTCAGTACATTCTAAATATGAATAATTACTCAGGACGCCCTAGAGTTGTTTTTATGGATTTAATGTTCCTGCATATTTATGAAACTTAGATTCTGTGCACATTTGTTTTCGGGACAGTACACATACAAAAAGAGATTAGAAACAGCAAAGGACTTTAAAAAGTGCTCTGCATCCCACTTCCTCTGTTACTAGATTTAGCATCAACAAACGGAGAATTCGTATAAATTCATTATGAGGCAGTGATGTTGTGCGCTGGAGGATGCTGAGGGCCAGGGAGGGGTAGATATCTGAGTGAGATATTTGTAGATGACAGCTTCAAAGTATGTTAATTTTCTTGGCTAGTAAGATGTTCTCAGTGTGTTCTCACATTTCATTTTTTCTTGGGTCGATTATGTGTAACTAGCTCAGAGAAAGTGACGTAAAATGATGTGTGTCTCTAATTCTCTTCACAGCTTAGTGGCAATGGTGGACCCTAACCAAACGCATTACGTCCTTGGTTTCCATGGTTTAAAATCAGCCTGCGTTTCCCTTGCAACATTTCCATTATGCATCAGCAGATATAACAAATTAAGTGCGGGGAGGTGTCATCTGCTATGGTCCAGCCAGCCAGAGAGGTTAGGCCTTCTTTGAGTGTCTTTTGCCACCTGCTAGGTAGTAGCAGCTCATTTGACTTTCCCTCCCCTCCCCTTTCCCATCATCTCTCAACATATCCCCTTTCTCACTGGAGAGGATGCCTATAGCATGGCCAAACAATTAAAAAAAAAATGCATTGCTTCTGGGGACCTGACAAGATATAGTAAATTGGAGAAGGTGGAGGGGATTTGTAACAGGCACTGGACTCCCTATAAAGTGTCTAGGTATTCTTTCTCACAAAGATGGAGAAAATTGGGTTCATTTCATGTATTCTCTTATCTTACGAACAATGGATATAGCTATTCTACACCTTCCCTTTATGATAATCAGTGAAATAAAAGATTCAAGTTAAAGTTCAGAAATTCCTGAAGCCTTCTTCTGACAATATGAACAATATGATGTGTAGAAGTTCAGACTGATGACAAAATGACTGGTTTGCTTGGTGGTAAAGCCAAATGCCATTTTCCATAAACAGCTATACCTGTTTACACTCAGATGAAAAACAAAATGAATACGGTGACCTTAACAACATTTTCCTTTAAGGGCATGAGAGGCAGGTGATGAGAACAGCAGAGTAAAACTTTATAAAGACCTTTCCAGTTGGAAAAGAGTCACCCAGTTATCTCTTTAGTCTTAAACTTTGGGCAACTTTGAGTCTCACATTACACCAAAAAAAAAAAGACTGATATTTGAGTTCAAGATCTGTATTTGGAATTTTAGGAAGTTATCTGTTCATTAAGTAAATAAACAGCATAATTTATTGAGTTCATACTGTTTTGAGCTGAGCACTAGAGGTGATGACAGAAACTAATCACTGCCTTGAGGGAGTGTAGGAGGCGGACGTGCTTATTCAAATACTCCCTTGGGGTGTGCTTGGGCTGTTGGGCAGAAAGGGGCACCTTGTGGGTGTGGGGAGGAAAATTCTTTGCATACAGAAAATGTCCATGTTGGGGAAATACTGAGAAATACCCTCTGTGTTTGGTGTAGATTTTCAGCTTGACCTTCCCTTGCATCTTCTGTGGTCACCTCCTTTCACTTCCATTCTGCTCTGAATCCTTTGCAACTCTTCCAGCTTGAGGACGTCCTATTGACTTGTTTGACTGTCATCCCTTGACCGTTGGCCACGCAAGTCAAAGAAATCGACTCTGTGAAGGTACTGGATCCATGCCCAGGCCTCAGTTTCATTTTGGAATCTTGGAGATTTAAGTCCCAGAATGACAAGGACATAGAATCCCTGGTGACTCTACCTTGTCGTGTCCCCCCTCACCACCCATCCTTCCACTGTTCTCAGCAAAGTTCCCCTCTACTGCTTCCTCCTGTACTATCTTTCCTTTTTCTCTTAGAGCTACTCTTCTAGTACAATCTGCTTCCTCTGCCTAACTTCCAGCATCTAGAACTGGATGGAGAAACTCTCCACCCCATCCCCGCTCCTTCATCTCTAGGGTGGTAAATGCCACTCCTTTGGGGCAATGGACTTGGCATTTCAAAATGAAAGGGGGAAAAGAAAGGGGAAGATTCCACAATAAAATTCTCTTAAGATTTAGACCACAACTGCAAAGAACATCTGTTTTGAAATCTGGTGTTGTCTTTGTAACCCAAGAGAGAAGCAGGGTAAGATCAGAGGAAGGCCTTAGCCTTCCACCAGAAGAAACCACCTGCCGTGTGGGGAAGGAGCCGGGATCCTGTCCTCCTGGGGTTCGGAGCTCCCTGCCAGGAGCCTGGTTCTCTGCTTCCACCCTGTTATTAAAGAATATTCGGTCTCCTGCCATTTGTGCGAATGCCATCGTCCCTCTACCTCCTCCAGAGGCCAATTTAGGACAACTTACATTGGAATTCATACTACATGATCCCGGAGGCTCCAGGGTAGCCTGCATTCTGCACGACCCAGGCCCAGGAGGGAGCAAAAAATCCTGGGAAATGTGCTCCGTTCGCTTCAAGGAAGCCAGCTGACCATGGTGTGGAGGGAGCCTCCGTACCCTGCAGCCTCGATCGGCAGCCCCTCACCTCCTTCTGTGTGGGCAGAGCCTGAGCTGCTTCAAGAGGAATACGTGCCGTCTGAACTGGTGGATTTTCAAATGTCGCTTGGTCTGTGGACGAGGCCCATCCGTCCCACATTGCTGGAGCTGCAGATGCAGCTGAATGGTTCATAATTACAGTCTAAAGAAACTGCAGACAGCAATAGAGCCAGCCCAGACCCTTTCTCTCCTCACAGCCCATGCCAAGCTGTCACCCACAGGGAATGCTAGTGTGGTTACCCTGCAGCGTGCTTGCCCAAAGACAACACGTCCAGTGCAGAGGAGACTGTTAGATTTCTAGAAATTGAGGCTGATCATCTATCTGTTCCTGTGTGCACTGTATCCTGCTTCCTTTCTCAAGAGTGTCTGGGAACAGACCAAGCTGAACTGCAGTGACTTCCCCTGCAGTGTGGTGTCTGTAAACCCAAGGAGATGCCCGGAGAGAGGATCAGGGGATCCCGTTCTAGAACTGACACTGTCTTTTTCAGGCTGTGTGGCCTTGGGCAGAATGACTTACTCTCTCACAGTCATTGTTTTCCTCTGGAAATAAGAGGGCTGACCTTGACTAACTCTAAGAATCTCCATCTCACTGTAACATGTGACAAAGCCAAGACCTAAGGTTTTGTCACCACGAACGTGATCTTCCTTCTGAATTTGAAATAAGATTTTTCGGTGACTCTTAAATACAAGTCTGCAGTTTTCCCTCCTAACCAGGTAGTGCTGGAGTTTCTCAACTGAGGCCGAAGCTGGGCAGGTTCCCAAATCAGGAACTGAGGGGAGGGGCTTGGAGAGATCTTTTTCAATTAGATATGATCGTTCTCCTTACCTCTCCATAAGACAGTTCAGGTGAATAGGGGGTCCATGTTACTCTGGAAAGGGGCCGACCATGCAGAAGATTTTTATGTGGTTCCTCCTACAGCCTATGGTCTACTGGCTCTTAATAGCAGTAACAGTGATTTAACTTTGAGCTCGTCTTCTGACCTAGACACTGCTAAATGCTTTCCATGCACTATCTCATTTAATCCTCCAAAGGACCCTACTTTAAGCAGAGAGGGACTGAGGTTCAGGATTGTTTAAATGACTTCTGCGTAGTAATTCAGCTGCCTAGTGGGTAGAGCTGGAATTTGAATCTGAGCCTTATGCCAGAGCCTACGTTACTTACGTTCATCTTGGTTTTATCCTGGAGAACTTTCCCAGGGCAAACGGGCCCCGGTCCTCCCCTCTCCCCGCCCACCCTCCCTCTCCTCCCTGGCTTCCCTCCTTACTTATCGCTCATTGTTTATTGTACCTTCTAAACAATAGTTAATGAGTCTGTATTACACGGTCGGGAGAGCCAGGGGTGATTTTATTCCCTGAAACAGAGATGAGGTTGTGACACAAAAAGGTTAAGTGGCTTTGGTGAGGTCACAGAGCCAGGCTGCAGTGGGCGACAGCAGCTCCGATCCCCCACTTGGGTTCCTGAACTGACCCTAAGGCCTTTTGGCATCAGAGTTTAATTAAGAGAGCTCTTTTCATTTTCTCCAATTTTCCATTTTATGGCAGCTCCATAACTTAGGTAGATATCTAAGCCCCAGGCATCTTTCTCCCCCCAGGGTGCTTTTCAGTGACTCAACTTATCACACAGAAGCCACTTGCTTTAGAGCTAAGCTTTAGGAGCCTGTTTCTGTGTGTGACGGGGGACTGCTGCTTTTTTTCTCAGAGAAAAACAACCACAAATGCAAAACGGGCAGGTTGTTAATCGAGGACTTTTTTTTTTTTCTTTTCTTTTCAATCTTACATTTAAGCCAGTAAATGAACATCTGTGAGTCATAAACTTGCTCTGGATCAGCCGTTAGTGGTCTGAGTGTTTTTGCACCTACCTCTAATAAAGCATAGTTTAGCTCAAAACTCAGAGATTCTTCGGTTTGTGGACGGTCAAGATGTGGGAAATAGAAAAGTAACTTCTTCTAGCACGCTTCTGGAGGAGGAGAGTCTGTCTTTCAGGATTGTTTATAATTAGGTGTATTTTTATATTTCTTTTTTATTGAGGTTGGAGCGGGAGTTGAGAGAGGAGCATAAAAGGGAAAGTTTATGTTTTTTACATACTCTATGTTTTTGAGGGAATTCTTATAAAAAATGTGACTGTTTTCTTGATGTCATTAACGTCTAACGTCACACCCCTGTCCCTCAACTCCTGCTGGCTTTATTTTAACCCCTTTGACATGAGGCTTCTAGTTTAAGGAATTTCAGCCCTTGCTGGGTGTGATTCCCAAGTTTTGGGAATATTTGAAAATACAATTCTGGTTTCTCCCAAGTACCGGAGGAGCAGACTGCTGCATTACCGGCAAAAACAAAAAGTTGTCCCTTGGTTGAGTTTTCTTGAGTGCCTTAAAAATTAGATATAGTCTTGAAACAACTTGCCCAAGGGGATGGAAGGCAAAGCTCCTCTGATCTTATCTTGTTAGTGGGGAAACTGAGGCGCAAATGAAACCCAGTGGACAGGAGTGCTGGGGAACAGAGCTTCTGGTCGGCCAAGGCCAGACCTAGAGGCAGAGTGGCTGACATTGTTTAGCTCATTTTCACAAGCGCTAGCATATCAAACTCACTTAACCTTTGAATTGGAAAGCCATGGTGGCAAAGTAAGAGCCCCTAGTGACCAGGAAGGTGATAGCTCACTCTTCAACACATATTGATTGAGCATCTGCAGTGTGTCAGGCACCAGGCAAGGCACTGTTTTTTAGGATACGGTAAGATAGAAATATCATCTAAAGTTCACAGAAACATTTAGAAAAATCTACTTGTGTCCTAGAAAGAATAAAAATTGAGTTGATCAAAATTGATCAGATTAATCAAGTGGGATCATTGCAGGCCTGATCAGATCATTACTATCCCAAATATGTAAAAATACTTTCACTTGTCCATATTAAGTGCTCCTTGTTTCCACCAGATCCGAGGTTAGATGCATAACTTCTGATAACATCAATACTCACAATTGGCCTCCTGCAGGAGTAACTTTCTTGGAAGTCTGTGGTGGCCTCTGGCTATCTTCCAAACCCCACTCCCTGATTTGCACAGTCAAACTTCTGTGCTTCAGGACGGGGTTAGAAAGGATGATTGACAAGTTGAGCTGTCATCCTTGAAGAACTGAAGGAATAAATTCCCCCATTGCTGAAGTGGACAGTGTTTTTCGGATTCATCATGGCGGGCTCTTTTAGTGTCTAGTTTGGGGGTGAGGGAGGTAGCAGCCGTGTTTAGGCTAGCCTGGGAAAGAAAGCTGAGAAACCGACTGAGGGAGAGAGACAGGACTTGCTCTGAGGAAGCTGCGTTTGAAATAGAGCAGTCACACCTGGATTAAAAAAAAAAATACCAGCATCTCCTTAACATAACATCAATGAAACAAAACTCCGCAAAGCAACTCCTGATTTGCACAGTTCTTTTGCTGATGTATTCACAGCGGGTAAGGCAGGATTGGTTCAAGATCCTTTCCTTTGCTGCTCATTTGAATGTGTAAATGCACAATTCATTCATGCGTTGTTTCCCTCAGCTTTTCCCAGGATCAGACGGGTCTGTTCTTGTCATCTGGGGGCCAGCACTGTTTTCTGATACCTTTTGGAAACACAGCTGGATGACAACATTCCTTCGACAATTAGGATTATCACATACAAATACTTCCCTCTGGTCACTGGAAGACTAGCATAATCTGCAGTTTGAACCAGGAGCCTGAGATTTGAGATTTATCTCCTATTCTTGGCTCCTCCCCTCCTTGGCTGTGGGAAACCTGTAAGTTACTAATACTTCAAGGGGACAGAACTGGAATTAGATGAAGGTAAGCAGGTGTGTTAAAACTTATCAGAGCTTGAGGTTACAGTTACAGCCAAGTGGTGGGAGCTGAACATTTGCTTAGAAATCAGGAAACAGTATTAAAAATAGCTTTCTCTGAGGTTGTTCAGAAAGATTTATGTTTTAAAAAAAATTTTATTTATTTTATTTTTGGCTGCATTGGGTCTTCGTTGCTGCGCGCGGGCTTTTCTCTGGTTGTGGCGAGCAGGGGCTACTCTTCATCGCGGTGCACGGGCTTCTCATTGCGATGGCTTCCCTTGTTGCGGAGCACGGACTCTAGGCGTGTGGGCTTTGGTAGTTGTGGCACGCGGGCTCAGTAGTCGTGGCTCGCGGGCTGTAGAGCGCAGGCTCAGTAGTTGTGCCACCGGGCTTAGTTGCTCAGCAGCATGTGGGATCTTCCCGGACCAGGGCTCGAACCCGTGTCCCCTGCATTGGCAGGCGATTCTTAACCACTGCGCCACCAGGGAAGCCCCAGAAAGATTTATGTTTAATCTTTTAGTTCATCAGAGATAGCTATCAGTGCCTGGCTCCAGCTATACGTATGGGTCTAGGGTTGCACCTCTATGTCTAATGCTTGATTTATTAATTCAGACCAACTCTCTCCATTTATGATAACCAGTGTGCCAGTGGCAAACCATTAATTATGCAGGATCATGTTATGGTGTCTGAAGTGTCTGGGCTTCCCAAGTGGAAAAGGGGTCTGTGTACTGGGATTCTGTCATGGCTGCGAATGACGTACTCCAGAAATTCGAAACCACAGAGCTTGTGCATCCCATTTTTGATGGTGGTGCTAGGAGGGTTGTCAGTTTTATCTAGTAGAGGAGGATCTGTGAAAGGAAAGACAAAACTTTTGGCCAATGGTGACATAATTAGAGGAACAGAATAATAGTTCTCCCTGCCACCCAACCACTGCTGTAGGGAAACTGGAAGCTTAAGGAAGCCCAGGAGTGGATGCTAGTTTGGGGGCCCTGTTCCTGACTCTCCCAGTAATAAAGACGACGTTGGGCCTTTGTTTTGGGTCTCCAGAAGGCTGCCTTGGGCTCCATCCTTATCAAGGGCAGGTCATTTTTAACTAATTTCTTAACGATGACACTTGTTGGCCCTTGAAAATTCGAAGGCTCCTGCAGCACTCCAGTGCCGATCCCTGACTCATAATCGGCTGGAGTCCAATATTCCCAGAGCCCTTTGAGGACACTGGCTCGGAGCCCCCTGCGCTTGCTCGCACGCAGGCCCCTCCAGTCGCTGCCTCACGTCCTGTGTGTCAGTCTTTGTGAATGAATGATAGACACGCACTTGAAGAACTATGCCGCTCCCGGGACGGGGCGGGAGCGGGTGACCAAGTCCTCAAGAATGCGTGGAGAATCTGACGGACTTTCCCGAAGGGCCGGAGCGGCCTGGGCACCCGCTGGCTCCGCGTGCGGTTTCTCTGCGGCCCGGCTGCAGTGCCCGGGGGGCAGAGGGCGCGGCGGACGCCGAGCTCCGCCCAGCCTTCCTTTCGGTTTGGACCGCCGCCGGCGATTGGCCGCGGGTCCAGGGCCCCGCCCCCGGCCGTGCCCGCCCCTCGCCGCCCCGCCCCTCGTCCCTCCCGGCCCCCCCGCGGAGACCCTGGGGGAGGGGGCCGGGCGCGCAGACCCGCGGCCAGGGCTCGGCGCCTCGAGTAACGCCCCAAAGAGGAGGGGAGAGCGCGCGGGCGAGGGAGGGAGTCGGCTCCGGAGAGCGAGGGCGAGGGCGAGCGCAGGCGGCTGCCCGCGGAGAGGAGGGAGCCGGGCCAGGACTAGGAGGTAGCCGGCGGGGCGCTAGGCGAGGCGGGCACCCGGCGCGCGCACTTTCCCGCAAAGTGCCAACTACCCGGGAGAGAGTTCCGGCCGCTCACCTTCTGGGCGCCGGGGAAAGTCAGCGGGAATTTGAGATTTTAGGGAAGAAGGTCCGATACCCCCGTCCCCTGTCCCTTGTTACTTATCCCCATTAAAAAGAGAAACAACAAGAATAACAGCAAACTTGCTCTAGTCCCGTCTGTCCCCCCACTCCTGGCACCATGAAGGCGGCCGTCGATCTCAAACCGACTCTCACAATCATCAAGACGGAAAAAGTGGATCTGGAGCTTTTCCCATCCCCGGGTGAGTGGTGACTGCCGAAGCCCCCACTCCAGCTCTCGGCCAGAGGCCGGGGTCCCCTCCGCTTCTACCCCCTTCGCTCTTCCCTTACAGGCAGTGGTGCGTTTCTGCCAGAGCTTCTGCCTGAGCAGGCGATGCTGGTGGCAGCTGGAGAGAGGTAGAGAGGAAGAAGAGGACGTTGGTGGCCCGAGACCCTTGTTTGGGGGGTGGTATTTATTTTCACAGCTGTGTTTTTGTGAGTAATGGGAAAAAGCTTTTAGAATGGCCAGCACTCCCATTCCTGCTTTTTTATTTTTCCAAATGAGCGGGAACCCTCTGGCCTTATTCCTTAACGTTAGGGGGGTGGACACTGCCGCCGAGGACATCATCCCCTGACCCTGCAGTCATGCCCCAGAACTGGAGCCGGATGGAGGGCCTTGGGTAGTAAGAGCCCAAACGGTGTCTAACTGGCTGGCCTTCATGCACATTTTCAAATGTCTTGCCTTCCTGAGCTCCCCTGTCACATGTCCCTTTGCTATCTAGCTTCTCTTTTCTGGGTTGAGGATAGGGAGATGGGAGCTGAGCTGAAATGATCATCTTAACTGCAGGAAACATCCCGATTCTGTTCATGCAGGTTACTCACTTTATCCATCTTTCTAATCTGCCGTAAATTTGTCCCTTGGTACCAAAGATCTGTTAGAAGAGGGAGAACCTCCCAACACCAAACGTGACTTTGGGGTGACTTTGGGTCTTTGACTGGTGTGTTATCCAACTCTTGGATTTGTAGGATTTGAAAAGGAAAGGGGTGGGACAGAAATTTCATTTTGTCTTAGACACAGTTTTTGGTGCTAAGCAGTTTAATGGACGCTGGAGCTCCAGAATTTCTGGAATAAATGCAATTGGAGAAGAAAAGATGCTTTCTTATAGGATAGGGAACTGCCAGCTATCCTTAAGAGACTCGTTATTTTGGAGGTAAAGGTATATAGAAACATGTAGGGAGAAGGTGGTGCTTTTTGGAAAAAAATTAATCGCAGTAATGTGCTTCTCTGTTGTATTGGATTATCAGTAAGTTCAGCGGCTCCCCATGTTGAAGACTTCTTTGCCTCCGCCATAATTAGTTGCTTATTTTAACCCTTTCTGAATCTGCTTAAACTTTCAACACAAGCCAAGCTGACGTTTTGTCATTTGGAGATCCTGCAGAAATCTTAATAAAGACATGGTAGTGGCTGGTGTCTTCTCCTCTTAGACCCCCTAACACTCAAGCCCAGGGTTGCTCCCTGGGAGGTGCAGGAAGACTAAGGCTGTTCGTTGTCACAAGGATGCTGAGATGAACTGGCACCTCGGAGACATTTCGGGTACATAGAGCTACAGTTCAGAAATGATGCTGCTGTGATGGTGGTTTTGGGGAGTTCAAGGCAGCCAGAATAAATTCTGTTAGTCACAATTGATTCAGACCATTTATAGAGGAAGTGAAAGGATAGTTCCCAGCAAAGATAGATCTCAACCAATAGGTCCTTTCCTTAAGTATGGCTTGTTTATATGTGTGTTTATGGGGAAGAGACAGATTTGGTCGTCTGGGAAATGGTGTCAATATGTCAGTCTACGAGCCTACAATGGATTTGGCATGCTGGGAAGGAAAAAGAGCCCCTAGCAACACATGTTTTAGATCACAGTAAACAGCGGAAGCATTTTGGGGGAGTAATTTAGTAAACATTAGAGGTTTTAAGTATATGGTACTGTTCTGTTGATTATTGATAAAAATAAATCCTGAGCAAGTAACTATTCTTAGCTTTCCCATCTGTAAAATGGGGACAGTGAGGCCTACTGCTGCAGTCATACCCATTATAATAAGCAAATTTACAGTGCCCTTCTTTTGCAAAAATATTTTGTCAGCAACCTTCAATACAAGAAAATTTCAACTGATCAAAGAAATTAGGCAGTCTTCTGCCATTCATTGTAACGAGATTTGATTTCTGGCGCTATCAACTAAGTCTGAGATCATTTTTTTCCTGGAGGTTTAGTAGCATATACGTGAATATTATTCCCATACCCCAGGAAGGGAAATGGAGGCACAGAGAAGGTAAGTTATTTACCTAAGAATGTCTAGTGAGCCAGCAGCTCAAGTGAAATGCATCCCGGTTTCTACCATCTCAGTGTACAGTTGCCTTGAGTAATACTGCAAGTTACCTCTGTAAAGCTTAGCAGAGAAACTTCAGTTGAGACTTGAACTTGCAGGTGCAAGGATGCAGGAAGCATCGGCCAGCGCTGCTTGCTTTTGTTGATGGGAAAAGACACTGACTGGCAAAGTGGGGATTTGCTTTGCCCATCAGACCATACAGGACATTTTTAAAGTTTAACTTCTCATAGCGTGGCTTTGTGTCTACAGCTGTGACAAGTATTTGTCAGAATGATTCTTTGGGTGGTTTAGTTTCTTATGTGTGGAGACAACTATTTTGGGAACTTACCTGGTTTAAATAATTAAACCAGGATTTCTCCCTCCCCCACTCCCCTCATATATGAGGGCTGGAGAGAGGCAAGAGGGAGGTGGGTGTCCCAGCAGGAGCCTGGGTCATTTGCCAGTCTCAGTGGCTAGGACCTTATCAAGAACCTTTATTCACTTTGATTCTGGATTGAGACCTCACCAGGAGTTTTGACAGCTTTAAGTGCCAAATTACCATATACTTGGAAATAACATTGGCATTGAATTTTCCTTGTAGGTGAAAGTTGGATATATCATTTTGATTGTAATACATGATTGCCAGGTTCTCAGAGCTTAAATAGGTTAAAACAAGCAAAGCCATAGAGTGTGCATGGAGTTCCCTCCTGGTGTGGAGTTTGCTGAGAAGGGGTGGAGGCTGGGTGCCAAAGCAAATACCTTCCCCAGCCGCTTAATTTTTCCTCTCCTTTCCCACTCCACTTTCTTGGTGAGGTGAGCATAATGCCCAGGGAAGATCAGGAATTCTAATTATGTTTGTTTGCACTTTTACAAGAATGAAAAAGGATCAGCCCCCCTCCTACCCTAGGAAAGGATGTCCATCCCTCGGGGACCTGTACTGCCCTTAGAGATAGGAAGAACCTCCCTCCCTCTCCCAGTGCCTTTGGTCAGTCTTTGTATCTTCATCTGTATGGACCAGAAAGAAGGGCAGAGCTGCCGGGCTCTTAGGATCGCCTGTTCACTGTGCTTCCAGACCCCCACGGACCACGCGCCATTAGTGATGATGAGCCCAGCATTTCCGAGCAGGGACTCTGTAGCCAGCCTGTCTGGGTTTGGATCTCAGTTCTGCCACTTACTAGCTGTGTGACTTTGGACGAATTACTTCATCTCTCTCTGTGCTCCAGCTCCTGCATCTGTAAAATGAGTGCGATAATCCTTCTACGTCATAGGGTTGATGTGAGAATTAAATCTGTTACTGTGTGCAAATCTTAAAACTGCTGATCCACAATAACAACACAAAAATGACGACGGCTGTAGAATTTTTAGGGGCCCTTGAAGTGTTTTATAGGGGCTGCAGCTGCCTATGCACCTCCCCTAATCGCTTATTTGAGAGGGAAAGAAGAGTAAAGTTAAAGAGAACCTTTTCACCTGCCTCACTGAGATCTCACACTCCATTCTGTGCCCCAGCAAACAGCGAGCCAGGTAACTCTCAGAGTGTCAGGGCATCTCTGGGGCCCGGCTGTCAGTTACAGGCTCAGGGATCAGTCAGTTACTGCGGGTGATGGAGATTGTCAGTGCTGCCTCAGAGCCAGAAGGCCACCAAGACTAGGGGCCGGGGAACATTTGCAGGGTTGATGGAAATGTAGAGTTCTTCAGTTATGCAGGGTTGGGAAATGCATCATGTCCAGTTATTATAAAGTATCTCCCATCTTATTTATTTATTTGTTTGGCAGAGCTCGCATTCCTGGCATTTTTGGTTGGTTTGTATTGCTGTTTTTTTGTCTGTGTAACTTTTTTTCTTTCTTAAAGAGACCAGACCACCCTGTAGGGGGATCACCTCCCCCTAGGAGACAAACCAGCCCGCGGTCAACCTCCCAGAGCCCAGCTTGCTCTGGGCTCCATCAAAATCTCTGCAAAACCGAGAGCTGGTTAGTGTAGGTCAGGATTTTTTCAGGAAAGCGAGGCTCCCTATTGCAAAGGGCACAGATAACTCTCCAATGGCGACAGCGACAGTATAATTACAGCCGTCCCTGGTTTGCGGAATGAATCACTCATGGCTGTGGTGGCATTCCCTGAGCTTGCAGTGAAGGTAGATTCCTGCCGTTCCCAAGCTGTAGGGATATTTCTGAAACACGTACTGAACCTGCATCACGTGCCAGGTTCTTTCCCACTTCACACCACTAACTCTGGGGTACAGGCACAAATTAGTACATCCATTGTTCAGATGAGGAAGAGGATATTCTGAGAGATGCATAATTTGCTCTAGGCCGCACTGATAGAAATTTATAAACTGATGAGTGTTGCGAGCATTTTATACCTAATGTAAAGCACCGTCTTATTCACAGAAACTCAGGGAATCAAAAGAGGGGCAACGAGGAGGCACTGGTGGTCGGTGCTTTGGGGGTTGAGGGGTGCAGGGGACCCCTGCAGCCCTGCACGACTCCTCTGAGCTTGGGGTTAGGGCCTGTCCCATGAGCTCCCTCCAGGGCTGGCAGTCGAGGTGTGTTGCTTTAAGAAGATGCTTGAGGGTTCCAGCTTGCCTGAGATCACCAAGCAGAGAACCAGGCTTCTTGCTTTTCCAATGTCTTCCAGATGTAGTTCGTTCTCTCACAGGTGAGGATGTGATTGTGTTCACTTCCAAGGTCACATCCTTCCCAGAGCCTCCCCATTCGGCCTGATTTACCTCTTTCGTCGCGGACACAGCTCTGCATGTATCTCACTCACAATCTGGGCGACGAGAGACACAGATCAGCAGCAGTTTGTTTTCTTAGTACAGATGTAATTTAATTTTCCTTCCTGCAAGGAGGCCAGAGGTACCTGCCTTTATTGTCTGCACAGCAAATAAGTTTTATCTTTTTCCTTGCCTAAAATATAGGGTTTTCAAGCCCATGCCATGGGTCAGGGCACATAGTGTGTAGCTGTTCTGGCACAAGGAGGGAAGTTGAGCTCCAGGGTGCTACCTGCAGACCTGCCCACGCCAACCCACCCCCCACCCCCACCCCGCTGGCCCACAGCTCAGTGGGAAACCAACAGACTCCCTGGCGACTTGTCCACGGGTGAGGTCTTGGTTCCTCTGTCACTGCCTTACGGGGAGCATTTTTTCCAAACAGTTAATACCCTTGGGTCCCACGGTCATCCCAGAGAGGAATTTGGATATTCACGACACAGTCCTCATGTTTTTATCTGGGTGCTCCCGAATGAAGTGGGGACCCCACCCCCCTGCTCAGACAGAGTCTCCGATGGGATTTGCCTCCCTGTTCACAGTATTCTAGGTCCACCCTTTGCTTCCAGCTGTTAAGCTCTTCTTAACTCTGAGTTAGGAATGTGAAGACAATCCCCAAATCTATCATTTTTCCTTGTCAGGTATCTACAGCTCCAGTTTGCTTTTTTTTTTTTCAGTTGGGTTGAAGAGCTCTTTCTCCAGAACTTCAGTAGGTGTTTTTCACATTTGCAGAAACAGGCTATTTGGCTACTTTTCTTGAAGCTCTGTGCCTATCTACGTTACCTTTTTCTTTCACTTGGGTAGTTTATAGTCTCTATGCACGCCCAGAAGGAAATTGGTCTGTAGCGTAGGTTACAGCAGATCCAGTATCGCTGGCGGGGAGCCATGCTGACAGAAGCACTCAAAATAGTGCTGTTGGAGCCATAAATATTTATTGATTATTTGGCCAACTTCTTCATATTTCTCAGGTGCTTTCCAGTTTCTGCTGCTTGGGGCCAGGCCTGTCACTGGGCACTGGGAGGGTGGCTTCTTACTGCCCCATCACCTTTTCCCCATTGTCCTTTTTCTGTAGCATTTCGTTCGGTCTCAGAATTGTAAGATACTGACCCAGATGGTGCTTTAAGACCCAGTGTAGCATTGGAAAGTTTTAGGGTACTGGATTTCAGATCTTGATGGTGTGTGCTTGTGATTTCCCATCCAAACTGGGACACTTTTGAGAGTGTAATGGGTGCTGTTAATAATGACACCACAATGAGAGATAGACTAGGACTGTCCCTGGAAATGGGGTGCACGCTACTTAGACACTGATTTGGGACAGTAATATTCTTTATGATATCTCCTTAGGCCATCCAGAGTAAGCTAAAAGGACCAAATTAAGAGTTTGAAGAAATTCAAGTTCAGTGTGGTTTCCGCCAAGCATGAGTTATATTTGTAAATGTGTTTTTTGACACATAATATAATATTTCTCAGCACCTGGTAAACAACTAAAAATCAACCTCAAATGAGTTCACTTTAAGCATTTGAAACCTCTCGGTAGCTTTGAGGAGCTATGCTAAGCTGTCGATTTTTGCTTTGCAAAGTTCTGCAGAGGAACTGTAAACTCTCTGCGTGTAGGGTGTGTGTGTGTGAAAATGAACTTTTGAGTCGGGGGAAATGCCATCATTACACACGTGAAGACAATGACATTTTTCCTTTGTTTTGTTTTAATGTTTATCCAAGATGAGAAGTTTTACGTTGGGATCAAAAGGGGCAAAAAAAAATTTTTTTTTTGTACTGTTAAAATGGGTAAAAACAAAAAGAAAAGTAAAACAGCAAGCCCTCAGTTTTTTAGGGCGGGAGAAAGGGAATGGAATAGTGGATTCAACCGCAACATCCCGTTTGGCTAAAAAAGAAGAGAAAAAAAGAAGAGAGGTGACAGGAGAAGAGTTAAAAAGTATGAAAGGACTAATGAAAGAATGAAAGGAGATAGTGAAAAAAAGATCAAAGAATTTAAGTGATATTTCATAGACTTTTGGAAAAACCCCCATATGGACCAAACATTGCACTTGGGTAAGAATTCTAGTCCAAGTGGCCAGGTGGGTAATCTGTTTCCACTCTTTGTCTCTGTAATCATTTCTGAATACTTTACATCCTGCGCGGCTGTATGGCAGGTCAGGGCAACCCAGATGGAATAATCCTTGTGCTCTAGGTGCTTTCATGGGTAAAAGTGCAGGAGGAGCATCATCTGAACTTGTGGAAGTACATGGGGATCAATGATTCTATTTTCTGTGTCTGTTGGGCGCTTTCTCCCAACAGTTCTAGGTTAGAATAATTTCCTGGGTCAGCTTCAGGGAGACCATGGGTATTTCAGAAAAATTTGGAAGATGTGGTTAAAAACAGAGGAATGTTTTAGATAGAGAGAACAGCGTGGGGAGAATGCTGCAAGTTTGGAGTGAAAGAAAGGCTTACATAAATATGAAGAAAAACACCTTGATTGTAGAAAGGGAAGAGAGTTGGAAGTGTGAGACCAGGACCTATGTGAGAGCGTTTTGCATCTCAGGATGAATTTTGCCTTTGAAAGTAGGGAGATTTTAAGGACAGAGCAGTGTTACTGAAAAGGCTTATGAGAGAGGTGATTTGTTTTTTCTTTTGGTAGCATTACTTTACCTCCCAGTCATACTGTTAGTTGTTAAAACCTCTATATCAGTTTATCAGAATAAGCGTTAAACCTCAGAGAAGATGACAAATCAATCAGGTACATATTTTCAAAGTACAAATGGAAAATAAGAATCTAGGTTAGGCCAGGGGGTTCCTAATCTGGTGAGTGTTTGTAGATACATGGTTTTTTGAAGTACATATTTAGAAACCCCTCCTATGTGCCGGGTACTATACCTACTCTCAATTAATGATATTTTTGTGCAATTAGAGTTTTGTGCTGGGATAATCACTGTCGTTACTTATCATTCATGAGAGTGTGTGGTTGAGTCTGATTTTCAAATACCCTTCAGAAACTCCACTACAGGGCATTTTCAGTGGAAGAGTTTCCATGTGTTGACTTCTATACTTCTAGTATTTATTTTTCTTTTTCCTATCTATCTTGAGATTCCCTACCTAGGTTTTTTTCTTTTAATTCTATACATTATGCATTGGTTGTCTCATATCATTGAAATACTAATTAAATGTGTGGAATGCAGTGAGGATTCAGGACTAATAAGGGGAGGTCTATCAGCCTAGTAGGAGTACATTTTGTGTATAAGCTAAGCTGAGTGTCTACTCCGGGGAACCCATCATTGCCTGGAGACCCAGGAGGCCTGGATTCTAGCCATGGCTTTGCAACTCTTCGTCTGTGTGACCTTGGGCAAGTCATTTCTTTTTTCTGAACCTCCAGCCCTTCATCGTTAAATAAACTCACTGGAGAAGATGACCTGTAAGGTTTCTCTTAGCGCTGATAGTGTATGAATCTAGATAGCATTTAAAATAATGAAGGCTTAGAGAGGGCATGGAATGTCATTCAAGAGGTAGGCAGAATGGGGGTATTTTTCTCCTGGTCCCCATATTCTGTTCATCACAGTTCCATCATTGGGAGGATTTTGAATGCATTTGTGAAGATTACCTTTCATGGGGAGAGGTATTAGGAATTGTCACAGGCCTTGCCTACGTTTGGAGAAACACATTGTCCCTGGGGTGACGCTGGACCAGGCGTCATACCTTCCTCTTGGTCCCTCTCCATGAAACAGCTTCCTTTTTCCATCAGCCTTTGCTACGGTTGCAGCGGAAAGGAGCTCCAGCGCGGGGGGTCTGCTCTGGAGGAAGGAGATGTAGGCTGGGGGTCTGGTAGGTGAAGCAGCCAGCAGCCCCAGCTGCATCCTCCGGGCCGAGCGTGTGGTCTGAGCCAGACCTGTTTCATCTCGGCTACTCCTCGTCAGGGCGCTGCTCTGGGCAGAAAAGGCCCCTCCTGCAGCAGGAACGCATTCTGCTCAAAGCCACCCTGGTGAGGCCCGTGCCTCTCGTGTGTACCAAGGCAGGGGCTGGGCCCCTGGCTGCTGGGCGCTCGGGAATGGGGTCTGGCCCTCCCGGAGGTGCTGGCTGCCAGGAGATCCCACCTGCTTTGGTCTCCCCGGGTCCAGGAAGCTGCTGCGAGTGTGTGCTGGGGTGTGGTGAGCACAGGCTGCCGGCCTTTCAAAGGCTGCATTTACAGCAGTGGAGGCACGGCGCCTGCACACAGTTGTTATCTGAAAATCAGGTTCTGGATGTTATTGCTACGTTTTGAGAAAGGTCTGACACAGTTGCCCTTTTCTTTCAGGAGCAGGGACCTAAGATCGGCGTGCCAATTTGGGGGAAAAACAAGAAAAACTGCCACTGATAAGAGGGCAGCGTTGATCTATCCGTAATTGTGTAGGCATCTCTCAGCTCGTTTTTACCTTTTTCTTGTTTTTTTCTTTTCTGTTAGTTATTGGATGCCAGCTTATTAACCTGCCAAGAACCTCATTCTTTTACCCCTATCCCTGATAGCTAACTAAGTGTTCTTCTCATCTCTCAGATGAAGAAACCATGAGGTTAAACAATGTGCCCAAGGCCACACAGCGGGTGAGCGGAGTTTAGATTCAAGCCCAGCTGCAGGTCACTCCAGAGCTCACTCTTCTCAGAACTATTTGGATACTTGTTGACTTTGGGGAAATACTAAGGTCTGTTTGTGCCTATTGTTTACCACTTCACTTATTACTTGGTTGTGATCTGGTAGCATTTCGCAGTTTGACATGGGACTTACTCCCCCTTTTAGCTTCACAGTCCCTTGAGTCACAAATATGTTACAGGTAGGGAAACTGATGCCCACTTGTGATGCCAAGTTCCTTTCCCAAGGTAGCTTGGTAAGTAAGTGGCAGAGTTAGAACAGGAAGCTGGAATTCTCCAAACCCCTTGACATTTCCATTCAGCCACACACATTTTAAATATTTCCTTGATTGGATGAATACATAGTGCGTTCACATTACTACTATGGCTACTAAACATTAGCCTGAGGTAGAAGTATTAACGAGGCATCCTCTGCTCTTTTGCTAGAGATTGAGTTCCCTGCATATTTTCTGTGTATAGTTAGTCGGTCCCCTGTAGACAGTGGGCTGATGATTGAGCTTCAAGTGGGTTGCACAAATCTCTATCATATGGGATCTGGAAAATTTGCACAGCTTTCCATGATGCCAAACCGCTGGCCAAACTTTAAGTAGGATGGTAGGTTAGTTCTTTCTCAAGAAGTAGAAAAAGGTGAGTTACCCCACAGGCTTCTAGACAAAGACGCAGTTTTCCTCTGGGGTAGGCTGACTTTGGACTTTGAGAAATGCATTTTTTTTTTTGTTTTTTAATCTAAAGAGTTTTGAAAAGAATTCCTGTCCAACCCCCGTTTCCTTATATTGAAATATATGCTCATTGCTTTGGTCTTCTGAGCCTCAGTTTACCCTTTTTAGCAAATGAGGTCCACTTTGATGACGAGCAGGAACTTCAAGTAGGCAGAGGAGCACCTCAGGATAAAAAGTAAAACAAAACCCAGAAAACTTTGCATCTCATGCTGCATGCTGTGGGAAAGAATTGTGCCAGAGAGGTGTACAAGAATTACATTTTCGGTGAGCGATGTTTTCCCCTGTGAGTTTCCATTTGGGGCATTTGCTACGGCACCGGGTGTATACACTTGGAGTCTAGTGAAGTTATATTAGATTGTCCCCCTAATACAATGTGTTGTTCCTTAGCAATAAAAATAAGCCTTCTTCCCCCTGTTTTGGTCATTCTGGAAGCAAGAGCGTTTCAAAGCCAAATGACAGGTTGTTACACGGAGAAGTGGCCCCTTGGCATGTGGCTGTTTCCTTGGGAGTGAGTTTAATTCTGAATGGCCAGCAGTGCCCCCGGGGGCTTCTGGATTATTGGGGAAGAGGAGGTGGGGCTGGGTGTAGAGCTTGGTACACCTGATTGCAGCCAGAATGGAGAATAGGTTTAAGTTCGGCATTTTTGAACGTGGGCACTAACTTTAGTCTTGTCAGGAACATTTAGTCTTGTAAAGCAAATCTTACTGTGGCTGCCAAGTGTCACCTCTTCAAAATGGGGCTCAGGCCTCCACTTCTGAGGCGTTGTGGTCAGGCCTGCAGTGTGCTTGGCCTTCCCTTTTCCTGGTTGGAGCATCTTCCGTGTTGGTAGCCAGACAGGTCCACCCAGGTAGGTGCTCATCCTTTACCTTCTGCTGCCCGGCATGAGAATCAGGATACATGATTCACTTAGAGCTGCCAGACCCTAGCCACGTCTCTGCGTCACCTGTCACCTCCGTCAGCTCCGTATTCTTCTGGAAGAAGGGCGTTCCTGGTGAGTGAGCTGCCTTTGCTTGGAGAGAGTGGGAACGTTAATGAGCTCGTGTTTACAGAAAACTCTGGAGGCATCCGTGATATAAGGAGTGTTCTTAAATTACTGGGAGATATGATACAGAGTGGCGATGCTGAATACCTAGGAACTCTCTAAGGGTGAACGGTGTGTGTGTACAGGAAATGCATCCTTGATTTCACATCAGATCAAGAGTTCAATCTTACACCTTCCTTACCTCCTAATGGAAATCAAACATTCTCCAGAACTGCTGGGTGCTTGTTTCTGGTCTCTGTACATATCTGCGCTTCAGTTTGGAGGCATGAGAGAAATGAAACTAATAGTTCTAGAGTACCTACTGTGTGCCAGGCACGTTGCAGAGTGCTTCCCACAAATAATCACATTCTTTAAACAACCCTATGAAGTCGGTGTTTTATTTTTTTCAATGTCTTTAAATTTTATTTAAAAAATTGTTTTTACTGAAGTATAGTTGATGTACAATATTGTATAAGTTATAGGTGTGCAACATAGTGATTCACAATTTTTCAAGGTCATAGTCCATTTATAGTTATTATAAAATATTGGCTATATGCCCTGTGTTGTATTATATCTCCTTGTAGCTTTTTTCGTACATGAGAGTTTGTACCAAGGTTGGTGTCTTAACCGCCATTATGAAGATAAGAAATTGAGTCTCAGAAAGGCTGCAATAATTTCCCCAAGAACTCTCAAGTCACAAATTTAAACTTAGATCCTTCTAATTACAAAGTCCTACCAACTTAGAATCTGTTTGGAGAGAAGATTTGCTAACATTCTCATCAGAGGCTTTGATTCTTGGTGCGCCCTTCTGCGCAGTGTGCTCTTTTGGGTTCCTCATTATTCTCAGGCTAAGAAAGAAAAACATCCAGTATATCTATAAATATATATCACTGGGCTGTGTAATAGAGCAGAAGCCAAAAACATAGTTCCCATCGGTTCCATGTGCATTTTCAAATTCAAAGTGGACAAATGAAACGTAGGTACGTAAATTTACTAGTGCATAGAGAGAGTTGGTGCTTTTGGCTCCATTTTCCAGATTGGGAAATCGAGGAATGAAGTCAGGGCTCCACCCATTCTTGAGAACCCTCCGGGGAGCGGCTATTCAGAGGCACACGTCTAGGCCTTGAGGCCACTTGATGCAAGAGGAATGTTGGTAGAAAAATAAACACACACATGGAATGAATCAATGTCTGCATGATGGACCTGGAGTTAGCCTCTGATTCATTTGGAGATTTAAAAAGAAAAAAAGAAAAATCTCTTTATTTCTGGATTTCTGAAGGCCTCTCTCAGGGGAGCCTTGTGGCTTTTCTATGCCCTCACCTGTGATGGATGGCCTGATGGGAGAAATTTGAAAGTCCAGGCTGGCTGCAGTGTCTCCAAAGGGTTTTGGGTGCTGGATGAGCGAAACAGCAACTTCACGTTTTAGATGAGATCGGGCCCCGGCGACTTGCTGCCGGACTCACAGGGTCAGGTTAGCGTGAGCTACTCACAGGCATCGGCTGCAGACAACGAGGGGTGACCGAGGAGGATGAGTCCAGCCTCCAGGGGCCCCAACTGCCTTGCTTTGTAAGAAAACACTCGCAGTGTTTTTATGGGCAAACCAGTTCCAAGGAATTAGTATCTGAATTTCCAAAAGCTGGTGCAAGATACGCAGGAGGCTTCTCCCACACAAACTAGCCAGGAATCTGAGGATCTTCTTCAAATTCCTGTTCTAATGGAGCCTACATGCGGTCCACTTTTTTAGTCATTGGAGTTTGGTTCTTATATCCCTCAGATGGTCTGTTTATGCCAAAGGTTTCTTAGCATCATCTTAAGATACAGACGCATTCTCTTCCCTTTCGGTAGATGAGACCTCATAGTCACAGGGGAGGGATCCATTTTTGGGCGGCTCCGTAGAAAGTCCTCTTTGTCTGTGAATCCCACAGCCTCTCATTCATGACATTGGTTGTGATGGTGGCTCTCCCTGCAGCCACCGCCCTGTCCTGGAAGGAGCAGGGTTTGGAGGTGAGACAGCCCTGCGTTTGAATTTTCTGCTTGCTAATTTGCCCTTCGGCAACGTATTTAACTTCTCCAAGCCTTCCTTGTGTAACCCTTACAACTGAGGTAATCATAAAGAGCTTTCAGGGCTCTTGCAAGGATTTGAGATAATGCCTGTAAGATACTTTTCCACTGACACAGGGTCTCGTAAATGGTGTGTTATCCTTGTGTCTCGTAGGCCACCATTTCTGTACAGAGGCTCTTTGCTGACAGCGCCGTTGCTACTTCAGTGGTTGTTAGGACTGTGGTTTCTGTGAACCTGGTTACAGAAAATTTTCCACTCGACACCCCTGTAACCAAGTGGGCCGGAGCGGTCCCTGTGGCCAGTGGTAGTGTTTTTTTCCTCTCACGCACACTTAGCAAACTTGAGCTTGGCCTCAGGTCATGGGTCCGACTTTAAAAGCATCATGTTCAGGCCCTGGCCAGGTCAACAGGGCCGGTTCTTGGAACTGTCGTTATCAGGATATAGAATTATTTTAATTGTCCTCTTCTTTTCTTCTGGGAGGGACCTAAGCATGTGAGGTTCAGGAGGAAACCTCTACGACCTGTCACTGCAGCTGGCCTGGAGTAGAGCTGCCTCCTCCAGGCTGCCCTCCGCGTTAGCTTGCTGCTGGGAAGGGCCAGGTCAGTGAGTCCACGCGATGCCCTCCTAAAGATAACGAGCCTCGGGTCGGAAGAAAGGCCACTGGCCTTGCTTCCTTCTCCACACCCCGTATCCCTTCTGTCCCCCAGCAAATGCCCAGTAGACCCTCGCAGTACTGGCCGACTTCCGCTAAAGCGCTTCGCAACTGAAGATGCCTTCTCTGGAATCTGCCTGTGGCCAATTGCAGTGGTTGATTTACAGCCAGAATCCGGCACCTGGAAAAGGGGATCCTGTGTCTTTAAACAGCTGTGCTCCAGTGTGTGTAAATGTGCTCGCTAATCCAGTGACTAATTCACTATATTATAAAGCAGCAACAAGCGGGCTGCCAGGGCAGGGCTGGATCCCAACTGGAGTGCTGTGTTAAGGCTCAGGGAATTCTTTCTTGAATTCTGCCACACCACCCGTCTCTGGAACGGACTGGACATCTCATCTGTCTGTTCCCTGCACCAGAATCAGCACTTGGTTCTCCAGATTCCCATCCTGCTCTCGCCTGCCCCCTCCCCTCCAGACCTTGGGTCAGTTTATTTACTCACCCGAGGGGAGAGCCAGCGCTGCTGCATCTGAGTCAGGGCTGGGGAACCAATCAGAGCTGCTCTGGGGCATTCCAGGGGCCCAAACTCATGATCCCTCTTGGAAGAGAACTTTCCAAAAGGTCCCATTTGGTCACAGTGTTGCATCTGCACCTTTTCTCGGTTCACGGCCAGTGAGCCTGGTCCCCTGTGTGTATGCCTGAAGCCCTTTTCTGTCTGCCCTTCCTTTTTTTCCCCCAGGGCTGGGAGAGAAACCTTCAGAAAGAGCCAGGTCTGATGGAGATTTCCTTCTCCTGAAAGCCTTCAACATCGAAATATGCAAATGCTAATGTGTTCTCCGTGGGCCCTGGGGCAGCCTCTTCTGGGGACGGCGTGGGGTGAGGCAAGCTTGATGCTCTCTGCCTGTCTCTTGGGGTCTGTGGCCTCCCTCTCAGTCCTCCTGTACGTGGTCCCAGAAGTTGTAGGCTCCAGGCATCCGCCTCTGGAAACGACCTCTCCCAGCGTTTCCGTGGCCTCCCAGTGAGTGGGCCTGTCTGCATCTCATGAGGCTTCCCTGTGGCCGAGGTCACAACGATGTCTCTTCCCTCTCGCTAATGCCACCCACCTGCCACTGGAGTTGCCCTTGACACCTTGGCCCCTCTTCTTCCTCACCCCCCTACGCTCCAGACGTCAGCACCCTTGCCCCAGTGCTTCTGGAAGCCAGCCCATCACTGGAGAGGTGGAGAGGTGGTCTGTGTGCTTCTGGGAAGGGTCCATGTCTCCCAGTCACCGGGAGGTGTTCCCATTGCTTGGCTCATAGCAGGTGGCTCATTAGCTCGTTTAAAAAATATATATATATATATTGTTTTTTAAACTGAGATACAATTCACATAACATAAAATTCACCGTGTTAAAGAGTACAATTCAGTGGGTTTTCGTACATTCACAGAGTTGTGCAACCATCACCAATAACTGACTTGGGTACATTTCTACCACCCCTGAAAGAAGCCCCCCGCCCATGGCAGTCAGTAGCTCTTTTTGCGTGAAGGCGTGCTGGTCAGGCTGTCCAGCAGGGCACAGGGGGGCGTGGAGCTGTGTCTCCTGGTGAGAGCCCCCACTGCTCTCCCCTGATGCCCCAAGCACGGACCCACAGACCCGGGAAGCTGGGGGCTCGCTTGTTTTGGCTCTGCCGTGTAGGAAGCTAGTGTCTGTCTGGGCACAGATAATGAGCCCTTTCACTAGCGGCAGGGCTGTTCAGCCCCGGAGCTTCGGGCTGTGGTGGCTGAAGTTTCCTAATGGCTTCTTGATGAGGCAGAGCCACTTAGCAGCAGCGGATGAGGGCTGTGTATCCGCACCCGGTCTTTCCCTTTCCCACCTGAGGCTGCGGATGGACAGTGGCTTCTGCTCCCTCTCCTTTTGCATTGATCATTTCTTCTCTGCGCTCCACCCGTTGGCCTATCAGACCCATTGATCTGGAGATGGGGTCTGCCTGGTGGCTTCTCAGCCTCTTGGGTTTGCCCCTGGGAGAGGCCTCCGATGCTGTCTGCTCTGGGCCAGTGTGGGCGAGACTCTGGGGTCGCCTTAGGGCTGCCAGAATGCCCCGGGCTGGTTGTTTGGGGCCCCATTCTGAAAGGAGAGAAAAAAAAAAAAAACCTGTGGAGGCTACAAGAGACCACAGCACAACCCTTAGCTGTCTGCACTCTGAATGCATTTGCAGTTAGAACAGGAGCTGCTTGTATTGCTCCAGGACCTGGCCTTTTTGAGTTAGACTTATGGCCTTGTTAATTAGATGCATCAGGTTCAACTTACAGGCCAGTGCCCCTGATTTTATGTTCTGCCTTTGTCAGTGGGGTTGGTTGTATCCCCTCATTGCTATCACCATGTCTTCTTTACCCTTCCAGCAGGACTGGAATGGTTGCGTCACAGACCTTGTGGATGACACGATGGTGCTCTCCTCTTCTTTCCGTGCTTTTTAGATGAAGGTCACTGGATCGCTGAAATTAACTGCCGCCTTCACTCTTTCTGGATCGATAGGAGTAGCACCCTCAAATTTTAGCCCTGTTACGCAGAGTGGTTTCGTGCAGTTGAAGTTGGGTGTTGGAGAGTCTTGCTTTATGATCCCTGGCATTCAGCTGGGATCCCTGCTGGCAGGAAGCTCTTCTACCGTAGAGCCTGGCCATCGTGATTGAAAATTTATAACCTGCTAGAGCAGCAGCGGATCCCATCCTGGGCCCGTTATATCCCATGCTTTTTAGATCTTTGGATGGCTTGTTCCTCTGTTCTTACGAACCTGGGGAGCAGTAGAGTTTGTCTCGAGTGATGACCAGGGCTTGCTAGCAAGCAAAGACAGGAGGGAGATGTCTCTCTCCCAATCCACCACGATAAGGAAACAGCAGTGGTGCCGAGGACAAAAAATACTGGCATGGAGCCAAGAGGTCTCTAATTAGTAACCACGTGATGTCACTTCGCTGAGCTTCGTTTTCTCCATCCGTAAGAGAAAGGGGTTGAACTAGGTGATGTCTCAAGTCCCTTCTGATCCTGCGTGTTCCGGGACCGGGAGTCCTGTGGGCCACCTGACCAGGGCGGGCGCTCACCCACCCTCATCTCTACGGCGGCTTCCTCTCATTCATCTTGTAATTACGTCGAGTTGCCAGGAAGGGGAACATCCCTCCAAGGACTTGTTAAAGCTTTATAGCAAATTCTGTGAATTCCTCTTTTCCCTTTTTGGCCTAGGATAAGCTGCGTGCATCAGATAACCACAGCGAGGGCAAGACAGCGGCACAGAGCCAGGGGAGAGTGTGAACACGCAAGCAGGGTGCGCGTCAGGTGCTACCTCCTACCCAAGGCCGTGGAGAAGGCCAAAGCTGAAGGGATAGAGGGGCCAAAGTTCTGGACCAGGAATACCTGGAAGCAGCCTCAGATGCTAGGTTGAGCAGGGAACCTCATGGTTTAGGGAGAGGACCCATAATCCCTTGAAGCTGTCTCTCAGGCTTCCAAGTACCTCCCTGGCAGCTCGGGAACCTTGAGCTGGGCCTCAGATTATTCCCTAAAACCCTTAAAGCAACGGGATTTCTGACCCCTCGTCAGGGATGTACGTTTGGATTGACCGAGCTGAGTGGGGCCTTTATTTCACGAGTTGTTGAACATGTAAAGCCTGATGCCGTAAATTCCAGATGCTCCACGTTAGGGCACTGGCATCGGTTTTTGGTGCATGTAGCTGGTGTGCATTTTGGTGCACTTAGCAGGCGTCTTTGAAGACTGTGAGAGGTGCAGAGAAGCACTGTCTCGTGCGCTTGCCAAATATACTATGGGTGGGAAGTTTTGCATCTTCTCTGATGTCAGTCTCTTCGGGGCGGGAACGTGTGTTCCTCTGCCTTCTCCCTATATTCCTGCCATGTGGCTCCCACGTGGTTCTCTTGAATGACACTGGGATGAGTCAGCAGGGCCCTTGGAGAAGAAGGGGATGCTTACTTGGCCTGTTGGGAGCAGGGGGTGGGGGAGAAGTCAAGGAAGCAGTGTTTGAATGAGGTCCCGGACCACGTTGGATGGCCCAGGTACCCACTCAGATCTTCACAGTTTGGTGCCTTTTAGGTGGTCATATGTTTCAACTGGGTTTCAGTCTCCACCATCTGCTTAGGACAACAGCGTATAGGGGTGTTTGCTTGTCGTGGCCTTGTAGGTGGCGTCTCAGATGTCCTCGTATCTCAGGTTCACCAGGCCACCCTCCAGATGGTCTGACCCCTGAACATCTGGATCCCTGCACTCCTGAAGCCAGCGAAGAGAGTGTGGGAAGGAACACAGGGCGTCACTTCTAATCACTCGCTGGTTACGTCGGTCCCAGCTGTGTGCAGCACTTGCCTGCTGTGTGCTTAAGCTTTTAAATTATACGACATTTAAGTGCTTGTCTCCAGCTCCCTCCCGCTGTGGTGACATTACCTGGGATGTTCTCAGTGAAACACCCTAAGCTATTTCAATGGAAGGGATGAAAGGGATCTTTTTCAGGTTCCTTTCTACCTACTTAGTGTTGGTTTTCCAGGAGCAAGGAGGTTGATGGCAGGAACTCGTAGGCATGCGTGGGGAGCTTGAAGTTTTCCTTAGGGGGGCGTCTGTATGAATCCCTGGATGTCTTGCCTTTAGGAGATTCCAGCTTTGCAGTTAGGATTCAGAAGTCTGTAAGCTTGGACTGGATCCAGGGCGTGCAGTTACTGACTCTGTCAGTTGCCGGTCAGTGCCGGGGCCGTCGGTGGAAACTCACAGTGAAGCCCTGCGGCAGGAGGGCTGCTTGCAGGGCCTGCTCCAGGGTCCCTGTTCCCCAGCCCAGGCCCAGGCTCTGCTCATTTTCGGTTTGGTGTCTATCACAGGCTTATGCAACCATTGCTGGTCCTTGTTAGTAAGCCTCTAGGAGGATTAAGACTATAAGTAACACAGCTGGGAAGGATTAAAATTGTCACTCCAAAGTTATGTCAGAGCAGAAGATGGCATTTCCAGAAAATAGAGAGACTGTCCAAAGAGGATGAACTAAAGGGGAGTCAGAGGCCTTTATTGAGATGTGGGGCACACGTACATGTGAAGATCAGCCCTCAGCCTCTTTATGCACCAAAGAAATGAGGAGGGTACGTTCCCATGAAGAAACACTCCGAGAGGGACTCCAACCATGTGTCATTAACAGACCCGACGGGACCGACGGGGCTGTTGTCTCGGGAACAAGAGAGTTGACCTCCGTCTAGTGGCCAGGCTTTCCGTGCACCCCTGCCTTCGTTGCTCTGGGCTGGGCCGAGCAGCAGTTACAGTCTGGACCTACCCCTTCTCCGTGGTGGCTGTATTTTAGCAGTAGGCTAAAGAGATCTTCACTTGGCTAAAGAGATCCTTTAGGCTAAGAAGAAGCTACTCTGTGAGTGAAAAAGGAGCCTATTTCTAAGCAGGCAGTGTTCTGGGTGACCTCATCTTCCTCCCAGCCCAGATCCAGTTGGAGCTGTGCGTACAGGGCAGAAATCCAGTTCCTCCTGTCTGGGACTCACAGTGGCAGATAAAAATAGACCAAGACTTTGTCTGCAGCCATTGTTCTCTAAGTGCCCATTGTTTCTGGAAGCAAAGTGGCTGTGGCTCTAGAGCTTTAAGCTCTGTGCTCTCTCTCTCTCCCTCTCCCTCCCCCACCTCCCCCTCCCCCACCTCCCCCTCCCCTCCCCTCCCCTCCTCCCCTCCCCTCCCCTCCTCCCCTCCCCTCCCCTCTCCCTCCCCTCCCCCTCCCCCTCCCCTGCCCCCTCCCCCTCCCCTCCCCTCCCCCTCCCCCTGCCCCTCCCCCTCCCCTTCCCCCTCCCCTCCCCTCCCCTCCCCCTTCCCCCTCCCCTCCCCCTCCCCTTTCCCCTCCCCTCCCCCTCCCCCCTCCCCTCCCTCTTTCCCTCTTTCATTATGCAGGGATCAGAGTCCCGGCTCCCCCATCTCCCTCAGCCGCCTTTGCACTTGTCTGGAGCTCCCCAACTGGTAGATCAACAGACTCCACTGAAGATTTTGTCCAAGTCTTTCCATGATTTGTGGCCAAGATGTGGACCTGTGGATCCAATGACTGTAAAGGCAGGAGGATTTGTAACTGGTTGAGCAGCTAAACCCAAAGGGTCTTGATTAACGTGTCAGTATTGGAATGATGCCTCGTCTCTGGTGTTATGTTATGGGTCACAGGACTTGGTCGTTGACGTTTCAACGTTTTTATCAGGGGCTCAGGTTAGAGAGGGATGCAGAAAGTATACTTCAAAATTTCAAACGGTGCAAAGCTAATAGGGTGAGGACAGATTCATGATACAAAAAAGATCTCTACGCATGGAAACACGGATCCAAACAAGGTGAAGTTCAGTATGGATAAACGCAGCCTCTGCATGAGGTTAATGAGACTCAGTCAGTAAGTGCAGAGCTGGCTCAATCGCGGCACCTATGGAGAAGGTCCGGTGCAGCACTTCGAGGGAGTGGCTTTTGCGGTATGGCTGTTAGAAAGATCGGGGTTGGTCTGCACCAATAGAAATGCGGGAGTAGGCTGGTCATCTCCGTGTTCTCCTTTGTCTCCTGAGAAGTCTGGTTCACCTGTGAATGTTCATGATGCTCTTTAGGGACACGGACATACAGGGGTGACCCTGGGTGGAGGCGTGGCCAAACCAGGCCATTGTGAATGGTTGCAGAACCAAGGAATTTTAATACCTGGATGGAAGTGATGACAAAGGGATGAGTAAAAATATTGAAAAGCTGAGAGATGAAGAAAGATTAAAATTGTACTGTTTGATTTCAGCCAACAGCACTGGAGCCAATGGTTGGAACTCATAAGAAGGGAGACATTAACTCAGTGTATGCAGTTGTTTTAAAATAATTATTGCAGTGCTTAAGTGAAACTGAGTGGCTCAAAAAGTAGAGAGTGGCTGAACGTCTTAAGTGAGGAGTTATACTAAAGGACCCCTCCAGGCCTTCCTGGGGAGTGTAGCCATCCTGTCCCAGATCCTGCCCTACCCCTGATTGTCATTACTTCTGCAGATAAACCTTTGTGGGTCTGGGAAGCTTGGCGGGGGAGGGGGGGGGAATCATGCACATAGAGCGTATTGCTTCAGTGCCTGTGGTTGGCATTTGGAAAACGGTTGGCATTTTGAGATCATTTGTCTCTGTACTGGGAAAATGGACATAGATATTCTTATTTTTCACTGCGGTTTCCCTGGGCTGAAAACAGACAGTTGCACTGTGTGAATGTCTATGAGTATGCTTTTGCCCTCTCTGTCCAGATTTATTTATTAAAAGAAAAACACATCTGCATAAAAAAGCCTTAGAACACAGGAAGAATGTCCACTTTGTTTTTCTTTCTGTAGCACCGAGACATGTGGGGTTTCAGCTTCCTCCAAGGGGTTTTTGAAGACCGGCTTTCATCTCAAACAAGGCTTTTTCCCATTGGAAAAAACAGCCCATTTTTTTGGTTTGAAAATATATTTATATAATGTATAAATAAATAAGAAAGACGAGAGAGAATTTCCTTTCAAAATTTATGGAAAAATGCTGCTTTCTGAACATCATTAATTGGGAGTAAGTTGCTGGCCCTTCCCAGCCCACTTCCACTCTGCCATGTGTCCCTTTATTCTGGTTTAAATTTTTCCAGTATTGGCTTCCTCTGCTCTTCCCTTTCCTTCCCTGTGTTCCCTTCTCTGCTGTCCATCCGCCCTCCCCCATCTTCACTGCCCGCTCTGCCTCTCATCTCCTCTCCCAGCTGCTCCCTGTCCGCTCGCCCCCACTCCTCCTGCGTTGCTCCTAAGTCCCTCTTCTGCTCTCCCCGGCAGCCCTCAGCAACTAGAGCCCTCACTGGAAGAGGCCTGTCTCTGTGTTTGTTTCCTGCGTGGGAGGGAGAGGCAGGCCTTGAGAAAACAGTTCAAAAGTGCAGAAAAACTCCACCTCTTCCAGCCTAAATAAAGGGGCTCCACTCCATCTGTTTGCCCAGATTGTTCCTTTGCCCACCGAGAAAACTCATCCTTCACCTGGACCAGCCCGGTCTTCCTAGAAATGCTCAGACGCCCCCTCCGTGCCCGCCTTGCCCCCAGGCCAAGTGCGGAGGGGGCCCCGCGGTGGGGGGGGCTCTGACTCAGGGTCCTGGGTGGGAGCCACAAGCTCTGGTGTTGCAGCTGCCGTCTGCCAGGAGAGTCCCAGGGGTGCACGCGCTTCCTTTGTCATTACTTTCTCTGTAATGAAAATGACGGAGAAACATGAAAGGAAATGTTTTTGTGTCCATTTCTGCCTCCCCTGCTTTTAACTCTGTTAACAGGTACGGGTGGAAAATACCCGGCTTTCGTGCCCGGTGCTCTGGGTTTGAGTGCTGGTAAGATCAGTCAACTGGCCTGATTATCTTGGTTCAATCACTGAAGTACCCTTTGTGAGCCTTCATACCCTCACCTATGTGACAGAGAGAATACTAAACCCTTGGTTGTCCTCAGGCTCATAGTAGAATAGGGGAGAAGAAATTTTCTAAAATGTAAACTTCTACTCAGAAAGCAGCACTGAAAATCACAGGTGGGAATCAAGTGACATGGAAATGCGTTGGTCAGCCTGATGAAGCAGCATCTCCGGGGCCTCAGAGGGTGAAGCATCAGAGCAATATGTAAACTGAAATCGCGGAAGCTGGGATGATAGCAAGATGTAGGATGTCAAATATTTTCCATAGTCTTCTTGAGTGGGGTTGTCCTTTGCCGTGTTGTTGCCAAAAGCCTTCTGACCCTGTCATGAGTATTTTATGTATTTATTTTTTTCCGGTACACGGGCCTCTCACCGCTGTGGCCCCTCCCGCCACGGAGCACGGGCTCAGCGGCCATGGCTCACGAGCCCAGCCGCTCTGCGGCATGTGGGATCCTCCCGGACCGGGGCACGAACCCGTGTCCCCTGCATCGGCAGGCGGACTCTCAACCACTGCACCACCAGGGAAGCCCTGTCATGAGTATCTTAATTGAAGGCAGGACGGGGCAGGAGTTTGCCCTGGCTCGGAAATCGAAGGATGGGGGGGAACCAGTGAGATGCACCATGGCTCTCTGCGAACCTTGAAGCTGAAAGGACCCAATGTATGTTTTCTTCCAGAGTAATA
Organism: Stenella coeruleoalba; assembly: GCF_951394435.1. Taxonomy (NCBI): domain Eukaryota; kingdom Metazoa; phylum Chordata; class Mammalia; order Artiodactyla; family Delphinidae; genus Stenella; species Stenella coeruleoalba. Next base: position 102,781,915 of record NC_137154.1, on the reverse strand, counting down.
TAGAGACCTTGCCTCTGCGTTTTCCGTGACAAAAGAAGTGACACTGTTCTGGGACATCCAGGACTTGTAAAATGCCTGGTGTGGAGTCAAGTGTAACTTGTCTATGTAGAAAATGATTTGAAACGTGTGATATGTTCTGTAAATGGCTTTGAATGACCATTAAAGAACTTTATTCTTTGAAGTACCCCATTGAGGCGGGCCTTCTATGCAGGAATCCTAATCTGAATAGCTAAAACATTCTTTTAAACCGTGAGCATGTCATTCATTTACGGGTACATGTATGGCTTGGGTAAGATGCAGCTTGGCTTCTGGTAAATACCAAACATGAAGAAAAGAGTTTTGAGCACAAAATTACAGTTTTGTTTTGTGCCATATAGACTCTAAGCTGGCACTCTTAGGAAGTTTTTAACACCAAAAGGCATCTTAGGTCCCCTGGATCCTGGAGCTGTGAGGTGTTGTCATGGCAAAACACACATTCTAGATGATTACTGCTACAAAGATTTCCCCCGTAGCGGACTGGAGGATACAGAATAGGTGAGGAGTCAGTCTGTCTGCTAAAACAGAGAGCCAGATTCAGGGGATGTCAATTTCCATTTATATCTCAGAACCTGATTTTTACATTCATTTTCTCAGTTGCTTGGTCGTACGTCCCTGGGGAAATCGCCAGGTTCCTTCTCCTTGCTGTCTCTCTAAGCTTTGGGAAATCAAATCGTATATTTTTTTTAGTCTTTCTATTTTACAAGACACTTTTCAGTTCAGTTCGAGTCACCAATAATTTATTGAACACCTACTAGGCTTTGGTATTTTCACACATATTTAATTGAATCCTCACTGCCGGGTAGGTAGAGAATCCTAGCGAGTGGAGGATGCTCCTGAGCTCTCAGTGGTCCCCGAGGACTCTCCCACACACCCTCACTCGCCAGGGCTGCTGGAGAAAACACAGAACTAGGAGCCATTCCAGCAGGGCCCATTCATTCAGATATTTCCTCTTTCAGGCCATGTGCCCAATGTTTGGGGTGGGAGATCTGAACTGTTCTAAGTAAGGAAAAGAGCAAGAAAACGTAGCTGCAGGACCCAGGGGGCAGTTCTGCTTTCTGGCGCAGCTCCTGGAACGGAAGAGCCTCTCTGGGTTTCCCTGAACACCTGGGATTGATTTGGGTTTTGCTCTGACTTGGAAACATTTGCTGAGGTGGAGGTTGGAGGAGGGGTTGGGGAGGAAAGAAATAAATCCAGTGATTAAAAATAGCTTGTGCATGTCAGGTGCCTGAACGAATTGGGGAACACGCCCACAGTCCCTTTTGTCTGGCAGGTCTAAGCTCCTGGCTGCCGAATTACAACCGCTTTCATTTGTTTTTCCTGCTCCCCTACCATGTAATGGTCAAGGGCTCATTGGAACCATGTGTGAGCCTGGTGAGTCACCAAATCCTCAGGACTTCAGTGGTAATAATGTGTTAAAACTCCTTTCGGGGGATGGGACAGGGGTGGGTGAGGGGAGAAGGGAGAGGACTGAAGTCACTTCCTACAGATGTTCAGGGTCCGCGGCTGTCTCTGCAGCCTTGGTTCCCAGGCCCAGCTGCTGGCCCGAGGCAGGCTTCCCTGGGCGGTCTGCAGCCTGCTTTGCCTCTCCGAGGACCATCTCTTTTGTCCTGGGACAAGTTCCCTCTGAGAAGAGGCATCTACCTCTGAGTCGGTACGCTGTACCCCAGCAGCGCGCTTCGTTTCCCCGAGGCAGTAACTGGAGACTGGCTCGAAGTTTTGGTCGGTCGGATCGTTGGAGGGTGAATTGGGGATTTTCTGTGCAACTTCGTCCTCCATCCCTCAGAGTTTTTTTTTTTTTTTTTTTTAATTCGCTGGTGACTTCAAGGGCATTGGTATCAAGAGAAGGACCAAAGCCCAGTTGTGTTTCCCTGACTGATAAGAAAACTCTGTTTTGGGGTCAGGGTGTCCCATCATTTGGGGCAGCGACGGACTGCTTGCTTGGGTTGGGTGGTCCAACCACGGCTCTGAGCTATTCTTGCTGAGCTCTTGCTGGAGCCAAGGGTCCTGCTTGTCTCTCATCACTTTGTCACTTCATTAGGTTTGCGAAAATGGGGTCGAGGGGCCGAGGAGGGACACATTTCCCTTCTTTGCATTAGCCTCAGCCAGAAGCTTTGTGGAGTATACTGACTTCCTCAACAGGAAGCCCTGCCTTGCCAAGTTTCTAGCGCCTGTAACGGGATTTGGAGTCAGGAGTGTAGGACAAAGAGGACCCTTCCTTCCTAGTTCCAATGCATCCTTGCATGAATGAGAGAAAGGTTGAATGAGATTCCTTTTCACAGCCTTCTGAGATGTTAGTGTCTTCACTGGGTAACTTCTCTTAAGGACCAGTAACGACTTTCTAAGGACAATGTTGATTGTTCAGAATCAGTCACTGACCACAGCCATTTTGCCATTTCTGTTGATCTGAAGGGGTAAAGGTGCCTCCTCTCTTATTCTAGGCAGTTTGACATCTGCCCTTTGGGTGCTGGCCAAAATCCTCAGCTCTTTCTGCCCACTCGTAGTTACAGTTGTAAGTTCCTGAGGACCTTAGCAGTCAGGAGGAACTACCTCTGCAGTCTTTTGCTTGTAGGACGTGGTGGTCAAAGGAACGGCTGGCTACCCTGATTTGAAATCATCCCTCTCTGATCCAACTTCATCACTCTCCAGATCGTGATAATGTTGCTTTAAAAGAAGTTCTGTGGTTCGAGTGGACCAATGAATGAAATGTAGACCTAGATTTAAGCACCGTGGAAAGTAATCTGAAGCCCTTATTTTCTTTTTCCACGAGCTTATCTGTTTCTTGTAAGCTTTCATAGTATGATCCTCCTTTATCTCAAGAATATCCTCGTGACAATAAAATATTTGTGGGTGAAATGGCATGTTGCCTGGGATTAGCCTTACAGTTCTTCTGTGTTGGTGGGGAGGAGACGAAATAAAAACTGGTAGTGTTGATGGATTTTGAATAGGGATTTATTATACTAGTCTCTCTACCTTGGTGTGTGTTTAAAAATGGGCGTAATGAAAAATTTAAAACCCCATGAGGGATATAGACACTACCTATCAACAGACCTCTTTTTAACAATGCACTGACGGAGTGGCGTACCCAGCGTGATTACATAAGTGGCAGAACTGAGAACCCGTGGGTTTTGACCAGCAAGCTAAGGCAGCAAGCCCAGTGCGTTGTCCCGCTGTGTCTTTTCCCCCTGTCTTCAGAATCTTCTCTTTCCATTTGGGACAAGTGTCCTTTTCTTCTTCTCTGTATGAATGAGAAGGTTTCTCCTTGGTCCTTTCACTTTAAGAAACCTATTTCAGCCAGACTTTATGTAACTAATTAACCTTATATTATGTGCACAATTGCGCATCAGGGTGACTCAGGGGTGAACACAGACAGGGAAGGAGGCCAGCTTGTCATTTACCGTGTGTTACTTTGTATGGAAGGAAGGAAGCCTCAAGACCCTTGGTTCCAAGAAAGGAAAAGATTACAGTCGGTTCTGTCAATGGCTTTTAATTATGTCTTTATGGGGCGAGCTATATGAAATCCTGGATTTCTTCGATCCAGAAATGGTTTTGTTTAAGTTTTTAATTTACTGACTCAAGTGTATCTCATTTTCAAACTGAGAAATAAAAGTCCCGTTTTCTGTGTCTCATCTGTAGAAATGTTAGTGTTCTTGGATTTCTGATCCATTCCTGTTTGCAGCCGCAGTGGCATTGAATGGAAGGACCTTGGACGTGTGAGAGTTGAAAGGTGGAGTTTAAGGCAGGCTCTTGATCTCTTGCAGTCTTGGTTTTCTGATCTGTGGAGTGGGGGTCCTGTAATACTTTCCCAGGCCCCCCGGAAGCTTTATGTTGTGAGGATATTGGGGAACAGTATATGGGAAGGGTCTCGGTGGACCATAGTGGTTTTCAGATGTAAGGCGTATCATTCATTCCTGGTGTTTCTTTCCTGCTGCTATTGACTGGGGCAATACCCACCACCCGTGGCCGGTGTCGTCATGGTAACCCACCAGGCTTTGGCCAATCCAATGGCTGCACAAGACTGGAATGTGCACCTTGGATCTCTAGTCCATCGCCTCACCCTCGGGTCCCAGATGCTCCAGTCTTCCTGCCATTTATTTGAGGATGGTGAGAGGAGGAACATCTCAGTTCAGCAAGGCCATAGGTCTTGAACTTCTCCTGGAACCAACGCCACTTCAGGCTTAGACTCTAGGTAACATTGCTGATATGAGCCGTTCGGTTTCAAACGACTTAATAGAATGGTATGAAAAGTCACGTGACATGTCGTTGATGGGTTCTTGGGCGCCGAGCAGTCCTTAACTTTGAGTTCCATTATGAGTGAATTGAAACCCTTGTTCCACATTTGACTTAAAACATCCTTGGGCTGTATAAGCTTTTGTTCAGGATTAGATCACAGTGAAAAAGAAGCAGATGTTTCCCTGCATTGAAAAGGCCACAATTCATTGTGTTCCTACTGAGTCAAGAAAAACTATCTGCTAATTTCTACTCTGATACTGTGCAGTCTTGACTGGGCAGAGTTTGGGACCGTTATTTGCTCACTAGCTTCTGTACAACTCTCCTCTCAGAAATCTGGGTGGTTCCTATAAATATTAACTCAGATTTAGGGTCCTGAGGAATAACCCCTGGGTCAGAAATCGAATATACTTGTAATATGTTTATGTTTCATAAATGTACTTAGAGCCTCCACCGTATCAGCAGAGTATATTTCCAGGTCAGGTGCCCAGTATTTTGAAACGAATGTGTTATTGCAATTCAAGATATTGCAAGTACAATTATTAGCACAAAGGCAATTTTAGTTCTTGTCCATAAAATACAATTAGTTAACTTCTGTGGAGCATTGATTAATTTATAGATGCTGTTGCCAAAATTAGAAATATTTTTGGTACCTAATAGAAAAGTATTTTAATAGGTAATGAGATAAGGTGTGGTCAGAATAACAGAGATGCCTGCTTGGGCCAAACCATGTCAGCTTCTCCACCTGTGTAATGATTTCATTATTTTTATTGGTCAGTGTAATTGACAGAACTGCCACAAACATGAATGAGCAACACAGAGGGCATCTTTGCATTCATATTCTTCATGATGAGAGTTTAATGTTTTATGTTAATGCCACTTTGGAAAGTGGTTATTCATCATCATCTACATGCAGTGCCTGTGCTACTAAAAAAGACGATCCTGACTGATTGTTCATTCACTTATAGAAGAGTTTTGATTTTTTTTTTAAACCTTCCGTTCCACACTTCATGAAGATAGATAAAACTCTGACTTTCCTGTCTGAATCCTTTGGGTCCAAAGGCACTGGTACGCCTTCTCCTGAGCTCATCAAGTCCAGGTGTCCCAAGTGTGTGGTGTTGGCTTTCCCCAGCGGGCCTGGGAGCACCTCTTCCAGAGACCCAGCGCTCTGAGTCCCCAGTCAGGGGCACAGCCTTTGGGTGCCATGCAGGACCGTGTGGACCAGGCTTTTGAGAATGGCACTGAGGTGGACAGGCACAGGTTAATTCCAGCTGCTTCCCTTGGAGAGAACAAGCCAGAACCTGGAAGTGCCGGCTCCCTGACAGGAAGTGGAAACCTGCATGGGGAGTTGTCAGCCCAGAGGCCCTGTCCTGGCCGGACTGCTGGGGCACTGCTGTGATAGGAAGCAGACTCCGGGCTCTCTGCTGTCATCCTCAGCCTTCACATCACCCTGGCATCCAACTGTCCAGGCTTTCCTGTTCAGAAGATGTCTGGGGCCTCCTAGCCTCATCCTTCAGTTCCAGTTTGCAGCAGAACCACTGCTGGTCCATTTGGCCCGGCCCACATTTTCCACATGCATTTTCCTGGCCCACTTCTGCCATCAGTAGAGTCCTTTTCATCGAGTCATAGATCCAGTGGAGGGAACAAACACACACAACAAAACCCACACAGTTCAAGTTCATGAATTGGTGTTGGATGGGAGCGAAGGGAAGGAAAGTTGATTCAAATATGGAAGACTTTGAATTCATCCAGCGTTTGTTGATTGACTCCTGTGTTGGGAGCTGGGGTTGCTGCATTTGTTCCTTCTTTCAGAAGCGATACTCTTGGTTAAATAGAGAGCCCTTTTCTCTAAAGTCGAACTGACTTCCACTCTAAGGGAAGATCTCCTGGACCTGTCCCTTAGCTGTTCTTGGGCGAGGAGAGTGGGGACGAAGGGGGAGCACTGATGTCTTTCTTAGTGACTCATGTGATGATTATTCCATTGTTCAAAGGGCTGGATGTTATGTAATCAACGTTTTATCCCATCCCCCTACTTTTCCCCCCTAACAATCTGGGATTTTCCAGCATTTTGTCAACCTTCCTGGAAGTGTGTTGATTTTTCCACTAGGTTTTTTTGGGCATGTCCCAGGGCAACCCAAACTCTCCACTCCCTATAACTTCAGATCCCCCTCAGTGCAGGGCCTGGGAGAGCCACAGCAGTGAACCCTTCTGTTCTTCGAGGGCACAGGGCAGACTCTGGGCAGTTTCCTGATAGCACCGCTCAAAGCAAACTGAGGGAAAGAGCTGCCTGCCCTTCTTTCTTGCCACGTAATTTCCATTCATTTTGATATTCAGAGGCAATATATTTGTTTCTTTTTTCAGAGGTCACCAATTATCATTTTTTTTCCCTCCTATGTTTCCATTTTATCCAGCCAGTAACACGTTACTTACATCCAGGGAACTTTTTAACTAGCCAGGGTTAAAGATGGCTGGTGGAGGGACTTCTCTAGTGGCCCCGCCATTTTCTGTCAGTTTCATATGATACACTGAAGATTCAGGGTGAGCAAGCGGGCTTCTGGAAATTACTGCAGTAAAGTGCATTGCTGTCTAAAGGTCACAGGACAGCTAGTAGGAATTCTCAAGTCATTTCTTCGCTTGTTTGCTTTTTGTTGGAAATTGTGCCTGAGGTGAATTTGGAGGATTTTTAACTTGAACCATATCTATGTATCTTGGCTTTGAACATGGTCTGCAAGTACAAGAGGGACACAGCAGAGATAAAGATGCATGTGGCAATAGCAAAGGAGGACGCATTTGTGGATCTGCAGATGTTGATTCCTCATTCTTCTTCACCACCTACATAAATCAAGTTTTATAGGTGTTACCTCCTATATGCATGTCACATCTGACCACTTACATTTTCTGCAGAGCCATCTTCCTAGCTAAAGCCACCATCATCCCTCACCACAACTGATACAAGAGCTTTTTAACAAGTCTTCTTGCATCCATTTGGAGTTAACCTCCTAAGCCATTCTTTACCGGCAGCTAAGGCGATCTTTTTTTTTTTTAACCCATTTTTAAAAATTGTGGTAAAGTGAACATAACCTAAAATTTACCAACATAACTATTTTTAAGTTACAGTTTAGTGGGATTAAATACACCCATAATGTTGCACAACCTTTGCCACCATCCACCTCCAGAACTCTTTTCATCCTGTAAAACTGAAACTCTGTCCCCAGGACACAACCCCCTATTCCTTCCTCCCTCCAGGCCCTGGAAGCTACCATTCTACTTGCTGTCTCTATGAATTTGACAATTCTAAGTCCCTTATATAGTTTGTCTTTTCAAGACTGGCTTATTTCCTTTACCATGATGTGAAGGCTCATCCACGTTGCAGTATATGTCAGAATTCCCTTCCTTTGTAAGGCGGAATGATAGCGGACTGTGTGTGTTTATACTACCTTTTGCTTATCCAACTCATCTGTTGATGGACGCTTGGTTGCCTCCACATTTTAGCTACTGTGAATAACGCTGCTATTAACATGAGTGTACAAATATCTCTTCAAGACCCTGCTATCAGCTCTTCTGGGTATATAGAGAACTCCTAAAACTCAACACAAAAAGACAAATCACTGTATTAGAAATGATCGAAATGCTTGAATAGACATTTCTCCAAAGAAGATACACAAATGACCAATAAGCCCATGGAAAGATGCTCAACATCCCTAATAATTAGGGAAATGCAGGTCAAAACTACCATGTGATACCACTTCACATCTATTAGCATGGCTACTGTAAAAAATGCAGAAGATAAGTGTTGGCAAGGAGGTGGAACCCTTGTGCACTGTGGGGGGCTGTAAAATCATGCAGCCACTGTGAGAAGACAGGATGGCAGTTCCTTGAAAATTTACAAATAGAATTACCTGGGGCTTCCCAGGTGGCGCAGTGGTTAAGAATCCGCCTGCCAATGCACGGGACATGGGTTCAATCCCTGGTCCGGGAAGATCCCACATGCCGTGGAGCAACTAAGCCCATGCGCCACAACTACTGAGCCTGCTCTCTAGAGCCCATGAGCCACAACTACTGAGCCCATGTGCCTAGAGCCCGTGCTCCGCAACAAGAGAAGCCAGCGCAATGAGAAGCCCGTGCACCGCAACCAAGAGTAGACCCCGCTCGCCGCAACTAGAGAGAGCCCGCGCGCAGCAACGAAGACCCAATGCAGCCAAAAATAAATAAATAAATAAAATAAAAATAGACTTACCGTAAGATGATATTCTTCAAACAAAATGTAGTCATGTCATTCCTCTGCATAAAACTCTCAATGCCTGTTTTGCTCAGGATACAATTATAAATTCCTTAACACACTCCTTACTTACGTTTTCAGCCTCCTCTAAAGCTGCTGTCCCCTTGATCGCTCTGCTCCAGTTGCATTGATCTTTCTGATACTAAAACAGGCCAAGGTTCCCCTCTTCCCCCATCTCAGGACCTTCATTTGTGCTATTCTCTCATCTCGGATCGCAGCCCTCTAATTTTAGTGCTCATCGGGATTACCTGGATTCTGTGTTACAAACGGATTTCCGGGCTCCGCCCGCTCAGAGGTTCTGATTCAGGAGGCCTGGGTGGGGCTGAGTTCTCCCAAGTGATGCTGATACGGCTGGTCTGGGGACCACACTTTGAGAACCACTGGTCTGGAGTAGTTTTTAAAAAACTCCTGTGTATCCTTCAGGTCTCAGGTCAAACATCTCACTTCTAAAGGAGGCCTTCTCTGATTCCTCCAGACCTGCAGGACTCCCTGTTACGTGTTAACACTGCATCTTCTACTCCTCCTATGAAGCCCTTACTGACATTGTGTTTGAACGTTTAATTGTGTAAATAGTTTTTTTGATGACTGATTTCCCTGCCAGAATCTGATATCCAGCTCCATCAGGCTAGGGATCATTACTGTCTTGTTCACTGTTCTTTCGCTAATCCCTTGCATGTAACAAATGCTAAATAATTATTTATTGAACGGATGTTGTTACTTCCTTTTCATAGGTAACAGCAAGTGCGTAGAAACATTAATATTCTCAGTGAGTGTGAAGGATGGGTAGGGGCTGTGGGGGAATTAGCAGAGCTATACAGAAAGAATAAACGTATTTTGTCAGAGAGGCAGGGCGTATGAGGCAAGAGTCAGGTTTTTTGTTTTTTTGGGTGTTTTTTATGGGCCCTACCACATTGTGGAAAGCCCCCCAAATTTTACCTGCCCTGGTGAGGATGCTACTACAGTTATTTCTCAGCTTGTCTTCTTCAGACCATTCATGCTCCATGATATTTTATGGGTGGTTAATTACCTAGTTAGTTTTATCTTTAAAATTGAGGTATAACTGACATGTAACCTTATGTTAGTTTCAGGTATACAACATAATGATTTGATATTTCTGTCTATCGCACAGCGATCACCACCACCCGTCTAGCTACCATCCATCACCTACTTCGTTTTTGTTAGTATTCATGTGCTATTTTTTCCTTACAGATATGGAATGTGCAGATGTTCCACTCTTAACTCCAAGCAGCAAAGAAATGATGTCTCAAGCCTTGAAAGCTACTTTCAGTGGTTTCTCTAAAGAGCAGCAACGGCTGGGAATTCCAAAAGGTAGGTTTTGTAGTTGGAAGGAGAGAGGATGGGATCAGACTTTGAGGTATGGGTAGTTTTCTCACCTGTTGAGTGAGATAGACATTATTACTCAGCGTGCTTCAGTCAGCAGCCACAGATCGTCGCAGACCTCTGTTGGAACAAGCATAGACGCATACTGATGCTCCTTCGTCTCCCAGGCTTGCCCCTGCCATCTTGGTTTTAGGGCAGTGGTGCCCAAACTTGTTTGCACATTAGACGGGGGATCGTCAAAAAATTCCACAGTCCAGGTCAGGTCCCAGACCAATTAAGTCACAATTGCTGGTCGCATCGGTAATTCTGAAGCTTCTCAAGTGCCTCCACGGTACAGACAAGTTTGGAAGCCATGGCCTTGGAGTCATTCTGGGCCGCCATTGGATGAACTCGATGACCTGCATTTCTGGGAATTTACTCTTTTCTTTTCCGTGTCCTTTGGTGAAATGTGTTTACCTTTGGGTGTTCTCATCCAAAAGGGTTTATTCAGGAATGTAAGGGGAAGTGACCTGCGTTGTCAGAAAGGAAAACTGATGGGGGAAGACTTAAGCCTTGACCAAGCAGCATTTCCTGAACAGTTGAGAGCAGAAAGAACACTTTTCTATTGAGTCAGAGAAACAAAAGCTGTCTTTAGACCAGGCCAGTGCTACTGCTGCATAAGAGGCTTCCACCCTGCCAGACGAAAGCCTTCGGTAGATTCTGTGAGTGTGTCTGTCCACCTTTCCACGTATTCTACTTTCCCACAAACCTCAGCTGACAGCAATGCCCCATCACAAGGCAGAATACAGTGAATTCTGACCCCTGGGTTTTCCAACATCTCATAAAGTCATCGTCTAGATCGAAGGGGGTGACCTTGAGAGCAGGCATGCTGTAGGCATCACAGCCTGCCATCAGCTGAGCTCTTTAAGTGTCATTAGCTGGTGTAGTCATGTTAAAACAGGGGTCATGCGTGAAGATTATATGTCGTCTGTCCTACACTTCTACTCAACGCAGGGCCTGTGATGTGTATATATTTTGAAGGGTATCTGGTATAATACAGGTACCTAATGATGTCGTTATTACCAAGTATCATTCGAATGGCTTACTGTTACTAATTGCTGTGACGATTACAGTCAGCCCTCCGAGGGTTCCTTGTTGGCAGATTCAACCAACCACAGGTCGGATTCTGTTGGTTGAACCTGCAGATGCAGGAACCCGCGGATACAGAGGGCTGACTGTACCCTAACCTGCCCTCTTATATAAGGGAGATAAGCATCCACAGATTTTGGTATCCGAGGGCGTTCTGAAACCAGTCCTCTTTGGATACCCAGGGACAACTGGGCTAGCCATGATTAACTAAGATAAAAATAATTAAGCATAATGGTCTCAAGTAAATTATAAGAGTTAAGAGCAGGGAGAGGTGAGTGCAACGTCCAGAGCACACTTGACTTTGTTATTATTGCTGTTAAAGAAGTCATTTGTTCCCTTGTCCCAGGCTTCAAAAAAGTCTGATGGAAATAAGGCAGTGAAAGAGGAGATCCCTGGAATCTCGGTCTGAAGATTCTAAGGATGGAGAATTCTCTGCTCCTTTCTAGCTGATGACAGTGATCTTCTAGCTGGCAAGATAGAGAAGATGGGGCTGTTGGATGCGGGGGTGGGGGTGGGGGGAGGGTTATGGAAGATGCCCTATCAGGCATTCCTAATTCTATGAATCCGAGGACATCCTCAGTGAAGGTCAGATGCTTTCGTGTTGTCTCTGAGGCTCGGGGAAGAGTTAAGAGCTCGATCTGCTGGAACGTCATTTGATCTCTCCCCGCAGACCCCCGGCAGTGGACAGAGACCCATGTTCGGGACTGGGTGATGTGGGCCGTCAATGAGTTCAGCCTAAAGGGTGTGGACTTCCAGAAGTTCTGTATGAATGGGGCAGCCCTCTGCGCGCTGGGGAAAGACTGCTTTCTCGAGCTGGCTCCAGACTTCGTTGGGGACATCTTGTGGGAGCATCTGGAGATCCTGCAGAAAGGTAAATGCATGGGGGCAGGGTGAGGTGGGAGCCGGGGGGGCGTGGCTTTGAGAGTAGGTCCAGGAGCGTGCCCAGTGGTGCAACGTCGATGCCATCACCTGGGCATCCAATCACAGCACGGCGTAGACAGTGCCTGGTAAATAGCAGGTGTTCCATAAATGTTAGTTTCTTTTTCTTCTGTGTACTGGAGGTTCCAGTTTTAATCTTTAGCTAGTCTCTACTCCTGAAGCTTATTGGTATGCAGAGTTCTGATCCCAGACTTTATCTTAGACTCATGTACTGTTTGAACAAGCAGTGCCCACAGCCAGCAACAAGAGAGTTTTTCTTTCTTTCTCTCTCTCTCTTTTTTTTTTTTTCCTGATACTCTTAAGACACACTGTCTTGATCCACGGCCACATCCAAGCTTCGTTCCTCAGAGCTTCTTAATAAGCAGGCTTCTCTGCCCACTAACTAGATTGGAATTGCAGTCGCGAGGTACACCTTTTCCATCTGGAGCAGAAACTGGGGTTATGTCAGGACGCCGTGTTGCAACCTTGTAATGACATGGCCTCCCCTACCAGCCTCTTCCAACCTTTCTGGACCAAGTGACTCATGTACCACAGTCCTGGCTGAGGATAGAAACAGCAGCAGGCGGCAAACTTGGGTGTTTTTGCGCTTATTTTTCTGAATTTCTTCTTAAAATAAATTGCAGTTACCAGCAGTCAGCAGTGCCCTCCAGCTGACTGTAAGCCTAGAAGCCTGTTGCCCTCTCTGACCCAGGCCCACCCTTTCCCTGTGGTCACCAGCTCCAAGCCCTGGCGCAGACGCGGTGACGGGGGGAGGGGGGGGCAGGGAGCAGAACTCGGGCTTAGCACTTTTATTCCATATAATACCTTCCTTTGTTTAAGGATATTTTCCACTCTGCAATGCCCAGGAGAGACCCAAATTAGACTCCTCTGGGCACAGAAGTGTTATCTTTTTCTTTTTTCCCCTTCCCTTCAGCTTGTGCTGAAAAAGAAATATAAGCAGAGTCGAGAACTAGGTGAATCTAGCCTTCCCCGAAGCCACACCGTGATCTCGGTGTAACTGCACACAAACCACTCACACGTGTTGACGTGAGCACCTGTGCATAGAGGGAAAAGAGACAGCAGGCTCAGAACAGATCTGATGCAAGCATTGGCTTATAAACACAGCAGTGGGGGGCGGGGTACACCAGACTGTGTCGCCCCAATATATGCTGCTAATTCACCGTTTCCCTCCAGTCTTCACCCTGGGGCAGCAGCTGTCCTGGAGTGTCTAAACCTGCCTCTAATCAGTTATAACTCATCTGTACAGCACCTCCTTGTTTCCAAAGTGCTTGAAACTGCGTTTTTCTCATAGGACTCTCAAAACAACCCTGGGACATGGGAAGGGCATGTTCTCTCGGTGTCCTTGTCTGTAAAACGAGGACAGGTTAGGTGGTTTCCTCAACATCACTTGTTTCCTTAAACCTAGGTCTTTTCACTCGAACTTCCTGTCCTGTGTTCTTTGTGTAGTGATGCGGACTCGTGGGGTAGCTTCTGGCCTACCTTCCTGCGAAGGAACAATACAAGCAAATTTAGGAGAATTGGGAAATAATGGAGTGGGTTTGAGAACATCTCACAACATTTTCAAGGGAGAGAGGCAGGAGGATCGTCCTTGTTCAGGTCCTTGAACAACTGAACGTGATGTTTGTATTGAGGCTACAGCTTTTGTTCTGTGATTAAACTAAGGCAACCCAGCGCGGAAAAAACATAGCTTTTCTGGGTGGGGTGGCAGGCCAAAGGTACAGGGGATGTTTCAATCTGATAAGCTGCTGAAGCCGAGTTTAATCATTTTATCTCAGCTGGGAACTGTTTTTCTGTGCAGGCATAAACTTGTTTTCCCAGCAGTCTCTGCTCCCAACAAGCTATCAAATACCTGAGGAGAAACCCAAACCAACCCTCTGTCTTTATGTCTGATTCTTACAGTGAAACGTAATCATACTGTGCCATGCGACAGTCAGGGGCCACCAGCAGATTCCAGGGTCATTAGACGATCCACAGGCTCACCTTAGTCCCATGGAGAGAGCCTTCTTCTGCTTGGGTGCCTTCATCTATGTTCCATTCTCATTCCTACGGAGGTTGGCACCTGGACAGGAGTGTGGTTATGTGACTCTTCTCTCTCCTTGTATGAGCCCTGTCATATTTCACTAAGTAGAGTCACCTTACTAGCATCTTATCTGGGCCTGAACTTGACATTTGAGGGCCACAGAAAAGACACAAAACGAAAACCAGACATCTGGGGCTTCCCTGGTGACGCAGTGGTTGAGAGTCCGCCTGCCGATGCAGGGGACACCGGTTCGTGCCCCGGTCCGGGAAGATCCCACATGCCGCGGAGCGGCTGGGCCCGTGAGCCACGGCCGCTGAGCCTGCGCGTCCGGAACCTGTGTCGGGAGGGGCCACAACGGTGAGAGGCCCGCGTACCGCAAAAAAAAAAAAAAAAAACCAGCAAAAAACCAGACATCTGTTGGAAGAAATGGAGGCTCTAAATCTACCTGTGTAGAGATTGTCCTGTATTTCTGAGAAGCTTTGGACCTGATCGGGTTGAGTATTGGTGGCTGGTAACCTCCCAACATGCCTTCAAGCCTCGGCTGCTGGCGGCACACGCATGCATCAGAAAGGCGGTGAATGCCTTCCCACCCCTTAGAGGTTACTCACAGGATGCGCTTTCCAAGAGACTAAATCCCATTCTGCAGCTACTGGAATCATAAACGTAGCCATCCTTCAGTGAGCTCGTCTCTAGACAAGGCCCCCGTCAGGGGAGACCCCGACACCAGCTCAGTCGGTGGACATGCAGATTTCTGCGAAGAGGGGCTGAGATCACTGTGGTCCTTTTGTCCAGGGTCCTCTTCGGCTGAGCGTTGCTTGCACGCTGACCTCTTTGTTTCATGCCTCTCCTGTCTGTTGCAGAGGATGTGAAGCCGTACCAAGTGAATGGAGTCAACCCTCCCTACCCAGAGTCGCGCTATACCTCGGATTACTTCATTAGTAAGTTCACCCCCTGCTCTTCCCCCCTCTTCCTGTCATGGGAACTTAGGAAAGGATCCCTGTCCTAGGCCATCTCAGGCCCCCGCCTGGTAATGCTACAGAAAATAATATTTCCTTAAATGTAGACTCTTGGTTGTTTTGCTCTTCCCACAAAGCACAAGGCTTCAGCCTATCTGCACATTTTATTCACCTGCACGCACCTACACCGGGGTCTTTCCCATGTCTTCAGCATGAAGGTCGCACAGAGAGACAATGACTTGCCTCCAAACTCTTATGTGCCCCGCGGTGGCCATCAGAGGTTCGGGTTAGGGATTTTGCCCTGGACCTTGTTCTTTCCTTTTTACTGGTAGATGCGGCAGCACTTCCTCTGAAATCCTTCCTCCAGAGCATGCCCTGCAGCCTCAGGAACGTAAAGCCTCCTCCTTGTAGTACCTTATCCCTCACCAGGCCTCCTGGGTGGCCGGAGGGAGAGAATTAGCCTCGGGCTGTGCTTATCTGATGGCTTTGCTTTCAAAGGGTGTCTTAAGCAGGTTTATTTTCACTTTATCTTTTTACGATTATGATTTTTATCCTAACAACAACAACAACGAGCTTATTGTGTGCTAGAAATGTGGGTAGGCTTTTTCCACGTATGCTGTCATTGGATCTGCATCGCAACACCCCGAGGAAGGTTGCCACCATTCCTATTTTCGAGATGAAAAAATCAAGTCAGAAAAGGGAAGTGTCTCGTCAAGGGCCACGGCTCTTGAGTAGTGGCGTAAGGTTGAAAACCCAGGCCCTTCTCACTTAAAATATTTTTCTTGCATTCCCGAAGGTAGTCACCTTGTTTGACATTGCGGGGCCCTTGTCAATGGGGAGGAACGGCCTGTTTCCAGTACGCATCTCTCCTCTCTCCAATTGCCCATGCTCTGTGTTTCCAGGCTACGGTATCGAGCATGCCCAGTGTGTCCCTCCATCGGAGTTCTCCGAGCCCAGCTTCATTACAGAGTCCTACCAGACCCTCCATCCCATCAGCTCGGAGGAGCTCCTCTCCCTCAAGTATGAGAACGACTACCCCTCGGTCATCCTCCGGGACCCTCTGCAGACGGACACCTTGCAGACTGACTACTTTGCCATCAAACAAGAAGTGGTGACCCCAGACAACATGTGCATGGGGAGGACCAGTCGTGGTAGGTCGGATTTCTGCTCTAGAAAATTCTAAGAATTACCTGAGTTTGTGAGCTCTCCAGGTCCCACTTTTTCCCCCTCGCTCTTAGCCCCGGGCATTCCTGAGTTTTAGCCTTTCCGTCTTAGAATGTCTAGATATTAAGAACTTTGTATCATGGAATTTTAGCCAAGTCCTTCATGATGCCAAAGGCTCTGGGTCCATGGTGGAACTGAAATCTGGCAGGAAGAACAATCGCCTTTCTTATGTGGGTAAAACATTTCACCACGTGATAACTTCAGGTGCTCGTGGCTCTTTTCGAAGGTATGCGTTATTTTCTTGGAGAGGATTTTGCTTAAGGAGGACACGATCACATAAAGATGATTTCAGAGACCCTCCTGGAGAGCCCACATCGTCCTGGTGTTCCAGGTATTCCCGGTCAGACTGCACATCCTGGCTGGGTATCTGAATGACCTCTGCTTCTCAGCCTGGGCTTCCTAGCCTCCTGTGCCTTCTTTGGTTTGGGAAGATAGAAGATGGTTAACCAACAGCTTATTTGGAACCAGTCTTCAGCAGTGTGGTGAAAGGGTGTATTTAGGTAGAGGACCAGGGAAAGAGGCGGCCAGAGGCTTCCGGAAGAAGGTGCTCTTGTTGCCATGACTGTTATGGCAATGATAAAATACTCACTGACAGTGAAATAAATGGTTCAAAATAGAGCTGGCTGACTTTATAAAGCAAAAAAGGTTAAGTACGCCCAGTTTTTAAGATCAGGACATAAACATTCAGAGGCACGGCTCACCTAGTGACGTGTCCAGATTGTTTTGTTTCTGACAAAAGCGCAGTCCATCGTAAAGAGGGACTTGTTCATCCAGGAAGACCTATAGCTGATTTCCAACAAGTTGAAAAAGATGACTATTCTGATGGGTAAATGGGAGAGAATTACAGACAGGAAGAGGACAGGAGAAAGCCCTTCCGAGCGATGCTTGCGAGGCCTTTGGTCACGGAAGTCGGGCCTGGCCGCCTCGTGGTGATTTCTGCTCGGTGATGACCCTGCTCCTCTCCTCAGTGAGGCCCCAAAGGCCTCACGGGCCGCACACATTGTCATCTCCTTCAAGTGTTCAGGTTCCTACTTCCTCCCAGCAGGCCTCGAGATGACCAGCAAGCCTGCAGAGGGAAAGTCCCCAGCAAAATCGGAACCTGTAATCTGCCTTCTTGCAGCCCCGGGGTGTTTGTGTTTCAGACAGAAGGGGATGGGTGGGACCAGCTTTGCCTTCCCCTTTCTTCTTTATTTTTGGATGCCGGTCTATTTAAATACTTACACATATGTGTACCTTTTTTCTCAGGCGGGTCACAGCAACAGAGCGCCTTTCTTTCTCACGGGGCTTCCTGTGCGTGTGTGATGAGGCTGAGTGTGCGTGGGGACTCAGCCGTGGTGTCACTTTGGGCAGATCTGCTGCCAGGTCCTTCACCAGTTGCGTCTGGCTTTGCATTTGTGCAATTCCCCCTTCTCCCTCTCCTTCTCTTGGTTTTTGGTTTTGGTCCCCACCCGCCCCGCGACCCCAAATGAATCCCGAGGGACCAGACGGTGACCTGTACAAAGGGACAGGAGGGCTTTCTCTCTGGCCTCCTTCTCCCTCACTCGCACCAAGCTTCACACCACACAGACTTGAAGGGGAGACCGGTCCGTTCACGGTTGCTTCTGGCGAGTTAGAAGTGCCGCAGACAGGATGTATTCTAGGGGCTGATTGGCTCTGACGTGGTAGGATCGGTCTAGACTGAAAGCATCACTGTGAGCTGCTTATTATCAACAATCATCGTAGTGTTCGTGTACTGCATTAGGGTATAGAGTGCTTCGGTGTGCCCCTTCTTTGGCCTCGGAGAGCTGTCTTCTTTGTGCTCGTCTGTTCAGCGGGCCGCCGTTGTCCTCCCCGACCTACTGTTCTGGGTGCTCCGAGGTCTGTGTGGTGGAGTAGCTTTGGAAGGACCTCGCGGAGACATTTCTCAGGAAAGCCAGCTGATGGACGGCGTGGAGCTTCCCTGCGTGAGCACAGTAGCCTAACCGAGTGTCTAATCCAGTTGGAGTCCACCCATTTTGGGAGAAAATACCCGTAAATGATGGTTCCCAGCTCCAGGATTGTGAAAGAGAGCTAAGATGAAAGTAGCCTACTGCTATAAACTGCAACTCTCCACAGACTTGCATTCGGTTCATGTTTGAGAGGCTGCCAGAGAGTGGTTCTGGCCTCGTTTAGTGCCCTTGCTTACTGGGACTCCTTGGAAGCTCCGCTGTCTTGCATGTGAAAATTCCAGTCTCTGTACCCTCCAAATATAAGAATGACTGAGAGAATCATCTCAGGGACATTTGAGTATAACTACAGCCTCGACATCGGTGACCTTGTGGGAGTATTCTTCATGAAAATATAAACTTTCTTTCTTAGGTTTTTGGTATGTGTAAGATGGATAGCGGGTGTGAGCAAATACCTTTTCATGAGAGACCACAAAATTTCCTGTTCTGTTGAAAAGGAGCTGTTGCCTTCTTGGTTGGGGGCTGTTTTCTTGAGTCTTTTAATGTGAATTTCTGGAAGGGACAGTCCCTTCTTTTTTTATTTTTAAAATATTTGTATTAGAGTAGAGTTGATTTACAGTGTTGTGTTAGTTTCAGGTGTACAGCAAAGTGAATCAGTTATAGGTATACCTATATACACTCTTTTTCAGATTCTTTTCCCATGTAGGTCATTACAGAGTACTGAGTAGATAATAATAATAAAAAGTTGCAAATATGACAGTGGACTGGGTAGGCGGGGCCGATGATTCCATGAAGCTCTTCCATGTACCTACCTTCTGGGGATTACCCTTCTTTGAATGAGTGACTGGAAGAAAGAATGAGATGAAGCAGCTAAATAACTATGTTTCTGTTCCAAGCAGCACTGGAGGTGTTAAGAGGTTCAGGAAATCTACAAGGGGAGATTATGCAAAAATTACATATTTAACTGAGTATCTTTTATCTGGGGTTAAAAAAAATTTGTTTTTGGAAGCAATGTATCTTCCTTCTTAATTACTGTATATTTAATTTTGGTTTGGACACCAAGATTAAATATTTGAATTTCACTGGTTTAACGAATTCCCTCTGTTATGAAGGGGAGGATACACCAGAAACATATTAGTATTACGTTGTGTATGCCAGCCCTTATTCTGGGATTGAAATTTCATGGTAGACCAGCCAGCCCTGACTCACAGGTATCTCTGCACACACATTTGTCACATCCTTTGGCTTCTTGAATTTGCTGAGGTGGCCATTTAATCTCCCATGATTTAATTTAGGTTGCCTGGAAAGTATCTGGAAATAAAACATAAAAAAATATTCCTGTGAGCCTTTTCAGTAGTTAGGTGCATTTATTTTTGGTCCCCCCCCCCCCATTTTGTTAGGCTCCTTCTTAATGGCATTTTCGCCAGTGGAAATTTCTCTAGCAGCTATTATGCAATCCTAGCAGCTGTTTATAACCTGGTTTGGGAAATTAATGAACTTGCATGATCTTGTGGTCAGTTAAGAATGCCTTAAGCAACTCATACAGTAAAGGATTTCTGACACTGCTGTGGACCTTAACTCTTTAATCGACTTCTTTGTTTTTTATTGCCTATGTTTCCCTAATAAAGTACAAATTTCAAGTACAAAGCTGCACTTGGAGAGGATAAAGAATATGGATTTCTATTTAGAAGAGGGATAGTGTTTGCTTTTTTTAACCTCCTGGAAAAAGCATATCATAACTTCTTTCTCTGTTTGAGAAGGCACAGAGGCAGTACTGCATTTATTTCATTTTAAAGAGTGTTTGGAAGAAAGGCTAAAAAATAATATTTTAGTTCCAAGGTCAAGGAAGGTCAATCTGCTCTTAGTCTAATGGAATTTTTTTTTCTCATGACCAGAATATTTTGCCAAATGGGGCCTTTTGAAATCGTCTCCCTGGCTTGAGTTAGGATAGGGAATGAATTGGGCCTGACACTGCTCAGATTTCCT
Source organism: Stenella coeruleoalba (assembly GCF_951394435.1). Lineage (NCBI taxonomy): Eukaryota > Metazoa > Chordata > Mammalia > Artiodactyla > Delphinidae > Stenella > Stenella coeruleoalba. Next base: position 102,761,851 of record NC_137154.1, on the reverse strand, counting down.
CATCTACTCATTGGCTCTAATTCATCAGCCAGAAATCCCATCATAGCCGGCATGATTCTTAGCCTGTAGATTTCTGGCTCTGGAATTCTTGCGGTCCCAAACACTGCTGTCTCCCTCTGGCAGATGGAAACTGCGCCCGACTCTGCATCTCTGTCCTAGGGGCTCTGGAGCAAGACGAGACCACGCAGGGGGCTCGCAGACTGGGCCCAGGCAGCCCCTCCTCCCCAGAGCAAACCCACACGCCTCCATCCCCACCGGCCACTCCCTCCATCCGTCCTGCGCATCCTCACCGAGAGGGTTTCACAGTGTCTCTTCCCATCCCTCCTCCCTGCCCTCCTCCCACCTCCTCTTCCTCCAGGCAAGCTCGGGGGCCAGGACTCCTTTGAGAGCATAGAGAGCTACGATAGCTGCGACCGCCTCACGCAGTCCTGGAGCAGCCAGTCATCCTTCAACAGCCTGCAGCGTGTCCCGTCCTACGACAGCTTCGACTCAGAGGACTACCCAGCCGCCCTGCCCAACCACAAGCCCAAGGGCACCTTCAAGGACTATGTGCGTGACCGTGCTGACCTCAACAAGGACAAGCCTGTCATCCCTGCTGCGGCCCTGGCTGGCTACACAGGTAGGCGCCCGCCCCGCCTCCTGCTCGCTGAGGGTGGGCTCCCTGGAAGCTTCTGTGCACATTCCCAGCCCCTGAAGCCAGCCTCTTTCTTTCCGGGGGGGTGGGGAGAAGTAGACTCGGAGAGGTTGGGTCAGCCTCTCAAGCCACTCTGTGAATAGCCATTGGCTTTTGGAAGCAAGCAGTGTCGTTCTGTCCCAAGGGATCCTTTCCAGGATCGGTAGGGAAAACTGATATTTTGGATATTTACCCCGCGCTGGGAGAAGGGAACTCTGTTGATTTGGTGTTTCTGGAACCTCTGCCTTGTGGTCTAGCATCAAAGGACTTCTCGCCTGCCCTTGGGAGGTCTCTCTAAACCCAAAACCAGCAGTGGCATCTCTCAAAGCCGTCACGGAATGGCCTACACCCTGGACTCATTTGCAGTAGAATCCTCAGTATTTGGCCGGTCTCTCCAATGGGAACAGTGCCCTCAGTCACCGGACACTCTGGCTGGATCCTGCCCTACATAGGAAACCTTTCTTGTCGCTTAGCTTTACTGTTGATTTTTTTCCAGGAGTGAAAGTTGTAGTAGTGGTGACTGAAGAAATGTCACAGAGGAAGGAAGATGTATGTTGAGAGTCTGGGCTTTGATTGAGAATCTGGTACTAGAGCAAAATGATTCATTGTCCAAGCAAGGTGTGGCCCATAGGCTGTCTAGCTCTGGAAGGGTTTGAAGAGTATATCTGACAACTGTCCAAGGAGCAGACGCATGTTAACGATCAGACCCTTTCTGTAAGATTGTCGTGTTTTGTAAACATTAGACATTGTGTCGCGAGCAGAGCTTATTTTTAAGCTTGGATGACACAGCTGTGACCTTGCCCTCTGTTCTCTTACAGTTTATCCACCCTGGACAGGTCACTGGTGGGGACCCTCTGTATGGATGAAGACAGACAGCAAGATCTGTGTTTCTAGTGACGTGTCTGTCTGATCTGAAGAGTGTGCTGGATCCCTGTTCTTGTGTGAGGGAAATCTCAGGTCTTTACTAGGAAAGCCAGCTGACCTTTGAGAACAGCTCACATGCTTAGAAAAGTTCCTCCTCCTTCAAGGATCAGGGGGGTGTGTGTCTTTTACGTTGCATTCTTCCAGCTCCCCATGCGGTTCAGTGCACGGATAGGTGCTCAGGAGCTAGGTCTGGATTTTGAGGTAGCGACAAGGTCTGTATATAGAGTCGTGGGCCAGAAAGGAGCTTAAAGGTTCCCTACTTTCTTCTTGCTGCAGTATATTCCCCAGGTCCTCGCTGGAACATCTCGAGTAGATGGGAACTTGCTGCTTTGCCAGGGAGTTCCTTCCCATCTTGGGCAGCAGACAATGAAAGTTTGCCCTTTTCCATTAATGGCACCTGGAATAAGGAAAGTATATAAAGTCTCTTTCAGTATGCACAGGAGTGCTGGCTCCTGTAATTAAACTCTTAGGTATTTTAAGAACTGGACTCCAGTTGGATACACTGATGAAGGAGGAGAGAAGTTCTGCTTGATTAGGAGGAGGAGAGGCCGGGGCAGCTCTGGCATGACTCTGGGCTGTGGAGGCGGCAGGCGTCTCTAAGTGGCTGTACTTGCTTCTGTTCTTATGGCGCAGGTTACACTCGGCTCTGTCGTTTGCCCAAGTGTAAAGGCCACCTCTTCTCCTCCTTCTGCCCGAGCTTCCAGGACCAAATCCTCAACTTAGTTTCTCCCTATTAAAGGTCCTGCCTTATTCCCTCTGGCGTAATCTCCACCATAACCACCATTACCAGGCACGATTATAATTTTCTCCCATATGACAATTTTCATCATTCTCTCTCAGCTTGGTGTACAGTTCTGAACATGTTGCTAGTTAAGGCGGTTTTGTGGATAATGATATTAAATAAACTGACTTTAAGTTCTAAAGTTTGGGTTCTGGCCAAAGAGAGTCTTATGATTTAGGTCAGCCTTCATGGGAAAAGATTCTGTTAAGGATTCATGGCTACACTCCAGAAAGTCTAGAAGTTTCTAGAAACGGTGAACGCCTCATCTCCACCTCAAATAGAAACTCCTCTGAAAGGGGTATATATATATATATATTAGTTATTGGATTTCGTAGGTGGGAGAAGCTTGCAGAGCTAATAGTCTACAAGAGTGATTTAAAGGGTTTTGACTAAGATGATCTCAGTACCTTGGCAAGAATTATCTGAGAGTTGGGAATCTCTCCACGTGTCCCAGTTTCAAGAAGAGAAGGAAAAGGGTGAATTGGAAATTTTAAGAACGAGGAATGAGTGTGAAGTACAAATTAGGGACATGAAATGTCATCAAGAGGGCCAACACCAAAATGCCGCCTGTGAGGCTTCTCTGGCAATCCTAACCCAGAGGCAAACAGATGAGAACCTCAAAAGCTCTTTTCAGGACAAATACAGGAATGTCCTGGAGCTGTGAGTTATGTTTGATGTCATCCCTTATTTGGATAGATTATTTTTAATGGGTGCCCCTTCGTCCCTCCCTTCTCCCCTCCCTCCCTCCCTCCCTCTCTTTTCCTCTCTCTTTCTCTGCCGCTCTATCTCTGTCTCTGTCTCTGTCTCTATCTCTCTCTCTTTCTTTCTAGGGGAATAAAACTAATTCAGTGAATGGAAGCAAAGAGAGGATGATTATCAGTTAAAGATCTCAAAAATTCAAGTAGTCATTTGAACTAAAAAACCTTTTTTTAAGTATCTTACCATTCAGTTGTTTCTTCTTTATAACTGGGGATTTAACTTTTCAAACCATCTCAGATGGAGGTGCAAACAATAGCCCAGAAAACAGAAGTCCTCTGAGCTCCTCCCAGCGCTAACACACTGTGTGATTTCAGGCAAATTTACCTTGTACCCTCTTCTACTTTTAGTGAAATGGAAGTGTCCCTCCCTCTCTCGGTGGTAGGAGATCTGTGAAAATGTAATTGAACTAACTCAATTAACGAGACAAATGAGTGCTAGACATGGTGCTAGACGCAGGGGAGAGAGCTCACTCGTAACAAATCAATTATTTCAGCAAATCTGAGCCCATGTTGAGTGCAGACAAGTGTTCGTAGCCTTGGAAGGTTCACTATCTTGACGAATTCAAGACACTGTCATTGTCCTTAGACTTGAACTGGATTTTCGTATTGCTGTGGTTTGATGAAGGTCAGGAATTTGTTAGGCATGTCGGGAGTGGTCCAAATTTGGGTGTCTTTTCTTCCTGTGTTCAGTTCCTGGTGGACTTCTCCTGTCCGCAGTGCAAACTATATCTTGCCCCTCATTGTGACCCCTTATCATTTCACATACATCCTAGGGAACGGGGAAGGGGGATGGAACATGCTTACTCAGCCCCCTCCACCACGCGGGGAGCGTGTAGTGACTGGAGTTTTTATAAATGCATCTCTGAGTCTATGCAGACATGCTAAGATGAGCTGAAGTTTGGAAAAGTACTTTGGAAAGTGGAAATCATTGTATAAGTGTTGGCAAGACTTTTCATTGCTCATAAATGTCACACCTATTTTCTATCTCAAGTTCTGAGCTCTTTTTTTTTTTTTTTTAATCTGTTTCCTTAAAATTCGACTAACTCCAGAGTATGTGTGGCTACACGGTAGGAGCACATGTGTACCTTTTACATCACTATGACTTGGCTTGAACTAAAGGATGCATGTATAGATTCCCTGTGCGGGGGTGTGAATCCATTTTCCTGCCAGTGCAGTAGGAGCCTAGGTCTCTGTTCGTCTCACTCTCAAAGGAATACATTTTACTTCTTCAGATGCTGTCTTAGTTACTGCACCGTAAGTGTGGAAATCAGTTAGAAACTGAATTTTCACATTCTCTTGCACAGTTGCATTCTTCCTCCCAAGATAAGAAAATTGCATCAACCTTCACTGGGCTCCCATGGCAACTTGTTAAATTAGGTCAAGATGTGTGGGCAGATAACATGGCTTGAAAGCCTGCCTGTTCGCTGAGTTAAGAATACATCAAATGCAGTGCTGGCTTCCGCCAAGAATGCACCTTCTTACCTTACTGGGACCGCTTTTGGTTATCAAACTGATACGATCAGAGAGCTCCATTTTCTTTTGTTCGAAGATACATTATGAACCCCATCTGATTACAAAACAAACTGAGAGAAGTGGCCTGGTGTTTTCTATGTATTTGATGGACCTAAGCAAAAAGCTTTCTAGATCCTTGACACACATGGGCATCTCTGATTTTTTTTTTTTTTCCATTTCAGCAGGTGTAGAATAATATGTTGGATTGTCAAAGAGTATTTTCCCTTCCTCTCTGTCCCTCCAGGCCCCTCTTATCAATGATGAAACTGAGGCACCAAAAAGGACTTATTCCAGGCCTTCTGCAGGAAGGTAGCTCTTGAATTGAACCTTACGTGCCAGATGTCTCACCTGAGTACGAAATCTTTCTCCCTCTTAAAGAATGAGAACACTCATTGGTTATCTCAGTTGCTCCCATAGAGTAGATTAGGAGTCTTGTCTCTTGCTTGTCACTAATTCACACTGTGTGTTGGGGGGGGAGGGGGGTCTTGGGGGCAGGAGGGAGTTGGAGCTATTGCTCTGTAAATCAGCTTTATAGAGCTTCACTCCAGACTGCCAGACTTTTGTTGCTACAAATAAGGAATCCTTTCCTATCACTTCTGCAGTTGGTATGGAGCAGGCCTGCTGGTAACTGTCGTGTTGTCGTTGTCTAGGAGAAGCCCCAGCTTTGTGTTGTAATTGTTGATGAAGTGGTGAGGATCTCTTCTTTATCCTGGAGCCTGAGCAAAGCTGAGCCCAAAGCTAGTCAGTAACTATAACGAAAGTATGTTTTACCGTGCTGGGCCGATTTGTGAATAGCTGATCCCTCAGTCTCCTAAAGGCTCGATATGGGACCGTCAGGAATCCAACTTGCAAATATTTTTGCGTGAGGCATCACACGAAGCCGTACCAGCCTTGTAGAAATAGAAGCCCTAGGTATTCCCCTGTTGCTTTTGGCCTGAGATAAACCTTCTTCTTGCTATTTTGTAGATAAATTAGAGCCCGTCCACCGTCACAGAATAACAGAGTCCCTGGGCCATGCCCAGAACCTGGGGGATCTGACTGGTCACTGAGTTTTAGGGTTCAGGAACCTAAAGCTACTGCTAAAACATGTATTTGAAAATAAACAACTTTCCTGCAAAAAGAAGTGCTTCAAAGCCCTTCAGTTCAGAATGAAACCTGAGATTGGATGGCATTTCCTGAAATCACAGTTTTCTGACGGAAAGCTGGATTGCAAAATCATCCCAGCGTCCTCAGGTACAAACAACCACCGAGGAAGCTTCTGGTGTGAGCCTAAGTCATTGACGAGGAAGGGGGGTGGCGCATCACCGGAGCAGGGTAGTGCAGTGTGAATCTGTGCAGAAGATTCTAATGCTCGTCTACAGGTGGAACAGCCTGGAGTTTTATAATGGGGGGAGGGTGGTGATTCCCTGAGCCAAGCTCTGGAATATAGTCTTTCCATGTGCCTGCTGTCGCGATAAGGGTGTGAATTGACTAAAGTCAAGAAGAACCAGCTTGCTGACATGAGCGTAGAACCCTGGTGCCTGTTGCGTGCAGTACTGCCTGTTACAGGGGCCCTGAGGTTCTCGGCCCAGGCGAGGCTGGGCCTGGCCTCAGGCTTACAGGCAGCATCACAGTCTTGGTGTAGACCATCGTCGGACAGCACCTGGGTGGCTGGGAAGAAAAGAGCTTGGCAGTGAGAAAGGCAGATGGAGCATCTTCCCTTTCTCCTCACAGGCCCCTGTGAGTAGCAGGCTGTAGGAAGCCAGACAGACCCCCTGAGCCTAACTGGAGGCTTGCTGCCAGAAGCCGGGGGGACTCTGATTCTCTGTGCTGTGTTTGGCGCTGGGTCCTAAGGGGGTGTGTGGAGTGCCTTTGGGACCTCACTGGAGTAACGGGTTAACATGCTGCTCAGTTATGAGGCTGCTGGGGAAATACTCTGGAGCCTGGGGAAGGAGATCTCCCTGGCAGCTCTGGGCTGGAGGGGGAGGGGGGGGCAGAAGCCCCTTGGTGTTGCCTGCATGGACGTTCCACTGCTTCCGCCTCCTGACTGGTTCGCTTTGGGACCATTTTTCTTAATCATCTGCCACCCGTGGAAAAGATCACACGGTGGGAGGATTTGGCTTCACTCTTCATTTTTTTCTTCTAACTGGCTTCGGAAATATGGACAGGGAGGTTCCCTGTTTCCGTCAGTTGCCCTTGAAGACCGCAGCTGGCTGAGCCACCCCGGGGTCTGGACGCAGCTACGGTAGCTCCGGCGAGCTGCCTTTGGGGCGGAGAGGCCCCTTCGTACGTCACAAAACAGAATCTCAGACCCTGGCGTTCCAACTCGCCGAGGCCTGTGGGTGCCTGGATTAGGAGGCAGGAAACTTACACGATGACACATCTTTTCTGGGGACCCAGTCCCCCAGCTTTAAAGGAGTCTCTGAGTCTCCCATTTATTTGGGTCACTGTTTCTTTAACAAAATCTAACTCCAAGTGGTGGAACTGGGTGGTGACAGTTCTGGAATTCCACTCTGTCTCCACTTTGAAGCTCCACCTTTCTGTCTTTGAAGTCAGATGTTTTCACTGAACAGAATTCAGCCAGTGTGTTGCCGAGGCATCCACACAGGTCCTGTCGGCCTTGAACAGCCGGCCTGGAAACTCCCGCAGCCTCTGCTGGGAAGGGCTCTGTGAGATTTCGCCCCTTGGCATCTCCTGGTTCCTTGGATGCCTTTGCCTCTCTGGACACTGATTGACCAGTGGTTCCCCGGCGTGGAGACTCCATTCAAGAGGTGCTACAATTGACCCGTGAACACCACACGGGGGTGAGGGGCGCTGACTCCCACACAGTCAGAAATCCGAGTATAATCCCCAAACTTAACTACTAGCCTACTGTTGACCTGCTAACATAAACAGTCGATTTACACACTTTTTGTCTGTTCTGTGTACATCTGCGTATATTTTATGCATTCATGGCATACCCAACTTTCTTCTTAGTTTTTCCATATTTCTAGGCTATGCGGTTTGTCTGAGTTTTTCTCAAATTGTTGCAAATGTACAAAAAAATTTTCCAATGTATTTATAAAGAAAAAATCCATGTATAAATGGACCCATGAAGTTCAAACCCCTGTTGTTCTAGGGCCTCTGTATATCCCTCCCTCTTCTCCCTAAAGTGACTTTCATGTGATGCTTACAGATAGGATGGTTATCAGCACCCCGTCTGTCACTTTTATGCCTTCAGTCTTAAATCCAGGTTAAGCACATGACAGGAGACCATCCAGGCTGTTTGACCACTGGGTATGTTGCAGAGGCTTCATCGTGGTGGGGTTAAGAGTATGGACTCTGGAGCCAGGCAGCCTGAGTGTGTCTTGGCTTTGCCACTGACCAGCGGCGTGACTGTGGGCAAGCTGACATCTCTGTGCCTCAGTTTTCTCACCTGCGAAATGGTCATAATAGGAGTTCCTATCTCCTAGGATTATTGTGGGAATTCCATGAATAGCTTATGGAAAGCACCCAGCACAGTGCTAGGTCCACAGGAAGCACCCTCTAGGTGCTCGTTGTTACCACTGTTTCGTATTATTCTCCAGACCTTCTGTCCTTCAATACAGTTCTACATTCTTCGAGGTCAGGGGATGATGGATTTGACTTACAGAATGCCAGTAATTCCGGGCAGTATCTTGGGGGCACAGCCAATATTTCATACCAGATTAGGTCCCTTCAGCTATTCAGCTCAACCCACATGTGTGTTGAGCTCCTACTAAGTGCTAGACTCTTTCATACGCATTCTTTTTTTTTTAACTGTCTCCAATGACCACATGAGGAAAAATCTGTTATCCTCATTGTACAAAGGAGGGAATTGAGGTTCAGAGGGGGAAGAAGTCTAGCCCAAAGTCACACGGCAAACAGCAAAGGAGAGGCCTTTCACAGGTTTTCACAACGTCAGACAATTTGTAGGAAAATATCCAACGTTAGTAGCATGTTAGTTTGGGTCTGCAGATGCCAAGGCACGATTAGACTCGGGGGAGAACATCTGAAGAACACAATGGGAAGAGGAAGAAAGGGCAGGGGAGCCTTCAGGCTGTGCTGCAGGTAGGAAGAGCCTCCAACTGCAGCTCAATTCCAAGAGAGGTGTGGCCAGGCTGATGGGACTCCTCGGTCAAAGACTGGGGAGCTCTCTGTCTTGCAGGAATGGCCTCTTGTGCCCTCTGCACCATTCCTGGCTGGAGCAGCCCCAGGAAGCCTGACCTTGGTTGGGGACAGGGTGGATGGAGTCACATATGCTGCCTGTGGCCAGAGGGCCCAGCAGCATGCGGTCGTGGCCCCATCATCCCTGACTGATCAGCGTGGTGTCTGGCTGGTCGTACAGCAGGACTCCAGACCGTGGTCCCGACGCTCTTGGTGGCCCACGACGGGCTTCTGGATTCAGTGCCTATTGTTGACTTTAACTTACCGAACTGCATTGTTTGCTGTGTGACTCACCTCTCCCTGAGAGATAATGAGAGTGAAAGTTGTCCTAAGGTGGGTGAATGTGAAAGTCTGAACTCGGTGAGGAAGCTGGGACTTGCTTGGCGGGAGAGGTGCTCTTAGGGCTGGGCTCCGTGGAGGTGTTTGACCTTCAGAGCTGAGATGGGTGCAGTTTCTCGTGAAGGCCCCTCGAGGCTGGGTTCTCGCTCCTTTGTTCTTTAAAGGCGTGGGTAGCGCCTTTTCAGCTCATCCCATTATGGTGGAACAGAAGTGTTTCTTCTGCTGCCTCTGTGCTGCTTTTAGTACCCTCTTCTGTTATTCCACCCAATCTGGCTACCGTGCTTTACATTTGAGGGGTGTTCAGAAATTATTTGCTAGATAAAGGCTTGAAAAGTTATATGCTCAAATGATGGCTTAGGATCTAGTCACCTCCCCAAGAATTTGAATACGTTAACTAGTCATTTCTCGAGGGGGAAACTTGGTACGGGGGGGAAACTTTACCCCCTAGGATAAAATAAAGCTCAGATGGCATTTGAGAACCTACTAGAAAAGGTCCAGGCTTCAGAACTCTCAAGTCCTATTTTCTAGTTCTAATCAGTGAAGACCTCCTTCTTTCTTCTTGTCACCTACATACTTAGGAAGGCATTTTCTTTTGACATGTACGTTAGTGACATAAAGCTTTTTTTTTTCCTTTCTATTTTGGTTTCTAAACAAAATTTTCACTCCGTACCCTCAAATCCAAACCTTACCCATTTCTGGTGACTTCTTAAAACAATCAGTTACCTTGCAGACCTCAGGAGGAAAAGCTGTAAAGAAGCCCGCTTCTTGCCTTCAGCTTTGCTGGCTCACTATCCAAGTGTGTGTCTGAGCGGCGGATTGAACATGGTTAGGCAGAGTTCCTGGGTTTGGAGGAAAGGTGCCTGCATTCGAGTACAGGCTGCCCCTTTAAGAGAGGAAGGGTCTCCTTTCCCTGCGGCCGCTCCCACACATGTGTACTTTGAACACACGTAGGTGTAAGGAGCCCAAGCAAAAACAAGGGCCTTTCCTCCAGATACTTAAGTGTGTAACTGTCTTGTTCTCAGGCCCCAGGCAGACTCAAGCGAGCCTCACTTTCGTCTTTCGCAGGTGGGGCAGCCCGGCTGACCCATTGCCAGCCCCAGACTCACTGCCCAGACTGTCCTGGACATTAATAGCTGGGCAAGACTTTCTGCTCTTCCTTCAGTTAATAGTGATGGGATCTGTTTCTAGGGCCAAACTACAGACATTTGTGGGGAATGCTGGACTCATTCTAGCTCAGCCCTACATAATTATTAGGTGGAGTGCGCTTTGGTGATGGGTATAAATGATTAGGAGGGGAAAAACGTGCACTGGGGGAAAGAGGATCTAAGTCTGTCTGTGGCCAAGATTTCCCCAAACCATAAAATGTCGGTGATACTTTCACTTGCAAAGCAGTTTGCATCTGCTCTTTTTGTGCCTGCCTACTTTGAATTAGAGCAAGAACTTCAGAGTTATCCCTCACTTTAAAAAACCTTAACCGGTTATTCTCATCTACAGTGTTTAAAACATTTTACACTTACATACTTTAACCATTTTGTCTTAGCTTCTAACTTTCTCCTTTTTCAAAGTTGCCGTATAAAAGGCCAGTTGAATTCTTGGAAGAATCATTGAATTTGATCTAGTGCTTTTGCTATTTTTTTTTTCAACTCCATCTTTTTTTTCTCTTGTTTTCCTTTTGGAAAAGTCTGCTTTTAAAAATATTTTTTTCTGTTGTTTAATTCTTCCATTGTTGTGTTTTATTATTTTATTTTATTTTTTTGGCTGCGCCGCACGGCGTGTGGGATCCTAATTCACTAACCGGGGGTTGAACCCGTGCCCCCTGCAGTGGAAGCGCAGATTCTTAACCACTGGACCGCCAGGGGATTCCCTCCATTGTCGTGTTTTATGTTGTTCCCAGACTGCTCTGCGCTGTGGTCAGCTCTTTATATATATATGCATATATTTATATTTATGTTTATTTTTAATAATAGGAACTTGATCTACATCTCTGTAAAGTAGAGAGGAGCAGGGATAACTATTTTCATTTTAGGGATAGATAAACTAAAGCCCAGAGAGGTTAACCAGCTGCGTGAGGTCGCTCAGTGAATCGGGGAAGAATTGGGATCAAAGCTCTAGACGCTTGACTCCCTGTTTTGGGCGTTTCCCACCATCCTGTATATATTTTCATTTTATGCGATACTATCTGCTGTTATCGCTCTGTCAGTATGTCCAATGCCTGACATCTTTGTTTGTTTGTTTGTTTAAATTTTTTGAAATGCTTCCTTCTTTCTTTTGGTCTAACGTGTCAGAGACATGGACTTGACATTAAAAGCTGGTTTTAATTGTTCTCCAACTTGTTTCCATTGTTAAGTCCTGGCTATACCAGCAATACATAAACACAAGGGCACGAACATGTTGCCCCTCATGACGTCCATGAGGTGTGTTTTTCAGGTGCCTGTTAGAAAGTTGTTTGTGGTTATGAGTTGAATTATTGGAACTCATATCCCTGATTGCTGCCCTTGTGTTACTAGCCATTGATAGAGGAACGTGTGTATAGAACCTATTGATCTACAGTGATTCCTTGAACCGAGGCACCTTGGCCAGTTACAGAATGTATCGTACATATACAGATTGTGCTGGGGATGAGGTGAAATTGGGTTGAGTTGAGGGCAACGGAGGGACATAACTCAGAAGAGGTGGGAAAAGGCACCTACAGGCATAAAGCCAAGCCAAAGTATGAAGCAGTCTCTACTCTTCCTTCTTTTGAAAATCCCAGTGCTCTGGATGCCACACCAGCCAGCAGTGCATCTCGTGGCTCCTTCATCCTCAGGCAGAAGACGGTGCCGCTTCATGTTGAGTTTGGCCCAGAGGGCAAGAGACTGACAGGATGCTTTCTGTTCAATTTGTCATTAAACGTCATTTCATAAGGACTGAATGGAAACAGAGGGACTTGGAGATCTTTTGTGAATGATAATTTAGAAGGGGGTTGACAAGAAGGGGGTGATGCTTAGAGGCTCCGGGGTGACCCACCACCCCCAGAGGTAGGCACTCCTGCAGTAGTCTGAAAGACAGTTCACACTTGTGAACAGATGGGTCATTTCTGGATTTGAGTGTTCTGTTTTTGCCATCATCGTTTGGCTGTGGGTAGAGACACCTGGGTGAAAGGGAGGGGCCAGTCGGTCCCGTTCCTCTGTTTTAGAACCACCTGTCAGATGTGTGCTATTGGGGCAGAGTGAACCCTGTTGCAAGGGTGACCAACCATGAGAGTTTCATAGGTTAAAATAAATGTGGTGTCCTGCCCACACTGAGGTATTTGACTTTGAGAGTCGAGCTGCAGAGATTAGATTCTCAAAGTAGCAAATGAATTCCCCAAAGGACAGGAGGTGTGGTCGTTTTTATTTTGGGGCCCATGTTGATGAAACGTAGCCTGGGAGTCACCCATATTGTTTGGCCCCAAATATAGTTTAATAGAGAGAAGCAGTTTGGGTCGCTTTTTTAAACCCTGACACCTTTCTGCAGAGGAGGGTTGTTTTGAATCATGCAGTTCAGTAAATGTTTACCAAGCACCTGTCCAGACGAGGTCCCAGGCCTGGCATTGAACACAGAAGGGTCAATCAGACGCAGCCCAGGCTTGCAGGGAGCCAACAGCTGGAGTCACTTAACAACAAATAGCTTTTTGATAGCTGGTGTTTGTTGGTGAGGCACCATCCCAGGCTTTGGGTTACAGCAGTGAAAACACACAGTCCCCGCCCTTGGAGCATGTGTTCTAGTGGTGAGAGAGATGCAGGGAGAACAAAGCTGTCGGAGCCGGTCTTGGTGCAAGCAAAGCATGATGGGAGGCTGCCCGAGAGAGCCGCTGCCCCGGGCTCCACTCTTGTGTGTTAACCTCGCGCTGGGCACAGGTGACAGAGTGAGAACTTGCAGCTGAACTGGAAAGGAAAAACTGAAGTCCCACCCTGACCCCCGTTCATGAGCAGCGAGCTCATTGCCATGGCAGGCAACCCCCAAGCCTAGAAACAGAGAAGATACCTGTACGTGGCCACACGGAAAGAATTATGATCCTGAGCCTTTCTAACATCCCATCCTAGCCCGTTGCTTTCCTTTTACCGAAGTTGCTCACTTCTTAGCCTCGGAGCGAGGGAGTAAAAAAGCAGGGGCTTTTAAATAACCATCCCTGGCTCATTGAGACGGATATGGGGATCTCCCAGTCCCCAGACAAAGAAAAGGGACATAAACAACCAAATGAGTAAGACTTGACTTGAAGCTTCGCCTTAACAAAAAAAGAGATCGTAGCCTTGGATTTGAAGTGCTTTGAGGGTCGCCTCTGGAGGGAAGCATCCTCGTGTGAGACTTGCTCTGCTGGCCTGCGGTCCCTTCAGGTACCCACCTGATATTATCTCTTCTGAGATTGTGTCACAGGCTTCAGATCAGGACTGTCAGTGTTGCGCTAAGAGTTTTCCTCTTCCCCTCAGAAGCCGAGAAGAACAAAGCAGTCAGAGGAAATTCCCCACTGCGGCCAGGGAGGGGGCCGACGGCGGGGTAGGGGGTGGTGTGTGTGAGTGGGGCAGGGGCCCTCCCTCCCGCACCGCCTGGGGGAGAGACTTCCTTCTAACAGGGACCCCTCTGTTGTTGCGGTTCAGAGCTCTGAAGCATAGTTTCCCAGTGATGCCACTGGATTCCTGAAGTGTGACACCCCAGGGCAGCCTGGTGAAGGCCGCTGTTGACTGCCTCGGGGCCCCTGGACAGGGACACCATTGTGAGTCACATTTGGTGTATGAGCTCCCCCTTCCCATGACTGGCACTATTCTTAGTACCATTCTCTGCTCCCTGGGACAAAGGTCATTGGGACCACAGTCCAGTTGGGTGGGTGTGTGGGCCTGGGCCCAGAGCGGAGAGGAGGTGCCAGGAAAATAGAGGAAAAGGCTTTACCACGTGAGGGCGTGTCGGAGGGAGGGCACGGGATGGAGCCCGGCCCTGAGGATTTGAACAGACCAACTCCAAGCGCTGCAGAAACAGCCCCTGGGAGAGCTCGGACCGGGAGGGCCAGCCTCAGCCATTGTTTGCACAAGTCTGGGGCTTGAGAACTTCCCTTGGGGCTGGACTTGGGTTCTGGCCAGGAGGTCAGTGTCACCAGGGACCCCAGAGCCACCTCCAAGTGCTGGCCTGTCAGGTGGCCCTGATTTCCCCTCCCAGGCCCTCCCACAACCCCGTTGTTGTGGAAACAGGCTCCCGTGTTGGACTGTCCACTGGTCCAGCCGGCGGACAAGCTGTCCTGACGCCCACATTCCTGCCCTGACCCAGCGTTTCTGGCCGGCAAAAGAACCCCACGTCCTTCCCATTTCTGTTGCCTCCACAGCCAAAAGGAGGGTCGGGGTGTCAGCAGAAGTGTACAAGAGAGGAATCTCTGGGAGGCATCACGGATCCCTTTCGTTCGGGGTCACCGTGAGCGCTTTCTGAAGGGTTAGCGGCAACTTCCAGAAAGCCCTGGGTGGGAGCCCTGCGTGCGTGGTTGGCCTGAGTGGGCTGGCTGGATTCTTCCTCGAGAACTGAGGAAGGAGCCTTGAGCTGACATCACCGCTGTTTTGACTTCGCAGCCCAGCAGAGCCTCCCCATCCCAGGCCCTGTGCTTTCTTTAGGCATCTGGTTTTCGTATTGATCCTCCCCCTTCCCTTCTGTAAATAGGAAAAAAAAAGAGTTAGAGGACACCACACCTAGGACCTGGCCTCCCAGTTCCCAGATTTCAGTTTATGTTCCTTATGAGCAAAGGAAGGCTCACAATGACAGAAAAGCGAAAACACCCACATGCAAGGGCTCACCCCGCCCTCGGCCACATCCACAGACACCAGGGGTCAGAGGCACACAGAGAACGGTCTGGAGCTGCAGGGCCTGCGTCTCGGACATCTCAGTTCAGGAAGCGGCAGCATGAGCAGTGGCAATAGTTCTGTCTGACGTCCCTTCCTCACGCGCCAGTCCCAGCGACGCTAATCAAAGCCCCTTCCCCACTTGATGGCTGCACGTCTCGAGGGTGGAGGACGGAGGTGGCTCTTGGACCGCCCTCCCCGGACTCGGGACGTGCTTGCTGTTCCCAGCCAATGGCCAGGACTTGCCTGGGGACAAGAATCCCCATATTTCTTTTCCTTTCCTCAGCTTGGTATAATTAGCCCCCCTTGTCTCCCCAAAGGGATTTTAAGACAAGTAGTGTGGGAGAGGTTTTAAGGTAACTAGTGGGGGGAGAAATAATGGAGTTACGTAGGCTAACGGCGACCACGAGGGGACCTGACTGGGCTGGGAGTGCCACCTGTGGCGGTGGACACCAAGGTCACTAGTGGCGGCTGTGTCTGGAGGACCGCTGGCCGCCCAGTGTCCGGGACTGCTTGCTGTGAGAAGCGGGCAAGAGAACATGTATTTAGAAAGCCGGGTCCTTTGATCCCTGGGACCACTGCAGCCAGCGGGCAGTTTAGATGCCAGCTTCTGGGTTGGTCTTGCCTAGGGGCAATGGAGTGTCGAGATGAAGAATTTGGGGGTCAGGCTGCCTGGGTTCCAGCCACACCACTTCTGACCTGCGCGGCCTTGGGCAGGTTATATAGCCTCACAGTGGGTCAGTTTTCTCTGCTGTAAAGTGGGAGAAACGAATACGATAACAACAGCCTCCACCCATGGACTTATTGTGAGGGATAAATAAGATGCTATAAAGCATCGCCTGTTACTACGGAACATAGTAGGTACACGATAAATCATAGCTGCTGTTCATATTTTCCTTTGCCAGGTGTCTGAAAGCAACACCCCACTCTCTCTCACGCCTGCGTTATGTGGTTGACCCAGGAGAGGACCGTGAACTCCCTGGCTTATTTACATAGTTTTGGACTGTAGTAGTTGATTTTTCCTTACATGTCTCATTTCAGGGATCCTGTGAGTATCTATACTCATTCTCCACTTCTTCAGGGAACCTATTATGTCACAAGGGCTATTATAACTGCGTTTTTCTTATTATTTTGCCACCAAAAATTCCATAGCATTTCTTAATAGAAATCTCTTTTCTTACTCCTGTCCATCCGGATGACTTCTTAGTGATTCCTCATAGGAAGTCACTTTAGGACATTACTCCAGGCAGAGGGTGGTAGCTGGTGACTATTCAACTGCTAAGAAACCTGCAAATGTGTCCGAGCTGTCCATGAACTTGTTCTTCAGCGAGGGGTAGAAACAGAGAAGGGTAAGGCTTTACCGGTGTAGCTCCTGGGACTGTTTCCTCAAACGTTAATATATTTTGTAGGCATTTGCTGAATCGTTTAATTCTAGAATTTGTGTAAGCTATTTCTTGCCAGATGGGTTTAAAGTACTCAGAGTGAGGATGAGGTAGAGATATTTCATTTTCCCTGTTGAGCCTGGGCTGTGCTGAGGAGGGACCACTAGGAAGCTGTTGCTATAGCAGTTGCTTCTTTTGGCTGTCCCAGAGCTCAAAGGAAGCTCCCAGACCAGCTGCTGTTTGCTCACAGGCGTCCATCAAGGTTACCCTGGTGCCTGGGAGTCACGGCCCGGGCAGTAGGCCCACCATTTTCTAATTGTGCCTGGAGCAACGTCACATCACTTTTCTGAGCGCCTTTTTCTGCACCAGTAGAATGGAAACAGTCAGCCCAGTGTGCCTTGCCTATAAGGAGGGTAGAGAGTGGCTTTTAGGAGCAAGCAAGATGGTGCATGTGAACATGCCTTATAGACGTGTAAGACATAACAAAAGTTTGCCCTTAGAGGTCATAAAGGACATTTCTGTTTTAGACTGAGAGGCGACGTAAAGCTTGTTTCCTATTGAATCCCAGTTTACTTTGGATCAGACAAATTTGAAACTCAGGTTGAAGATTAGAGTCTGAAAACAGTCAAGTTTTCCTGTATGAGTCAGAGCGTGCCAGGCTTTCTTCATCTACACGGACTGGGTCTTTCCTAGCCACCCTGTGTCCAGATTGCTTATGGGCTCTGACTTCTGATTGGAACTGGTAGAGGCATTCCTTGCTTGGTTCATACCTTGAGTACTTTGTAAGGCAAAAATAATGACTTCGTTTTTGAAGGCAAAAAAGATTATGCTGCCTTAGAGTATCTCAGAGGAGCGATACAGTGTTTTCTTTCTGGAGTTTGCTTAGCAATAAAAATGGACTGACCCTTAAGTCGATCCAAATAAGGCAATCGCTCTTCTGTGTTAAGGGCTGTTTTGGTAGGAATTCTTTACCTGTTCAGTCTGTTCAAGCTCCTAGTGCCTCCTGTACCGCTTGTGCTCTGTGTTGCCTTCATTTTCCCCCGGCTGATGGGCTGAGAGAGGAGGGGTCGGGAGTGGCCCGTGATGGGATTAGTTGCCGAGAGTGTGGAGCATCTGGTGTAATGATTCACGATGGCTTGTGTCTCCAGGCAGTGGACCAATCCAGCTGTGGCAGTTTCTTCTGGAATTACTCACCGATAAATCCTGTCAGTCTTTTATCAGCTGGACTGGAGATGGCTGGGAATTCAAGCTTTCTGACCCAGATGAGGTAAGAAGGGAGTGACTTCACAGAGTCTCCTGTTGAGGGAGGATGAGAGAGAGCTCTGGAGATGGGTTCTGTGGGGTTGATGACATTTTCTAGGGTTCAGATCCCAGCTCTGCCACCTGCTACTTGGGTGACCTCATCTGAGCCTTAGTTTCATCATTTGGAAAATAGTGAAAATATCTACATTGGCCATTTGTTTTCCAGGATTAATTGATATGATGCCCATAAAGTGCCTGGCACCTAGTAGGCCCTTTGTAGACACAAGTTGCTTTCTCTCACTTTGCGCCCTCCCTGGTCTTGTGGCTCTGTGAATATGGAAGGGGTCTGACAATTTGAGAGGCCTTGGAAGATTGGTACAATTTTCACATTAACTTGTGTTTTCATTAACAGATGCTTTAGTGAGGGGAGGAGGAATAAATTGAGTTTGGGATTAACATATACACGCTACTATTTATAAAATAGGTAACCAACAAAGACCTATTGTATACTACAGGCAACTCTACTCAATATTTTGTAATAACCTTTAAGGGAAAAGAATCTGAAAAAGAATATATATATATATATATAATATATATGTAACATATATGTTTTATAGATATATAATATATATAATATATATGTTTTATATATATAATATATATATATAAAAGTGAATCATTTTGCTGTACACCTGAAACTAACACAACATTGTACTCAATTATACTTCAATACAAAAATAAAAACAAAACAAAACAAAAAAACACTTGGCGAGTGGTTGCTCTGTGCCACGCCCAATTCTGAGGATAAAGAACAATGAACAAGAGAGACGACCTCTCTCTTCCGGCAGACATGAGGAGCCCTGTGCCCAGTACAAAAAAAATGCTTCCTGTTGATGAAAGGCAGGTGTGATGGCAGCTCAGCCGTCCATCCCTTGCATTAGATTTCATGCTTTCAAAGCAAGGACATTCTATTAATAATACAGGGTAAGAGGAGACACTATAGTGTTGCTTTTCTTTTTTATTTTTTAATATCAGATGCTTTAACTCCATTCCCTAGAAGTTCAGGGTCACTGTGTTTTCATCAACTCAAAGAATCAACTTCACTGTCATCGTTGCCCAACCCTTGTAATTCGGAATTCAGAAAAGATTGGTCAGAAAAGTAACTTCTATGTACATGAATCTCTAACCCTTTCTTGAACATCGTGGGTCACCATGGACGGGTGCAGGCAAATAAACATGTACATTTGGATCATCCTGTAGATGTTTACCCCTCTTCCTTTTTTTAAAATTAAATTTCAGGTGGCCAGGAGATGGGGAAAAAGGAAAAACAAACCTAAGATGAATTATGAGAAACTGAGCCGTGGCCTTCGCTACTATTATGACAAAAACATCATCCACAAGACGGCGGGGAAACGCTATGTGTACCGTTTTGTGTGTGACCTGCAGAGCCTCCTGGGGTACACGCCCGAGGAGCTGCACGCCATGCTGGACGTCAAGCCCGACGCGGATGAGTGATGGACACCAAGGGGCCGGAGAAACTCTGCTGAGACATTTCAAAGAACAACCACGTTGGTCGGACTCTTAATTTTTAATTGTTATTCTATTTTTAATTTTCCAGAACTCATTTTTTTACATTCAGGGGTGGGAGCTAAGTAAGCTGCAGCTATAATCAATTGTGCGCCGTTGGAGGAGGAGAGCCAGGACTTGTGGGGTGGGTGGGATGGGAAATTCTTGAGCGGATTTTCAGGAGAGAGACAAGGGCCTTCTTAGAAGCTTGAAGGATCTGGCTTAAGGGAGGAAGAGACTAACGTGTCCAATCATTTTAAAAAAAAAATCATCCACAAAAAAAATAATGTGTCTTGAGTTACGGACCTATTAGCAAAAGAAATTGATGCATCAGGAGTCATGAGACTAATAAAAGGCCATTAATTTCCTTTTGTTGTTAGGTCTGGGAGGGTGAAAAAGAGGGAGGTGGGGTAAAGCCTTTTTTTGGGGGATGCACTAAAAACCAAGGACTATTTACCTTTTATTCTACTTTCCAAACAAAGGTGGACTTCAGTGGGGAGGGACCAAAACTGTTTTTGTGTTAAAATTTATTCTATTAAATTTTGTGCCAGTATTTTTTTTTTTTTTCTTAAAAATCGTCTTAAGCTCTCAAGTGGTCTCAGTATCGCTGTACCATGCAATCTTGTTTTTATATGCTGGCTGAGGATTCTGTCACAGTGAAAGGAAACTGTTTATATAGACCCCACTGGAAAGACAAAGCGCTGTCCCTGAGATCGGGGATCCCAGATTCATGTGACTGATGTGTGGAGGAAAAAATAAGGCTGATTTGGGTACAAGGGAACTGTGCATGTGAATTTCACCTGTAAGTTTTTAAAAATTGTGATCACACCCTTCTACTTACTTGTCATTAGTGGATTCTCAGAGTCTGGACTTAACGTTGAGCTAAGCATTAAGTCTGCGAACTGAATGTATTTTGCAGCCCTGGTTTTGGACCACAGTAAATGTAGGAGCACTGTAGAAGTCATGGAAAGGGGATCGAAGGGGGAAGATGGACCTGGTTCTTTACTGGTTTTAGACCTGTAACGTACATGACTTGGAATAAAATCCGTATGCACGGGCATTACCCCTCAGGCCTTAGGAAATAAGTCCTGAATGCATGTCATTCCCAACTAACACTCTGTCCTTTCTCCTTTGTGTATTATTTCCCCAGCATCCCACATTTACTGCTTTCCCCCACTCTGTTGTTCAGTAGAGAGAGATGTACAGCTTTCTGATGGGTGAGTGAAAGAGTAACTACAGACATGACATGAGTTGGAGAGCGTCTGATAAAGCCATTTAGATGTCCTGAGTTGTAGGAGCCATGGAATGGGGAGCCTGTGAATAAAATGGGGCTTGGCTGTCTTTGGGAGAAGTGCAAGGCTTTCCTTTGAAGAGTTTAAGGCAGCTGGGTCGGGTGTCAGGTGAGACTGGGTGGGCAAGCACGGTGCATAGCGCAGATGCTGTGAGGGCCCCGTGCTTTGGATCCGTTATTCTGGCACAGGGTAAGTGAAGGGTTAGTAATTGCAGAGGAAGGAAGACTTGAAGGGATATAGGAACTATTAGGAAAGGAGCTGGGGTGTAGGAATAAGGTGGTCCATGGGATTCAAATCTACTTTTAGTTCTCCCAAAGTTGAACTACAAACATAATCAACTGGGGTGTTGTAAAGGGTCATCTGAAAATGGAGTTTGGGGAGAGAGGACCAACATCTGACCACTAAGGAAAAGCACCTCCTATAAGTAGGATCCCCCCCCGCCCCGCTTCCCCGGCTGTACAGGCGCCTGATTCAAAGGAAGGTGACGGAGGGATGGCTTTTCGGGCTTCAGTGAGGAAGGGGAAGAAATATTTAGGACGGGCTCCAGCTGAGAAACTGGAAGTACTAACTACCTTCTAGCGTAGCTTCAAGAAAGTGGATTGTTTTCTCCCAGGTCCTCTTGCAGACCCCGAACGATCAGGAACTTAGCTCTGTGATTCACGCGTTTCCTCCTACTGAGAAATCGGAGCGTCTGCTTGGAAAGCGAAGGCTGCATTCAGCCCAGCTGTGTATTTTGATCTTCTTCCGGATGCAGGTGCCTTAATGAAGCTCTCGAAATATTTTAGGAGCTGCTCAGGGAGTGTTAGGCAGAACTGTTTGGACTACATTGTTTTCTCTTAGATGATGTGATCTCTGTTGGGCACTGGCAAAGATGTGTGTGCGCCTGCGTGTGTGTGCATGCGTGTGCGTGTGCGTGTGCATGTGTGTGTGTGTTTGCAGACGTGCAAAACTGCAGCTGAGATAATCCCGGGGCTTTCTTGTGAAGTCTTTCCGCATTTCAGTGGTGGGCGAGAGTAGGACCAAGGCCGGGCATCGGTCACTGCTCGTTTGCCACCAGGCATAAAATCACTTTCTCAACTCATCAACAACCTTTCCTTGTACAATGATGCTGAGAACTCCCCCGTGTGAGTCCTGCCGTAATTCCCTAGCAGATAAGATGTAAGCAAGTGCTTCCTCATGCCCTTCAGCTGCTTGTTTGCTCAGATGCCCTTTCTCTCTCAGTGCACCGTTTTCAGTATTTGTAGATAGTGTATGAGTTCAGACAGCTTTGTCGATCTGGCCAGATGCTTTTTCTCCTTCTGTCCAAAGGCCAGAGACCATCCCAGGAAGAGTGGTGGGTGGTTTATACACTGGAAATGTAGCAGAATTGTTGGAGTTCTGCTTTTAAAAAAAAAAACAAAAAAAAAAACATGTTAACTTCAGAGGAAGGATGGGCAAATCTGGTTGAGCTGGGTGAAACTCTTATTTTCCTGGAGATGCCTTAACCTGTGTTGGTTTTGGCTGTAGGGTTCAGGGTCACTTTTGTTCCCTTCTGCAGTCAGTCAGGGGAGGGACTTCCCTACACAGAGCCCTGGTTTTGTGGCTTTGGGGATTGGAGGTAGCATTCAAAGATCAGATATGCTTTTCCTCACTTTGGAGACGAACACTCTGGGTTTTAGAGCATTAACCTGCCTAATCTTCATGGTGAAAATGACACCTTCTCTTTCCTAGTCATGCTGTGCATGCTGCTTTCTCTGTTGGGGTCTATATAAATGTGTTGAACTCTTATCTACATTCCAAAGAAGTTTCGAGGAACCATAAATATATGTATACATATACATATATAAAATATATAGATTAAAAGGAAATTATCTCTATCAGGAATACTGCCTCAGTTATTGAACTTTTTTTAGAATACTTTTTTTTTAAGCTCAGAAGTATAGGGGTGAAAAAGATGTTATATTGTGTTTGACTATTTTCCAACTTGTATTTTCATATAATTTATATTTTTTAAAAGCTGAAAATTTAAAAGCAAGATGAAAAAAAAAAGGAAAAGCAGGTGCTTTTTAAAACTCGGAACTGAGGTAGCTTAGAGATGTAGCGATGTAAGTTTCTATGTGTTTTTTTTTAAATGCAAAAAAATTTCTTCTGGGGAGTTTTTTGTTTGTTTATTTTAGGAGCTGGTGCTGGCACATCATCTTGCTGGAGAATTTTTTATATACTGTAGCCTGATTTCATATTGTACTTTAAACTGTGTGAGATTAAAAGCAAAGAAATTCATTCATAATGATGTGGGTTTGTCTTCAGTCTTTCCTGTCTGGTTCATGCGTGAAAGCGGGACAGATTAACCAACCAGAGACAAGCACAGGAAGGAACGCGACTCTGTCTTGCTGATCTCAACTTGCCCTACACCATTTCAGATAAAGATTTCCTAATAAAGTGAGAACTATAATAGGAATAGGTGGAAGTGTAATGTGACATCCCAGTTAGACATAGATGGTATCATCCTTTGTGGAATGTCCCCGGCCTCATCATACCGCATTTTGATCGCGCCTGGAGAACTAAGAGGCACATGAAGAAAATTTTTAATGACTCAGCAGATAAACATTTGATTTCCACTAGGTAAAGTTTCTGATATTAACACGGGGAGTTGAACATCTTTGGTCCATGCCCAGGAGCAGCATTCTTCTCCCTCCTTCTGACATTCATTTTGTCCTGTGCCAATGCGGACCCATCCCGTCCATCTCCGTGGCCCCAGCTCTTTCACTGGGGCGGAAAACTGGGAATGATAATATCCGTCCGAGCCCCCGGCAGCCAGTGTCATCAATCCGATCGTATTTACAGGTGCTTTGGGGAGGAGGGTTTAGGAACACATCCTGCGTGGTGCTTTTCTCTTGTTGTTGGAACTGCGGAAGGTGTATGTCTTTAAAACACCAGCATTTGCAACACAAATCCCAACTCACAGCTGGAAAGAGAATTTTTGCTGAATCGTTCACAAAGAGAGCTCTGTTTTTGGAAAATCGGTTTCTTCAGGCCTGGAGCCTGAGGTTTGCTGAGTGCCCGTTAAACACCGACTGTGTGGTCCAGTGGTCAGGGAGCTGGCCTGGCCGCGAGGAGGGCTCCGGTCTACAACCCAGTCAGGCCACCGCCACTCACTGGGGCACTGTGGGGAGATGGCTGGAGGTCCTTACATTTTTCAGTCTTCAGCTGCCAGCCTGGGCAAAGCCACAACTCCACAGCCAACCCGAGGCCACATCTAAGCTCTTCTCCCCCTGAATCCACAGGACACAGAGAATAGGTTCCTGCCTCAGTCTAGGATTTGGTCAGAGAACTTTCCTTCAGTGACAAGTTGCTGTTTATTCCCCCGAAGTATGTGATTCCATGCTGACCAGGTTAAAAGATACAAGATACACTGGAACGAAAACAGCTTAGGCCTCTCAAACTAGGAGCTAGAGTTTAGCTGGGGAACTCTCAGACACCTAGGCTTTGGTGCTCTCTTAATGACACTGCTGGGACCACCATATTGGAGTTGGGGTGGTGGAGAGACGGTATCTTCTAAAACTCCCTCCGGATTTGGGGGAACGGGATAAGGTGAGAAGGAGATGCAGGGAAAAGAGGAATCATTCAAAAGAAGCTGGTGGTCAAAATTCTACAGAGTTTGACAGGCTTTGGAGCGGTTGTAGGATAAAGCAATGGCCCAAGCCTAGTCTGGCTCCAGACTGCTATGGCTTTGGGGCACGCTATAGCACCCATGCTAAAAATAAATTAATAAATCATGACCAAAAATTGACCAAAAAGAGCTTACCTGTACAATGAAGTCTAACCATTTTAACCTGAAAAAGAAAGAGGATTGTGATTTGTACTTTGAGTGAAACAAGCCAGGCCGTGGAGACTGCAGGGTACACACAGGTTGACTGAGGACTGAGTCTATGCCACAGAGATGTTCAGTGTGGCCTTCACAGTGTTGGGACTCACTTCTGCAACTCAAGTGAACAGTGTCCGGCAGTAAGGCCATGGGGTGGTCTTGGAATCCTGTCATTCCTGTAAAGCAAACACCCCTGGACGCTGAGTGGAGGCTGCCCACTTCGAGATGCACGTCAATCTCCTGTTTTGTCTGCATGGCTCAGCTCCACACGTTTACATCCCTGCCTCACTGCTGTAGAATGTGAGTTTGTCAACCCCGTGAAGGTATCTCTCCACCTCCCGTGTTTACTTGGCATGAAACTTATTTTATTCTGGAAACCAGCAGTGGAAGAGAGCACAAGAGGTCATCAGGTTCATCAGAACCATCTGACTTCTAAACCCTTGTTGTCTCCATGACGCCACGTTGCCACCCAGGAGCTCTGAAAGGTCTCCTTTGATGATGCTGGCTGATGGCTCACCCTCCATGGAAGCCACAGCCCTGGTTACTAAGAGGGATGCTTCATGCACCGAGTGTGGAACAAGGACGGTCTTCTTTCAGTTAGGAAGCCTTTTCCACTCCCACAGCCCTTTCCAACCTCTGCTTCTCCCCAGCGCTGCTCTGGGTGGTGGTTTGTGGTGCAATTTCAGTTGTACAGAGGCCTTTCTCTAGCTCACATGTAGGGCTGCTTGACCCTCCGAGGACTGGCCTCTGCCCTTTGATGGGCTTACCACTCAGCACACTGCTGGTTATCCACTGCTCTTTGGGATTCCTCCCAGTTCCAGGAATCCTCTCCAGAAACCGCAAATATCAGAAGAGAAAAGTGCTTTCTTGGCTTCTCTTGCAATGAGGCAGGGATTTAAGAAAGTCTGATAAAAGCAGGTGTTGATTGACCAGTGAACATTTTAAAAGGCTTGAAATTGAGGGGAAAAAAATCCCATTTATTGGGAATTGAGAACTTCAAATTAGCTGGGAAAGGTGGCTCTGGCCTCTCTGCCCCTTGGTCATTGCCATTTCCTGTTTTACTGAATGCCCCAGCCCCTTTCGTTTTTTTTTCCATTTTCCTTGAAAATATTTCACCCTGGGAAAGCCGGTTTCATTCGATTGCCCGGGGTCCCTCAATGTGCTGATGCCCAAGGTAATGACAGGGACCCATCTGCCCAGAGCAGCGCTGGGGACTCAACAGTGGCCAGCTCTCACCAGCTGCCGGGCAGTCCCCAGAGCCTTGGTGAGTTGCTAGTCCTGTGCTTAATCTCATTTTTTTTTTTTTTTTTTTTTTTTTTGCGGTACGTGGGCCTCTCACTGTTGTGGCCTCTCCCGTTGCGGAGCACAGGCTCCGGACGCGCAGGCTCAGCGGCCGTGGCTCACGGGCCCAGCCGCTCCGCAGCATGTGGGATCCTCCCGGACCGGGGCACGAACCCATGTCCCCTGCATCAGCAGGCAGACTCTCACCCACTGCGCCACCAGGGAAGCCCCCCTGTGCTCAATCTCTTATCCTGCCATCCAGGCTCTAGTGGGCTCTCGGCCATAGCATCTTTCAGAACTTTGATGTCAGGTTGGCTCTGGTCTCTCCACATGATAGCATGTGAGGGGCAAGGAGGTTTTCAGTAGCCACTTGTGAGAGCTGCCGGGGTCAGGAGAATGCCACCACCTTCTCCCTGCCCATTCTACACTGTCCGCTCAAGACATTGGCCCTGGGCAGGAACAGGCAAATCCTGAAATTTCATTCTTGACTCTAATGCCCTTTCCTCCCAGCCCCAAACTGCTTCCTCTACTCATTAAATCTCATCCACTTTCCAGGCAAAAAAACATCCTGGCATAAAATTGATTAATTCAGAATTGATCATGACAATAATTTCTATTAGTTCTGATGGATTCCAACAGTCTGCTAAATGCCAGTGTTCAGGTTGGATCCTGGGGTGGTGGAAGGCTTATATCACTGGAATCATTCCTTTGATGTGCACCTCAGCTCTCTGGGGCCAGTATCCTGCACTTTCTCATCCCGAGTCTCCTCAGGGTGCACCGTGGGGAGTGGCTGCAGCCTGATGGCTGCTAGAAGGCAGGTATTCTTTCCTTCCTGAGTTCCCTCAGGGCTCTCCAGCTCACATCCATTGCACTGCTGGCCGCAATCGCTGATGACTGCAACATCCTTTGTTTACCGACCTGGCAGGAAAGATTCCATTTCTCAGTCTGGAAGTGGTTCTGTGGAAACAGCACAGGGTGCGACGGAGTCATGGTGACAGGCGAGGAGGGGAGAATGGGGAGGAGGTCATTCAAGCCCTTGTGAGCCAGGTGAGAGTAAGGCGGGACCCTGAGGATCTTCCCACAGGCTAAGTCACATGGCCCGATCTGTGCTTAGAAGGACTATTCTGCCTGTAGAGCAGAACAGATCAGAGGGGACAAGGATGGAGGAAGAGAGACCAGCTGGAAAACGATTTCATTTGAAGCCTGCCAGAGTGTCAGCCGTGAGCAGATGAGCAGGGTGCTCAGGTGACAGAATCCCTGGGACTGGGTGGGTGGTGGGCTGCTGTGCGAGCACGGGGATTTGGGTGGTACCCAGAGATGACTATGGCAGTCCTTGTGCTCGGTCACCATATCCCCAGTGCATGGATGTTAGATCTGGAAAGAACTTTAGAGATAAATCCAGTCCTCTCATCGTGTAGGTGAAGGGGGTTTGGGTTACTGGTCTGAGGTCCCGTAGCTAACTGGTGACAGAGGCACAATTAGGTCTTAGCTCTGCTGACTCCAAGGCCAATCCTTTGTATCCCGTGAAGGTTGAGGGCTTGTCCCTCCAGCACAGGCAAGAAAGAGTCCACCTCTTCCTTTCCTCCCTCCCTCCCTTCCTTCTTTCCTTCCTACCCTCCCTTCCTTCTGAGAACAAGAGCTATTTAGCTTACAAGTGGGTGTGACAGGCCTCCCCGGGTGATGACATAGGCTGTCTCCTCTCATCAGGGTGCTGATCTCCATGGAGCCCTGGGCACCCGCCTCCACCCCAGGCTGAAATTGAAGAGAAAGAGGAGGTGTTGGTTTCTCTGCTCCAGTGGTCACTCCTCAGCCCGCCGGGAGCTGTCTCAGCCCCCCTTGCTTTGCAATCGCTGAGCATTATTCCCAGAATGCCATTTGGTGCGGAAGAAAGAGCAGGGGTCTGACCAGCTCTGTGACGTCTTCCCTTACTACCAGGCCACCTTACCATCTCTATATCTTGGTCTCACACCGCTTCTCTGAGACTGACAGGCTCCTGCTTTTTTTTTTTTTTTTAAAATCTCTCTATTGTGCCAGTTCTTGGTGACGTCTCCTCTTTCTCTCACCCATTCCCTTTATTCTCCACCTGAGTTTCCTCTCTTTGTCTCTCTTATCTTATATATCTAGAGAGGAAATGTCATAGGCTGGAGAGAAAAGGCAGTGACTTTTAAGAGTAGGGACTCTGAGGCTAAACTGCATGGTGTTAAGTCCTAGCCCTGCTGCTTTGGGGCTGTGTGACTTTGGGCAAGTTAATGAACCTCTCTGTGTCTCGATTTCTTCATCCATGAAATAAGGATAATAGTATCAACGGCACAGGATTGGTACGTGATTGCCATTTAATATGTGCTGACGCTTGACACATAGTAAGTGTTATGTAAGGGAACCCAGTAGTAAATGAGAAACTACAGCTCGAGAAAGTCTTTTTCTCCCTTTTGGGAGAATGGTTTTCTCCCCTGGATTCCTGGGACAAGGAGAAGACTTCGGCATTCAGGGTAAGGGCTCTGAAGGGGCTGTCTGCAGAGTCAGGTGTGTCTGCTCTGCCCTCCCAGGCCTCAGGACGGAAGGTTCTAGTGCCAAGGCCCCCCTGCCTGGCACGGCCAGCTTGCTGTCGCAGCTGCAGGTGGGCAGAGCACTGGCTCCAGGCTTGGAAAGGCGGACGCTGTTCTGGCCAGCTCCAGGACTCAGCGTTTTCCACTACTCTTCTCTCTGTTTGTGTTCCTCTTTGGGCTCCCCCCGCCCAGCGGGGGCTTCTGAATGACGTCCAACAGCAACGCTGGGCCGGCTCCAAGGCCTCCCCGTCTCCTCCCGTCGGCAGGCGGAGGACCCCGGGCCTGGTGGCCCCTGCACAGGGCTCTCTCGCTCACAAAGTGCCATTGTACGGGTTGGTCTGCGGGAGACAAATGATTTTGAAATTTCAAAATCAACAGCAAGTTATTTTTATCCACGGAAGGGCTGAAATGCCTTTATTTTCCATCTTGGAAAACAAACCTTAAGGGATCACTGTGCTGCAGAGAGCATCTCCATTTGCCCTGGGATTCAAGCATTTGCCAGGGAGGCTTTTGAAAGAGCGGGGCTCAGAAAAGATGAAGTCGAGAACACCAGGACGTCGGGGCCCACGTGACCCTCCCAGGATGGGGGTCTGCTGGGCTTGGCCCCAAACCTATGGCTGGTGTGGCCTCCAAGCCCTCGAGCTTTGCTCCTGCCGATGCCTGAGCACTGACGTTGCTTCTTCTTGTGCCCGCACCCCACCGACCCGCCCAGCTCTTCACGGCCTGCTTCTCTCACCCAGGCCCTCAGCCTTCAGTGAGGGGCAACTCAGGACTATCGTGTCCACTTCTTCTGGAGCAGGGGTCTCGTGGGGGAGTGCACACTCCAGGGATCGCACAGAATAAGACATGGACTATGGAAGGACTTTGATTCCTATTTCTTTTCACTCTGAAAATAAGAGACACACTTTTATTTACTACTAAGGAATATGCTTATCCACCTCGGTGCCTTTGTTCAGCCTTCTCTGGCTTCTCTGCATGCACTCAAAACTCTGCAGGCCAGGGTGGGATCATGCAACATAGAAGGGGGTCTACACTGCTGCCCCTGTTTCAGCAAATTATGGTGTTTTAAGGTTTACATGTACGCAACGAGTAGATTTACAACCCAGAATATCTAATTTTAACCAAACGATCCTCACAACATGGACAAGGGGCTTAAAATGTTTCCTGCAATGAAACTGGATTGTAGACAATAGGAACAATTCAGGCACACCAAGGCAAGAAAAAAAAAGCCGGATTACTTCTTCAACCCGTGGAACAAATTACTTGTCATCCGTATAGGGAGGTTAAGACAGCAATGATTTAATTACATTTGGCCCAAAAAAGTTTCCAAATTACCAACAGTATATTAAATATAGACTTACATTCATTGTCGTCAATAAGCATCAGTGCCCCGGGCACTAATATTATTATCAATCAATGCGAATAGATATTAGCTAGTGCATCTAATCTACAAATAAATATGCATCTATTGGAAGTGGTGCTTGAAGATATTTACTGATGGGGATATAGGGCCAGAAAAATTTTGAGATGACTGCCCTAAAAGAATATTTTCTGTGAGCCAGCAACTTTTCTGCTTATGATGAAAAAAGCTCATTTGCAATCAGTTAAAATCAGAGTTTAAATCCTGACTCCATCACTCAATAAGCTACTCAATATCTTTGCATCTCAGTTCCCACAAAATCACAATAATAACAATTACCTCATAGGTCCATTTTGAGGATCGATATAATAATTCATGTTAAGTGCATAGAACAGTACTTAACATACAGGAAGCGCTCCTTCCCCCTTTCTCATTCTCCTCTTGCTTCTGCTGGGACCGGGGAAGGTCAGGCAGTTCAAAATGGAATGGAGCTCACTCTCTCCAAAATCCCACTCTGACCCTCAGGGAGCATTCCCTCGTGACCGAGAAGGTGAGCCTGTGCTTTTCAACACAGGGCTGGCTGCTCTTGGCTGTAAGAGGAAAGAAGATTTGAGTGTGTATGTGTTTAAAAACCAGCCTGGGTAGGCCTTCCTGGTGGCTTTCTAACAAGTGTACAATAAATGGCCCTGTGTTGGTTTTCGTTGGCTTCCCAGCAGACCATTTTTCCACGTCAGAAGGTAGAACCCCGCAGTGCTACAATTGGCAATAATTAGTCCCCACCATGACACAGATCAGCCAAAGATCTCAGACATGAATGAGCCTTCACTCACTCATGGGGGGAAACAAGGAAGCCCACACCCAGCCTGGGGCCTGGCCTCTGGCAGAGGGTCTGGCACCGCCCAGCTCTGTTACGGAAGAAGCAGGGTGAGGGGCCGTGATGGGCGGTGGGGCTCAGTCCTTCTGGTCCGTCTCCCCGGCTCCCATTTTGCACATGAGGATTCAAGATGAAGGACTGGTGAAGCCATCAGAGTGTGAGAGCCATCATCTTCCTCTCTGCCAACTGTCACCCGTGACTGTTGCTCCAGCTAGGATTTGGATGATCTCGTAAAAGCCACGTGCCAGCTTGGAGAGAACATCGACCCACGTGTACACACGGATGCCCTTTACCCCTCAGACCCCCCTTCTAAACAGAGCTTCAGGTTCAAGTCTGAATCTCAGGTCCTCCACCCCGTTGTAATTGGACCTGGCAGAGCTTTGTGGGGAGTCAGGAACTCCATTTCAGAGTCTACCAGAACACTCCGTGAACGTTTCGTTCACAGTTCTAAGCTGGGAGATGCAAGAAAAAGCAAATGAGGTTGTTAAAGCCTAACGTTCAAAGTATGTTGTATCGATAGATACGGGAAGAGATTCACTTCGCAAAGAAACGGACTCCAGCAAAAAGTGGAGGGAGCTGGTGTGACCTGAGGGGTCGACACGGAGACTGCTCTGGCCCGTTGCTCTCTGGGTGACCTCACCGGTGAGCTCTCCTGCAGTCCATTCCAGACAGGTGACCAAGCTGTGAGTCAGGCTTGCCTGGGCAGGAGGCAGCTGGTACAGAGAATACACCTATTCCCGTAACCTGACAGCCTTGACCCCTTGGCCTCGGAGGGGTTACTCCATCTGGGGACAAAGCAGCCTTTGTCCTTATAAGCTGCCCACAAGTTGTAAGGAGGGGACGGAGCTTCCTTCCCTCTCCTTCCACCTGCCATGTAGGGTGTAGAGCTCGTGGATATTCTCCGAGCCACCCACTTCTCTTTTTTTCTCAGGCCAGACTTCCTTGAGTTTCAGATGAACTATGCCTGATTTGTGACTCTCCCTTCACCAATAATTTGCTTTGCCTTTTTAAGAGTGAACTCCCAGAGTCCAGTGTGGCAATTCCTAAGCCTGTAGACAGTGATAAATTTCTGGGACTTTTCCATCCTGCCCAGTACTCTTTACTTTCTGAATTTCAAAAATCCATCTAGGGGCTTAATTCTCTTAAAATCAAAACATGGACTTCAGAGGTATGCCGCCCTAAGGTCAACTCGGGGGACCTTTGACACATTACAACCTGTTTGAAGCACCATTTCTTCTTTTGCAAATAGGATAATATGATCAAATGGAATAATGTAATAAAGTGGCTTTTAAAGGACCTGATATATAGCAAATGCCCAATAAGTGTTAGTTTCCTCTCAGTCATCCATTCTATGAGGTAGAGAATCCCCTGAAAATACTTTCATTCTTTTTAAATATTAATTTTACATATTTTCTAAAAGGTTGCATATTTATTGAAAATTTAGATAACACTGAAAAATATTCAGGAGGTAATTTACAAAACACCTTTAGTCTTCCCTATTGAAATTTTGGTATAAATTCTCTCAGAATTTATAGATATGCATGTATATTTGATACTAAATATGCTTTTTTACTCAGGTAAAATTTACATACAGCGACGTGCTCAGATCTTAATTGTTCCATTTGACAAATCTGTGTAAAGCAGCATATCCAGAAAGTTCCCACCCTGTAGGCATTTGCTATTCTAATTTCTATTACCATAAGTTAGTTTTGCCAGTTTTTGAACTTCATAATTCATGGGGCATTGGATGGAGTACTGAGAAAGGTTTTGCATCAGTCCTGGAACAAATTTAGCCCTAGACTAAATACTGTTGTACTTCTGCCTAATAAAGCTGAAAAGCACGGCTCAACAGGGTCAAACTATTTCCAAGGAACTGAGCTCAAGAATATTTTTAGGCATACAAAAATATCCAGCAAATCCACAAGGTCTGGCATTCAATAAAAATTACCAGGCATACAAAGGCACAAGAAAATATGACCCAAAGTGAGGGGGGAAAAAATCAGATGGTTGGATATTTCCCAGAAATGACACAGGTATTAGAATTAGTCCACAAAGATATCAAAAGAGAGTAACAATTTCACATGTTCAAAGAGTTATGAGAACATGATACGTAGAGATATGGAACATATTAAAAAATGACCCAAGTCAAGCTTCTAGAGATGAAGGCTGTAATGTATGAGATGAAAGATCTGCATGAGACTGATGACAGGTTTAACAATGCAGAAGAAAAAAATAGTGAACTTGAAGTCATAGCAATAAAAAATATGTGAAATTAAGTACATAGGAAAGAAAGACTGAAAAGAAAATGAGCAGAATGTCAGTGAGCTGTGGGACAAATGTAAATGCCTGAATAAACATGTAATCAGAGTCCCCAGAGGGGCAGGAAGTGTGATAGAAAAAAATACATGAAGACGAATTAATGGCTGAAATTGTTCCAAATTTGATTAAAACTATCAACACACAGATGGAAGACGCAGAAGTCCAACAAACTCCAAGCACGTGAAAATTGAAAAAAAAAAAATACAGCAAAACATCAGAATCAAATTGTTTAAAACCAGAAACAAAAGAAACCTTAAAAGTAACTAGTGAAGAAAGACACATTATATACAGAAGACAAAAAGCAAGAATAGCAGCAGATTTCTCATCAAAAGCACTGCAAGCAAGAACACAGTGTACAAGAGCTTTAATGTACTGAAAGAAAAATGTCAGTCAACCTAGAACTCTATACTTAATGAAAATATCTTTTGAAAACAAAAGCAAAACAATGACTTTTTCAGAAATAAAATACTGAAGGATTTTTAATCACCAGCAGAACTGCACTCTAAGAAATCACAGAGAATATTCTTCAAGCAGAAGGAAAATAATACTAAGTGGAAATCTGGGTCTACACAGTGGCATTAAGAGCCTAGAAATGATAATTATGTGGAGAAATAGAAAATACGTTTTTTTCTTATTATTTAAATCTCTTTGACTTATTTACTTAAGAAAATTGATCGTTGGAAGCAGCATAAGAGCCGTGTAATGTGGGGCTCATTACATGTGTAGAAATAAAATGTGTGACAACAGTAGTCAAAATTCAGGAGTCAGAGAATGGAAGTACGTTGTTGTAAAATTCTTTTAATATATGTAAGGTGGTATAATATTACTTGAAGGCTGATTGCAATAAGTTAAATCATAGTTTATGAACACTAAATCAACCATTAAAATAATACAAAAAAAGAGATCAAATGGAATAATAAAAAATATGCAATTAATCCAAAAGAGAGCATAAAGAGAGGGGAAAGGGAACAAAAAATAGAACGAATAATAATTTTAAAAAAGCCAGCTGGTAAATTTTAAATCACCATATTCACCAAATATATAATCACACTAAGTAGAAATAGTTTAATTACCCCTGATAAAAGGCAGAGCCATCATACTGATACAGAGAAAGCCCCACCTGTATGTTCCCTATAGGAATATACATCAGACATAAAGATACAAACAGGTTAAAATTGAAATGAAAAGTGATATACGATGTTAATAATAGTCAAAATTAAGTCAGAATGGCTATATTAATATCAGAAAAAGTAGATTTTAGAACAAAAAATACTACCAGGGATAACGAGGGTCACTTAATAATGATATAGTGGTCAATTCACCAAGAAGATATAACAATCCTAAATGTTTATGTAACAAATAACTGAGTTTCATTATACGTGAGACAAAAAGTGACGAGCTGAGAGCAGAAACAAACAACTCCACACTTAAAGCCAGAGATTTTAATAATTGATAGAAAATGTAGAAGCAAGGTAAGTATCTAGAAGATTTGAACAACACTGTTAATCAAATTGACTTAATTGACAGTTTTAGAACACTACACCCAACAACAGCAGAATACATTCTCAAGAATCAATGAAACATTTACCAAGAGGGACCATGTGTTATAATAAAACAAATCCTAATAAATTTAAAAGGAGTCAAGTCATAGAAAATCAGTTCTATAACCACATGGAATTAAATTATAAATTAGTATCAGGAAGATAGCTGGAAAGCCTCTAAGTAGTTCAAGCTAATCTTCATAAATAACTCATGGATCATACATAAATCCAGAGAGAAATTGTAAAGTATGTTAAACTGAAAGAAAATGGAAACACAACACTGAAATAAGTGGATTCAAGTAATACTTAGGGGGACA
The DNA here is from genome assembly GCF_951394435.1 of Stenella coeruleoalba. Lineage (NCBI taxonomy): Eukaryota > Metazoa > Chordata > Mammalia > Artiodactyla > Delphinidae > Stenella > Stenella coeruleoalba. The sequence goes on along the minus strand of NC_137154.1, from coordinate 102,727,320 downwards.
TCTATAGCCCCAAATGCCTTATATTAGAAAAGAAAAAAAGGTCTAAATCAATGAATTCAACTTCCCACTTAATAAACTAGAAAAGGAAAAGCAAATAAAAACTAAAGAAAGTAAAAGACACAGAAAGAACAGAACCACAACCAATGAATTAGAAAACAGAAAAGCAATAGAGAGAATCAGTGAAATCAAAAGGTGATCATTAAAATCAATAACCCTCTAGCTAGACCGATGAGAAAAAATAAAGAGAGAAAACACAATTTACTAATATCGGGAATGAGAGAGGTGGCATAACTAGTTTCTAAAGATATTAAATATAATAAGGGATAAAATAGTACACATGGCATGATTCCATTTATATGAAATTACAGAAAAAGGAAAATTATTCAGTATGGAGAGAAAACAGCTCAGTAGTTACTCGGGATGAGGGTGGAGAGAGGAATGGATTTCAAAGGGGCCACAAAGGAAATTTTGGAGTTGATTAAATATTCGTTATTTTGATTTTGGTGATGGCTTCATGGGTGTGTATATATATATATATTTCAAAGTACATCAAATTGTACACTTTATATGTGTGCAGTTTAGTGCACTGTAATTTTACCTCAATAAAGTTTCTTTGTGATGCTGTCAGAGGCTGGTTAGTTCATTTGGTTGATGTCCAGTGTCAATGAGGCCAAGACCATAAGCTTGAGTCCAGTCATAGGCCAGTTAACTTCTATTTCCAATAGCAGCAAAATGTACCTCTTTTTCCTAAATTTTAAGGTCATTGAATCTGAGTGTGGATGGCTCAGGGAAACCCACAACCAGTACAAGGGAAAAAATAATTTCTCCAAGTAAATTGTTTACGTATAGGCAATGGACCTTAGCAAACCTTTGGGTTTATAACGAAGAGCACTACAGTTTCTTTTTTCTAAAAATGATTTCTAACTAATCCTAGTTAGTTCTGAATTTTACTTTATCCCTTAACACTAGATCTAAACATTATGACTAAAGATCTAAATAATTGTCACTTACACGTGTAAACTTATATTTTCATATCATTTCTTTGCATCTAAATATCTGTTCTCTTTCTTTTCTTTAAATAAAATGTAAGTAGATTCATGGAGGTATAATTGGCATGTAATAAACTGTACAAATTAAAATGTACAATTTTACAGGGTTTGACAATTTGTGAAACCACCACCACATTAAGGCTAATGAATATGTCCATCACCCCTGTTTCCTCAAGCCCTATGTAATACCTTCCTCCTACACAATCCTTCACCCCATCTCCTATCCTCAGGCAACCACCGATCTGTTTCCTATCACTGCAGATTACTTTACATTTTCTAGAATTTTGTATAAGTGGAATCATATACTATGTAATTTGGGGGGGGGGATCTGGCTCCTTTCTAGCAGTATAATAATTTTGAGATTCCCTTACACTGTTGCAATTCATTCCTTTCCATTGCTGAGTGGTATTCCATTGTATAGATGTACCACAACTTACTTATCCACTCATTTGCTGACGTATAATTAGGTTGTTTACAAGTTTTGGCTGTTACAAAATTCATTATGTTAGCTTTTCTGTTCAGGTCTATGATTCCTCTGGGTTAATTTCTGTGTATGGTCGAACATAGTTCAAACAAGCAGGCACATAAGCAATTGTTGTACTACCACTAACATTTGTTGAAAAGATTTATCCAAACAATTCCAGCTTATTTGTCAAAAATGAATTGAATAAATACATATGAGCCTATTTCTGAACCCTCCATTCTATTCCATTGATCTTCATGTCTATTTTATCTACCAAAACCAAACTATCTTGATTTTTGTAGTTTTATCATAAACTTTGACAGTATCAATAAACAGCTAAGACCTCCAACTTTTGGGTTTATTTTTTTAAATAAAAGTTACTTTGATCCTTTGTATTTCCATATAAACCTTAGAATCCCCTTGTCAATTTCTACAACAGAGCCTGATAGAATTTTGGTTGATATTGCATTGAATATATAGATCAATTTGGGAAGAACTACTATCTTTACAATATTTAGTCTTCCTACTTATACGCATGGTATACCTTACCATTTATTTGGTCTTCTTTAATATTTCTCAGGAATATTTTATTCTTTCAGTGTAAAGTCCTGGGCCTCTTTTATTAGATTTAATATTAAATATTTTATATTTGGAGGCAAAACTACAAATGGAACTTATACATTTTTGTTTTCCATTGTATGTTGCTAGTGTGTAAGGATAACATTAATTTTTATATGTTAATTTTGTATCTTGTAACCATGCTAAATCCATTTATTAGTTCTAATAGTTGTTCTGTAGATCCCCTCAGATTTTATTTTCACTAAAAAAATCATATCATTTGCAAACAGGGACAGTTTTACTTCTTTTCCAATAAGTATGTCTTTTATTTCCTTTTTTTTTTTTTTTTTTTTTTGCCTTATTGCAATATTTAGGGTCATTGATGATTCTGGGATGTAGTTTGCATAATCAAGAGTGAGATGGGCTCTCACTAATATTTTGAAATCCCTTCATCCCCTGACTTGTATTCAATATACCATCAAATAAGTCAAATCAGTGATAAAAATTAATCTCTCATACCTAGAAATAGATTTAATGTCATGATGGACAAATATCATGTATATGCCAAGAATATAGTAATGGAGTGTATAGTATGTGATATAATTTCCATGCTATTTTATGAATTTGAAGGTACTTTTGTATCTTACACATAAGTGAACAAAACACAGTAAACAAAAAAATCCCAGGGAAGTCACAAGTTTGGTGTTTTAAAAATCCAGCTTCTGATGGCAGTGTAGGTTTCCATAACATGCAATGGGAAATAACCACTGAGTGATAATATCTTGTGTAATGAGGAAGAGCTTATGATCCAACTCAGTCTGGAAAATTCACCCCAAACTGTAAACTTCCAGCTCTGAGTTGCAGTGCAAATATCATAGACAAGTAGTCACAGCAGGCGTGCTTGTAGTGACTAGAGAAGAGTTACATTTCCAGCGTTTTCTCATATTTGTGAGGTACCTTGTAAATATAGAAATAGTCAACTGTACCTTGGGGCACTTACCAAAGACCTTTTGCAGTTAGTAAGGACTTATTCAAAGAAATGACCATCCTGACATTCACTAGTAATGATTATCATGGGACACAGAAGCAGCTCAGTGACAGTGAAAAAAGGGAAACAGAGTTAGGGAGCTGAGGTTTCCCTTTGCCAGGAGGCAAAGTTGGGTAACAATTGCCAATACAATCTGTGGCTCTGTTGTCATTTGGAAAGGTGTTTGTGTGTCTCTGTATAGTTAATTCCATAATTTGAGTGTAACTTTTTTGGTAACTAATTCTTTTTGTTAGCTTTTACACATCACGAACAAAAGTACTAGCTCTTACCACTTGACAAAGTTGGTCCTATGGGATGGATACTCGCTCTCAAGATCAATGGTTAGGGAGGGATACCTGTTGAGTGTTCCACCCTTCTCACATTCCCAACCATTATACCATTTTCCACACTACATTAATTCGAATAACATCTTTGGAATTTTGGGTCATAAAACTTAGCTCTTATTTCCCCATAAAATCAGAATAGTAGTAGTTAGTATTTTTTTATTATTATTTTATTTTATTTTATTTTATTATTTATTTATTTATTTATTTTTTGCGGTACGCGGGCCTCTCACTGTTGTGGCCTCTCCCGTGCGGAGCACAGGCTCCGGATGCGCAGGCTCAGCGGCCATGGCTAACGGGCCCAGCCGCTCCGTGGCATGTGGGATCTTCCCGGACCGGGGCACGAACCCGTGTCCCCTGCATCGGCAGGCGGACTCCCAACCACTGCGCCACCAGGGAAGCCCAGTAGTTAGTATTTTGAAGAAACTCTGGCTGTAGGCAAAGCAATGTGCTAAATACTTTGCATGCTTATTTTAAAATAATAGTACCCATCTTGTAGGGCTGCTATGAAGACTAAAATAGATGCTATATATAAAAAACAGGGAATGCCCTGAAGGCCCAGTGGTTAGGACTCGGTGCTTTCACTGTTCCCCTGGTCCGGGAGCTATGATCCCACAAGCCACGCGGCAAGGCCAACAAAACAAAACAAAAAGCGCTGTGACCAGTTCTTTAAAAGACAAACAAGCGAACAAATAAATAACAAAATTCAACTCCTGGTACAAAATGAATGTTAAGTAAGTGACCAAGTATTAATTAACAATATTGATCTACTACTGCTACTACTAGGTGTTATTTTACCAGATCGACTTGATAGTTATTGGAATTGTTGACCATTTTATCACAGTTACCTGCAACACTGATATTTATCTTTACACATACAACTTTGCAACTATCTCCTAATTCCTTAAGGCCAAACTCTTAGAAGTGGAACTACTTTCGAGACTCATTTAATTTGCAAGTAACAGGAGGCATCTTGAGCTCTCTGAAGGAAAACACCTATTTCATGGACTCAGTGATGAGCCTCTGTGACCATCAGGAAGGCAGCTGGAACTGTGAAGTTTCCAGAACCAGGGACTGAAAAGTCATCAGGACCTCCTATCCATCTCTTCTTTTCCCCTCTGTATTTCTTCTGTAGCATTCTCTCTCCTCTTGACAGGAAACACGACTTTGGGAAAGTTCCAGAGCTTAGAAGACATAGACCCTGCCACACAACAAGAGGCCAAATCTCTTTTCCTCTGTCACAATTTAAAACTCCCAGGAAAAGGGCTCTGCTTCATGGGTCACATGCTTACCCCTGACCATTAGCTCCGGCTGTGGGGAAAGACACCCTCTTGCTGGGAGCTCCACTTGGGGTAGGGCGAGCGGGGGTCCAGAGAGCAGTGTCTGGGCAGGCAACTCAGTGTTTCCACTCTCCTGGGTCAAAGTTTATGTATGTGACAATTTTAGTTCCTTCAAATGGCCTACATTTCCATAAATGGTATATAAGCGCAACACTTTCTAAATCAAATTAATAGAACAAAATAATGCCATTTGCAGCAACATGGATGGACCTGGAGATTGTCATGCTAAGTGAAGTAAGTCACTCAGAGAAAGATGAATATCATATGATATCACTCATATGTGGATTCTAATTTAAAAAGTGATACAAATGAGCTTATTTATCAAACAGAAACAGACTTACGAATTTCAAAAACAAACTTATGGTTACCAAAGGGGAAACATGGGGCGGGGGAGGGATACATTAGTAGCTTAGGGATGAACATACACACACTATTATATATAAGATAGATAACCAACAAGAACCCAGCGTATAGCACAGGGAACTCTACTCAATATCCTGTAATAACCTGTGTGGGTGAAGAATCTGATGAAGAATGGATGTATGCATACGTATAACTGAATCACTTTGCTGTACGCCCGAAACTAACACAACATTGTAAAACAACTCTACTCCGATGAAATAAAATTTTTAAATGTGGGCCATAAAAATAAGTTAATAAATAAATGAACAACTCTCTTGTCTGTTCCACTACATCCAAGCTTTGCAAATGTAACGTTCAGCTTAGGTAAATGAAATATTGGAGAGACAGAATCTCACGTTATGCTTTTTACCTACCGTGGAGCGTGTCTCCTGTGTCTTCAACTCATTTCTGCACTCCTTTACTGGAGTCTCCTTTTCTTCTGTCCCTGATTTTGGGGGGTCTCAAGGATCTGGGCTCAGCGTTCAGGGCGTGCCTCCTCTCAGGGAGCTCACCAACTTTCGTGATGTCATTTAGTACTTTTGTAATAATGATCTTCAATATCTACAGCCCCTTGCTAACTGCTCTTCTATTCTATCCTTAGAACTAGAAGTCTTATAATATTTATGGCCAGAAACAGAGATATCAACCTGGACTTCTGCATTTCCCTCCTTCGCTGTATCCAATCTTTTGCCAAGGTTTTGGCCGTACGCATAAGCATCTTTTTTTTCTGATCTGTCCACCGTCTATCTCTGTTATTCAATCCACGTGAAGGCAATGAATGGCAGATCGTCAGCCCCCAAGTTTAAATTTTACGATTTAAGGCACACACGAAGACAGACTATATCTTTCAGTCCCAATTCCAAAGTCTCTGAGTGGGTCACGTTCCTATTTCTGAACAAATGACATACAGCCGGGGGTCAGGGTCATGCAGCAGAAATATGAGAGGTTATCAGCCCTATGGATGGCGAGTGTTGTTCCCAAAAAAGAGGGTCTGGGAGGAAAAAACTCTATCGTTGGCCTTTACACGAGTCATTGAAACATCATGGAAAGGGCTTTAAGCGTTGTCTGAAGTCAGAATTTGGGATATAGTCTGCATACTGTTGCTGAACTTCAGGTTCAAATATGGGTTCCCTAAGTAAATAAAGCTTAATATTAGGCTGGAAATTTTCATATAACTATTTCATGGAAAAAAATCCTGAAAAGTGCAAAGAAAGGCATCTTCCTGGCTTTCATTTAAGTAGAAAAATCACAGCACCAGCCATCAGCAGCCTTTTCAGACCCTCATTTTTCATCATCTAGACATGCAGTATGTAATTCCCCTGATGTCAGGGTTTGTGGCTTCCAAATCCCTGCTGCTCCACGCCACGGGGGTGACATCAGCATTCTGGGTTTTCCCAGATGTGAGCCCAGAGGCTCTTTGTACCCTTAATACGTGTTATTTTCAGATAAGAAAGTGTAAGCAGACAGGAAGAGGAGACTTCCCTATTATAATATTGTCCCTACTGCCCTAATGACCAAAATTCAACTCAAAGAAAAAAAGAATAAACTCAAGGAGAGAGTCACCCTTTTGGCTGTTCAGTATTTAGGCATATCTATTAAGTATTCCCGGGTGGAGAACGCCCTCACCTCCCACGTTCTGTACTACATTCATGAACGATTTTTTTTTTCATCCAGGGATTTGCTATACCGTCTCATGCCTTTGGGTTTATGCAACTGTCACCTTTGGCTTTTCTGTGGAGGTAAAGTTTACTTGTTTGCCAAAGTCCAGCTCAAATATCTCCTGTTCTTTGGAGTCTTCCCCCACCCCCCACTTTTCCTTCTCCTCCACTTCTGCTGATATAGCTGTTCCTTCTTTTTTTATTCTTTTTAATTTTTTATTCATTTAGCTATTTCTGGCTGCGTTGGGTCTTCGTTGCTGTGCGCGGGCTTTCTCTAGTTACGGCGAGTGGGGGCTACTCTTCCTTGCGGTGCGCGGGCTTCTCACTGCAGTGGCTTCTCTTGTTGCAGAGCACAGGCTCTAGGCACATGGGCTTCAGTAGTTTTGGCACACAGGCTCAGTAGTTGTGGCACACGGGCTTAGTTGCTCCATGGCATGTGGGATCTTCCTGGACCAGGGCTCGAACCCGTGTCCCCTGCATTGGCAGACCGATTCTTAACCAGGGAAGTCCCAGCTGTTCCTTCTTAAGTGAACCTGTTATACGTTGGCTCCTCTCTCTTCAGCAACATTTAACAAATAGGTTGAATACCTATTTGGTGCCAAGTATGAGTCTTTGACTTGTATAGATTGAAAATATAGGATGAAAAGGCATATGTCTTGACTACAAGTATCATTTAATTTCATGGAGAGACAAAAAAGAAAAACACCATATAACATGATTGAGAGTTATAATGTGTGTATAGGGGAAGGGATAGGCAATCATCTTCTCTGCTCCTGGTACTGCTCTTGGTGCTGCCTTAAATGTGGAAGGAGGTCCATTAGCCTAACACTCTGAGCCTTTCTCTGATCCTTACTTGCTCTGCTCCAGGGAGTGATGTGTTTGATTGGTAAATTTTGAAAGAAGAGATTAATCCTGCTCATAGCAGATTCATATTCTCTTCTGTTAGGGCATCCCATAAATCTTCCAGTGGGGAAGTCTGACTCCGTCCATCTGAGCCTGTGCCTCAGAGGGTAAGTTAGCTAAACTTTGGGTCTTTAGGAAGCTCCTTGGTCCACTTGCCCATAGGTATAAGCTCCACACTATTAAGTCAGCTTTATCAGTAATAAAGGTAATATTCTGGTATCCAGTTCCATCTGCTTTCTTTTTTTTGATCTTTAAAAAAATTTATTTCAGAGCTCAGATAGGAAAAAGGGGTGCTATGTTCTGATCCCTCAAAGAGGAATCAGGTAAGTTGTTACAGAGCAGGTGGTGCTTGAACTCTCTAGTAAAGTAGTAGGAGTGTGCTGGATGGACGGGACAGAGAAACTATTCCTAATATGGAGGGCAACATGTCCACAAAATTAGCACAGTGATTTCATAGAAGAATGTGTCATCTGAGTTGAAGGGCTGAGAGTTTCCAGAGATGTGACTCGATAGGAAAATAAGAATCATATCACAAAGGGCTCTGTTGTGTTAAGAAATTTGGTTATTTTCCTATAACAGTGAAGGATCCATTAAGAAATTTTGAATTGAGGAACGGTCTGAGGGAATTTGGGTGCCAAAAATATGACTATAGCAGCGGTAAGAAACAAGGCTGGTTATTAAACCAGTATGGTATTGGCTTAAGACAGACAATGTAGACCAGTTGAATGAAATAGAGAGCACAGAAATTAACCCATGCATTTACGGTCAATGGATCTTCAACTAGGGTGTCAAGAATGTGCAGTGGGAAAAAAGATAGTCTCTTCAAAAATGGTGTTGGGGAAATGGGATATCCACATGCAAAAGGATGAAACTGGCCCCCTATCTCACCCCATGCACAAAAATGAATGGAAAATGGATCAAAGATTTAAAAGTAAGGCCTGACACTGTAAACCCCTAGAAGAAAACACATGGGAAAAGCATCATGACATTGGATTTGACAACGATTTCATGGATATGACAGCAAGAGCAGAGGTAACAAAAGCAAAAACAGACAAGTGGGACAACATCAAACTACAAAGCTTCTGCACAGCAAGGGAAACAACAGAGTGAAAAGTCAGCCCGCATAATGGGAGATAGATTTGCAAACCATATATCTGATAAGGGGTTAATTTCCAAAACATGGAAAGAACTCCCAAAACTCCATAGCAAATAACCCAAATAACATGATTTAAAAAATGGGCAAAGGACTTGGATAGACATTTCTCCAAAGAAGAGATACAGATGACCAACAGGAATTTGAAAAGGTACTCAATATCACTAATCATCAGGGAAATGCAAACCAAAACCACAATGACGTATCACGTCATGCCTGTTAGTATGGCTGTTATCCATAAACCAAAAGATAACAAGTGTTGGTGAGGATGTGAAGAGGTTGGAACCCTGCTGCACTGTTGGTGGGACTCTATAATGGTGCAAGCACTATGCGTAACAGTATGGAGGTTCCTCAGAACTTAAAAATAGAATTATCATATGATCCAGCAATCCCACTGCTAGGTATGTATTCAAAAGAATTGAAATCAGTATCTCAAAGAGATATCTGCAATCTCATGTTCATTGTAGCATTGTTTACAACAACCAAGATGTGAAAACAACCCAAATGTCCATTGATGGGCAAATAGATTTAAAAAAATATGGTATATACATATGATGGAATATTAGTCTTAAAAAATAAGGAAATCCTACCATGTGTGACAACGTGGATGGATCTGGAAGACATTATACTAGGTAAAATAAGTCAGTTCCAGGAGAACACACACTGCATGATTCCACTTATATGACGCATATGAAATAGCTGAACTTACAGAAGGCAAAAATAGAATGGTGGTTGCCAGGGGATGGGGGAGGGGGAAATGGGACGTTATTGTTGGTGAGTATGAAGTTATATTTATACAAGAGGGATAAGCTCTAGAGATCTGCTTACAACACAGTGCCATAGTTAACGATGTGATGTTGTGAGCTTAGGGAAGATCTCATGTTGCATTCTTACTACAAAAAGAAAAAAAAAAAAGCAAAGAGACCAACTTTTGGAGGTGATGCATATGCTTATTACCTTGATTGTGGTGATGGTGTCACGAGTGTATGCATGTCTCCAAATTCATCAAATTGTATGCATTAAATATGTGCAGTTTTGGGCTTCCCTGGTGGCGCAGTGGTTGAGAGTCTGCCTGCCGATGCAGGGGACACGGGTTTGTGTCCCGGTCCGGGAAGATCCCACATGCCGCGGAGCGGCTGCGCCCGTGAGCCGTGGCCGCTGAGCCTGTGCGTCCGGAGCCTGTGCTCCTCAACGGGAGAGGCCACAACAGTGAGAGGCCCGCGTACCGAAAAAAAAAAAAAAAAAAAAAATTCAGTTTTTTGTGTATTAGTCATACCTCAATACAACTGTAATAAACAAAAAAGAAACTGACTTGGTGGATGTAAGAAGATGGTTGGAGGTATGGACACTGGTTTTGCACGAGTCCATGTGACAGGTGATGAGGGACCAGAGTAAGCAATGACAGTGGGAAAGGAGCAAAGATGAGGGATTCAACAGATCATAAAGAAGTGGACTCTGTAGGACATGGTGGTTGAACGTGACAGATAAGGGTCTATGCTGGCTCCTAGATTTCAGGTTTGATCATATGAGATGCCTCCGATCAACACCTCTATCTGACCACCTAAAATACTGCCTCATAATTCATTGATAATTCAGCCGCACTAGTTTGTGATCTCCTGAAAACGAGGGACTACAACTTTTATTTAAGTATCCAGAAAGCCTTGCACATTGCCTGCTCTATAGTGGGCTCAAAATACTTCTGAACTTTTCATTAAAAAAAAACAACATATAGTGCTTCCTATGTGCCAGGTACTACTCTAAATGCTTTACAAATATTATTTCACATGCTCGTTGTAACAATCCCTCCGGGATAAGTATTATTATCCTTACTGTACAAATTAAGAAACTGAGGCACAGAGAGATTTACTAACTTGCCTGATGGGATAATAAATTGCCCATCTGCGTTTCAAGCTCAGGCTTCAGAGATGCTGCTCTTCACCACTGCGTTACACTGAATAAATACTATTGACACAGGCTCAGTTAATACCTCCAAAGCAACTTCCATCCACCTTTAATTGAGTAATATCTTCCAAACTCAGCACACATATCCTCTGACATTCCTCCACTCACCTGAGCCCAAGGTTGGTTTCAGAGCCCCTCCTGTTTGCTTCCACAGTGTCCAGCGCTGACCTCTGTCCCGGGACAGACCCTACCCACTTGGAACTACCTATTCATTTCTCTGTCTCCTTTTCTACCTTTTGAGCTCCTTGACGGCAAAGGATTATGTTTATGCCTGTCTGTGGTCTGATCACCTAGCATTCGTTTATTTTGGGTAAAATCGGGAAGAAATGATCCAACAAGGTCAGTACCCATGTGGCAGGGCGTCAGGATGAACCTTGAGAGCTGGAGTAGGAGTTGCTGGGGGGCAGAGGGTGGGAGGTGAAATGCAGGTAAGAGTAAGAGTCTGCTCTCAGGGACTAAGCCTCTCTAATCCCATGAAGAGAGGGGATCGAGGTGGAGAATTCCCGGCCAGCGAAGGCTCCGAACATCTGTTTCTCATCTTAGTATCCATTTATGATTTTCTCCCTCTTCCTCCCCCTGACTCTTGGAGTTGGCTGCAGCCGGAAAGCCCTTGTGGTAGTAAAGTTCTCGGTAAATCACCGAGAAGCCTCCAGGGCTTTGGGGCTCATTTTTCACTAGAAAAAGCCAAATCCAGGGGAGGGTGGCAAAGGCTGGTAAAGAAAGGTGGCCTGGGATATCTCCAAGTCCTGTTGCTTCTCTGCACAAGTAGGGAGTAGGGAGTGAGTGGGCAGACTGTGGTGTGTGTGTGTGTGCGCGTGTGTGTGTGTGCATGCGCGCAGTGTGCAGGTCCATGGATGGTTCAGACCCTTCCTTGCCGTTCTCGGTAGGCAAAGCCTCTAAGTGGTTGAATCTTGGCAGTCGTGTCTACACTTCCCGGCCCCATCCACATAAGGACAAGGGTGTCCTTCCATGAGAAAGTCTCTGCAGAGCCTGGGTCTGAGCCAAAGCTCCTGCCCTGCACTTGCCGCCCACAGACTTCACAGGAAAGTAAACAGGGGCAGGGAGACCACGCCCAGAGGACAAGGGAATGGTAGCGAAATGGGAACAGACTGAGGCAGGGGAGACCATGAGCCCATAAAAAATAAGTAGTAGGAAATGCCCTCTTCTGGAATCTCTTTAGGGCTGGTGGTAAAACTCAGTTTCTCTATCACAGCGTTGCCTTTAAAATTTAAGCCGCTTTCTACCATTAAGCTGTTTCACATCCACGTTTGGTGAGAGCCAGGTTAGGGCACAAGGTTCCACAGGCTAAGAAAATCAGACGAACCTGTTAGGACTATCAGGTTCCGGTCTGAGCTCTCCTATAGACACGGAAACTTTGTATAGATCATTTAGCCTCCAGGTCTTTGTTTCATCAGCATGGAGAATTCAGGTGATGCTGTGTTAGGAATGACTAGATTTTGCTTTGAGATTCTCAAGGGATGGTGTTAATAATAGTTCTCTCTTATGAACATCATCATTCATGGGGGTAGGTTTTTACTGGAACTTCAAGCCTTCTGAAGAACTTGAAACAATCTGGAATGGGCCTTTGTGGTGCAGTGCTTTGTTTGGTATTATCTGTGGTCTCCTCCACTTGCCAGCCCATCAAAGTCCTAGAGTGACAGCAGAACTGATTCTCTGTCTAGGGTTCTTCCCATGAATGACTCGGCCCACTTTAACAGACTAAATTTGAGCCTCACAGGCATAAAAAAGGATTTCTGCACCATATCCAAGTGTGAGAAAAAGCCTGGGAAATGTAGTTTCCAGAAAAATGTGGACGGTTTATGAGAATAACAGATAAGATGATTTAAAATTGAGACCATTCCTGACAACCTAGGTCTAAAAGTTCCCATTGCACAAGTTCCTTTCCAATTTATTTTTTAGGATTCCAAGGAAGAACCTCTGACTTTCTACAACGTTTGCTACAGACTTCCATTTAACCCTTAGAATAATTTTTTCAATGCTTCTACTGTGAGGGAGAGGCAATAGTCTGGTGGAATTCATACTAAGAGGTACACGACTAATATCAGAGCCTGAGGGCGATGGAGAGAGACTTTGAGTGTCTGGACTGAACTGAACAGAAAACCCCACCCCCTACTACAAACAAAAGTGCAAAGTCCCTTAAGGGGGACCTACCTGATTCTATTTATAGGAACATCTGGGAATTTCCCCACAGTGTGTTTGGCTAGAGCTTTGCTCCTGGGGTAATTTACCATACCTGTACCTAGCTCCAACTTATTTTTGGAATGAGTTCTCTCCCAGAGACCCCACAGGGCTAGTAAAACTAAAATTTTTCGGATGGCCTCAACTATGAATTTGACAGAAATGCACAAACATGTTTGAATTCAGCAGTGCATGCAGCCTAGACTGAATAATAATAGTAAAAACAACAACATTTAACATTTGTTGAGTTCTTACTGTGTGCCAGGCACCGTACCAATCACTCGGCCTAAATCACAACAGCGCTCAGAGGAAATTACTCTTATTTCCCCCATTGTGCATGTGAGAAAACAGAGGCTTGGGGAAAGAGGTTAAATAACCTGCCCAGATTCATGCAACTAATACTTGCTGAGGTATTTGTACCCGGTTGATTGACTACAGAGTCTATACGTGCCCCTACCATGTTTGCTGCTCCTCTGAAGCCGTGGAGCCTGAGATGTAAGTCAACATTTAGCCCAGCACCTCCTAGGGCATCACTTATCATACCCTTGCTGACCTAACTAGTACACACAATTGATACTTGGAGCACTAAGAAGGCAGGTCTCCAGGACTTGGATGTTTAGTACGTTTCTTCTTCCATCTTCCTGGGAATCACTCCTGGCAATGTCTGTGGTCTCGGTACTCGTGTTAATTCCATTTCCATGTAAGGGGGTAGGTGGGAATGGGAAAGGGTGCACGTGATTACTGGTACCCACTGAAAATGTGTGAAGGAGTGTCCAAATTACGGGAAATGTCAGGATATGACGTTCTTTGAGCAAATCAAAAGGAAAGGTGAGAAGAGGACAGGTGATTCCATTCCTCCAACTTTCCCCTCCTGCTTTGAAGTGATGGAGAGAAGGAGAAGGCTGTGCATGACGTAGAACAGTGATGGATATGCCAGGTCTGGGTCGAACGAGGAGAACGTGCTGGGATCAGCCAGTTCATCCAGAAGGACCTGGATTCTCCCACAGTTCCTAGAGCCCAGTGGGGCACTTCTCTGGTGGCCACCCTGTGCAGACTTGGCTATTATTCTTATTTTGACGATTCTTACGACCAAATCCCATACTTTGGAGAAGGAAATACCCCAATTCCTCAGTCTGCCCAGAAGCTGTAGTCCCAGGTCCTCCCCTTTTCCTTTGGCCTCAATGCCCCATACTTGGGTGGGGAAAACCCTGTTGACATTTTGGGGGAAGAGAAAGAATTGAGTAGGTGGGTGGGTTCCAAACCCTCTTCCTGCTGCTGTGCCCTTTACACGAGCTCTGCGCTCTTGGGGCCTGGAGCCCACAATAGGTTCTCTTGGCCTGTGGTTTTCCTATCTTCTAACTGCTTGCACCAGAACAGGGCGGGGAAGTGGGAGCTGTGGCCTGGAGGGAATCCGTACCTCAGACAATGGGTGCAGGGAGGTGGGTCAACCAAGATGACAGCAGCCAGAATTGGCCCTTTTCAGGGACCCTGAGCTTTGAAGGTGGCCTGAGGGTCCACCCGCCGCCTGTCCTAGGGCCTGGAATCCCTCCTCACCTCACCCTCCAGGCCTCCTGAGAGGATAGCGTACATTTTCCTGGTTTGAGACGCCATGTTATCTGAAGGCTGGTCATTCAGTGGTTGAAAGCCTCTGTCTTGGAGTTTGTAGGCCTAGGTTTTGAATCTAACAAGTGGCCAAATCTCCTCACGCCCCATCTATCAGACTGGCCAAAAAGTTTGTTCGGGTTTTCCTGTAACGTCTTACGGAAAAATCTGAATGGACTTTTTGGCCATCCCAATACAAGCAAGAGCAGTGCTGGCTGTTCTGTAGGCTAGCTGAGACTCAGGTGAGGTGAGAATGCCAACACGTCCAGTCAATCCGTAATGGACTGTTCCCGAGTGAGAGGTGACTGGTATTATTACCCGAACAAGGTAGTGTGCTATTAATATGTATTCATTTGATCAGTTCATAATATAAGCAGTTAGTATTTATTTAACAGACGCTGCCTTAAATATTTTTATTTATTTTAATAAAACAAATATTTATTTAGGGCCTACGAGGTGCCAGGCACTCTCCTAGAAACTGGCAATTCAGTTGAGAACAAGATCCTTGCTCTCCTGGGCCTTACTTTCTCCTGGGAGAGACAGATGGTAAACAATTATACGAAGCTAATGAAGGTAATTTTAGACACTGATGAGTACTGTGAAGTGAATAATATAGAAAATGGGAAAGAGAGTCTCTGAGGGTAGATACAACAGTTTTATATAGATAGTTGCCTTCTGAAGAGGTGATGATGTGCTGGACTTGGATGAAGCCACCCATGGCAGGGGGGCTCTTGTGGGGGGGGGTGTTCCTGGGAGAGAAGAACATGTGTAAAGGTCCTGAGGCAGAAGCAAACCTGAGGACCTGAAAGAGGGCCTGGCATTTGGAGGTGGCCTGGGCCTGGGGCTGGGGCAGGAGATGAGCTTCATGGGGGCCTCCAGCAGGCGTGGCCTTCTGGGCCACGGTGAGAATCCCACTCCCTATGGAAACCACTAGAAGGCTTCGGAAGGGAAGCATTGCGGTCTGAGGCATCTTTTCGAGAGAGTGCTGGCTGCTGGTCGATAAGCATTAAAAGAGGCAAGAGGGGAAATCAGGAGATCTGTTAGGAGGAAACTGCCTACATTATCTCAGCTGATTAGCATAACAACTCGGTGAGGGATGATGCCAAATAATC
This sequence comes from Stenella coeruleoalba, assembly GCF_951394435.1. Lineage (NCBI taxonomy): Eukaryota > Metazoa > Chordata > Mammalia > Artiodactyla > Delphinidae > Stenella > Stenella coeruleoalba. The sequence goes on along the minus strand of NC_137154.1, from coordinate 102,711,548 downwards.
TTAATTGGGAAACTCAAGTTTTTGGGACCTTGAGTGGCTTTTGCTGGGTCGTATGCTGGTGAGTGTGGGACCAGGAACGGAGCCCAGGCAGCTTCATCAACTTTCTGTAGACTGCTCCTCCCCTCAAAGGGCTTTGAGAGCCGCTCAAGTGATGCTGTTCATTGTGGCCGACCAGCGGATGCAGGGAGCAGCGGAGATGGGAGAACGGTCCAGCTGGGGCGGGGCTGGGCTGGTGGTGGGGAAGGCAGCTGTTCCTTGCATCTCAGTCTGGATGGCTGGCCAGGCCGCAGCAGGAGTCTCCCTCCACCCTCCCAGGGGAGTTTCCCGTCTCGTCACAGGGTCTCCTTTCCCCACCACAGCGGGTCCCAGGCTTCTGTTTGTGTTTCTACCGAGCGCTCCACTGAGGCCTGTGGTCGCAGGATGGCTGCCCTCCTCGCTCGGCCTCAGGATTCGAGCCGGGGGATGAAGATCGGCCACTTCTGTTTTGCCATAACAGCTGCCTCCATGGTAACCGCCTGTGATATCACTGGAAAAGTGATTTGCGGACTACCGAGCTGGAAGGAGAGCGATGGGGTGGGAGCTGAAGCAGGAGGCGGAGAGGGGAGCGTCCACGCCAGGGCTCAAAGCCGTTACACACATGACCCTCCCCATCGTCCCTGTCATGTCCTGTCTCCTGGCTCAGGCTTTAGCGAATCCAGATGTTCTTTGGAGAGCTCGGGCATATTCAGCCCTGTTGTAAACTTCTCTTCATTTTTCAGCCAATCTGACAAATATTTGTAAGAGCCTCATTCTGTGAGTCTCAGGACACCTTAGGGCTGGAGGGCGTTAATGAGGACCAACCCCCCTGCCACCCGGGGACTGTTCCTGCCCTCTGGTTCTACCCCCGGTCATGCTTGGACCACAAGGACTCACTGTCCAAGGGACCTGGTAAGATATCCGAGCAGTATTTTCTTAGAAACAGGAAACCGTCCTTAGCCAAGTACAGATGAGCTAAAGCACCCAGAAACCCAAGGATTGCTCCAAACACAGGAGCTTGGAGGTAGACAGGGAGGGTTGACCTCCTGGCCGAGTCACTGCCTCGTTCTCTCACGAATGGGGCGGATCTCAGCTGTCTCAGCCACTCTTCCTTGCACTCAAGCCCATTCTATCCGTAAGTGCTGGGAACACATTCATTGAAATAGTTTTAGCAAAATCTTTTTCTCTCCTAGAAAGAAATGCATGAATCAAGACAACATCGGATGGACCCAGAGATGATCACACTAAGTAAGCCAGACAGAGAAAGACAAATACCATAGGGTATCACTTATATGTAGAATCTAAAAAAAAAAAGATACAAATGAACTTATTTACAAAACAGAAAGAGACGCACAGACATGGAAAACAAATTTACGGTTACTAAAGGGGAAAGGGTTGGGGGGACAAATTAGGAGTTTGGGAGTAACATATACACACTACTGTATGTAAAATAGATAGCCAACAAGGACCTACTGTATAGCACAGGGAACTATACTTAATATTTTGTAATAACCTATGAGGGAAAAACATCTGAAAAGGAATATATATATATATATATATATATATATATATATATATATATATACACACACATATATATATTTATACATATGTATAACTGAATCGCTGTGTTGTATACCTGAAAGTAACACGACATTGTGAATCAACTATACTTCAATAAAAAATTTTTAAAAATAAGTCTGTTCCAAAGCTACAAAAACAAAGCAAAACAGAGGCCACCCAAAGCACACCATCACGTAAGTAAAAAAGGTAAACTTCTGAGTTAAAGGCACCAAGAACTGGGAAATTGCCCGTTGTGGTAACTACTCTTTTTTTTTTTTTTTTTTGCGGTACGCGGGCCTGTCACTGCTGCGGCCTCTCCCGTTGCGGAGCACAGGCTGCGGACGCACAGGCTCAGCGGCCATGGCTCACGGGCCCAGCCGCTCCGCGACATGTGGGATCCTCCCGGACCAGGGGCACGAACCCGCGCCCCCTGCATCGGCAGGCAGACTCTCAACCACTGCGCCACCAGGGAAGCCCACTACTCTTAATTATTCTGATTTTCAGTAAGATATTTGAGCTACCTTGGGTAGATTTGTTAAAAAAAAAAAAAAAGAGGGGCGTTATGTGTTGTTTTTCTTAACCTCATAACCTCTTCATTGGATAGACCCTCATCACTAGCATGACTGGGAAGATTGCTGACTGAGGCCATTCTTTGAATAGAGAAGGATGAAATGAAATGAAGATTGTTGACTTCTAAATATAGCAGTAGTAATGGGGAGCACTGGGTAGAGAAGGCTATTTGCTGTGTCTTATTTGCTAAGCTGCTTTTTAACTCTGTAAACTCTCTTTTCAAGGGATAAGTTGATACCTCTGCTCCTTGAGGATTAAGAGCACATCTTTAAGTTCTCCGTGGCATCGCCAGCACCTAGCCTGATGCCTGAAATTCAGTAGCTACTCAGTGCATAGTTGTTGGTGAATAAATGAATGACCAAATCAGTGAAATTAGTTCTTGACTCATTGAGGTCATACGAAACCAGAGACTGGGTGAAGGGGAATAGAATCGGGAAAGAGAGTCGGTGTGCTGGTGGAGAAGAGCTCTCCCCTCCGGGGTGCTGGCGGGATGTTAGCAGAGGCAACGTTAGAATTAAAATCAGAAGAGCAAGGATGAAATCCTGACTCTGTCACTCGGTAGCTGTGTGACCTCAGACAAATTGTTCAGTCTCTCTGGGCCTCAATTTCATCTCTATAACAAGACGTTTAGTACCTACAAATATGATGATAGTAACCCTGGGATGAAATGAGGCAGGGATGGGAGAGAGCCTCATGGAGCCCAGCCCAGGGCCTCTGCACATCCTTCACAAGCTGGCATTTTAGGGGGCTTGGCTGAATCTGCGGCTCAATCTTTTTTAAATGTACGAGGCAATTTGTCTTCCCACCGATGGAGCTCAGCGTATATCTTCCAACCAGCCAGGGTCCACTCTCCTCTCGGTGTTCTTTCTTATAGACCCAGAGCCAGGAAGCCTCTCTTGTCCTATGTGTGAAGCTTCTCCTGGGTGGGTTACCTCCCCCAGAGTGTCCCCAACCTCCCCTCTATGGTTCCTGGAATCAGCAATGCAATGGGTCTGAGTGAGCACTTCATAGAAACTCAGAACCCATCCTCATGTGTTTTGGGAGCTGCAGGGTGTGGAGCACAGATGGGATTTTTCTGCTGTGCTTTTTACCTAAAATCAGGCCTGGGACCAGCCCTAATGACTGTACTTTACGGGCAACAGCAACTCAGGCTGCAAGGAGATCCAGGCCCTGGTCCAAGCCCTCCTTCGGTTCCGCACTTCTCTGCCCATCCCCGCCACCACCTACACACAGGCGCCGGGGACAGCTCTTCTGGAGGCGGCCCCTCCCCCTGCTGTGGCACTCGGGCTTTCCGATGGGCCCGCCAGCTCCGGGAGTGGCTCCTGGGGTTAGGTCCCCACAGCTCATTTTCCATTAAGGTCACCAGGCAACCACCAGAAAGCGACAGCTCCTGACGCAAGCCCTCCCCTCCCCAGCGACAAGCTCTGTATCCCGTGACTAAGCCTGGGCTGGCTCCAGGGCTGTGGACACGCCAAAGGCGTGTTGCCTGGGAGGGCGGCCTAGACAGTTCCAGCCGTACCCTCTGCGGTGCCCGTGGAGCTGGGACCTTGGGCCATGGCAGCGAGGGCGTGCGAGGAGTCAAGTAGGGGCACCAAGGCTTAAAGTCAGACATGGGTCCCAAATGAAGCCTTGACTTTATCCCATTCTGACTGGAACTGTTTTTCTTTTTGGGTGTCACCCTGGAAATAAACTGCTGCGCTACTTAAAATAATGATACTAACATCACATTTTGATATGGGGATTGACGGTGTTCAAAACAGATTTATTTCCATGGTTGAGATTTATCCTCCCACTAGCTGTTTGAGGTGAGTAAGGTATTGTCCCCATTTTAGAGATGCGTAAACTGAGGCCCAGGGAGAAATTTACAGGCCCAGGGTCACTTCAGCAAATAAGTAGTTGACTGAGACCCATCTTAGGACTTCTTCCCACATCAAGCTGAGGTCTTCATGCTTTCTTCTTTCCCAAGGACTTTGCTGTCCTTAAGTTAATTAATCCAGTCACCTACTAACTTACTCATTTATACTCATTTAACAAATACTACGGAGTGCCTACTACATGACAGGTACTTGTAAAGCAGTGAACAAACATGCAGCCACCTGTCCTCATGGCACCTGAATTCTGAGAGGAGACAGACAGAAAAATACTTGTGAGATGTCAGTTGGGGATAAGAAGACTGGAGAAAGTGAAGCAGAGCTGTGGGCTGCGGAGAGCCAGTGTGTGTCCGTGTCGGAGATGGAGCAGAGCCCCTGTTTACACGGGCTGATCAGGGAAAGCCTTTCAATAGGTTGCCATTGGATCAGAGCCTGTAAGAAGTGAGGAAGCCCTCCTGGTGGTTCCTGGGCGTGTGCTGGATGACATCATGGCTTTGGGTGTGCACCCCAGCTCCCCAAGGAGAGATGAGAAAGCCTGCGACTAACTTGCCCAAGTCCCAGTGCTCTAAGTAGGGAAGAAAGGGTGCAGACCAAGGTCTATTGTCGAATCTCTGCTTTTCCATTTTTTTTTCAATTTGGCCGCGTCATGTGCTGTGCAGCCAGGGATCGAACCTGGGCCCCGGGCAGTGAAAGCACTGAGTCCTAACCACTGGACTGCCAGGGAATTCCCTCAAAGCTCTGCTTTTAACCACTCCCAATTTCAGACCGAGACATCTAATCGGGTGGGGAGATACGAGGGGCAGGGTCCTCTTTCCTTACATTCCTCAAGAAACATTCGGTGTTTGCCAATCCCGCCTAGCTGATTTCAATAAGGCACAGGCTGGCATAATAAAAACAGTGGCCTGTTTGTATGATCTGACTTCCTTTTTATTTCCTGTTTATATGTCATATCAGGCAAAGGACCAGAGCGCAGAGATTACAGTCAACATCAAGCGTGCTATGGCTAGGGAGACTGGACTAAAGATGATAAGTTTTCTTCAAATGTCACCATATGCCAGGCACTCTGCTAAGTACTTTATATCTAGTATCTCACCGAAGTTTCACAAAAATCCTCTAATACAGATTCTCCTTTTATCTTCATTTTACAGATGATGTGCTTGAGTTGCATAACCCAGCTGAGGTTACATGACTAAGGATCTGACTCAGATTCAACTCACCTCTTATACTGTAAACTGAGCTCTAAAGCCCTAAGGAATGGGTGAGGGAAGTCTTAAGTGGTGAGAGCTGATGAAAAGGAGGCAAAAGGGCAAAAGGCAGAGCAGACTGTGGGTCCACTTTGTTGGGGCCCATGTGTGTCTAATACATCCAAGTAGAGTATATTGGGATTGGTTCTAAGCGAAAACTTTTGTGTCCAGAACTGTACCATGGAATTATGACAAGCAATTCATGAATTCACTAGGAATGTGGGGGAAACTCTTGGCATACTTAACATTTGATTTTTTACTTTCCATTTTTTTCTGATTATTAAAATATAGGCTTATGGACAACGAATGAGAACATGCAGAAAAGAGTGAAGTAAAATGAAAGCATCTCTACTCTTACCAAAGACAATCACTATTACCATTGTGCTATCTTAGGGTCCTGTCGTCTTTCTAGATTTCAACAAAGCATATACATATTAAAATATGTAATTTAGTCAAACAAAATTCTTTACATGTAATGATGCAAGATCACCTCCTTCTGTGAGTGGAACTTGCCTGGGACCCCAGCTCCACATACACAGCTGGGGCTCAGGCTCAAAGTCTCCCCTTTCCCCTTTGCCCATCACCTGTGAGCTGCACAGGAGTCTGTGTAAAGCCAGGCTCTGGCTGGGCGCTGTGGTCTCCGGAAGGATTTTCACTGACCCTGGGCTCTGGCACAGCCAAAGGGCATCGCCCCTGCTACTGTAGCTATACGTTTCCCTGACAGGAGCTCCTCTCCGCCCTCTCTAGATGGCGGACGTTCACGAGCAGACAGCAAGATTCACGGCCGTCTGGCTTCTCCCTGTCCTCCCCCAGATGAGCTAAAGCCAGATGACAGAGCCTGAGACAGACCCGAGGAGGGGCAGCGGGAGGATGGATGGCAAGCCAAGCGGAGGAAGACGATATCTGGTCCCTGATCGGCCTTTGGCTTAATCGTAACCACATGAGCTAAGTCAGAGCTACAGAGTGGAATTGGGATTAGAAGAGAATTTCCTTCGGGAGACTGATGGGGACAAAGCTATTACTGCGTGAGACCATGTGACGTTGCCGACATCATCCTTTTAACAATGATGGTAACAGCAGCAGACGTTTATTGGGCGCCCATTATTTGCCGGGCACTGTACTCAGTGCTCTGGGAGGATGACCCCATTAGTCCTCATAACACACTGTGCAGGGAGGGGTTACTGCTGTCCTCCTTGTGAAAATGAGGGCGCTGAGCCCCAGAGAGTAAGTAAGATGCCCAAGGTCACCCGGCTAGTTCATGGTTGAGCTGTGCTTTGAGATAAGAGTTTTACTATAGATCCTTTCACAGGAGGTTCAAATGCATTCATTCATTCATTCACTAAGCAAGCGTACTAATTCAAGCTACTGTCATCTCTCACCTGGATAACAGGTAATAATAACTTCTTAAGTTTTTCCTTTCTCTGATACACAGAGGTTCAACCTTGGCTGTACGTTGGTATCACCTGGGAAAGTTTCATCACTACAGGTGCCTAGACTCAGAGATGCTCATTTAACTTGTCTGAGATATGGTCCAGGCAGAAGCTAGGTATATATAAATTCTGATCATGTCCCTCTCCTGCTTTAAACATTTTCCTGAATAAAGGCCTTGATTCATAGCTTGGCTTCCCTCCCTGACTCTGTGACACCGGCCCCACCCTCCTTACCCGCCTCCTTTCACACAGCGCAGCTGCAATCTCAGCACGCTGCCACTCGGGCCTTCTGGACTTCCTGGAATGTTCCAGGCTTCTCGCTGCCTCAGGGTCTTTACATGCTGACCACAATTCCCTTCCCTGTTTGTCTGATCGACTTCTACTTATTCTTTAGGTCTTAGCTTGGTGCAGCTGATTATGAAAGTAGCCACAATTCTTCACCCCTCCTCCAGCAGCACTTCTGGCCATGTGACTTCCTGTGGAGGGGCAGAGTCTCTTTTCCCCCTTCTTGAATCTGAGCTCGCCTGTGACTTGCCCCCATCAACAGGATTCTGCAGAAGGGATGAGCCTGAGCCTCAGCAGTCTTGCAGGCTTCTGCTTCCTCTCTTGGAACCCCACTGTCACCATGTGAACAAGCCTGGTCTGGCCTGCGTGTGGATCCCATCTGAGGCCATCTCAGACCAGCTAACCTCAGCTGATCTGGAAATGAACCACAAATTCATGAGGAGGCCCAACTGAGATCAGAGCCTGGCCTGGATCAACCAATTCTTTCAGTTGATACACAGACTTGTGAGCAATAATAAATGGTGGTGTTTCAAGATGCTAAGTTTTGGGTTGATTTGTTATGCAGCAAATCATAGCTGATACATTTCAATATCACTTCCTGTTTCTCTTCTAACCCAGATCTTGTTCTCCCATTTGTCCATTTTCATGGCACCTTGTTCTAGTAAATTTTGGCATTTATGATAATTGTATCACAGTTAAAAATTGTGCAATTAAGAATTTTTTTCTCTCTCTGATTAGAGTTTAAGCTCCATGAGATCAGATTTGACCCCCGAAATACTCTTTTCATCTAGCACAGTTTTGTACATAGTAAATGCTAAATAAATATTTGTTATAAAACAAATATAAAATTAATTAATACATTCACTAAACATTTATAGTGCTGTCTACATATTGGGTACTAGGCAAAATTTTAAAGATATAAGGATGAATGGCACGCAGCCTTTCCTCTTCTGATGTTCACGTTTTAAAAGGCTGGGACATGCATGTGTAAATAAAAAGTGTAGCCCAAGTTAATAAGTGTAATTGAGGATTATAGTGTTGACGAGAGAAGGATAGAGTAGTTGGTTGAATACATCTAGAGGAAAAAAAGAGGTTTCTGGAAAATGCTATATGGAGAAAATATTTGAGAAGATGATTCTATACCTGATGAGTGTGTAGCATGGGTATTCAGATGCCCTAAGTGGTGCTGCCCTTGGCAATATGACTTTTCAGAATGCTTAACAAAACTTGTTAATTTTCCGTACAAGAAAAAAGAACGTCTTCCCTCAATTTACGTAGAAGCTGCATTTATGGAAAATGCAAACTGCATGAAACCCTGCTTTAAAATTGTACAAAAATTAGGTCCTATGTGTTTATATGTAAATGGAATTAAGTATTAGGCTCAGAGAGTTATAAATAGATTTTCACCGACACGAATGTCTGAAGGGACTTCTGAAAACAAACCATGTGGAATGTGGGGTAATTTTTCGTTGCCTGGGAATGTTCACTGTATCTAGGATACCTAGTTCCCCTGGCTTTTCCCCACTAAATGGCAATGGTGTGACAATGCAAAATTCATTTTCAATTTCTAAGGCTTTTTTACCAGTGTGACACCACAGCAGCTGAGCTACTGATGTAGAAAAACCTGCTTTGACTAGTTCACCTTCGTGTTTTATGAAACAGTGTTATTTGAAAGGCCTATGCTTTCCACACAAGTGTTCTAACACTTTCAAATTACTTTGGTATAATTGCCAAAGAGGATTCAACAGACTTTCTTGAAGGAGAAAGAATCTGAAGACACCGTTTCTGTCTCTGGAAGCAAATGCCCTTACTATCTGTGCCGTTCACAAGAAGGATGTGGTCTGGAAGCCCAGGAAGCCCACATTTCCACAGAATTAGGAAGAGCCCAGCTAAAAACTCATTTCATGGTTCTTGGTCAACATCAGCATAAAACCTGTGAAATTTCCTGGAGACTTAATCTGAATAGAGCGAGTCGTCATTCATTTTTACTGACAGGAGTAGTTTGGATTAGTGAAGAATTCTAGTCTTACTTAGTAAGAATCTTACTAAATGTTTCTGATCTTAAAGGAAGTCAAAGTCTAAATTTGGAGATAGAATGTAATTGTGCAAAATTTACTGACAACAAAAGTGGCAAATGCCTAATGAGTGGGGCAGGCACTAAAGGCTTTCCTAGTTCAAGGGCAAAGAGGTCACTGAGAACTAGAGTCATCAAGGAAGTTTTCACAGAGGCTGGAGCAGACAGGAAAGGGCATTCCAGGTGGAAACAATGGCATGCAGAAAAAAAGCAGGCAGCAATATGAATGGCATCTTCTAGAGACTGTGAATAGACTCATCTGGCCAGAGTGCTACTAGGTAGTAGCTAATAGTAATATAACCATGGCAATTTATAGCCTCATAGCTAATCACTTCCAATACCATAGCAAGATACCAGACTTGGTGCTCTAGGAAAGAGGGGTCATTGAACATTTTGATCAGGAGAGTGAGAGGATCAAAGGTTATTTAAGTAATGGGAGAAAACTTTTGGTTTTTTATCCTGGTTTATACCTCATTGTGGATAAATATCTAGTAAAGAAATACTCCTGGCCCCTGAATCCCCTAATGTAAACATCTCCAGGGAAGGAGGAATTATTTTTCTAACTGAGAATTTGGGAGATACCCCCGGGCATGTGTTATTCAGCCCCCTTCCTCCTCCTCGCCTAAGATATTCCTGCAGAGTGTGTCTCTTTGCTACTTGCACTCTGACTTTTACAGGGGTAGGTCCACATGGAGAGGCCTGCATCCGGATGTACTTGTGATTGGGTAACTGTCTAATTCAGAATGAGGTATTAGCATGCCCACTTGGCTACGAACCTCAGCTGCGTTCTCTAAAATAGATTTTATCTGTAAAAAAGCCTGACATTTGGGGCTTCCCCGGTGGCGCAGTGGTTGAGTGTCCGCCTGCCGATGCAGAGTACACGGGTTCGTGTCCCGGTCCGGGAAGATCCCACATACCGCGGAGCGGCTGGGCCCGTGAGCCATGGCCGCTGAGCCTGCGCGCCCGGAGCCTGTGCTCCGCAAGGGGAGGGGCCACCACAGTGATGGGCCCGCGTAGCGCAAAAAAAAAAAAAAAAAAAAAAAAAAAATGCCTGACATTTGGATCCGCAGATGTCCAATGCCAGTGTTTCTCTCTTAGTTAATTCCAACCTCGGTGGAAGAGTGCTGGTGCTGTTTATAGTTGCAACCAGGGCCATATGCTGCAAAGCCTCCAATTATTTCTGAATTCTGAGTGGTCATTGGGGATCAGATACCATTTACACGTTTTTATTTTAGTTTGCAAGAGCATAGTTTGCTAAATTGAAAATCTGCGGTAGATTATGAAGGGAAAGGAATGATCTTTCTCATTATTTCCATCAAAATATAAACATTAAGAGATAAGTCATCTACCAAATAAATAATCGTCACGGAATATCCCTCATCAATTTATTCTGTTTGTGAAATTAATTCTTGTGCTGCTGGATTTTGGACAGCAGTCTATGTTCTTGAATTTGTCTGCTTTTGAACTAAAAAGACTCCTGGTACAGTCCCCTGGTTCTGCATTGTCAGCTGTAAGCTCTGAAGCCCATCCTTTAGAATTTCTACTCCTTGAAATAACAATAGTTAACAGTACTTGGTAGAGTCCTTTGCATGAAGCTCTGAGATCGTCCTTTGTTGAACACATGAAAAGCTGTGAGCTTTCAGGTAAGCATCTGAGGAAAGCAGAAAATATGTGTGGATAAAATTAACCATAGTTTTTGTCGTTAATTTATTACAGTCATCAATAATATCCAAATGGAGAAGTACAAAGTTCTCTACTGGGGGACAATAAGTAACCATTTCATAAAGATTTGACAAGTGTTTCTCCTGAGGATAAGAACATATTATAGAGAATAAAGACATTAATAAATCTCCAGGTACTTCCAATTCAGAAAGTGTACAATTTCAGAAATATTTATATTAATGACATTTTACCTACATAAAATTATCCTTTGACTTAACAACTCTTCCCATGCTGCTCTGAAAATAGCACGGAGCTAATTGAGAAGTACAGATCATACCAAGTGTACCTAATCATTTCTAGTATTTCTTTTTATAGAAGGTGAAAGGACAAATCTTTGTGACTGTCCAGGGCTTTCTGGGAAATCTCAAAAATAGTTTTGGGTGTAAAAGAAATTGCAATTTCTTTTTTTTTGTTTGTTTTTCAAATTTGGGATATGCTCTTAGCAAACTAAATTCAAAAGAGTCCTAAAAGTAGATTTGGTGGCTTGATTAAGACAGTATCACAGGTGCCTGAGGTGCCTGAGAAATAATAGTGTGGAGGTTAATTCTCAGGTGCCTGAGAAACAATAGTGTGGAGGTTAATTTTATGTGTCAACTTGGCTGGGCCAAGGTGCCCAGATCAAACATTATTCTGGATGTTCCTGTGAGGGTGTTTTTAGATGACATTAACATTCAAATTGGTGGATTTTGAGGAAAGCAGATTGCTCTCCACCATGTGGGTGGGCTGTACCCAATCAGCTGCAGGCTTGACTAGAACAAAAGGCTGACCTCTCTCGAGAAAGAAGGAATTCTGCCAACAGGTGGCCTTGAACTGCAGCACCAGCTCTTCCCTGGGTGTCCAGCCTGCTGGCCCACCCTCATGTTTTCCTTGATAAACCAAAACATTTTCCATCATTATGAAAACACAGTTGTATTTTCTTGCCACTATCTCTGCTAGTATAGTATTAATCACCCATATTTACTATAACTTTTAACTAAATTAACTAACTTCTACTTTCATAGGAAAAAAAACTGGGAGGGAGGTGATTGATAATTATTTGTCCATTCGTAAGCATTTTAGCAGAATTGCTAGGATATGATATACATGGTACAACTACCCACAGTCACATACACCCATTTTACAACCTCCTAAAGTGACAAAATAAATATATCCATTAACATGACCCAAAGGTATAGTCACTCCATAACATACAAAAATAAGAAACAAAAGTATATAGATTAGGTACATATTATGATCAATGCTTTAGTATTCTATTTTACTTAGAATCTATTCAGGTGTACAGAGATTAGTCATTAATTAATTTAATATCAGTTCTAGTTAAAGTTAACTAAGAATCTTTACACTTATTTTTAAGCTGAAACATTACAGAACATGTTAAAATTTGAAATTATATTTTAATTTAGTTGAACACCAAATCTTATAAAAACAAGATATATGCTTATATTTTACTTAACATTAATAAAACCATGATTTGAAAATATGATTATTTTCAAACAAAATGACCAAATCAGTATGGATTCACTTTAATTATGTAAACTTGGATTTTTACATAAAAATACTTCTGGGCTAGTAGTTTCTATGAAAAGAACTTTTTATTCTCTTAAAAATATATTTAAAGTATTAGGTGTTTAGTTTCTTTATTTTCTGGGAAAATATTCTGAATTCTGGGAAAATGTTATATATATATTTATAAGCACTTATTTTCGTTAAACTAATTAAAACATAGCTCTTTTAATTTAAAATACATTATGATCTCATTTCTTAATATACTCTAGAGGTAGAAAAATATTTCACATTCACACACTGAGGGGTAAAAACTTTCCTCCCTTATACAAAGAGATCCCCTGGCTTCAGTTTTACAACTTTAACCATGGGTCAAAGTAAACAAAAAGACTCACCAGACTAGATCTCAAAGATTAGTTCTCCTTCTCAGAGGACATATGATTTTCATTTAAGCTCATAAGTAGACAGACAAACAAAAATTAATAAAACAGATTCTCTGCTGTTTCTCAGCTTAGAATAGATACCCGTCATCCAAGAGAAATCACCAAATGGTCAGATTAATAGAATTAGATGCCCAATCTTGTTGCCGTCGATAAGGAATAACTGGTCAGCCGTGCACAAATCAGACCCAGAACTGAACTTGGCTAAGTATAGAAACAAAAACAAAAACACAAAATCTGGAGGAAAAGACCAGAAAAAGAGTCAGGACAGGTTAAGTTGTTGTGCCCCTTGAGAATCACTCCAAGAACCAAGAAAAGAGATTTCTGGACTTGCTCCATGAAATGAATATTTAGATAATTCAGTTTAATTGGCTCTGTAGGCATCTCAGTGGGACCTCCACAACTGTTAAAGTATAATTTTCAAAAAGTTAAAAACATGACTCTCATTCACATGTAGAAGGACTATTTCTCCAACATTATTCATAGTTTTTCATCGTTGAGGAAACCGGTAAGATGGTAAAGCTGCCTCAGAGAGGACAGCTTTGAGGAACTGGATATTTTATAAGCATTAAAAAATAAAAAAGAATGTTAGAATAAGATTGCTAGGATAGGTACCAAATTGGTTAATGTTCAACAGGACAATAAAACTGTAACCTTTGGGATTATCTTCTCTAGTAGAAAGAAATACGCTAGTTAACCTGAAACTTTACAGCATCTGGGCCATAATCAAACTGTAATAGGAAAGTCAAACAGAAACAAATTCCCTAAGAAAATTAAAGAATGCTTGGGCAGGCCTATTCAACCTTTCTGTATGATATTGAAAGAAAATACCATCTTTCCCTTTGATTATTTTTTACAGGTTTTGGGCAATTTTTCTTAATCTTTTATTACCCCTGTTCTGTTTGTATGACTCAAACATGTTTTGATTTTGCAAACAATTACAGTTCTTCTTGAATTTCCTAGGCAGGCTTGATTTCTAGAGGTCAAGCCTTTTAAATATAGGTGTTTCAAATTCTCTTCTAGCATTTGGGTTTACAATGATTCCATTGATTTTTTTTTTCTCTTTATGTCCTCCCAAGATAATGGTATATTCTTTTAATATTAAATACTCCTTCCTTTTTCTTTGTTTCCTAAAACAATCTATAATAATATTCTTCTGTGGGAGGAGCTGTAGCTTGGGACTCCGACGTCTAAAGCCTCCTTCTAAATATATGTGATTAACTAAGTTACGCCATTTACTGGGGGGTGACTCTTGATAAGATAAGCTGCATGAATTCAAAGTTATTCCTTCCACATTTTCCTCTTTGGGCTCTAAAAGGGCTTCAAAACAACATGGAAAGATGAACAAAATTATGGGTAGCTGATCTAAGACTAACTCTTCCTGGTTTAAACACTTAAAGCTAGCATGACACATTACAGTGTTCTGCAGCACAGGTGGGAAGTGGTTACTTTTTTAAAACAAATTTCTTTTTATATTTATTTACTTTTTATTGAAGTATAGTTGATTTACGATGTCGTGTTCGTTTCAGGTGTACAGCAAAGCGATTCACTTATATATATAATCTTTTCACATTCTTTTCCCATATAGGTTATTACAGAATATTAAATATAGTTCCCTGTGCTATACAGGAGGTCCTTGCTGTTTAGAAAAGTGTCTACCTTTGAAGTGTAAAGTCTAGACCTCCTTCCTGGTTGGAGAAATGCAGCAGAGGCAGCCAATGTTGTTCTGCAGGGTCCCTTCCTGGACACTGCCCAGCTCCTCACTGACCCACCACAAGGCCTGCAGGGCTGTATTAGCAAGACTTTTTCCTGTGGTCAAATTCTTGCTAGAATAGGCACAGCTTGCACGCACTTACTAAACCCCCCATTTTTGGGGCATTTTGCCATGGTGTGTGGGTGTTGAGGAAAGCTACAAACCTGCGGAACAAAAGTGCTATCAACTCTAGTGACTTACAAACATCAAAATCCCATATGGTTGACTTCTAAAGCCCGAGGCCTTAATCTGCCTCCACAAGCTGCACTAGATAAAAGCCTCACAACCCACAACTAGAAGAGCCAGCCGCCTGGCATAAGGTCAAAGCTCCACAAAACCCATGGTTGCTAAAATCTATGACCTAAAGCCTGCAACCAAGGCCCATCGGGAACCTTAATCTACAGGTGCTGTTTAGTTTTCCAAATTCGAACCCTTTTCTATTTCTGAAGTTTTCCAGCTCATTAAACTGAATGTTGGATTCATAAGGAAAATAAATAGCAGCCCATTTTTTTCTTGCCCCAGTTTGGATACTGAGAGATAGTCTATGGAGTCGACAGGCTGAAGATGGACATGGCATCTTTATTTGAATGAAGCGGTTGGAGACCACGGCTCAGGTGAGAAGGTCGTAAGGAGTTGCATTGCACGGAGGCTTCCTCTTCCACTACCCTTACACACGAGGCAGTTTCCAGGAGTTGTGCAGCGGTGGAGGGAGTGTGAGTGAAGAGGCTTCCAAGCTACAGAACTAAGGTACACACAGGTAAGTTACTCTCTTGGGAAGGAAGGAGTAACAGAAAAGTGGGAACATCCTCTAATTGAACTCTTTCCAGAACATCGAGTCCAACATGAGACACAGAGAACTAGAATCACTTTTTAGATCAGGACCTTGGAACAAAAAGGTGACAGGCCTTGGGATCTTAGAATCTTCCATTCATGTGTTATTCATTCGTTTGTTCATTCAAAAATATTGATATTCTACTATGTGTTCCACATTGTACTAGAAACTGGAAAAGAACAATACATAAGATTCGTAGGGTTCCAGCTTTCATAGAATTTCTAATTTGTGTGAAAGACAGAAATTGAACAAATGCTTGCCCTTATCATGGCTGCCCAAATCCAAGAAAACACAGGGTTCTCAGGAACTTTTCCTCTTGAAAATGAGGGAAAATCCAAATCAAATTGGCTTAAGAAAAAAAAAAGCATTTTATTTGCTTACATAATTAAAGAGTTGACGTCTTGAGGCGTATCTCGCAGTAGGGGTTCCAGAGCCATCCAAGTCTGGCTTCCCATCTCTACTTCTATTGTGTGCATGTCACGTGCTGCTTACAGAAGCCTCTTGCAGATACAGCAGCTCTAGATCTTACGTCTCAACTTCAAGCCCAGTGGAAAAGAGTTAGAATCTTTATACCAGAATTCTCAGAAAAAGGTCTGATTGGGTAATAAGCCCATTTCCATGCCAACCACTTTGGCTTTGGCTTGTGTCCCATGGAGCTCCACCAGAATGAGATGTGTGGTGTGTGAGTGAGGGTGAGCCTAGGTCCCCAGAAAGGATGGGATAGGCTTATTATTAGAAGGTTGAATGGATACAGGGGCACAAAAGCCACAGTTGTTCACCATGAGTGAATTAGTCTGGGGATAACAGAGAAGCCTTCTCTTCGGAAGACATGGTGTCTCCGTGATATGAAGATCTGTAGATGTTAGTTAGAGTTTAGAGATGGTAAAGAGCATTCCAGGTTGATGGAACAGTGTGTGAAAGATTAGAGGGAAGAAAATTATATATTTCAGGCCACTGTGATCATAAAAGTGATAAAGGGAGGGGGGAGATTGGAGAGTAGGTTGGAAATGTAATAGGTATCAGATTAGAACAAGTCTTGTCGGTCATAGCAGAGCCTTTATTTTGGTTTTAATCTAGCCATTTGGATCAAGGAATGGTAGACAAGGGAGAAAGAAAGAAAGAAAGAAAGAAAGGGAGAGAAAGGGGGAAGGGAGGAAGGAAGAAAGGAAGAAAGAAAAGAAAGAAATAAAGAAAGAAAGAAAGAAAGAAAGAAAGAAAGAAAGAAAGAAAGAAAGAAAGAAAGAAAGAAAGAAAGAAAATTTACCTGGGTGACTATATATTCTATGGACAACATTCCATTATAATCTCAAGGGTCTGCCCATTTTTTAAAATGTACTTGAATGTAGATATAGCTAATATTTCTTAAAATAAATGGTCCCTTAGCTGGGCATTAGAAATCATTGTGCTCACCAGAGACATCTGATAAAATGATAGTGGGTACGGGCTATGACTTAACATACTGAGAAACAATATTATCATCATTCTCTTTTGATTTAGACTCACTGTTCTTCAAATAACTTTTTTATCTTTCAGTGGTTGGAACCAGGCCAGTGCTAAGCAACAGTTATATATTAATACTAAGAAGAGGAGGATGCGTGTGCAATGTCTTAGCACAGCTATCATTTCACCAGGCGTGAGGTGTAGGGGCCAAATCATCGGGTCAGGGCATGACCGCATCCTCCTTGGAGATCATACTATCTTGGAATACAGAAACTTTTTAGAGAACAGAAGGCAATAGAAACGTCAGCAGGGGATTTCTCTTCATTTTGCTGCCAAACTTTTCACCTTACCATTCTCCAGATTATTAAGAGATCAAAAGCTACTGTGGCGATGAGCCAAATCACGAACTTTTGCTGCTGACACTGTAGGGAGAAAGCTAATGACTGAACAATATCTGCATCCCAGCAACATCGAGATGATGTGGAGTGAAACCTCTTGCTGAATCAGGATTAGCAACAGTGATTTGACAATATTTTCCTAGGCGTTTCTTGACTGAAGTAATGGCAGAAAAATTAAGGGTGATGCTGTAACTGGTAGAGTCTGTTGTTTCTCAGAAAGAATGCAACTATGTGAAGTGATGGATGTTAACTAAACTTATTGTGATCAAGTTGCAAGATTTACACATAACAAGTCATTATGTTGTACACCTTATACTAACACATGCTATAGGTCAATTATATCTCAGTAAAACTGGAAAAAAACAAACAAACTAGGAAGCGACAACTGAAAAAAAAAGTCTCGTTTATGCCAGATGTGTACAGCTGCTGATTCAGAAATATATGAAGTCTTGGACAAGAAAAAAAAGGAAAGAATGTAAATTAATGGATAGACGAGTCTCTTAAGAGTGTAGGAAGATGCTGAACGGAGCCCCAGCTTCTTATGAGTCAAAAATGCAGAAAATGTAAGTGGAGATCTTAGAAAGAGAGATATAACAAGACCTAGGTGAGAGCTATCCTCGTGCAGATCCACCCAGAGAAAAAGGTCAACATGACCCTTGCTCCCTGGGCTTATGTGTGCTAAGGTCTCCAGTTCTGAATGTTTCTGGCAAGGAAGTTATGGAAGGTTTTAGGGTTTAGGGTTGTGTGCAGAAGGGCCTTGGTTTGGGAACAGGTGTGTCTAAATGTATACGGTAAGTATCTTTGCTTTTTTGTAGTAAGGCTACCCCCTCCCCCAACTTGTGAACTAAATAAAGAAATTATTCTACCATCATATCTATTGCTTCAAAACTGGCAAGAAAAAGAAGAGATAGAAAATCATTAGGCTTGACTGAAAGGAAATCAGGCTGTAATGTTTTTGAATTTGGGTCAAATTCCAGAGCTTTGATACTGAACTCCTTTGGGCAATTTCTATTAGATATCTCATTACTGGCCTGTGTCTAGTGGCAGAAGAGAATTGTAAGCATTCTGCGGTCTAAGAGAGCTGAAAAATTGTTACGAGGTTGTGTGAGCCAGTCTTTCAAAGATGAGTGCTTCTTTTCATATGTCTTTTGGGGATCCCATATGCCATACCAATAACCAGCACTGGTCCCTTAATTGTTTGGGGTCAGAAGAAAGCTGGCAGAGCAACGATGGGCTTTGGGTTTTACAAACTGATGATTGCACAACTTGAGGAAAGGACAACTGTTCTGTCTTAAAGAATGGCTTTCTCAGCATATGGGAACCACGAAAGTTACAATGGTCTTGAAGCAAACTGGCTGGCAGGAGCAAATGCCTAGGGAAAACACAGTGAATCTCTGGGACTCTCCTTACCACAAGCAAGAGTATTTACCAGCTAATATAAGCTAATTGACAGCGTTGCTAGTCTTTCTTCTACCTCTTCTCAGGCTTGCTCCCAATCGGAAGATTTGGTCTTTGGTTGCTGGGTCCCTGGAAAAATAGTTTCCCACCATTCTTTTCGTCTTTATCTTCAGCAGAGATGGAAGGAGGCAGACAGAATGAGGTCCGTCTGCAGTCAGCATGACTGTGAGAACTGTTTACATCTGTGTAAATCTATGGGGGGGATGCTGTTCGCTATGAGAGTGGTTGCTCAGAAACAGAATAGGGAGATGTGGGTGGAGGTTACAGGAGAGCCATGGGAGGGGGAAGGAAGGGGGCCAAGGGTGGGTTCCTCTGCTCATGGCCAAGGAAAGAAGGGCTGTTTGCAGAGCTCAGCCTGCAACTTAGAAACTGTCTGCACAACCCAAGATGCAGGATGTTGCAGGAAGATGTGGTCCACGGTGACCGCAGTGAGGATTGGGAAGGCAAGTGACCCACATGAGACTTTTCAGCCTTAATCTGTGCCATTTGACCCTTGGTCCAAAGACATGGGATTTGTGCCACTTGCCCCAGGAGACAAATTTGCTCAACTGTTCCCAGTTTGAAGGGGGACACCTCGGGGTGTCCTGTCCACCTTGGGGAATTTTTCTTCTGGCCTCTGTCTCCCCTCCCCTCCCCTTCTCTCTGTCTCTCTCCCTCCTTCTTGTTTAGCTGGTCATTCATTTCTCAAGAGTCTTCCCCTATGATCTTTTTTCCCACCAGCATCCAAGGCAAAGTCCAAGGCGTGTTTAGAGGACTTTTAACGGGTGGGAGACTGGGGAAGAGGTGTGGGGAGGGTAAGGAACGTAGCATGGAGACCACGAGGGGCTTGGTAGACATGAACTTGCCTTTTTGTTTTTTGCCACTGTGCTCTTAAATTTGTGCGATTGTTTAGTGGATAATCATGTTACTTTTCTTACCTTCTGAGGCATGCACGCTTCTCTCTACGGAGAGATAAAGACTTATTCACTTCAAACAGCAGGCCCAGGCATTCCAGGGGTGCATATTCGTAGCATATCTGTTAATAATCTCTAGGTACATGATGTCACGTGGGCAGATCTGACCTGCTACGCTGCTTTCCCCACTGCTTTCTTCAGAAGTAGGTCCCATTTCCCAGGCTTCTGGGCAAAGGCATGCTGGGAAAGCCAAATGCCTTGACCAAGGACGCTTTGAAGAAACAGGGAGTGAGGCAGCTCTTACCTCCTCTCACAGAACTTCCTGATTCATAAAATGGAAGAACAGTTAAGACCCCTAGAGGCCACTGTGTCCAAGCCTCTTCATTTTACAGAAAGAGAAACTGAGGACCAGAGAAGTGACTGGCCCAGGACTCCTATTTATGGTAGAACTGGGACTAGCATTTCGATCCCTGATTCCCGGTCCGGGGCTCTTTTCAGTCAACAGCAGTACACTCAGGGGCCCTCATTCTCCCTCCCTAAACCCTGGAGCTGTGGGCGGGCGGGGGACAGATATGGTGGCTTTACACCCAGTTGTTTCCTTCGGTTCTCAGGCCCCTCAGCTTCTGCACGGGAGACTTATCCGCAATTTCTTCTTCCCGTCTCCCGAGATTCCTGGGTACTAGTCCCTGCTATAATCCCAGAGAGTTCCTTCCCGGGGCATCAGGGCTCGTCAGCAGTTTTCGTCTCTGGGACAGAAGTGGCAGGACCTCAAGAACTTTCGCTTCTAAACACTCAGCTCAATCTCTACCTGACTCAGCAGAGGCTTCTGGAATCTCCCCTCTGTGTGCTGACCAAGTCTCAGATGGGCATTAACCAGAAGCCGTGGGTTGCCTCTCTGTTTCTGTAGTGAGAAGACCAGAAAAAGCTGATGATGACCATTGAGGAAGAAAACTGCACAGTAGGTAAACACTGCATCCTCTGCTCTATAAATAACCCTAATTAAGATGAAAACACCCCCACGGTCTCATCTTTTTTAAATTTTTTCTGTTGGACATCATGGGAGGTCCTTGAAGCAGAACCTCTGGTGCTTGCCAACAATAACCAGGCTCTGAGAAAGAGAAACGTCTATGCTTCTTCCATTTTTCTGGCTAACTTGACTCTGATTGTTTTCTGAGGCTTGACGCTGATCCATCTTTCTTTCCCCTCCTGTCTTTTAAGGTGACTTTCAGAGCCCCCATGTCTGACTCCATATTCTCTCCTAAGGTCCCAGTTGATTTATGAAAGCAGTTCAGCAGGGCTTAATTCATCACGCAGTGAAAATAGTGCCAGGAGGGTTTCCCTGGGAGGGAGGAGTCGTGGTTATTCTAGGCTCATTTTTAAAAGGGACCAGATAACATTAGACATTGTACAGAATTTCTTTCTCTTAGAGACTGGTGGGCGTGGGAGAAGTGGCTCAGCTATCTGAGGGGGCTGACAAGAGTCTTGGGCCTCAAGGGAGGGCACTGGAGTGGCTGGGTCATTGTACATGAAGTGGGTGGAGATACTGCTGCCACGAACCAGCCTAAGAGCGGGCTGACTGCATGCACAGAGCTTAGCGAGGCCCTGCTCTGTCCCTACCCTCCGTCTCCTGAAACGGGAACTTGAGATTTTCCCATACTGCCCTGTGGGCTGGACAGATGACAGGGGCCACACTACCCAGCACCAGGGCCAGGGTGGGAAAGGCAAAGAGAGAAGGGGTCTGGAACCAGAGAAATTACAAAATCCCGGGGCTAAAAATTAGAGTTTATCAAAATTTAAACTCTGAAATGATTAGCAATCAACTCCTAATGTTGTGAACAAAAGAAACAGATTCTGAGAAGGTTTACTTGCTCAAGTTCACATAGACAACCAGTGGCAGAGCCAGGGTCACTCCTAAAGGACAGATGCTAGGTGGTCTCGTCAGAATCACACTCTGCCTTTGTACATCTCATGCCAACTTTAAGTCTCCAAACACTCCCACACAGTTAGGCCACAAATATTTATTGAGAGTAAATATTTAGTGCCCCTTCATGCTCGCAGGCATCCCATGATCAACTCTATCATTTTTCTAATGACACTGAACTCATCTGTTTGTGACTCTGCCTCTTTCACTTGTTGTGAAGATTGAAATCATGTCGTATTCAACTTCCTACGACTGGGACCTATGTTTGCTGAGTCGTATTGATTTTTTGCAGGCCAGACTCTGTTCTTAAGAAGATATAAAAGATATAAAGCATATGCCCCTTTATTCCTGTAGCTTATAGCCTAATAAGAGGTGTAAGAAATACATGTGTGAATCCTTTTATTTCTTTATACAGGAAGATCTTCAAAAATCACACTTACTTAGTAAATACAATCTGAAAACTTTAACCAGATGCCCAAAGTGGTCCTTTCCTTGGTCCCATCATCTTCTTACTCCCCTTACTCATTTACATGTGTCAATTGCATGGACAATTTTAGGTCCCCGAAAAGTCCTTGCATCCCCGATTCTAGTCACTTTCCCTACAGAGTAATCATACCCTATGTTGAAATCCAACGTATCCTTCAAGAGCCATTTCAAATGCTTCTTCTTTTTGATCCCTTTCACCCAGGAGTGGCTTTGAAACTCCTTCCACACGGTTTTTATCCCTTATCGATACGACAGGGCCTTTTGTATCGTGGTGGCTGGGTGTATAAAGTGAATTTTATCTCTGGTTCCTTCCCCAGCCTGCATGTTCCTCAGAGCTAACTAATTTCTAACTCAGCAACTCTCAGTGCCTAGGCTAAGGAATGCAAATAAATGCTCAATGGACATTTGTGGAATGGATCAATAAATCTACCTTGGTAGACTGAAATTACTGTAGGCTGGGATTACATCTTGTCTTTACATTCCCATCACATGTAAAGGTTGCTTTTCCAGTAGTATCGGTTTCATCCACGTTTGTTGATTGAAAGCACAACTAGGCATTACAAAGGAGCCTGCTAAAATGCAAACGTATGGAGTGTTTCTTAAGGGTACTTGCCTAGGAAGTCGAGTTATGCAGCGGAAATACTGTGTGCTCCCTTGAGAAGGTGTTTCTGAGCCAGAATCTGGGTGGGGGAAAGGTGGGAGGAGAGTGCAAGGATGGAGAAAATCAGACTACCAATAAGGAGAAACCAGCCCTTGGCATTCTAAATAAAGGGCCCCGAGAGATCAATGCCACACTCACCGCTCACGTTTCAGTTCGTCAGCGGATGGGAATGTCAGTGGAGAGATACTGGTTTGGAGGTCAGAAGACACTTGGCAAGTTGTTTATTTACTTTGAACATCCACTTTCTCATCTATAGAAGAATAATTTGTTTCAGGCCCACTGGGTGGATCCAATGAAAGAACGTACGAATGTAAATTTGAACTGTTTCTCTTTTGACTCTTTGAAGCAGCTTCTGGCATTTCTCTTCTGAAGCTTCTCCTCTACTGAATATATATTTTTTTGTTTGTCCCTTTTCTCTGGATTCAGGGATTTTGTTTACTAGTAAAAGGATTATCTGCAGGTCATGTGCTTGCTGTTGGTGTTCCTTTTAGCTATTCTTAAGTAAATAATCATGGATTTAGGGATAAAATTGTCTTGACAATATTGTTTATAAAACCTGAGAACCAGATGCAATCTGCATATCTAGCTATAGAGAACTAAACAAAATACAAAACACCTGAGAGATAAAATGGCATTCAAGAGGTAGTTCAGTCTATCTGTGAGGTTAAGAATGATATCCACACTTCTGGTACCCATTTGCATTTATTTAATTGTTTAGAGAACTGCTGAGCATCTTTTTGTTTCTTGGTTCCGTGTGTGTATAATATGTACTATTTTATATCTATCTATCTATCTAGTTTGTTTTCTTATTTGTTTTAGTGTGCAAGATATCTCCAAAGACATGGAAATCAATCATAGACGACCATAGATTTTATCACCCCATCAAGATGTGAAAACTGGTGCTATTAATAACATAACAGAAAAATAAGCCCATACTCTGATTGCCACGGCCAACATTAGGGCTGTGTCGCTGCCCTTACACACTAAGACTCCCGGCTTTCTTCTTCTGCGTTCCTTATTCTTGCCAAGGGTTCGCTCAAAAATACAATCAACTTGTTACTGCAATGGCTCTGCTTTACAGAAAAGTTGTAAAGATAATGCAGGGAGCTCCCATCTACCCCTCATCCAGTTTCCCCTAATGCTAACCGTCTCACATGATCATGGTACATTTATCAAAATGAAGAAGCCAACAAGGTGCCTTGCTATTAACTAAGCTTCTGACTATCATCAGATTTTGCCAGATTTTACAGTCATGGCCTTTTTCTCATCCAGGATCCAATCCAGGATTTCACATTGCACGCAGTCATCATGTCTCCTTAGTTGACCATGTGTTGTGATAGTTTTCCCCCTTGTTTCTCATGATCTTTAGGGTTTTAAGTAGTACTGACCAGGTAATTTGGGTTTGTCTGCTGTTTTAGTCATGATTAGACTGGGATTATGGGTTTGGAGGAAGAATGCCATAAAGGTGACAGTCTCTCCTCGTCATCATGGGGGTCCATGTTATCGATATGTCTTATCAGTGGTGAAGTTTACCTCGATCAGTTGGTTAAGGCAGGGTTTGCTAGGTTTTTCTATTGTAAAGTTATATCACTTTTTAAAATGGAACTTCAGCGATAGGAAACTGATTTTGTTGGGCTCATGTTCCTCATAGCTTTTCTTTGATTTGCTGAACGTCAGGTCTATAGCCCCAGAGAAAAGACTGAGCCTAGATATTTCTTTAGAGCCCGTAGTCCTTCCCTGACGATCACATGGCTCCTGCAGTATAAGGTACCCTCCAAAAGGGGGTTCCTTCAAAGGTTCAGAAGGAAAAACCCGTCAATAAGAGCCGGTCCAGGAATCATGGGTGGGTCCCAGGCAAGAGTTCCATGATGACACAGTCCAAATATCATCCAGATGGAACGGCCCTAAAAAAACACCCTCTCGCCATTCTTAGAGTCACTCCAAGGCAAGGCTGAGGGGAGAATGAGAGCATCTGCCCAGAGGCAGGCAATAAAAGAGTGCATTTTCTACCAAGAATTTAAAAACAATGATGAAACTCACTACAAGTCAATCTGCATTTTTATTACCACCATGCACTGGGAATTCTAAACAATCTAAGTGACAAAATGCTCCTCCTCAGAGGGTAGACGTTGTCCACCACCGCCTCCTTGGGCAAGTCACTGACCATGGCTGGTTAAGAGGATTTTGGATGGAGTGAGCCCGCCATCTGAAGGCATCTTCAAGGCAGCATTGGCATAAGGGTTATTAAATACCTGAGTTCATACAGCCTCTGTCATTTCCCAGTTTTGTGACTTTTAGTTACTTATCCTAAATATTTCTTCATCAGTAACGTGGGACTAATTCCATATAATTGTTGGGAGGAAGAAATAGTTAAGTTATGTAATGGATTTAATGCATATGGTAGAAGTCAGTATTTAAAGGAATAGTACTACTTCAACCGCTTACTCCTGGCAACTATACTAGAACATGTCAACTTTGAGGATAGAAAATCTTTGTCAGTCTAAGGCTCTCTGGTCTCCAAGATGCCTTTGACTTTTAGAATGATGTACCATACTCCCAGGAAGTAATTGAATTCTGGGCAGAACTGGCTGGGAAGTTTGCTTCTGGTCCAGATTCAGTAAGCTTGGCTTCCTAAAAAAGATTAAATTCACTAAAGATCTTTCAAAACCACACTGAGACGTAGGAAAAGTACACAAGGAACCCTTGTAGTCTTGGGTTAGGAGATAACCACTGAAAGAAGACTCCTCCTTAGGATGAATGGGAAAGCCACGTCTGAAGTCAGAAAGATCTCTTTGCTGGCTTGAGAGAATGGAGTTCATATGCAAGCCACACTCAGGTTATTTTATTTCCATCATCATCATGATTATCTGTGATTCTGAGCCACCCGAAGCTTGGAGATCATCAGTCCACCATTAAAATGGACCAAAGCACCTGTAAGGTGACAGTCAATAGTGTTTCTAAGGAACCAAGTTCAGGGGCTAATAGTGCACAGACTGGGGACAGTTGAACAAATTTGTCTCATGCAGCAAGTGGCACAAACCCCTGTCTTTGGATCAAGGGTCAAATGGCACAGATTAAGACTGAAAAATCTCACATGAGTCGCTTGCCTTCTCATTCCACACTGCTGTCACCATGGACCACATCTTCCTGCAACATCTTGCATTCCACTGGGGCTGTTACTGCCCGGTCAGCTACCCTAAGGTGGGAGAACTCTTATATCATCTGGGATGATATACCTCTGGGATATACCTCTGGGATAAACAAGTCCTTCCAAGAACTAGCTAGATTTTAGAGTCTGCCAAGAATTCCCGGTGGCTTTCTCATCCCCTGTGAGGAGCTTTCCCTCATAGGGAAATACTATGTGATTAGTATTCTAAAGGAAGCATTGCTATTCTAGATAGTCACAGAATTTTTACCACATAAATTGAAAGAATTTTCAAGTGAAAAGATACTTTGGTTCTTGTCTGAGTGAATTTTTGAGTGAGTGATTGTAGATCTCTGTAAGAATTGTATTTAACCCATTTTATTTTTATCTGACTTTATGCCACATTGAGCCTGTAAGATTAGGGCACTTTATCTAGTAACTTCCATATAGAAACAAAAGCAAAATTATTGAAAGAATAAGTCAGTCTATGTGGTATCAATTCCTTTGGGTCTCAATTAGTAACCAAGCGTAGTGTCTTTAGCAAGCAAACTGGGGCTCTTTCGTGAGAAAAGACCTTGAATTCCAGTTTAAATTGAATGAAAAGGAGGTAAAAAATTATATCTAAACTCTGTAAATGTTTAAGAAATGCACTGTTGTTTTCCACTTTTGTTATAACATAGATTGCTTCTCAATTATTTTGGCCATCAGGCATCTTGGTAATCAATAGAAAAGTTCCAGCAAACTAATAATTCTAATTTTATTGTTACCTGGTCTGGTCATTTCCGTTGGGGGTACATAGTACAGGAAGAGGGCACAGAGACAGAAGCAACACAGAAAAAATAAGAAGGAAAAAAATGAATCCTCATACATAGGTGGAAAAATAAAAGAAAATGAATTCCCCTGTGAAATAGAGCAGGGGACTGGGGAGCACGGGAGGGATGAGATTCGGTACATGACTGAATCTGTCCTCTTTGGGCTAGAATCCGAGATTCCCTCTTCTTCACCGCTGATTAATGGAGGGTTCTTTCCAGTCTGTGAAAGGTGCCTCCTCGGTGCCTGGGTTCTCTGAATTTGGTGAGAGGGTTACAGCTTTGCTGTTGCCTGGGCAGGACAGAGTCAGGCTGTGTGGTCGAGCAGAGCAGACTGACATCCAGAACTTTTCTGCTAGCTCACCGTCTGCGTGTGAACCACCTAACCTAGAGCCCATCCTCTGAGTCAGAACATCAGATAAAATGCAGTGAACTCCTGTTGTGAACTATGGGAAAAGGTGCAGAAACAAGGAAAGTGCTATTTATTGTCAAGCTCGATCCCTATTTGACATCTGAAATGGAGACTGTTGTAATTCATCAGGTCAGAATCAGAGGATTTTTTGTAAAAGGATCCCAGATAGTGTGTTTGCTGATCAGACCCTGTGGGAGAAGCCAGCCTCTTCCCTCCAATGCCATAGATCTTTAAGGACTTTCCCCTTTCTTTCTTTCTTTTTCTTTCTTTCTTTCTTTCTTTCTTTCTTTCTTTCTTTCTTTCTTTCTTTCTTTCTTTCTTTCTTTCTTTCTTTCTTTCTTTCTTCCTTCCTTCCTTCCTTCCTTCCTTCCCTTCCTTCCTTCCTCCCTCCCTTCCTTCCTTCCTTCCTTCCTTCCTTCCCCTCTCTCCCTCCCTCCCTTCCTTCCTGTTCTTCTTGATGACTACCTTTTTCAAGAGAATTTAAGAATAATGTGTTAGGGCAGATATGTCTCCTTCCTTCTCAAGGAGCATTTCTGGACCACCAGCAATGGCTGTGACAAGGCAGGTGCTTATAGTGGCCAGGTGGATGGGCTTTGGAGTCCAACAATCTGTGTTTAAGTCCTATTTCTCCTGTAAAATCTGCCTGAACTTGGACAAGTTATTAGTTTCATTGTCTCGGTTTTCTCATCCATAAATCAGGGTATTGGTAAACTTAGTACCCACCTCAAAGGGCTGTTGTGAAGACTAAATGAAATGATATTTGCATTTGTATTAACTTTCACTATCATAAATGCTTTGCCAAGTTAGAGTTGCCCTTGCTCCATCGTTTCCAGATACTTTAGCTGAGGTTTCGATTTGACATTTACAGCTGGGATCTGCAACTTCTCACTCCGTAGAGGAGAATTCTGGCACCAGGGCACACTTGTGGCCCTCAGGCTGTTTGAAAATCTAGTGTAGACCTCTGAGAGGCCCCAATCTCGTTTTTCAGGCATATCTCATTGTGTGGTTTGATCTCTGCTGGTTAATAGTGAAAACAGGACTTATTTCCAATTCAGATATATACCCTGGCATAATAACAGGGTTTAAAAAATTAGCTGAGTTTCATATAAGTCGGAAGTAAGATGTGATATCAAAAATGGCAGGGCTTCCCTGGTGGCGCAGTGGTTGAGAGTCCGCCTGCCGATGCAGGGGACACGGGTTCGTGCCCCGGTCCAGGAAGATCCCACATGCCGCGGAGCGGCTGGACCCGTGAGCCATGGCCGCTGAGCCTGCGCGTCCGCAGCCTGTGCTCCGCAACGCGAGAGGCCGCAACAGTGAGAGGCCCGCGTACCGCAAACAAACAAAAATGGCAATGTAAACTCATCATAATGATTGAGAACTAGAATGAAGAAATGCTGTGCCTGCTGCATCCCGTGATGGTCAGAGCTCAGAGTATCTTAATTATTTCTGAGCATCACGCTTTAAAAGGAACATCGATAAACCAGAGCAAGTTCAGAAATTTGGAAGCAGGTAGCAAAGAGTCTTGGAACTCTGTAACTAGGGATAGTTGAGGGAAATGGGCAGACAAAACCAAATGGGGACACTACCATTGTCTTCAAATATTTACAAGAGAAATAATTAAACATATTTTTTCTCCTAAAAAGAGGACCTCGAGGGTTATAAGTAGTCCAGTGGGGAAGAGATTTAGCCAACTTTTGGCTTAATGTAAGGAAAGTCAAGTCCATGAGGGTAGGGACTTTATTTTGGTTTGTTTGCTTGTTTACAGCTTTTCTGTAGTGTTCAAAATACAGCTTGGACACTTAGTTGTCACTTAGTAAATATTTGTTGAATGAATATGAATAATGGTTTTTCAAACAGTAAGAGCTGCCTCAAAATGGACTGAGCTTCTTTATTCCTGGAATTATCCAGACGTGATCTTTGGTGAGACATGATAGAAGACATTCAGATATGACATGTGAGCTGGGCTAGGAGAACTTCAAGGTCTGTATCAACACCGAGATAGAGTTATTTCATAAACCATCGAAAGGACCAGTGACCAGAGGACAAACATGAAGTTTGGTGCCCTTTCAAAGCAGCCTCTCAACAGTCGTTTATCCCCCAGCAACCGCTAAACCCCACTCCTGAGTTTTGGTTGTAATGAACTCATGGCTGGCAGGGGGACTCATTCATTAATTGCATGATTGTTATGGCCCCTCTAATCTGACAAGGACACAGCTTTCAGCTCTGACTTCCACGATCTTCTCCTAAGAGTGTCCCTGAATGGAGTCTGGCAGTCATCAAAACCAGGGAAGGATGCACTGTTCACTCCGAATCCAGCATCACTGAGTTCCTCCTTCCTCTTGCCCATTAGCTCTCACCCTTACGGCCAGTGAAATGCCTGCAACGCTCTGCTTACCTGCTTGGCCCCGTACTATCCACACACCCCAGCCCTGCACTCTTTTCTTTTTTTTTATCAGAGCCGGAACCAAATTCCCTGAGCCTTTAACTGGTGTGTAGACTCCGAGTATAAACACGATCCCTGGCATTAATCATGGGTAATAGAAACCAGAGATGAACTGTCACGTAGCTTGCTATCCCGTGGCTGAGTCAATGCAACCTTTTACAAACACACTAAGAAATACACACGCAGGCTGGGAATGGAGCATGAAAGAAATTCCAAAGCATATTTTCCTCCCCCGCCAACCCCCTTGCTTTTCTTTTTTTTAATTGCACAGGAATTCAGTAACCAGAAAAACATAAGAATTAAAAATAGAATCAGAACTTCTAAGCATCTGCCCTAGAGGAGCATGTTGAGAAAAGGCTTTTTTATTTATAGGCCATTCTTGTAGCAAGAGATTTAACTATTTCAACCTGGAAAATATACACCCTCCATCTGGTGGCTACCTCCTCACTTCAGTTGCCCCTCTCAGCCACACTGTTGTCGGCCACATGTTATAGAGGACAGAGAACTAGTCTTGAAGTTAGAACAAAGACCCGAGTTTAAATTTTATACTTCTTTCTTGTATTATTTCTGTAACGTTGGGTCAAGGACTTACCTTCTTTCTAAGTTTTAGTGAACTCATCTGCGAAATGAGAATCAGAATATTCAACACACAGGATTTTAATGGGGATTTAGAGACATAATCATCTGTCTAGTCCAAACCCCAAAATACAGCAGGCGCTTGACAAAGGTTAGGTGATTCTAGATTTTGTCTTATTTGGGAAGCATCTCAGAAGCATGAAGGCTGACATGGCCCAAAAACACAAAGCTGTTCTTCACTCAAACTTCATATATAAACATATGTGATATGAAAATGTAGGGTTTTTGTTAGGGTATTTCACACTGACAGAATCATATTTACGATGATATGGAATCATTTTGGCCATTCTAACACTCCTTTACTGTTAGGGTCAACAGATGCCCAGCAAAGCACGGAAAAAACACAGCTTCTAGCCCAGTTGGTTCAGCATTGATCATTTCTAAAGAGAAAGCACTTAGGAGATATATATAATTAATAGAAGATTAGCAACAAGGTGAAATTCACTTTGTATGCATTTGGACATCCATCAACCACACTCTGCTAAGCTATATTGCTAATTAGTACTTAAGCATTTTGCTCAGTTTCTACCCAATTCCAAAGCCTCATTACTTGCTAGACCATTATTTATTACCTGGTGTAGCAGGATCGATGCAATTATTCCCATTTCACAGTTGTGTGAGTAAAGAGTAGAGGATTAACTATTTCCAGAAGCCACCCAGTGTCTGCTGTGGGGTTAATCTGAAGATTCAAACAGGTTTTGAGTTCTTTTAAAATAGAATGACTTGGGTAAAATGAAGCTAGGTCTGCCTAATAACCTCTGTTAAGCCCTGACCACAGGGCTGTGTGTGGGAGTGGCTTGTTAAATGTTGACTGTAAATGAGTAACCATATGCCATGTGGCTAGGATAAATATCTTATAATTCACCTTTCAAAGCAGAACACTTTTTAAAAATTGAGGTATACTTGATATACAATATTCTATAAATTACAGGTGTATAACAGTGATTCACAGCTTTTAAAGGTTATACTCCATTTATAGTTATTAAAAATATTGGTGATATTCCCTGTGTTGTACAATATATCCCTGTAGCTTATTTATTTCATACATAATAGTTTGTACCTATTAATCCCCTCTCTCTCTTGCTTCTCCCCCTTCCCTCTCCCCACTGGTAACCACTAGTTTGTTGACTACATCTGTGAGTGTGTTTCCTTTTCATTACATTCACTAGTTTGTTTTGATTTTTTCAGATTCCACATATAAGTAATATTATACAGTATGTGTCTTTCTTGGTCTGACTTATTTCACTTAGCATAATACCCTTCAAGTTCATCAATGTTACTGCAAATGGTAAAATTCCACTTTTTATGGCTGAGTAGTATTCCATTGCATGTCTCTCTGTGTGTGTGTGTGTGTGTGTGTGTGTGTGTGTGTATGTGTATACACACACACACATATATACCCATTCATCTGTTGATTGTTAGGTTGTTTCCATATCTTGGCTGCTGTAAATAGTGCTGCTATGAACATTGGGGTGCATGTATCTTTTCCAATTAGTGTTTTCATTTTATTCAGATATACCCAAGAGTGGAATTGCTGGGTTATATGGTAGTTCTATTTTTAGTTTTTTTGAGGAACCTCCATACTGTTCTCCATAGTGGCTGCACCAATTTACATTCCCACCAACAGTGTACGAGGGTTCCCTTCTCTCTGCATTCTTGCCAACATTTGTTTTTTGTGGTAAAACAGAATGCTTTGAGTGAGAAAGAGGACACCATCATAAACATTCTGGAGCAAAATGTATAAATAGGAATCATGGGAAATCCAAGACATATGATCATTGTATCTAAAGCAGACTACCCTGGAGAACTGTCTGTGCTTGTAACACACCAGGGAGCCAACTCTCTGCAAGTGGTCTTCAACTTGACCCTGGAACTTGCAGCCCAGGCTTTCTTGAAGATTCTTGGTTTAGAATCATGGAAATGAAATAATACTGAGTCAATCATATCCTGTTTTGTGCTGCATTTGGTGGGTACCATGTGCTGAAGAGAGAATTTCACTTAATTACAGTTGATGATGCAAAGGGTTCTTGTCACCTTGGTCTACATAACCGGAGTCAAGGTTTCTTAAAGGCAATGTAGACAATAATATAAAAAATTTAGTAAATGTCTGGAACGTTGCATTTCTTTCTTTGCACAAAAGTTGTAGATCAAACACTATAAATGTCAAATCTAAACTTCAGCTAATGTGTCTGGAAATGATGAGGCAAGTTCAGGTCCAACTTGGCATAGCATTTATGATCATGAACGTTAATACATCTTGAGTGCCACATCTATTTCTTTTTTCTTTTATTTTTAAACAAGTTTTTGAAGAAACTGGTTTCAAGCTTATGACTCAAATACAGGTTTTCTTAAACAATTTGCATCTTTAATTTCCTCTTTTAGGTTCTTCTGTGAAAGTTCATTTGTTGTTCTTAAATATTTGAGTAAATGTACCTCCTTATGTGTGATTCAAAGTAAATTGTTTAACATGGTATTGTGATACAGTGGAAACAACACAGGATGAGAAAGAATAGCGTTTTGTTTTGATCCAAGTCTGCTAAGTTGCTTTTGACTTTGGGTCACTCAAGCTTTCAGTGACTCTAGGTTTCAGTGTTTGTCTCTCTTTCTCTGTCTCTTTCTCTATTTCTCTCTCCCTCTGTTTCTCCCTCCGTATTTCTCTGCACGTCTCTCTATCTATGCATATGTACATCTACCTATTTATATTTATATATAAAAACAAACCACACACACACACACACACACACACACACACACACACACCCCAACAACCAAGCAGTGATCTTGAATACCCCTTCCAGATCCAAGTGTCTGGGGTTTAATGCTGAATTTTATGCTGATTTTGTGAGGCACCTAAGGTAAGTAGTAGAGTCTCAGGATTTATTTAATCAACCTGATAGCCTTCAATTTATTATAATGTGTCCAAATTCACCCTTAACAATGATAACGGCAATTCCAGTTCTAGAATTCTTCCTTAATGAAATAATCCTAAATTTGAAAACAAACCCAACATCTTTTACCCAAAGATGTCTATTATAATATTATAAAAATAGTGAAAATTATCACTTACCTAAAATAATGAAGTAAGTCAGAGGTTCAGTAATTTATGGAGCAGTCCAATGATGTTTCTTCTAGCCATAAAAACTATGTTTTTGAAAAGTATGTACTTACATGAAATATATTTGTGATGTAATAAGAAAAAAACATAGGCAGAAAAGTATACATCAAATTGGTAATTTTCTTAAAAGTACATTATGTAATGGGAAAAAGACGGGAAGGAAATACAATAAAATTTATAGTGAGCATTTTTGAATGATTAGAACTGTGGGTAATTTAACAATAAAACAAGACAAAACATATCTTTTTTTTAACATCTTTATTGGACTATAATTGCTTTAGAATGGTGTGTTAGTTTCTGCTTTATAACAAAGTGAAGCAGCTACACATATACATATATCCCCATATCTCTTCCCTCTTGCATCTGAAAAAGCATATCTTTATTTCAAATATTTTTTGTGTGTGTGATGAAGCTGATATTGAATTATCATCCTCATCATTCTTTAGCATAGTGATACACATTTTCACTTTTTTTTTTACATCTTTATTGGCGTATAATTGCTTTACAATGGTGTGTTAGTTTCTGCTTTATAACAAAGTGAATCAGTTATACATATACATATGTTCCCATATCTCTTCCCTCTTGCGTCTCCCTCCCTCCCACCCTCCCTATCCCACCCCTCCAGGCGGTCACAAAGCACCGAGCTGATCTCCCTGTGCTATGCGGCTGCTTCCCACTAGCTATCTATTTTACATTTGGTAGTGTATATATGTCCATGCCACTCTCTCACTTTGTCACAGCTTACCCTTCCCCCTCCCCATATCCTCAAGTCCATTCTCTAGTAGGTCTGTGTCTTTATTCCTGTCTTACCCCTAGGTTCTTCATGACATTTTTTTTCTTAAATTCCATATACATGTGTTAGCATACGGTATTTGTCTTTCTCTTTCTGACTTACTTCACTCTGCATGACAGACTTTAGGTCTATCCACCTCATTACAAATAGCTCAATTTCGTTTCTTTTTATGGCTGAGTAATATTCCATTTTGTATATGTGCCACATCTTCTTTATCCGATGATGGACACTTAGGTTGTTTCCATCTCTGCGCTATTGTAAATAGAGCTGCAATGAACATTTTGGTACACGACTCTTTTTGAATTGTGGTTTTCTCAGGGTATATGCCCAGTAGTGGGATTGCTGGGTCATATGGTAGTTCTATTTGTAGTTTTTTTTTTTTTTTTTTTTTTTTTTGCGGTACGCGGGCCTATCACTGTTGTGGCCTCTCCCGTTGCGGAGCACAGGCTCCGGACGCGCAGGCTCAGCAGCCATGGCTCACGGACCCAGCCGCTGCGCGGCATGTGGGATCTTCCCGGAGCAGGGCACGAACCCGTGTCCCCTGCATTGGCAGACGGACTCTCAACCACTGCGCCACCTGGGAAGCCCCTATTTGTAGCTTTTAAAGGAACTTCCATACTGTTCTCCACAGTGGCTGTATCAATTTACATTCCCACCAACAGTGCAAGAGGGTTCCCTTTTCTCCACACCCTCTCCAGCATTTATTGTTTCTAGATTTTTTGATGACGGCCATTCTGACTAGTGTGAGATGATATCTCATTGTAGTTTTCATTTGCATTTCTCTAATGATTAATGATGTTGAGCATTCTTTCATGTGCTTGTTGGC
This sequence comes from Stenella coeruleoalba, assembly GCF_951394435.1. NCBI lineage: Eukaryota > Metazoa > Chordata > Mammalia > Artiodactyla > Delphinidae > Stenella > Stenella coeruleoalba. The sequence continues at coordinate 102,676,810 of NC_137154.1, read as the reverse complement.
AACCTGTATATCTTCTTTGGAGAAATGTCTACTTAGGTCTTCTGCCCATTTTTGGATTGGGTTGTTTGCTTTTTTGTTATTGAGCTGCATGAGCTGCTTATAAATTTTGGAGATTAATCCTTTGTCAGTTGCTTCATTTGCAAATATTTTCTCCCATTCTGAGGGTTGTCTTTTGGTCTTGTTTATGGTTTCCTTTGCTGTGCAAAAGCTTTTAAGTTTCATTAGGTCCCATTTGTTTATTTTTGTTTTTATTTCCATTTCTCTATGAGGTGGGTCAAAAAGGATCTTGCTGTGATTTATGTCATAGAGTGCTCTGCCTATGTTTTCCTCTAAGAGTTTGATAGTTTCTGGCCTTACATTTAGGTCTCTAATCCATTTTGAGCTTATTTTTGTGTATGGTGTTAGGGAGTGATCTAATCTCATACTTTTACATGTACCTGTCCAGTTTTCCCAGCACCACTTATTGAAGAGGCTGTCCTTTCTCCACTGTACATTCCTGCCTCCTTTATCAAAGATAAGGTGACCATACGTGAGTGGGTTTATCTCTCGGCTTTCTATCCTGTTCCATTGATGTATCTTTATTGAGGTGCTCCTATGTTGGGTGCATAAATATTTACAATTGTTATATCTTCTTCTTGAATTGATCCCTTGATCATTATGTAGTGTCCTTCTTTGTCTCTTCTAATAGTCTTTATTTTAAAGTCAATTTTGTCTGATATGAGAATTGCTACTCCAGCTTTCTTTTGGTTTCCATTTGCATGAAATATCTTTTTCCATCCCCTTACTTTCAGTCTGTATGTGTCTCTAGGTCTGAAATGGGTCTCTTGTAGACAGAAAATATATGGGTCTTGTTTTTGTATCCATTCAGCCAATCTGTGTCTTTTGGTGGGAGCATTTAGTCCATTTACATTTAAGGTAATTATCGATATGTATGTTCCTAGTCCCATTTTCTTAATTGTTTTGGGTTCGTTATTGTAGGTCTTTTCCTTCTCTTGTGTTTCTTGCCTAGAGAAGTTCCTTTAGCATTTGTTGTAAAGCTGGTTTAGTGGTGCTGAACTCTCTCAGCTTTTGCTTGTCTGTAAAGGTTTTAATTTCTCCATCAAATCTGAATGAGATCCTTGCTGGGTAGAGTAATCTTGGTTGCAGGTTTTTCTCCTTCATCACTTTAAATATGTCTTGCCAGTCCCTCTGGCTTGCAGTTTCTGCTGAAAGATCAGCTGTTAACCTTATGGTGATTCCCTTGTGTGTTATTTGTTGTTTTTCTCTTGCTGCTTTTAATATGTTTTCTTTGTATTTAATTTTTGACAGTTTGATTAAAATGTGTCTTGGCGTATTTCTCCTTGGATTTATCCTGTATGGGACTCTCTGTGCTTCCTGGACTTGATTAACTATTTCCTTGCCCATATTAGGGAAGTTTTCAACTATAATCTCTTCAAATATTTTGTCAGTCCCTTTCTTTTTCTCTTCTTCTTCTGGAACCCCTATAATTCGAATGTTGGTGTGTTTAATGTTGTCCCAGAGGTCTCTGAGACTGTCCTCAGTTCTTTTCATTCTTTTTTCTTTATTCTGCTCTGCAGTAGTTATTTCCACTATTTTATCCTCCAGGTCACTTTTCCGTTCTTCTGCCTCAGTTATTCTGCTATTGATCCCATCTAGAGTATTTTTAATTTCATTTATTGTGTTGTTCATCGTTGTTTGTTTCATCTTTAGTTCTTCTAGGCCCTTGTTAAATGCTTCTTGCATTTTGTCTATTCTATTTCCAAGATTTTGGATCATCTTTACTGTCATTATTCTGAATTCTATTTCAGGTAGACTGCCTATTTCCTCTTTATTTGTTAGGTCTGGTGGGTTTTTATCTTGCTCCTTCATCTGCTGTGTGTTTTTCTGTCTTCTCATTTTGCTTATCTTACTGTGTTTGGGGTCTCCTTTTTGCAGGCTGCAGGTTCATGGTTCCTGTTGTTTTTGGTGTCTGTCCCCAGTGGCTAAGGTTGGTTCAGTGGGTTGTGTAGGCTTCCTGGTGGAGGGGACTAGTGCCTGTGTTCTGGTGGATGAGGCTGGATCTTGTCTTTCTGGTGGGCAGGTCCACTTCTGGTGGTGTGTTTTGGGGTGTCTGTGGACTTATTATGATTTTAGGCAGCCTCTCTGCTAATGGGTGGGGTTGTGTTCCTGTCTTGCTAGTTGTTTGGCATAGGATGTCCAGCACTGTAGCTTGCTGGTCGTTGAGTGAAGCTGGGTGCTGGTGTTGAGATGGAGATCTCTGGGAGATTTTCACCGTTTGATATTATGTGGAGCTGGGAGGTCTCTTGTGGACCAGTGGCCTGAAGTTGGCTCTCCCACCTCAGAGGTACAGCACTGCCTCCTGGCTGGAGCACCAAGATCCTTTCATCCACACGGCTCAGAATAAAAAGTAGAAAGAAAGAATTAGTAGAAGAAGAAAGAAAGAAAGAAAGAAAGGAGGGAGGGAGGGAGGGAGGAAGGAAGGAAGGAGGGAAGGAAGAAAAAAAGAAAGAAAGAAGATAAAGTAAAATAAAATAAAGTGAGATAAAATATAATAAAGTTATTAAAATAAAAAAATAATTATTAAGGTAAAATAATAAAAAAAAATAACAAAAACAAAAATGAAAACAACCCCCCAAAACGGCTGGATAGGACCCTAGGACAAACGGTGGAAGCAAAGCTATACAGACAAAATCTCACACAGAAGCATACACATACACACTCACAAAAAGATGAAAAGGGGAAAAAAATCATAACTCTTGCTCTCAAAGTCCACCTCCTCAATTTGGGATGATTCGTTGTCTATTCATGTATTGCACAGATGCAGGGTACATCAAGTTGATTGTGGAGCTTTAATCCGCTGCTTCGGAGGCTGCTGGGAGAGATTTCCCTTTCTCTTCTTTGTTCTCACAGCTCCCAGAGGCTCAGCTTTGGATTTGGCCCCGCCTCTGCGTGTAGGTCGTGGGAGGGCGTCTGTTCTTCGCTCAGACAGGACGGGGTTAAAGGAGCCGCTGATTGGTGGGCTCTGGCTCACTCAGGCGGGGGGGGGGGGGGGGGGGGGCAGGAGGGAGGGGCACGGAGTGCGGGGCGGGCCTGAGGCGGCAGAAGCCGGCATGACGTTGCGGCAGAGGCCGGCATGACGTTGCACGAGCCTGAGGCGCGCCGTGCGTCCTCCCGGGGAAGTTGTCCCTAGGTCCCGGGACCCTGGCAGTGGCAGGCTGCACAGGCTCCCCGGAAGGGGGGTGTGGACAGTGACCTGTGCTCGCACACAGGCTTCTTGGTGGCAGCAGCAGCAGCCCTAGCGTCTCATGCCCGTCTCTGGCGTCCGCGCTTTTAGCCGCGGCTCGCGCCCGTCTCTGGAGCTCCTTTAAGCAGCGCTCTGAATCCCCTCTCCTCGCGCACCAGGAAACAAAGAGGGAAGAAAAAGTCTCTTGCCTCTTCGGCTGCTCCAGACTTTTCCCCCGGACTCCCTCCCGGCCAGCTGTGGTGCACTGACCCCTTCAGGCTGTGTTCACGCCGCCAACTCCAGTCCTCTCCCGTCTCTCCGACCGAAGCCCGAGCCTCAGCTCCCAGCCCCGCCCGCCCCGGCGGGTGAGCAGACAAGCCTCTCGGACTGGTGAGTGCCGGTCGGCCCTGATCCTCTGTGCGGGAATCTCCCCGCTTTGCCCTCCGCACTCGTTGCTGTGCTCTCCTTTGCGGCTCTGAAGCTCCCCCCTCCGCCTCCCGCTGTCTCCGCCCGCGAAGGGGCTGCCTAGTGTGTGGAAACATTTCCTCCTTCACAGCTCCCTCCCACTGGCGCGGGTCCCGTCCCTATTCTTTTGTCTCTGTTTTTCCTTTTTTCTTTTGCCCTACCCAGGTACGTGGGGAGTTTCTTGCCTTTTGGGATGTCTGAGGTCTTCTGCCAGCGTTCAGTAGGTGTTCTGTAGGAGTTGTTCCACGTGTAGATGTATTTCTGGTGTATCTGTGGGGAGGAAGGTGATCTCCCCGTCTTACTCTTCCGCCATCTTCCCGGAAGCCCCTCCACACTTTCACTTTTTGCTGCCTGGCAACAAATGCATTTTAGAAAGTTTTTGAAATTGCAAAAAGCATTTTGTAAGTCAGCTTCAGTAGGTTACAATTCTATTGAACCTTTCATATGTGAGTCCTCTACATTTGATCACATTTGATTCAAAATTAGTTGTAAATCTTCAAAGAATTCAATGAACCAAAAATCAAGAGGGAAATCAAATCATATTTTGTAGCTTTCTGATAATTGTAATTTTTGAAAAAACGCTTGTAAGCAAGCTCATATTACAGAAATACATTGAAATTTATTACTTCAAAAGCAACAGAGGAAAAAAAATAATGATTTATGAGAATTTGAATAAAGTACAAGTTTTAATTCTGAAATTCCATAATAGGTCCTTGTTAAACATTTTGAGAGAGATATTTTGATATGGGTCCTATTTTTTTATTGAATAAATTTATATTCTATAGTGGATCAGAATTCTATTGAGGTGGCCTAAAATTTGTCACATCCAAATCTGGCAAAACTTTGAAAATAAACTTTAAAAAACACACCTTACTCAAGAAATTTTAGGTTGAAAATACATCTTTTAAAAATGTTTTTCTCAAAATATTTAATTGAATATAACGAACAAAAAGTTACTTTAGTACAAGATTTTTCAGAATGACTCTTTCAAAGAAACAGTTGCCAACTACTTCATTATTACACTGCTGTCAGATCTGGTCTCCATAGAGGGGCAAATTAGCAATACAAATGAACACAATTTCAAATGTTCTTAATACTTTAAAGGGACATAAAAGATGAACAGTTTTCCAAGAGACAAAGAACATCTACTCTAAAAATGTCCACTCTCTATGAGAAATCAATCTTATTTATGGGACTGATACTAAGCTGGCATGCACTTCACAATGTGGAAGTGTTGATTAGTGGGGCTTCTGTTCCGATTGCCTGGAATCTGTGCTGATTGGCTGGTGGCTGGTGGAATATTACCCCTGAGTTTTTTTCAGAGTGAGAAGTTTTTCATCTACTTGTATCTGTTGTTGAAGAAACATCTGATAGGAGGCATTGTTGTTGAGACCTGATGTTGCATCACGAAGGGTGACCAAAACGGGATGCAAAGTAAGAAAGGGCAGTGGTCCTCTGGCTCCTTTGGAGGCCAGGGGAGGAGGTCATTATCATGTTTATCTATGGAGACTCCATAAACCTTGCTTTATTGGCTGAGCTAAACTGAAATATTCTGTTCTATTCCCATGCAGCTACCTTTTTATTATTATTATTTTTTAAATTCACAACTCTCAGTTTTTTTTTAAAGTCTACAATTCAATGTTTTCTTTTTATACTATATTCACTGAGTTATGCAACCAACATCTCAATCAATTTTATTTTATTTTTTATTGGAGTATAGTTGCTTTACAATGTTGTGTTAGTTTCTGCTGTACAGGAAAGTGAATCAGCTATACGTATACATATATCCCTTATTTTTTGGATTTCCTTCTCATTTAGGTCACTACAGAGCACTGAGTAGAGTTCCTTGTGCTATACAGTAGGTTCTTGTTAGTTATCTATTTTATACATAGTATTAGTAGTGTATATATGTTAATCCCAATCTCCCAGTTCATCCCACCCCACCCTTTCCCCCTTGGTATCCATACGTTTGTTCTCTACGTCTGTGTCTCTATTTCTGCTTTGTAAATAAGATCATCTGTACCAATTTTTTCAGATTCCACATACATGTGTTAATATACGATATTTGTTTTTCTCTTTCTGACTTACTTCACTCTGTGTGACAGTCTCTAGGTCCATCCGCCCCTGCCCAAGAAACCCTGTACACATTAGCAATCACTTCCCATATACCTCCAACATTCCCCTCCCCTCAGGCTAGGCAGTAACTAGCTTACTCTCTGTCTCTACAGATTTGCTAATTCTGAACATTTCCTGTATATGGAATCTTATGCGGTCTTCTGTGACCGGCTTTTTTCACTTAGCATAACGTTTTCAAGGTTCATCAGTACTTCATTTCTTTTTATGGCTGCATAATATTCCATTCTATGGATATACCACATTATATGTATCCATTCTTCAGTTGATGGGGTATTTAGGTTGTTTGTACTTTTTGGTCATAGTGAGTAATGTTTCTACAAATATCCTTGTATAAGTTTTTTGCGTGGACACATGTTTTTATTTCTCTAGTTATATGTCTAGGAGTAGAATTTCTGGGTCATTTTTCAGAGTTTTCCAAAGCAGCTGTGCAATTTTACACTCTCTTCAGCGGTGTACAAGGGAGCCCACTTGTTTGCATTCTCACCAGCACTTGATATTGTCATATTTTTGACTCTAGCCATCCTAGCAGGTGTGAAGTGTTATCTCATTGTGGTTTTGATTTGCATTTCTCTGATGGTTCCTGTAAAGAATATTGTATTGTTAAAAGAACATTATACTGTAAAGATAAACTGAGGTACGTTAAAATTCTCAAGGCTTATTTGAGAAAACATCAGTTTGAGTTGGGCTGTGCCAAACCAGAGGCTGTTAGGCGCACTCCACCAACAGGAGCTAAAGGCAAGTCTTTATAGAGCAGATGTGGAAGCAAAGCAAGGAAATAACCTGATTGGCTCTAGCTTAAACAGTTGCCTTATTTGGCTGTTTGTGATTGGTCATTCTTTAAATTTTGTTTTCTTGGAAACAAGTGCATTTATAGGAATTGGCTCAGGCTTAGGTTTTGGTTTGCTAACGCAGGCAACAAAGGCATTGGAGCCATCTCAGTCAAATGACCTCATTGTTTAGTTACCTTAGTGATAGGCCTACAATCATTTGTCCTCATTGGAATTAAGAATTATGGAATATTGCAAGTATATCAGACATTCCTAAGTGTGGGTTGGGTGAATAAGTGGCAATGAGAGATATGTTTAAAGTTTAGCTTTAACCTACAGAGGAAAATTTAATTAGCTGAGTCCTTGACTGTACAAGAGGCTGGCAGTCTCTGTTGAGGAGGAATTGAGTGTAAGGTATTCCCTTCAGACTGGAGCCTTTGCCTGCCAGCTGGCTGATGTCCATCAGTGATCAGCACATTAGCAGGTGGTGCCCAGTCCAGCACCTCTGCACTTGCCCCGATGGTTTGTTTGTCTAATGGCTCTTCCCCAGTATGAGAAAGAGAATCACATCTCCCTTGAACACGCATCCATCTTTTAGTTCCCAAGATGACATTTGCTTGTTCTGACCTTGACAGTCTGTCTCACTCAGCCTCTTAAAATATCAAATGGGTTGTGTTAAAACCTAGTTTAAGAACAAAGAGTAAGCAAGAGAAAAATGTGTCATTTTGCAAGACTCAAAACCCATCATTTTAAAGCAATTAACATATCAGTGAAGACAAATGATAGGACAATGGGTTCAGAGAGTGTGTTCTCATGGGCCCAGTTTGCTTAGGTATTTCTCAATTTTTGTACATGGAATTACCTGTGAAGATTATTTTTTTGTGCATGGAATTACCTGTGAAGATTTTTTGAAGCATGCATGTCGGTTGATTTGATTCAGGAAGGAGCCTAGACAGCTTAAATAAAAAAAAAATTTCGGGCTTCCCTGGTGGCGCAGTGGTTGAGAGTCCGCCTGCCGATGCAGGGGATACGGGTTCGTACCCTGGTCTGGGAAGATTCCACATGCCGCGGAGCGGCTGGGCCCGTGAGCCATGGCCGCTGGGCCTGCATGTCCAGAGTCTGTGCTCCGCAACGGGAGAGGCCACAACAGTGAGAGGCCCGCGTACTGCAAAAAAAAAAAAAAAAAAAAAAAAATTCTATTATTACCTATGTTGCTGGAATTGAGTAGAAATATCAAATAGTAGATAATCAAATCAGTGAATAATCCAATGTTGTATCTGTTTTGTTTCAAAATAAAAGATAGGCTATTTTTCCTATACTAGATTTACTTTTCATGTTGTGTTATGGGTGTTGAAATGATCTTATGGGTATATGCTGGCAGGGAGAAACAGTAAGGATTATATTCTCTATTGCATACATATGGGATAAGATACAAACTTTTTATGTTTATATTCAAAGGCTTCTACAGTGTATTCCACTCCCATTCTTCAATCTCATTTCTAGCTATTTTTCCACATCAACACCTTAGCCACATTAGATTGCTTACATTTCTTTGGATGTGTGTTGTCTTTCTTTATTATTTTTGCATATATTGTTCCCATTGGAAAGTTCTTCTACGAACTTGTTCATCTGGTGAATTCATGTTAATTCTTCAAGATTCAGTTCAATAGTCTCTGTGAAGCCTTCTCTGACCCTTACTCCAAAGCTGACCACTCCCTCCATTGTGCTATATTTATACCATATACAAAAGCAATTTTTCCCATATTTATTAAGCACTTATTACATGTTGGACATTCTGCTAGGCTCCAGAAAATTAGAACGTGGCCCATTTTCCTCTTAGTTTTCTTGATATCGGAGAGGAGAAAGAAAACTATACAGATAATTACACTGTAAAATATTAAGGGCTTTGTTAGGGAAATTTAGGGATGCTCTGGGAGGAGATGGGAGGGACCCTTAACTTATGCGGAGATGTCATTAATGGTTTCTGAGTAAATTGCTTCTGAGATGAGTCTTGAAGGATGAAGAAGAATTAAACGGGAAGAGAGGACAGGATAGCAAGCAAATTGCAAGAGGAGAAACAGCGGGCACACCTTGGTGTTAAGAGAAGGGTTGACACATTTGTGAGGCTGCAAGCCGTGAAGATGGTTGGAGAACATAGTGTGAAAGCATTGCAGGGCTGGGGGCTGGGAGTGGCTCAATGTAACTGTGAGTTAAACCTGGAGAGGTTGACCAAGATTCACTCCAAAAATATTATTTGTTTACATCCCTTATCCTCTCCTCTCTCTAAGAGAAAGATCTTGTTTTATTCAGATTTCTATTTCAGTGACTAGTGCCACATGACCGTTGGATGGATGGATGAAGCATGTATGGGCTAATGGGCTCCATGGGGCTGGGATCACAATTTAACTGAACTGTCCACATTCACAAATCACTTGGTTGACTTTGAGAAAGGATGTTGGTTTCATTCCTTTTACTCCCTATTTCACCCCTTTTATTACCATATATTTCCTAAAGAGAAAGTCTGGCCAATATCAAAACAAAGCACTCTACTCTGTTTTTAATTACCTTTTTCAAGGCTGCACTAGCAATGCAAATGCTGCCTGGTCTAACTTGAGCTGCAAACAGAAACGTCTGCTTTCCTTGAAAGTGCTGAACGGAGTGCACGAAGCTTAGAGTGATAAGGGTTGAATTTTCGGGTTTATCTTTTAATAGGGACGATAAGATTCTAATGCCTCAGCCCTCTGTGCTATCTGGATGCTGATGGTGGGAACAGTCACCAGAGGGATGTACTGGGCGGTGGTGGGGGGCCCTGGGTTAACCTCAGAGAAACACAAATATGAGTGGGTGGAGTGCTTGCTTTCCATGAGAATCTCTGTCCCTCTCTTTCACAGCCTGGCCCAAACGATCGGGCTTTTTGCCAGTAAGCAAAGCAATGGAATATTTTTTCCATTGGTCAGAGGAAGTTTTCTTTCTTTCTTTTTTTTTTTTTTCCTTTTTGTGAATGGAGATAAAAACGTTCATTTGAAAAGGGAACTTTAGGAATTTCATTTTAGTAAAATGAAAGGCTGCTTAGATTCCCAGGAAGCCCTGGAGGAAGGTGCAAATCCCAAGGCAGCAAGAGCAAGGGTCCTCGGAAACCTGCAGATGTGCGTGTAAATCCTAATTCTATTGCAGACCAGCTGTGCAGTCTTAATGTTGCTTTACCTTCATGAACTTCAGTTTTCTTGACTATCACATGGGGAAAATTTTAGGTAAATAAAGTGAAAGGACTGCAAGTACAATATGTAGAAGACACTCAATATTTATTAGTTTCATTCTTTTGCTTTTTAACTCAGACAAAGGATTACACAGGCTTCTCACCAGTCTTCTGTGTATTTGGGAACCAAGTCATGAATACAAATCTAGGACGCCCAAGGGAAGGCTTTGCATATACAATGTCTTATCCTGCCAGCTGATCTCATTCACTTCGACTCACCAAATATTTATTAAGTGCATGCTTGCGCTTAAAACTGACTGAGTCTGTAGAGTTTGCAGTTGGATGAGAGATGGTTACTGACTTCTGTCTTCCAGAAACTTGTCTCTTATACAATGACAAAACTTGATATGTTGGGCAGGTTACTAGTACAAGGCAATGTGTGTACACACATGTGTTCCTGTGTGCATGCACGTGTGTGTGTGTGTGTGTGTGCGTGTGTGGTCATGCACATAAATAGTTTTGGGAGGAGGATATCAACAAGGGCCAAAGGAATGAAAGGGACTGCTTAATTTTCTTGGCTGGGGTTGGAGGCGCTGTACAAGGAACAAAAATATCACCCCTACAACTGCTCTTTCTTCTGGACCAAAGTCAGAAGCCTCTGGCTTTCAAAAATACCCAGATAATTTCCCTCTCACTACTGCTCAATATTGCTTTAAATGCCAAGAACGTTGGAGCCTCCATGCCTCCAGGCCAGCTATTTCTTCTGGCTGGAATTCTCTTTTCCAACTTTAGAAATCTGACTCATGCATCCACTCCCAGCTCAAAACTCCTCTATGAAGCTCTCTCTCCTTTTGTAGATCTATTACCTAATGTAGACATGATACATATTTTAGGAGTGAATGAAATCAGTCCTATAAATGGTTCTGAAAGTTAATTTCTGCCAAAAATATTCCACTAGCCCCCAAACTGTCTTGAGACTTTTAATAACTTGCCAATAACCCGCCTCTGGGTTATTCTATCCTCATCTTCTCCCTCCTCCCCCTTCTTGCCAAGTCAGAGAGCAAAAGCTTCTACGGAAGCACGAAGTCCTCTCTGCTATTAGCTTGCCTTGAGTATCAACCCACCAAGCAGAAGCAAAAGCAGAACACTATGTGTTTTGTGACGTAACTGCCCCTCTAAATGGGGGACCGACAAGTAAATTAGAGGAGGACATGAAGAACAAAGTGTTAAAATACGGGGAGTCCTGCCATTGGTCTCTTTCAAGGAGAACTGTCAAGTGAAAATTCACTCAGTTTGTATGAACGTGACAAAAAACCCTAAATACTGAGAACAGTAAAAAATGCAAATCATTCTGCCAAGTAATTAATTATGCAGATTTCCCTTTTGACATGTGAATTGATTTAAAGGGGTTTGATAGTTGGTAGATACTGTGAAATGACCATACTGTACCTTAGGGCAAAACTCCATGAATATTCTCTTACCCTTCTCTTTAATGGGAATGATCTCTAAAATATGGATAATGACCATCTAACAGGAAGTGACTCAGGGCCTGGCAAGGCCTTAGGAACTTGTCTGATGAGCCCTTCAAAATATCTGCAAAATTCAGTGAGTCCAACAGGACCACTGAAATTCAGTAGAGTCTTCTGGGATTTATAGAGAAGGTTCAGGAGACACTTTCTTGGGAAACCAAGAGTACGGCTCAAATTCTTGCTCGGTTTTTGATAAAGTTGAGCTGTACTCAGGCCACACCCACATCCCCTCCCTGCCCTGGGTTGACCCTGTTTATCTCTGTGTGAGGTGTAGATGGGAGCAGGGTGGCCTGGTGGCAGGCCTGTTCTCTGGGATTTCAGTTTCTATCGTGACTTGTTTTCAGCCCTTTATTAATTTTTTCCCTCTTCTTTTCTTTTTTAATTTGGAGGCAACTCTAAAGTGCTTCTAGGGCACGAGACAGCTGGTTTTTACCACGGTGCTGATTGAGTTCATAGCATTTTCTTTGCCTCTCCCCCATCCCCCGCCCAAATCAGATGGAAACTTATTGGCAATGATATGAAGCATTTATGCTTTTTCCACCCCTTTTTTTTTTATCAGGAAAAACATTGGAAAAACAGATTGTATGCCCAGGCTGCTGGCTCTTGAAATTCCCTCCCTGTTCAGACCTATTATCACAGTAACAAAAATGGTTTCGATAACATGAATCTAACCAGCATTCACTTCAATCTGCCCCCAGGACAAGGAGGGGTGGACTCTCCCTCCTCTCTGGGGACAGGAACTGGGCTTTTTCAGGAATTCAGCTCTGCCAGAAATGGAGCAGGAATTTGGGCCGTACTCTGTCAATCATTTCCAAGAGAAATGGACTTTTTTGTATATACATTCAAGGGAAGGGGGAGACAGCATCGCCCCTGTGTGGGCGATAGGACGTGTTTAGCGGGCTCAGCTTTGGCGCTGTACCTGGAGCTCACACCACCCCTTCTGGGTCACACTCCGGATGTTTGTGGCCCCAGAATTCCTTGCCAAAATGGCCTTTAGCCTGCTTAGAAGAGTTTTTCTGGGCTTCCTCCTGGCGTGTGTTCTCTGGAGGATGGAGGCTGTGTAAATCTTAAGCCTGATGGGTGGCCAACGGGTAGCCCTTTGTGGGGATGCAGAGGGAGACTGAGCTTCCTTGCTGGAGGACAGAGATGGGGGTAGGAAGAGATGGGCGTGGGCCAGTGGTGGACTCTATTCATGCTGCCATGTCCTGGTGCAGAAGTTGGAGGAGGTTGAGAACTCAAGTTAATCCAGGTCTTGTAGGTTGTTATGAGGGTAAATATGGTAGGATAGAAGCATGAGCAGTCAGTTAGTTTGATACATTTTGTCTGAATATTTAAACTTATGGTGTGTTGCTCTCCATTTACATTATTGCCTGAAGCCCCCAAATGTTAGAAGAGGGGCTGGGGAAGATTTGCTATAATCACTCAGGCCCCTTGATCTGCTGAGCTAACTCAGGAGGAGTGAGTTGAGTATATTTTCTGGGTGGACCTATCTCTGCTTTCCCTTGGGGAGTGGGGAGGGAGTATTCTGTTGCGGAAAGAACCTGAGATTTGGAGCCAGAAAGATGTCGATTCAACAGACATGTATTAAGCACCTATTGTGTGTCAACCAGAGATAGACACCGGGATAGACAAAACACAGCCAACATTCTCAGAAGATTTATAGCAGGAAAATGGATATTTGTGCAAAATACAGCAAGAAGACAATGTGTTAAAATCACTGTTAGCCAGGATACTGTTTATTTATTTATTCTTTTATTATTGTTTTTTATTGAGGTAACATTGATTTATAACATTACATAAGTTTCAAGTATACAACATTACATTTCTACTTCCATATACCCTACAGCAGGCTCACCACCAACAATTTAGTTTTCATCTGTCACTCCACACTTGGTTTTGCCCTCCCGTCACCCCTCCTCTCTGGTAACCAGTACTCTGTTCTTTACATTTCATGTTCGTTATTGTTCCGTTTGATTCGTTTACTTATTATATTTTGGTCTGTTTCTTTGTTTATTCAGTTTTTATAGTCTACGTATGAGTGAAATCTTAAGATATTTGTCTTTCTCCATCTGACTTATTTCACATAGCATAGCACTCTCAGGTTTCATTCCTGTTGTGGGAAATGACAAGGTTTCCTGTGTTTTATGGCTGAGTAGTATTCCACTGAATATATGTGCCACATCTTATTTATCCGTTTATTCGTTGATGGGCACTTTTAGGTTGTTTCCGTATCTTGGCTATTGTAAACAATGCTGCGATGAACATAGGGATGCATATATCTTTTCAAATTAGTGTTTTCGTATTCTTTGGACAAATATGCAGAAGTGGAGTTGCTGGTCATATGGTAGTTCTAGTTTTAACTTTTTGAGGAATTGCTATACTGTCTTCCACAGTGGCTGCACCAATTTACATTCTCACCAACTGTGTATGAGGGTTCCCTTTTATAGACATCCTCACTGACACTTGTTATTTCTTGTCTTTTTGATAATAGCCATTCTGACAGGTGTGAGGTGACATGTCATTGTGGTTTCGATTTGAATTCCCCTGACGATTAATGATGTTGAGCATCTTTCCATGGGTCTGTTGGCCACCTGTATGTCTTCTTTGGAAAACATGTAGACAACGTACAACTCCTCTGCCCATTTTTCAATCGGGTTGTTGTTGTTGTTTTTAAGATTAAAAAAAATATTTATTGTATTTATTTATTTTTGGCTGCATTGGGTCTTCGTTGCTGAGCGTGGGCTTTCTCTGGTTGCGGCGAGCGGGGGCTACTCTTCATTAAGGTGTGAGGGCTTCTCATTGTGGTGGCTTCTCTTGTGGTGGAGCACAGGCTCTAGGCACACGGACTTCAGTAGTTGTGCCACACAGGCCCAGTAGTTGTGGCTCATGGGCTCTAGAGCACAGGCTCAGTAGTTGTGGCACATGGGCTTAGTTGCTCTGCAGCATGTGGTGTCTTCCTGGACCAGGGCTCGAATCCGTGTCTCTTACATTGGCAGGCGGATTCTTAACCACTGTGCCACCATGGAAGCCCAGGTTGTTTGGGTTTTTTTTGTTGTTGTTGTTGTTAAGTTATATGAATTCTTTATATATTTTGGATGTTAACCCCTTATCAGATATATCATTTGTAAATATCTTCTCTCATTTGGTAGGCTTTTTGTTTGATTGATGGTTTCCTTTGCTGTGGAGAAACTTTTTAGTTTGATGTAATTCCATTCCATTTGTTTATTTTTGTTTTGCTTCCCTTGCCTGAGGAGACATATCCAGAAGGATATTGCTAAAACTGATGTCCAAGAGCATACTGCCCGTGTTTTTTTCGAGTAGTATGGTTTCAGGTCTAATATTCAATTCTTTAATCAATTTTGGGTTCATTTTTGTGAATGATGTGACGTAGTAGTGGTTTCATTTTTTTTGCATATGACTCTCCAGTTTCCCAACACCATTTATTGAAGAGACCATCCTCTCTCCATTGTAAGTTCTTTGCTCCTTTGTCATAAATTAATTGTCTGTATATGTGTGGATTTATTTCTGGACTCTCAATTCTGTTCCATTGGTCTATGTATCTGTTTTTCTGCCAATACCATACTGTTTTGATTACTATGTCTTTGTAATATAATTTGAAATCAGGAAGTGTGATACCTCCAGCTTTGTTCTTTTTTCTCAGATTGCTTTGGCTATTCAGGGTCTTTTGTTTTTCCATACAAATTTTTGACTTTTTTTTTTCTCTTTCTGTGAAAAATTTCCTTGGGATTTTGATAGAGATTGCATTGAATCTATATATAGCTTTAGGGAATATGGACATTTTGACAATGTTAATGCTTCCAATTCATGAGCATGGAATATTTTTCCATTTATTTGTGTCTTCTTCAGTTTCTTCCAACAATGTCTTACAGTTCTCAGTGTACAGGTGTTTCATCTTCTTGGTTAAACTTATTCCTAAGTATTTAATTCTTTTTGTTGCAATTGTAAATGGAGTGGTTTTTAAAATTTCTCTTTGTGCTAGCTCATTGCTAGCATATAGAAATACAACAGAGTTTTGTATATTGACTTTGCATCCTGCAACTTTACTGTATTTTTTATTTCTAATAGTATTTTTTTTTTGTATGTGTGGAGTCTTTGGGGTTTTCTATATATAAAATCATGCCATCTGAAATTTAGCCAGTATACTTTAATCCAATAAGGGTGTGGATCTAAAAGAAGAAGCAGGTCTCTGGAGGAAGAGTTGAGCAAGTCTTCACAGAGGTGACATTTACCCTGGGTATTTAACCTGGGATTAGCAAATGTCTGCCAGGAGAAAGGAGGAAACCATGACTGGAGGAAATGATTTGTGCAGAAGAATGGAGACCTATGAGGACCTCTAATTTGATTTTAGAATTAACTTTGTTACTTACTTATTGGGTACATTACTTAACATTTCTTAACTTTAGTTTCCTCTTCTATGTAATGGGGTTAGTAATGTAATAGCATGACCATTACATGAAATAGTGGATTTGAAACACATATTTTAAATTCTAAATAAAGCACTAACTAAATCTTAGTGATTGTTGAAAGTGGGACTTCAGGCCTAAATTCCTCTAAGTCCCAGCTGGGGAGTACTCTGCAGAGTTTAGTGTGAGAGTTGGGATGTCTCCTGGGGGTCCTGTTGACATGCATCCTGAGAATAATCAACCTCTGGAACAGAAGGAACATTGGGTACAAGGTGGGCTGGCCCGGGGTTGGTGCAGGAGGACAATCAGGAATGGAAGGGCTGCATTCTACTTTTCTTTAGAAGTAAGCCAATGCTTTACTACAGCCTAGAAGTGAGCCTGAGTCTCTGATCTTTGATTAAGCAATATAAATTATAGGACCTTCTAGATCTGTGGTCAGGCTTCACCAGTTCTCCCTTGCAAAGCCCTTACCCTGCAGAGGCAGTTTTCTTTATTATTCTCAGGCAAGAGGCAGCAGTTTTGAATTCTTCTATTGTCACTGGTGCTGCTGAGGAATAAATAACCTGAGGACAAAGACCGTGTCTTATAAATTCAGAGTCCCTGCAATCCTAAATCAATAATGAGCACAGCATGTATTTGTCACATGAATGAATTATTGGAAAGGAAGCTGCTCTTCCAGACTCTTACAGGGCATATTCCCTTCCCTGCTGATTTAAAAGGACAAAGTGTCTTGTGTGCTCTGGTCAGTTCTTCATGCCCATGGCTGTCCAGCCTAATTGCTAAGTGCCAGCCCACTGAAGCCTCGTCAATGATAGTACATCTTCCTTGGGGTCACCTCCTTCAGGGCAGAGCCCCATGGCCCACAGGACACTGACAGCTTCTGTTTCACATCTGTTTTTACTTCTGCCTAAGCCTTCTGGGTCACTGCCTTGGCCCAGTGATCTCCCCTTTCACCTTGGTTCCCACACCAGGTCAAGACAGGGAGACCTCCTCTTCTCTTCCCAGCCCCCGGGGCCTCTCTCTGTTCCCTGTCCACACTCTGCTGGTCCCTGCCAGTTGTGGATGCAGAGTCTAAGGCTGTCCCCCAGCACCAGGGTGCTCGGCTCTCACCAGCCTGGTCCCACTCTTGTCTCTCAGTGAGAGCCTGTTTGCTACTCACATGTGTTCATCCTGACCTTCGGGTCTTGGAATGTTGGCACGCACATGTAGCCAAGGAATCCAATCTGCTTGAAGCATTAGGTCTTCAAATAGTCAGAACCCAGGGAGGCTTCTTGACACTAGCTTTGTATCAGCTGCATGGTTTCCGGAATTGTCATCCCCACCCTCCCACTTAATCATTTGGGTCGTAGTTGAGGGTGCATGCCTAGATGCAGGGTTGAATTGTTTGTAATAAAAGGGAGGGAGATACAGAATCTTCTTTCATCTCCTTGTCCTTCTCTGCAGTTCATACTTCATCCCAAAGGGCTTTCAATCAAACAAACAAACAAACAAACCATGTTCACTGAAAAAGCTTACTGGCTGGAGGGGTAAGGCAGCCCACCATAGTTACATTAGTGGTTGTTAAGGAAACACAGTAGGCATAAAGGAGGTGACCTGTGATCTCAAGCAATTTATAATCTAGTTATGAAGACAGAACTAAACCATGTGAAACCATGGCAAACCATGTCAAAGAGATTAGTATTAAGTGCCTATGTGGCACTTAGTAATAAGTGATGATGGACGCTGTGGAGATCTGAGGAGGCTGTTTGGAGGAGATGGAGCTTGAGACAGATCTGTAAGGATGGAGGGGGTGTGTGTGTGTGTTTATTATATCCTCAGCATCCAATACAGTGACTGGCAAGTCATAGGTGATCAATATATATTTTGTATGAATTAATGCACTGGAAAGAGAAGAAAAGACGAACGGAGGATGATGTAAACACAGAGTTGAACAGGGCATGTTTGAAACCCAGTGACAGGATTGCCGAGTGAGTGGAAAAAATCAGGCTGAATGGGGAGGGTGAGCGGAGCAAAAAGTAAACCCTTGCTAATTGTCAGGGGAAGTCCGGGCTGTCTGATGTCGCTGGCTGTGTTCATCAGGGCAGGGCATGCTAAGCGCAGATCCCTTTTCACTTTCTGAGCCAGTTTTCTCATTCCAGTGGGCTCTGGGAAAGTGTTGCTGGTATCACAGAGATCAAAAACCTGGGGCTGCAAATAAGCAAGGGGGGTGAGTGCAGGGAAGCAATGAGGGTCACTGAGATAGGCCTCTATTGCTGAGCAAAGCCAAACAGTTCAGACCTTCATACCCCCAAAGTCAAACCCAAACAAAGCTGTAAAACGGGAGGGAGGGGCCATCAGGAGGGAGTCACGTGCCTGATGTGGAGAAATGCAGGGGGGCCAGAATGACTGGCTAGGACAACTGTCCTTTAATCGTGTTGCTCCTCCAGTAAGCGTGGAAATCTGTGGAAAATTTTGCCCTGTGTGTGAGATTCAGAATAAGCACCAGAATACCCTTGTTGCCCTTTGAGACCATACATGTAACTGTTTGTTTATACCATAAACATTTATGGAGGGTCTATTATGTGCTAGGCCTGTGTATCTGTACCCTGGTGATTGTGTTTGAGCCACGGACTCTGTCCTTACGGAGCTTACAGTTTACTGCAGCGAGAGGTAATAAAGAGGTAAATGAGGAAATAAGAAGAAAGGTGGTGAAATTGATTTCTTCTATCAAATATTCAGATGGATAAAGGATAAGGAATTGGAGTTCTAAAATAGAGCGTGACTGAGTCTCCCTCCAGAAATGGGCCTGTTCTTGTACAAGAAGTAAGACTGAATTTAAAAAAAAAAGAGAAACCAAAAATCAGCAAACCAAAATGAAAAATCAAAAACACAAAAAACCAGAGTATACCAAAACTATGAGTGGAGCTGCTCTCAAGCAGGCTGTTTTTCAAACTAAACATGGGGCTGCACGGACCAGCACAGAGGTGCTAATGGAGAGATCGGTAGGGGATGTTTGACAGTAGATATGCTCTAGAAAAGACATCTCTGTTGAACTGATGGATACACTTGGGTGAATAAGTGAGGGTTTCAGGGAAGCAGTGCTGACTAGTAAAATCTCTGGAGTCAGAAATATCTGAGCTCCTACTTTCCAGCTGGGTGAACTTGGAAAAATTTAGCCTCTCTAAGCCTGTTTGCTCATCTGTAAAATAAAGATATTACTACCTCCCAGGTGGTTAAAATAGATTCTTATGTAATACGTTTAGCACAGAGCTCGGCATATAGTGTGTGCATGATAGAATCGAACAATTTCAACCTTTATCCCTTGAGGTCCAAAGGGTGGGGGGTTGGTAGAGATGGAAAGGGTAGGGAAGCCAGGAGCAGAACTTAAGCAGGACAGAGAGTGACATTTTCACATGAGAATCGAAAGGGAACAAAAGACACAAAGATGTGTTGGCTGGCTGAGAAGCAAATTTGAATATTCTAATTGTCCAGATCCTTCTCTAAGAAACATTGCTGTAGGTAGCAGCCTGGTCGCTCTTCCCTGCAAGTGAAGCAGACTGGTCTCTTAGGAGCGCTGAAAGAATCCAGCCCCGAGTGCTTGGTCTTGATTGTTCATGGCCGAGGGGTGTGTTATTGAATATATATGGTTGTAGGTGTGCACACAAGCACACGCATTTGTGGCTGAATCCCAAATTTATGCAGTGTGTCCTGATGTATAGGAAAATATTGCTTCTAGTCTATTCTTCTGCATGAGTCACTGTTCATTTAGTACGTTTAGTAGGGTCAGTGTGTGTGTGTTTGAGTGTGTGTGTGTGCGCACACGTGCGTATGTGTGTCTTGTACTTGCCAGTAAACAATGCATCAAAATTCTGGTTTAGAGGATCTTTCTGGTAAATAGTCTTTCAGCTGAATACCTGGTCTTTCAGATTCCCTTCCCTTTCCCTGTTTCTTCCCCAGATAGTATATGGGAATGCTTCTGTGACCTCAAGACAAGGGGGGAAAGAGAGCCTCAGATCTACCTGCCGGCCTCCACTCTTGCTGCCCTGCTTTGTGAACAGGCTGGTTTGAACAGTTCAGCCTGGTCATCAGGCTGGACTATGCCCCCCTGAGACAGGACTGGTTCTTTTCCATTTCCTGGAGCTTTGTTCTGGCTCCTGTTGCTAAAGTCTGTGGTCCCAGCCATCTGGTCCCATTACTTAGTGGGTAGAAACTCCATGTTCTACTTTCTCGTTCCTCCTCTCCTGAGATTTGTGGGGCTTCAGTCCTTCTTTTTCCACACACACACACACACACACACACACACACACACACACACACACACACACTGAGGAGAGACAGAAGCAGGGTCTCAAAGCCCATCTTTCCAGCCACCCACCTCATCCAACGCTGTGTGCTCTCTCTCTCAAGCCGGCTTGTAAGCGACCCTGAGCTGATTGCCAGTCTTCTCTCACTCTCTTTTTAAAATTCTTAACAAATTTAATGCCAGCAATATTTAGAATACAATTATTAACTTACATTAAAGTATGGCTCCTAGCTTCCAAATTTTATTTATTTAATTTATTTTAATTTTTAAAATTTTGTTGAAGTATAGTTAATTTATAATGTGTTAATTTCTTCTGTACAGCAAAGTGCTCAGTTATACACACACACGTATATATACATATGTATATATTCTTTTTCATATTCTCTTCCATTATGGTTTGTCACTGGATATTGAATATAATTCCCTGTGCTATACGGTAGGACCTTGTTGTTTATCCATCCTATGTATAATAGTTTGCATCTGCTAACTTCAAACTCCCACTCCATCTCTCCCCCACCCCCCCGTCCCTCTTGGCAACCACAAGCCTGTTCTCTATGTCTGTGAGTCTTTCT
Organism: Stenella coeruleoalba; assembly: GCF_951394435.1. Classification (NCBI taxonomy): domain Eukaryota; kingdom Metazoa; phylum Chordata; class Mammalia; order Artiodactyla; family Delphinidae; genus Stenella; species Stenella coeruleoalba. The sequence continues at coordinate 102,656,216 of NC_137154.1, read as the reverse complement.
GTTTCATAGATATGTTGATTTGCATTGTATTTTAGATTCCACATATAAGCAATATTATATGGTATTTGTCTTTCTCTTTCTGGCCAGTTTTCTCAAAGAGCAGTAGTCCCAACCTTGGCCATGCATTGGAATCAGCTGGCAAGTTTCTTCAAACCCTGATGCCTAGATCCTGTGTCCAGCTATTACATTGTAAGTGGTGTGTCTGGATCCATGGAAATGATGGGCAGCCAAGTTTGAGAACCACTGTCCAGAGGCTCACAGCCTCCAGATGAGGGCATGGGCCACAAGTCCTTGCATTTTTGGAGTATGTCTTGCCCACCCAGATGTTCCCATCATGTGCAGCCTACCACTGGAGGTTCCTCACCTCCACATGGCAGGGAGTGGAGATGATGACACGAGCAGTGACTTCTCCATCCACGTCCTCCTTCCTCCTCTCCTCTCCAAAGCCAGAAAGGAAGGGACTCCACTTGGCTCTGCATTTTCTCCCCAACTCCCTTTACATCACACGTTTGAGTTCTTTTCACTCTGGCTCTTGGCAACTTAATAGTTAAGTCACTTAGCCAGTGATTTATCAACAGAAGCTTAAAGAATTTAGAAAAAACTTTTCTCTCATGATGATACTAGGTATTCAAGGCTATTATCTTGGGGAGAATTCAAAAATTTTATTTTTAAATTTCAAAAACAGAATATTTGTTTTTTATTTGAATTTCTGCTATAAAAATGCTTAAACTCTACTAAGGGAGATGAAACAATAGAGGAAAAAGGAGGAGCCAGTAACGTATATAATGCATAACATTTATGTATGTATGAGTTTGCAAGGACTGCCGTAACAAAATACACAGACTGGGTGGTTGAAACAATGGAAACTTATTTTCGCACAGTTCTAGAGGCTGGAAGTGCAAGATCAAGGTGCATGCACGCACAATTTGTTTCCTCTGAGGGCCACAATGGAAGGAACTGTCCCAGACCTCTCTCCGTGCCTTATAGTTGGCCACCTTCTTTCTGTGTCCTCATACAGTTGTTTCTCTCTGCATGTGTCCCTGGTGTCTCTCTGTGCATCCAAATTTCTCTTCTTACAAGGACACCAGTCAGATTGGATTAGGACCCATCCTAATGGCAGCATTTTAACTTAATCACCTCTTTAAAGACCTTATCTCGAAATCTTTTGTTGTTGTTGTTCACTATTTTGTTTTTTTGGGTTTTTTTTTGGTCACACCGCACAGCATGTGGGATCTTAGTTCCCAGACCAGGGATTGCACCCTACCCCCTTGCACTGGAAGCATGGAGTCTTAACCACTGGATCACCAGGGAAGTCCTACATTTCACTTTTTAATAGTTACAGGTCAACCAGGCAGAACCAAGCATCTTGTCTACATGGAAAATTAAATCCAGTTCACAGACGTTTTCAAAACACTTGTCTAATGTTTCCACAAATACTTGAATTAGATCTAAAATGCCAAGTTCACTTTCTGAAGAACCCCCACAAAAGACAAAATATAATGTTGCATAATGTCTATAAATCAGGTTGTTGTCAGATCCTCCAATTAATAATCCTCCTTCTAGGAAATTAAAAACATTTTCATCTCTCTGAGATACCAAGTGGAATGTTTCCCTGATGATCTGCTGTTGTGTATCCTCACTGTAGGGCTGGTAGAACTTAGGAGAGCCGCGGCTTCCGGTGGCTGTTAGAGATGAGGATCGCCTTGATCATGCCTGAGCCCGACCGACCGACCGGGTGGGAGCTGGCCATCCTTCCCTACCCGCCGGCTTCTGCACACGCGCGGGTGTGCCACCCTCCCACCCCCCCCCCCCCGCTCTCGAAATGTTATTACATATCTCCTAATATGGTATGAGGGGTTAGGACTTAAACACAGGAATTTTGTGGGGACACAATTCAGCCCATAACAATATATTACTTAAAAGATAAAAAGGTGAGAGCCGGAACTTTTATGTATTTTTAGTACCCATATAGCTTGCAAAGAGCTTTTGTAATTATTATTTCATTTACTCTCAACAAATTCTTATAAAGTATTACTCTAATTTTATTTGGAGATGAGACAACTGAGGCACAGAGGATCTAGGTGACTTTGTTCAGGTCATTGAGATAATTACTAAAAGAGAACTTAAAACAAGTCTGTGTGTGTGTGTGTGTGTGTGTGTGTGTTTCAGTGTAAGCAAGTAAGTCTGTGTGTGTGTGTTTCAGTGTGTCTGTGTCTCTATAGTATAGATTAAGCAGTAATAGAATAAAATGATTGAATAATAATACTCTGGTCTGTATTATTTTTTGGGGGCGGAGGGATATTGAGACGAATGACCAACACATTTGTACAAAATTAGTAAAATCCTAATACAAAAGAAAAATCAAATCCCAAGCTCAGTGTAAGATAGAGATCAGAGGGAAATATTGAAGAGTAGTGAAAATGGTCCAGTCTGAACTATGGCATGAGGTTTACATTAAAGGAAACTCTTTAGGGTGAAGATAAATATCCAAACAAGTAAGACCAAATATTGGATACAGTCGAGGTCCTTTACCCAGCTTCAGTAAACTAAACTGAGAGCACAAAATGAATTGGTATGATAATGTCCCACTAGATGTTTATAAAGTATTTTGAGTGAATTATCTCATTAAATCTTCACAGTGATCCATTAAGGAGGCTAAATATTATTACCATCTTTATTCTATTTTTGAGAAGATTGAGGATCCTATCGTTTGAAATGCATTGCCAAAGATCAGCCAGCCAGTAAGTAGAGCTGGGATTAAAACCCAAATATGTTGGTTTGAGACTCCACGCTCTTTACTGTGCACTATACCGTTATGCATTTTCTTTAATTCTGCACCAGACAGAGATCTTTAAAGTGGACCCTATGATTTGGGTATCATCCCATGCCCAGTGTCTGACACACTGCCTGAAACCGAGTACACTGTCACTGCTAAATAAAAGGAATGAGTGAATTAAGCAGGGAGGCCTTCTGTTCAAATATAGAGGCCTGATTGCATGGGTTTGTCTTTTCTTTCATCAGAGTATATGAAACTTATGATAAAACAATTTTTAAAAGATAAGGAAGAGGAATAGGGTTATCAGGGATTTTGACAAATTTCTGGAAGATGGAAAGCACATGTCAGGAGAATAACTGATGAAGTCAGGGAAGGGAGCCACAGTGAATATATGTACGGATGAAAGTGCACAAGGATGCAGTTATCAGCCCATTTGGACCACAGAGCACCTCAGGTGTTGGAAATATGGTGCAAGAGTGAATACAGACTAAACAAAGAAATTAACTTATAGTTTGTCCACTGGATAATCTCTTCTCAAATGAATGAAGCCTACATAAGCCAGATGCTTTCTTCTCTAGGAGATCAAACAAACAAATGTGGAGAGGTTCCTTTCTAAAGAAACCTTAATGGCTCTACTGCAGGACTTCTCAACTGGGCATTTCTGGCATTTGGGGCTGGACAATTCTGTTTTGCAGTGGGTTGCCCTGTGCATTGTGGAGTGTTTAGTAGTATCCGTGGCTTCGTCCACTAGATGCCGTTGGCATTCATTCCCCCTCAGTTTTGACAACAACAAACATCTCCAAAACTGCCAGATATCCCCTGGAGGGCAAATCATTCCTGGTGGAAATGACTTCCACATCCTTTCACTTAGGAGACCCCCAGTGTAATGTCCAATTTGTGCTTGATTACCTAATTCAAATGTTGACAGTATTCAGAACATCGAATCAGGTTTTTTTTTTTTAAATTACTTCTCTACTAAATATGAAAAACAAATATTTGAGGAAATATAGCATAATATAAAAACAAGTGCTATGATAACATAATCAAAGAAAAAACCCTTATTACTTAAAAATGTCATTTTATGTACCAAGTTTAAAAAAGATTGGATAGCAAAGTCTAAGAAATCTCCAAGAATGTGTAATAAAACGCAGAGATAGAAAATATGATGACAAAAGGTCAGAGATATGACAGATAAGTCCAGGAAGTCAATATCTGATTAACAAGTTTCCAGAAAGAGAGAACTGTGTACATAAAGGGAAAATTATCAAAGAACTAATTTAACTATCCAGATCTAAAGGATACATCTCAATTATAATGACATCCGAATGTCTAGTACAATCAATGAAAAGACGGCCATCCTTAAACACATTATTTTGAAATCACAGAATACCAAAATAAAGAGAGATTTTAAAAGGTGAGAGAGAGAGAGAGAGAGAGAGAGAGAGAGAGAGAGAAAAAGAATGAATAGTTTATCCTCAAAAGAAACAAGATATAAGATACTGGAGCAATAACATTATATTTCTTAGGGAAAATGAGTTTTCAGCCTAGAATTCTATATCCAAACAAACACTAGATTGTTCTGGTAAAAATAAATATAATTTTTCAATTTAAGGAAAAAATATTTCCTGACACACTCATTTTTATGAAGCTTCTTGAAGAAATGCCTCTGTTGGCTAGGATGCCTTTTAGTGAAAGATCATAAAATTCCAACTCAACTGGCTTACACAGAAAGACACAGATTACCTCAAATAACAGAAATCTAGAAGTGGACGGTTGACTCAGCTGTTACTGAACTCAGGTCTGGCTGCTCACCACTCAAAAGCCAATACTTGAGAGGCAAGTGTTGGTAGAAAGGAAAGTTTGCTTTATTCCAGAGGCTGGCAACTGTGGGAGAAGGGAGATTCATATCCAAAGGCCAACTCTCCTCTATTGATCAGTGGGCAAGAACTTTTAAAGGAGAGTTTCAGAGGTGCACCAGTGGAGGGAGGGGGCTACACGTAGAAACAGCACAGTCAGCTCTGACAGTCATCTTGAAATTGGTCATGCGGTGGTCTGATCAGCGTCATCTTGATTGTTCTAAGTACAATTAGTCTTCAGTTCCAGGGTCAGTTTGTTCCCATTTCTTTGAGTCCGGTTCTCAGAATTGTGGCAGCTTATGTCATGGCTACAGCCTGGTCATCGTGCAGTTAACTTCTTCCACCTGGTGGGGGTTTCAGTATCTGTAAAACAGCTCACAGGATATGGCTCAGAATATTATCTATAGCTTTTGAGGAGGAACTAAAAGACCTTGAACTAAAAGTCCTTTGCTTACTGACTAAACTATTATTATTTTTCCCTGTTTGACTGCTTTTCCTTTGTTTCTGCATTTTCTCATTTGTCTGATTAAATTTATTCTTTGACTAAAGTTTTTCTACAGACAAAAGGCAGGCTGAGGACATTGGTGGAGGGAGTCTGTCCATAGGGCCCTCTCCGATTCACTATATCACCAAATTTTTAAGTTCTTCCCATCTTCCTATTCTGTCATTCTTGATGAGTTGCATAGTCCTTGGATAGCTCCCCTCTTGTTAGATGATGATTTCTGCAACTAGATGTTACATATGGGTATGATACTGGACAGAGGAAGAAAGAACATTCTATTCTGTGGGTCTTTTTTTCTTTTTTTAATTAAATACTTCATTGGAACGTCCCTCAGCAAGTTTTCCCTCGTGTTTCATTGTTCAGAATGGAATATATGCCCACTCTCAAACCAGTCATTAGCAAGGGGAGAAGTAGTAACATGATCGACTTAGCAAAGTGTAGGATCGGTAGGAGAAGGGTGGGATACTGGAATAAAAACAAGATTTTGTTAGAAAGAGGGATGTGTGTCTGCTACAATGCAGCAGCCAATTTGGGATTAAACTAAAAAAGAAGACAGAATCCAGGTATGGTGGAACTGATCCAGGAAAGGAGGAAGGAGAAATTCAGGAAGAACAATGCACAAGGCCCAGAGAGCACAGGTCTAGGTTGGATCAGAGGGACCTAGGTAGGAGACATCTGTGTAAAAAGAGAAAATAAGTTTTGATAAAAATTTTTGTTATGATAATGGCAAAAAATAGGCATTTGAAATTCTAGAAAAAGTGTTATAAGAAAGGACTGCAACCATAAAAACACTACTTAATTCTGCTGTGTTCAGTATTGGCATGGCCATGAAACCAGGGACACCATTGGTTACTTTCAACTTCCAGAATCCATCAGCGAAAGCTGGTTACAGAAGAAAGGTAACAGCAATCACTTTTTTTTTGTTTTTGCGGTACGCGGGCCTCTCACTGTTGTGGCCTCTCCTGTTGTGGAGCACAGGCTCCGGCTGCACAGGCTCAGCAGCCATGGCTCACGGGCCCAGCCGCTCCGCGGCATGTGGGATCTTCCCGGACTGGGGCACGAACCTGTGTTCCCTGCATCGGCACTCGGACTCTCAACCACTGCACCACCAGGGAAGCCCAGCAATCACTTTTGACAGTATGAAAGAAGTGTATATGTGAGAAATTGGGAGAGGCAGATGGGGGAGAAGAGCTGAGAGCTCAAGGAAAGAGCAGGGATGCTAATAATCTTATCTGACAGAGTGACCAGACAGGCAATCAAAAGATACTCTGTTTAGTTGGTGGAACAAGAAAAAAAAGAAGAAGAAGAAATGGTAAAAAGGTAAAGAATATAGGAGATAACATAAGGATTTACTAAGATATTGGGTGCAGGGGAAGATAGGGTGAGGTTATGTGAGCTAATTATCACATCTGCAATTCAAAAGATAATGGATAGAATGAATCAGAAGATAATGGATAGAATGAATCAGAAGCAGGGGTAAAACCTATAATCTAGAGATATGGCACCAACGGGAGAGAACAGCCAGAGTTAAAAATGTTTGCTCTGGGGAGGGAAAGTGGGCTGGAGGAATGCGGACAGAGGCCTATCCTTTGTAAGCCCTTTTTATTATCTCTTATTTCAATCTTGTGCACACACTGTCATTTGATAGCTGAAAGTGTTGTAAAAATGATTTATTTTTACTTTCTGCCATAAGGTAGATACATTTTGTATTACGCATTTTCCGCTTACAGCTGCCTCCTAGACATTTTCTTTGACATCACATAACCTTTATAATGATTCAATTAATGGTTATATATTAGTATTTTGTATTATTTCTTTGCAAGTCCTGATCCATTCATTCTTGTTCTCTCAGTCTCCCAGTGTCTATGAAGAAACCAAAAGAAGTTGAAGCTTGGGGGTAGCAGCAGATGTCCAAAGAAAAAAGGTTTTTTTTTCTTTGAAAATAACCAAAACTTAAAGTGACCCTCATTAACCCCATGCATTAACCAAGTTCAAAGCCCAGGCAGAGGGGTGCGGCCCTCCTTGCTCATGCAGCAGCCCTGGAGTGGGGGGCTGCATGCACCCCCTGAGACCTGCAAGGCCAGAGGGTGTTCCCTGGCAGCCTGGACAGCATCAACCCACGGCTGCCCTTTGCACTGCCACTGCCTCAAGTTCATTTGAAATGGGTGCTGCCAGAAAGATGAGGCTTCATTTGCAAAGCAAGGGCATGTCTTTAATTATCCTTTAGATCCATACAAAATCGAGGCGGGTGGGGATAGATTTATGGCTTTAGATTCTCTTCTTTGCCATTTATAGAACAGTATTTATCAGGTGTAGGGCACATGGCAGCGCTGAGGCGTGCCAGACGGGATCAAAAGCAAAGCATAAAAACCTTCCCCTTTCAACAAACCTAATCTCCCCCTTCTATCTATAAATGGCCACATTAACCTCATGGCTCAGAAGAGAGATTCATTCTGGCATTTTGCTGTCTGAGGAATCAAGAGCAAGTGGGAGGCTGGCTTCTGTGTGCCAGGCCTGTCTTGCCTCCCCTTTGATGTTTCCCTCAGAAGAACTGAGTCATGGCCAACAGCACTGGGGTGGGGTGCTCTGCATGGCCATGGTCTTGAGAGCATCCCTTTCCCAGGAGGCATTTACATCCCTCCTAGGAGAGCATCAGATGGGAAATGGCTGGCAACACAGCCATGAATCATTCATTCATTCAGTGCTGTTTAGTTAGGTCCCATATGTCCCACACGTTTCCAGGGGGTAATAGATTCTAAGGAAGCAGAAGACATGATTTATTCCTTGAGAAAACTTCAATGTTACTTGGCAAGAAAGTCCTGCCCATAACGGACTCAGATCATTAAAGTAATTTTTGTTGTTCTTGAGTTTGGGGAAAGAGTTGTTCATTATTGGGGCTTCAGAATGAGTTGGGTATCGCCTAGAATGTATGATGTGGGCTAAGCCTTGAAGGCTGGGTAGAACTTGAATAGAAAAGAGGAAAAGAGAGATGTGGAGATCATAAACAAAAGCCCCGAGGCCAGCATAAATGTGGCATGCTTCCAAGGGGAGAGCAGGCAGTACCTGGTAGAAACATCTTTGGGACTCAGTGGTTTCTGGGTGTGTGTCCCATTCTCCTGAACTGTGGCTTGCTGACCAACAGAAACCTGCAGATTCAGGAAGCATAAGTACCTTTGCTTCTCCCAAACAAAGTAACCTTTTCCTTGACTCTTCTGCTTCCATAGCTATGGAAGGTAGTTTGCTTTTCTTCTTTCTGCAAATTGGAGATGCGTCATCCCTGAATTAGGGTATCACAGTGCAAAATCTTAGAAGCATAGAAACCTTGAGTTTCTCTAGAATGTAATCTACGTGAAAAGTAAGAGGTTTGTTGGTTTTCTTCTCTCAACGTCTAGAGCAGCCCCTGGCCCGGAGCAAGAGCTCAGTGAGTCGGTCTTACTGATTAACAAAAGAATGAAAGCCTAGCCTTCCGCACAATTCAGGAACATCTGGCTTCTGCACTGAGAATCAGAAGACTCAATTTCTGGTCTTTCACTTTGACTCTTATTAGCTTGGGGCCCATCATCCCTCATAACTCAGTTTGCTCATCTTCCAAATTAAAATATTAAAACATATTTTTTACATACCCCACAAAATTGTGAGGATCAACTATCCACTCAATGTATTATTTATTTATTTATTTTAACATCTTTATTGGAGTATAATTGCTTTACAATGGTGTGTTAGTTTCTGCTTTATAACAAAGTGGATCAGTTACATATACATATGTATACATCATATACATATGTTCCCATATCTCCTCCCTCTTGTATCTCCCTCCCTCCTACCCTCCCTATCCCACCTCTCTAGGTGGTCACAGAGCACCAAGCTGATCTCCCTGTGCTATGCGGCTGCTTCCCACTAGCTACCTATGTTACATTTGGTCCACTCAGTGTATTTTAGTTTATTTAATTGCTCTGTATGAGGTTCTGGGAATATTAAATGACTTTAGCTTTCAAGGAACTTAGTCTAGTGAAGAAGACAGAAAAACAAACAAACAAACAAAAAATTGCAAGTCAGTGGGATAGCGTATAAAATAGTGGCACACTCAGAGCACTGTGAATGCACAGAAGAGTGACAGCTACACAGGCTGGGGCTCCAGGGAAGGTTTTCTAGACATGACAGTTGTGTGCGTCCCTTGGATCAGGTTACAAGTTACCTGGGGCAGGTGTAAGTGAGTGCAGCACTTCAAGGCAGTGGGGAGGGGTGAATGCCCAGACGCCCAGGGCTTAGACAATCAAAGGGTTGGGTGGAAGTGTGTATCTGTATACAGCTGGGCACAGACTGAGTATGTACAGATCTGTGCAGGGATTGGCAATAAGTTGTTCTGGTGAAACTAAGCAGTAGAAATCATGAAAAACATTAATTTCTTCATAATGACATTTGGACTTTATTTAGCAAAGGATTATAAATTGTGTGGAACATTATCAGATTAGCATCTTAGAAAAATCACTGGAAGCCTATATGAAGGATGGTTGGGGAGATGAGACTGGAAAAACATTGACGGCAAAGGAAATTGGTTAGGGAGCTACTGGAAAATCTGTGGGAAGGGTGAGGGGGAAACCGAGGAACTGAAATCGTGTTAAGGGGGTAAAAGAGTTGATGGGTGGATTAGAAGAGACTGAAAAGATGGACTTAGTAGTGACTGACAGCCTGTGGGAACAGGGTAATTCTCAGGTTTGTGATTTAGGTGACTGATTGGGTAATGGTAAACCAGACTATGATAGCTGGATGTCTTCAGTGGGTGAATAATGTAGTGTCCAGTCAAACAGATCTATTTTACATATTTGTTTGACATTTAGTTAGACAACTCTGCACTGGGTGGAGAAGTAGAGCACCTTGTGAATGCTCTCAGCCTTTCCTCTACTGTCCTAATAAGCAAGTCACCTCTGGCTTCAAACCATCTTATTCCACCCAAACTAAAAGGAAAAAAAAAAAAAAAAGACAGCTTCTCTCCTTGGAAGGACATTCAGTGAGCATCTCTTTTGAATACTTACCTTCTACTAAAAGAGATATATTTGACATTTCTCTCTGAGAGGGAATCTGGTAGATGTGGATTTTCTCCATTTGTTTCCAGTAATCTTTTAGCTATTGCAAAAGGTTCTTTCTCTCACAGACTGGTGGTTGCCAAGGGGGAGAGAGTTGGGGGAGGGATGGAGTAGGAGATAGGGCTTAGCAAATGTAAGCTTTTATATATAGGATGGATAAACAACAAGGTCCTACTGTATAGCACAGAGAACTATATTCAGTATCCTGTGATGAACCATAATGGAAAAAAAATATAAAAAAAGAATGTATATATATTATATATATATATAATATATATATAAAACTGAATCACTTTGATGTTCCATAGTCATTAACACAACATTGTAAATCAACTATACTTCAATAAAAGAAAATATTCTTTCTCTGAACAACTTTTTGTCTGGTCTGCTGCATGATGGTTTGGATTACAGTGTTATTTATTAAGATGGGGAAGGTGGGATAAGCAATACATCTGGGAGTGGGGTGGTGGGGATTGGTGTGTGGTCAGGGAATCCAGTTTTTGATCTGTCAGCCTCTGAGACATCCATGACATGTTTAGAGGGTAGTTGGATGTTTATAACTGGAGCTTGAGTCAACAGAGTCCAAAGCTGCAGAGAAGGCACACAAAATGTCCATGTCCTTTGGCCTCAGCAATAAAGAGATCATTGGTGACTTTTGCCATCGACACCTATGGAAGCTGGATTTTAGTTTTGGGGTATTTACGAAAGGGAAGTGAAAATTAGACAAAGTGATCATGGACAATACAATATACGATACATTTTCTAGGATGTTAAACTATTTTCTATTAACTTCCTATTATGAAAGATGATTTAGTCCTCAAACCATCTCTGCCATATACACATATTTTCCCATCCTTTCTTGCAATATAGTTCTAAGACAGTTTTTGTTAGCACAGTATTTGATCTCCACATTTTTCCATGAGTATGCCCGTACTATGTGCAGCTGAGCCATGTAGACTACTATGGTTTTATTTCCTTTCTTGTACAATACATTTGTGTTTCCTCTGGAATTAATAACTTTTATGATTTTTTTTGTTTAGTTTTCTGCATACCTAGAACAAAACCAATCCAAAACACTGTCAAGAGTATTAATTTTCCCTCAGTATTTTCAAACATATCAGATGCTCTATCAATTTTGTCTTCTTTTTGGAGAAATATTTCCTGTGATCTCCTATCCTCTTCCAGTCTGGACTGGTTGACTTATTTGCCTGTGACCATATGTCTTCCTGGGCTTTCCTATATCATCCTGGGAATTGCCTTCTCTCCTTTGTTGGTGTGTCTGTTTCTTTTATCTTCTGTCTTCCTCCTTTTTGGTCTATCCTTTCATTTTGATGGAAAAATGTAGTCCCATGATCCTGGAAAAATATTTGGAAGTACTTTTGTTGTAAATTACATGCTGAGTATGTCTATTCTTTGCTCACATTTAATCAATAATATGGATGGCATAGATTTCTTGGTAGAAGATCATTCTCCCTCACAATTTGAATGCATTTTTTCCTGTTGTTTTCTATCAGATTGGCATTAGAATCTCTGTGCCATTCTGACTTGAATCCTTTGTTTGTGTGGGTGACCTGTTTTCTACTTTTTTTTCTTTCATAGTTATTAGGATCTATTTCTCACCACTAGTATTCTAAAATTCATTCATAATGATGTGATTTGGTGTGTGTCTGTGTCTATGCTGGGTACTTAATGAGGTCTTTCAGTCTGGGAACTCATGTCTTTTGTTTCCTCGTAAATTTCTTGTATGATCTCTTTGATAATTTCCTTCCCTCATTTTCTCTTCCTGGATCCTCTATTATGGATATCAGCCCTTCTGGACTGTTTTTAGTTATATTCAATTATTTGCTATTTTTCATTTCTGTCATTTGTTAGTTTGTATGTTTTACTTTGGGAGAGATTTCCTAAATCTCATTCAATGGTTCCATTGATATATATATTTTAAACATAGTGTAGAGACATTTAATAATCAAAAGCTCTTTTAAAAAAACTCTCTGGGGGCTTCCCTCATGGTCCAGTGGCAAAGAATCTGCCTTCCAATGCAGGGGAGGTGGGTTCAATCCCTGGTCGGGGAACTAAGATCCCACATGCCGTGGGGCAACTAAGCCCACTTGCCACAACTACTGAGCTCCAGCGCCTCAATGAGAGAGCCTGTGTGTCACAAACTACAGAGCCCATGCACCCTGGAGCCTGCGCACCACACTTAGAGAGAAAACCCGCACGCCACAACTAGAGAGAAGCCTGCACCACAATGAAAAATCCCGCATGCCTCAACAAAGACCCCGTGTGCCACAACTAAGACCCGACACAACCAAAAAAAAAACCTCTCTGTTCTTTTTATAGCTGTATGTTTTTGTTTCATTAACTTTTATCTGTCTTAGGATCTCAATTATAGACACACATTTTGTTTTCTTTAACTGTCTGCATTGTTTTTGTTTGTTTTGATATGTCTTTCAGATTACAGAATTGCCTCAAATATCTGATGTTCCTTGGTTTTCTATTCATATTTAAAAATAATGCACTAAAATCTGTTTATAATCTCTTTGTAGTTGAGTGGGATTTATGGGCTGGTGGGCTTCACTGTGGGGTGATTTGATTGGTTATTTTTTGAGACTTCTCATGTATCAGAATATTTTCTAATGGATTAAGTATTGTTTCCCCAAAGAGGAACCTCCAATTTTTTGTAGGGGAAGAATATATTGGATTACCTCTTGGAAGCCAAGATGGGGGGAGGAACACAGAGAGGTTCCTCTTACCATGCTGGGTGATTTAACTTAACACTCCTGTTTTCAGTATGGTATTCCCACCCTCTCTTGATTGTCATGTTTTCAACTCTAGAACGTCTTTGGTTTAACATACACAGAAAACAGCCCTTTATTCTTCTGCTGGAAGAAAGGATGAGCAGATGCTCAGCTGAGTGGAAGGGGTAGAAATTCAGGGATCCGGGAATCTATTTTCATAAAGACTTCCAATCAGTCATCTTACTTTCAGTCTTATTTCCACCACCATTCTCAGAAATATCTTCTCTAATTCCTGATCCTTTCTCAGATAGGGTAAATTAGTCTTTCTTTACTGTCAGAAGTTTATCTTTTTCTGCCATTTCAGGGGCAGTGAATTCAACCTTTAGGGAGAGCTAATGATTTTTAAAAATTGTGTTCAGGTTGTAAATCAATAACACAAAAAACAAGTAACCTGACTAAAAATGGGCAAAAGACTTGAATATATTTTTCTCCAAAGAAGATGGATAAATGGCCAATAAGCACATGAAAAGATGTTCAACATCACTTATCACTAGGAAAATGCAAATCAAAGTAATCATGAGATAACCCTTCACACCCATTAGGGTGGCTACTCTTAAAAAACTATAGAATAACAAGTGTTGGTGAGGAGGTAGAGAAATTGGAACCCTTGTGCACTGTTGGTGGGAATGTAAAATGGTGCAGCTGCTATGGAAAACAGTGTGGCAATTCCTAAAAAAATTAAACTTAGCATTACCATAGAATTCAGCAATACCCCTGGGTATGTACCAGAAATAATGGAAAGCAGGAACTTGAACAGATATTTGTATGCCCATGTTCATAGGAACATTTTTCACAAGAGCCAAAAGGTGGAAACAACCCAAGTGTCCATGGATGGATGAATGGGTAAACAAAATGTGGTATATACGTACAATATCTTTCAGTCTTAAAAAGAAATTATGACACATGCTACAATATAGATGAACCTTAGGGACATAATGCTGAGTGAAATAAGCCAGGCACAAAAGGACAAGTATTGTGTGATTCCAGTTATATGAGGTACCCTAGTGTCGTCAAATTCATAGAGACAAAAAGTAGAATGGTGGCTTCCAGGGGCTGGGGAAGGATGAAATGGGGAGTTATTGTTCAATGGGTTTGGAGTTTCAGTTTGGGAAGATGAAAAAGCTCTGGTGATAGATAGTGGGGATGGCTGCACAGCAATGTGAATGTACTTAACGCCACTGAACTGTACACTTAAAAATGGTTAAGATGGTAAATGTTATGTGTATTTTTACCATAATTTTAAAAAATGTGTTTCAGCTGAAATAGGCCAACCAGAAAGTTTTACCTAAAGGACTCTTTCTACACCTCTAGTTCTTGTGACACTAATGGAGACATTTGAAGACAATAATCAATGAGGGAACAGAAGATTCCAGGTCTTCTCTTTTCCAGACTAATCTCCCCACTCAAGGGCCTATAACCTTTTCTACATAACCTGTTTTTTTAATTTGCCCTTCTCTATCTGTCATCCGGTTTGGGAATGCCAGAGAACTCAGAATTATTAGCACTGTTCAATGGGCAGTGAGTACCTTTTTCAGTGTTTGTCTTATGGAAATGTTAATGTACCTCAAGACACTGTAAGGTATTTTTGGAAATGAAGAGTTTTGTGGTCAAATGAGCTCAACAGCTATTGCTTGAATTATTGTTTTCGTAGGATTTTCCAGAGTATTTAATAGGCTAATGTGCACTGGCGTTTCCAAGAGCAGGATAGAGGATTTGGGGCTTCTCAGGCATTTTGGATCGCAGTCTTTTCCATCTCAGTACAGTTTTCCATGGAACAACGTTTGGGAAATTTTTCGCGCGTGTAATTGTTAACTCTGGTGTATATACTGAGTCCCATCAGTTTATGAATTTTCATAAGTGTATGCTCCAAGTGCAGAAATAGTTCTGGATCTAGGCTGTGGAGCTTTTGGAAAGAATTTCTCCCAAAAAGAATTTCAGTTCTTGGAAAGAATTTCCCTGGAATGTCCTCTGAGAAAGTCAACATGATTTCTTCTTGTATGATACAGAAACATATGCTCTGCATACATACAAGACGCTGTCACCCACAATAGACATTTGCGTAGCTCTAAGCCTGAAAATTGAGTTAGATCATCTCATTTGAGTGTCATAAATCACACTTTGAATTTTTCCAAGGCTCTGAAAGCACACAGATCTCATCTACAGGTCCACAATTTATTATTCAAAATCCAAAATGGCCAGATATATCTTGTAATTGGAAACTTTGTGAAATACGATATGATGCCTGTACCATGATATTACACCCCGACAATGACTGGAGTTACATCCTTTTAAACAAATGCATCAGTATTTGCTGAATATTCCTACTCGCTAGGAAAAATAAAGACTAGCTATAAACATATCAGTCTATATCAGCTTTTGTAGCCAAATGAGTTTTAGTGACTCACTTACTAAAAATAGCATTTAGTTGCAGAGTTGTTTTTTGGATTTCAGAATGGCAAATAAGGGATCGTAGGCACACTAGTGAAAATGAGGCTGGGTTAATGCTAATAACTTTTGTTACCAACAGGCTCCATATTTTTCAATAGTTTACTCTTTGGAGGAACAGTGGAGAAGGAGAAGTATCCAGAGAGAGAATCCTTAGGGAAAAAGGGCAGGGGTAACTGTTCTTAAATCTAATTCCCTGGCCTCTCCTCCAGGGATGGGGGGCGGGGAAGGGAATAGGGAGGTAGTGTTTAATGGGGACAGGGTTTCAGTTTAGGAAAGTGAAGAATTCGGGAGACAGATGATGGTGAGAGTGGCACTGACATTAGTGCCACTGAAATGTACAGTTAAATAGGGTTAAAATAGTATGTTTTATATTATGTGATTTTCACCACAATAAAAAAAACATTTAATAAAAAAAAGCTAGTTCCTTGGCCCCTCCTGCTTGATTCTCTTTCGTATAGTCTTAGAAAGATGAACTCATTTGTTCTAATTCTCCACCTTCCGCTGAGGAAGGTGAAAACTTCCAAGTTACTGGAAAACAAAACACAAAACCAGAAAACAGTGAGGATCAAATGGTTGTGGGATCTAAGGTGACACAGCAAATCTAGGATGGAACTTTCAAAAGTGAGTATCATTTAGTTGATGTAGTGGATAAACCAAGGGCCAGAAGTTAGAAGGTATGACTATGTTACTCACTACCTGTGTGACCTTTGGAAAAGCCCATATTCTTGATCTTTCAGTTTCCCATTTACACAGTGAGGATCCAACAATCATTTTATGGTCCATTTAGTATTTCTAGTCAAAACAACCTTATCCACAAAGAAGTTAACTGCAGGTGAAATATCTGTGTGGTCGAAAAACGAACGAACGAAGAAACAACGAACAAGGACATTTCTTGCTCCTGGAGGATCTCCTTCTGGAAAAGAAAGCTACCCTGAAAGACATGCATAGAAATTTATTTCCCCCGTGCTTGTGGGCATCTTACTGTACTCATAGCATATTGTGCTATATACTATATTAAATGTCTTAAATGTCTGCAATAAGGATTTCATTTAGATTTAATGTCAGAATTGTAAACATTAATGAAATGCTAATAGAGTGATTAACAACACATGCTTTGAAGTTCCTCAAATATGCACAAAAAAAGAGAAGACCTTATAAGAAAAATGGAACTTTACTCTGTAGTTTTTTTCTTTTTTTTGGAGTTGGAATATCTCTCAAATGCTCGGTTCTGAATAAACAGAAAAACAGCAGGAGGATAAAAAAACAAGGCTGAATTTCAGTCACACGGATCTCAGCAAGAAGTAAAAATAAACTCTTTAAATGATGTTTCTTTTCCACAGCTCCCAGAGGCAGGTTTGGTAAAAAGTAATTTGAAAATAGACAGATTCATCTTTTTGCCTTTCCCTGACTCTGCTGATTCTGTAACTTCTTCCATATTAATTAAAGATTTCTGGGATTTTGCTTTTTTTCTCCCTTTCTCAGAGAGCCACCTAAGAACACAAATACTGGAACAGAACCTGTCTGGTAATTTTGTGATATCCTAATTTCAGGAAAAGAGCACAGAGCTATTCCCTCAGAGTTTACCTGGTCCAAGCTCCCTGCTTATCGATGAAGTCTAGAGAATTGAGGCGATCTGTTGGGCCTCACAGCTAGTTTGTGAAAGATCTGTGACTGATCATAGCTCAGACCAGTACCTTTCCCCCCAATACTGCATGCTGTCTGCTGTCCTCAATTAAACTAAGACAGTGTCCTTCATAACTCACTGTTGCAATAAATACCTCTGTGATTTGGCATAGAGTTAGACGGTTCAACCACGACATGAGCTCCGTGTAGCTGGGTCCTTACAAGTTCAGCACCTGAGAAAAATTAAGTGGAGAATTGAAAATCATATCCAGCTGGACGTTAGCATGTGTTAAACAGGGTTTTGATGTTAAAGGTTTTAAGTGCGTGACTGGTACACCTCAGGGCAAGGCCCAATCTGCCCTGAGAATCTGTTCTTGCTTTTCTTTCTTTTCTCCTTTAATCAATCCCATTCAGTTTTCAATTCTCTTTCTCACTTTGCAAAGTGCCAGACAAATTACTGGTATCCTCTATGAACCTCTGGTTTCTTATTGGTTTCGGAACTCATACCCTCCTGAGAATATTTCAAGGTAAATCTTGGTCAAGTCACATTTAATAAAATTTTAGGGACACAATTAAAGCTAAAACCTTTATACAACTTTTATAGCTCTTCATCTTCCATTTTCTATTTCTCTTCTGGAATGTATTCTCTTAATGCTTTACGTTTTCTCTAAAATTCTTTCTGCTCTTCTTTAACAACATGTCTTCTGAACTATGGGTGGTCTCAAAGTCTTAAGATTATTAATACAAAGTTGCTGACATTCAGCTCTTTTTGAAATATGAAGGTGGCAACTTCATTTGCTTCAGCCTAATACATTGTAAAGCAATTTGGAATATACACATTTCAGCAGAGATTCTTTTTTTTCTTAAAGTAGAGAAACTGTAATAAAACCATGATTTTTACTGAACATTGTAGTGTAGAAATTTAAAGATTTTTAAGAAAAATTCTGCTTAGATGATTTGTTTATTTGCTTATAGTATAAGTAATTTTATGTCCCAGTTTGCCCGCAAGCCTCCGGGTTTTGCCTGTTGCCCAGCATTCTGTCTGTTTTAGCATTTGCTCAGGATTTTTCTCAAAGTATTAGTATTAACTGTTGCATTAACAGAATAATACCACCTCGTTAGGTTGGTTGATCTCTGCTTTGTGTCTAACATCGGCTCTGATGCTTTTTAGCAGTATGTGAGCTACATGCATAGTGAACAGAGGTCTTAGCTTAAGGTGTAGTCAAATCACTCTTTTTAGACACAACAAATAGATGTCTCCTTTTCAAGGGAGGAATGTCAGGTGCTCACTGATAAAGAGAAATGTGTTCAGTTACAAGCAGTGTGGGGTAGCTAAGCCTTTCTGGTTTTGAATGGTGCTGGGAGAGGCATTTGAATTTGCTGCCCTGGTGGCCACTCCATTTGCCAGCCAGTCATGACATGGCCTTGCCAGGACTCCTGCCAAGGCCTGAGAGATGCTCCAAGCTACCATGTTACCAGTTGGCAGGATCAATGACAAACATGGAAAATTCTGTTAGACATATGCAAAATGTGTGTGAGCTAGAAGCTGGTCGGTCCTGTGTAGATCGCATTGTGAGTAGAGTGAATGTCTTCACCATGGTGATTTTGTCACCTTATATATGGTATAGGTCTACAGCCACTATCTAATTGTTTGGTGATACTTTCTTTTTTTTTTTGGCAATAAACCTTTTTGACAGAAATAAGTTCAAAAGGAAGAAAAGTGCCCTTGTAATGAAAATTTAAGTACTAAATTTTCATTCTCAAGAAAGTTGATGAATGTGTAACTTTCCCAAAATGTTTGTCCACAATTACCGTCCACCTCGGAAGCTGTGTTGCCGTCACTGACCACATGGAAACAAAAACACACAAATCTGCTGAATAAGCATCAACACCCACAAGAGAATTAGTAACTTAAGAAGACTGTTCCTGAACGCAATACTTCAATCATTGCAGTCTAGATGATGTGTTCACATATAATAATGTGAAGCTTAGCTTTTTATGTACACTTTTAAAATAATTGTTCTTCTGAATTAATTTCTCTTATTTTTTTATTCCTAGTTTTCTTCTGTACATAGTACAAAAACTGAATTAATACTGTTACTGTGTTGGCTCCGTTGACAGAAGAAAATACTCACTAGCAGTTAAATGATGACAGTTTTGTATTACTGTGATCAACCGGTTTCTCATCTGAGCCACAGAACACAGAAAACTGATTTGGGAGACTGTTTTCTCAGTTCTTCCAAAGATGGTACATAACTAGTGCCATTCCAGATGTGCATACCACGACATACAACCAATGCCTTGGAGTATTAGAGCTTCATTCTCTTAAAGAACCCTGGCTGAAACAGCCCGAGTCACATGTTTCACATTGAAAATCCATAAAGATAATACCAAAAATATCAAAAATCATCTTCCACCTAGTCATAGAATCAAATAAAGCTTTTGGAGGTTCATTCTTTCAAAGGTGGAATTTCAGACATCATTTTGGATACTATTATAAATTCAGTTAAAAATTCCAACATTGAGACAAAATTATGTTTTGTGATGGTATCACATATTCAAAGTTTGGTGAAGCACACCCTCATGATACAGTCAGTGTGGTCACTAAATGGAGAAACATATAGAACAGACATGTATATGGAATTAATGGGTATTGTATTATTCAAATTGTGTCCATGCAAACAAACCACAGTATTCCACTGTCAAAATAAAAGCTATTGCTGACAGCATTTACATCTATTTTGATAAACATGGTTAAAGTAATTAAACTTAATTTTTTGTTATGAAGCCGATGCTGAATTTGAAAATGTTAAATAAAAGCAGATATTTTCTTGCTACATTTCATAAATCAAAACGTACACGTGTTTAAACCTATGTAATTGACTTACGTGTCCCATAAAGTTATTGAAATGAAATGTTTTTGTAAATAAGTTCTCTAGTTTTAATTGCATTTTGTTCCAAATCATTTGGACGTCTTTTATTAAAGCTTTCAATAATTGACACACCAGAAAACTTGAGCCTTTGAAAACATCAGCTTTTTTAAAGTTTAGAAAATTGCAATTACTAATATCAAAATTTGCAAGCAGGAACATTATTAATTGAACATTAATACAAATGCAGAAGAATTGATCTTGCATACGAATGTAGGGGCACATCGCATCCAATGTAGGGGCATATCTCATCCAATGAGATTGTGAGAGCCTCAAACTGTATGAGCCTTAATTCTGAGCTTCAGTGAGACCTTGAAATATTTCAATTTGAGGGAAGGTTCTTTTCATGGAACTTTTATTTTTAATTAGATGCATTCATATTTTCTACCAGAATGGAAATGAAGTTGAGAAGACTGAGAACTTTTCAGCATTTACATTCTGTGAATCTTTTTTTTTTTTTTTTTTGCGGTACGCCGGCCTCTCACTGTTGCGGCCTCTTCCGTTGCGGAGCACAGGCTCCGGACGCGCAGGCTCAGCGGCCATGGCTCACGGGCCCAGCCGCTCCGCGGCACGTGGGATCTTCCCGGACCGGGGCACGAACCCGTGTCCCCTGCATCGGCAGGCGGACTCTCAACCACCGCGCCACCAGGGAAGCCTTCTGTGAATCATTTTTAAATGTTGTAGATAGAGACATCTTATTTGAAGAATTTGGTAATATAAAAATATTATCAATGAAAGTAATTTGGATGGAAACCAAAAGACAGAAACTTTAAAGATAATTTAGCTGAAATATTTGTACGTTTTCTTACAAAGAATTAGAATTAAGAATATCCCCTATGGAGCAGAATTTGTTCTGACCTCACCTAACCATCTATAGAGTTTTTTCAGTTAAAAATAATATGGTGTAAAGAAGACATGATTGACAATTCCAGTGATTTCAAATTTATTTAATAAAACTTCAACTTTAGAGAAGATTGTCGGAAACTTTACTGTGTTAGACACAGTAAAGAAAATTAAAATAATATTACTATCTTATTAAAAATAAAATCTTCAGATATGTATTTGTGACAGTTTTAGAGGCTGCTGTGTCTAATAAACTGATTTAAATATTTAAAAGTAAGCCAAGAGGGCTTCCCTGGTGGCGCAGTGGTTGAGAGTCCGTCTGCCGATGCAGGGGACACGGGTTCGTGCCCCGGTCCGGGAAGATCCCACATGCCGCGGAGCGGCTGGGCCCGTGAGCCATGGCCACTGAGCCTGCGCGTCCGGAGCCTGTGCTCCGCAACGGGAGAGGCCACAACAGTGAGAGGCCCGCATACCGCAAAAAAAAAAGAAAAAAAAAAAAAAGTAAGCCAAGGATAATTACTCTGCAAAAGTTTTTTTCATGTTCAGAAAATTGATATAAGGAAGTTGTAAAATATTTGCTTTAATGGACACAAATATATGATTTTTTGTCTTTTAGAGATAATTTTGAAAGTCTTTTTGAATAGAACAATTTTACGTATCTCTCAGTATTATAAAACCTAGGTTTTATTTTTTTTTAATTATTTTTTCTATTATTATTTTTGGCGGATAATGTTTTTTATTCCAATTAACTATTTATACTGTTGTCATTAGAAATGCCACTGATCTTACTTGCCTCATTCTGGTTTTTATTCTTAATACATACTTTTCCTATTTTCCTGATGATTATAATGCAAATATTATCAAATTTTGATTCTTCTTCAACTAATAAGTCACTGTGACACATTACAATTATATACCTGTACAAATAATTATATATGAATTTATTTTTCCTTAATCATTGGTGAAAAGGAAATAGCATACTTTAATCCTCTCTCTTCTTTTTTTTATTTAACATCTTTATTGGAGTATAATTGCTTTACAATGTTGTATTAAAAACTGAGTTTTTAAAAGCAAGAAATAACTTGTGGAATAATTTCCCTCTTCCTTCCTTTCTTTTTGGCTATGTCCTCTCCTCCTTTCAGGTCCAGTTCAAGCCTGATGCTTTATGTATGCTAAGATTAAATACTGTCAATATAAATACACCTTTTTGACATCTATCTTCACTTCCTCTCTCCCACATTTTCCTATTGGGACCAGGAAGGATTTCTCTGAGCCTTTTATTCATTGTGGATTACTCATCATCTGAATCACCTTTGACTCCATTACCTTGCACTGAACTATCTTTTCATACACTGCCTATGGCTTTTAGGTGACGTATGTCATGGCTTATAGCTTTTGTGTCCCTATATAAGGGTTGGTGCTCAAAAAAGTATGTGTTGTTGAGGACTGTATTCCATACTATAGTCAAAGAAGATAGTCTGGATTCTAGATGGAGGGAGGGGCGGGTTACAAAATTAATGTATGACTGTGTCAAATCAACTGCTTTTATAGTCTTCTTTCTAGCAGTAGAAAGAGCTCCTGCGATAGTTCTGGTTCTGCGGAATATAAGAAAGGCCAGTTGGGGGTGGGGATAGGGGTTGGGAAGTTGGTGGAGGCTTTTAATTTAGTTGACCCAAAAGGATGAAAGGTGAACTAGGAGGGTGATGTATAAGATTATAAACATTGAGAATAGATGTATTCTAGAATAGTCATATTGGTTAAAAAAATGGTATTTTAGAAATACGGTAGGTAAAAGAAAATGTCAAAACCAAGGACATTAAAGAAAAGGAAGAAAACTTTTATTGTAATAGGAAAATATGGGAGAGAGGAAGTGAAGATGGCTGTTGAAGACATTATTTATTTTGATAGTATTTTATCTTAGTCTAGCCTAAAATGTGATGTGTTCACATTCATTAATAGAAACTGATTGAAAAGTTGTCAGTGGGGTGGCAATGCAGAGAGCAAAGAATGGTTTGGTGCAAATAATGCTACATAAAAAATATTATATTTTAGAGTCTCCTACAGGTACATTGTCTCCAGCATTAGCTTTCAACAAAACAACAGCAGCAAAAGGCCCTAGTGATTTTAAAATGAGGTTATTGATACCAACGTGTGCTGGGAATCAAGCCATAATTAGCATTCAAAGATTTATTATTAGGTTAAGAGCATTTCAAATCGACCATATCTTATGTACATATAAGATAATCTCTTAAAGGTCATGCCTCTTGGAGACACTTGTTTTCTGACATCTTCATATCCCAGCTATCTGCAGAGGCATGGGGGAAAGATAAACAAAAGTATAAATAAATAAGACAGAGAATGAATTTTAACCTCATCTAGGTATGGAAAACATGGAAATAATAACACATGCCTTTTCTAGACCACACTTCCAGATTACAAAGATGAGTGAGAAAGGAAAGTTAACTTTGGCAAATAAATATGTTTAGAGTCTCCTAAATTTCTTGGCTTCTCTTATTTTTCAAGTGATTATTAAGAGGGAATTAGGGAACCTCAATATGGTGTAGAGAAGGGTTTCAGAATTGGACTTTGGAGACTTGAGGGTTTTTTATTCCAGATGAGATTGCAGTGACCTTGAACAAAGCAATTCAGCCCTGGGTCTCACTGTCTTCACCTCCCGAAAAAGGAGTTGTGGTAGATGACAGCTCAGTTACTTTCTGATAAATGATTTGAAAACCTGTGTAGTGATAATATGACCCTTTATCCAAATGGGAAGATGCAAGGGGTAGAAACCATGAGAGCAAAGGAACTGTCCAGGGTGCTTAGAAACACTGGGGTCCATTCATTCTCTGGAGTTATGATCAGAAGCCACAGTATGACTCCATCTGGTATTCATCCAGCATCTCTACTATGTTAAATGCATAGTAAGCTATTCCGTCAGTATCAAGTTTGTATAATTCAATATATGATCAATTTCCTTTTGCTTAAGGGAGAGATTACATATTTAGAATCATCTCTGCTCTGTCTTCAACTAGTTGCTGGCCTTTAGATCAGTCATTCCATCCATTGGTTATTTAGAGCAGGATATCAGAGTAGATTTCATGGCATACTTGCAATATTGATTTTCCAGGAGTCATCTTGGGACAGGTGAGGATGCGTACATTGTTAAAGAGATGGAAGGGACGGAGATGGAAAAACACACCTTTGACAACGGTACGAAAGAAAAGAGAAAGGAAAGAGGAAGAGGAAGACCTGAAAGACAGCTAAGGGGAGCTAATTATAATTAAGCAATCCTCAGTTGCTTGACCAGACCACACTGAAGGAGGTTGTGGATGTGTGTACACTATATTAGCTTGTCACAGCATGACCTTGTACTCCATCATGAATTGCCATAACTTCTTGCTGATAACCTACTTTGGGGTGGGGAAAGGTGCAATGAGAACGTGCTGCTTTTGAATCGTAGTGAGACTTAAGCCTACTGGGTGGAAAGGGGGGAGGTGAGAACTCCTTGAAGTTGAAATACTTGTACAAAGTCTATATCTTTTTCCCTTCTAGGACTGAGGAAAAAGTGTAGACAGCAATCTTCTGGCATCAGTGTTCAGGCTAAGGACGATGGACTGGGGATCTGAAGTTGTAGGCTTAATGTGACTGGTAGAGATCTTTAGGGAAGTGTGATGCTCAGAGTGATGTGGCAGCATCACTGAGGTCACTCTGGCACAAAAGACCCCAAGGAAGAGTTTGGTAAGAATTAGACAGTGTCAGGGTCCCTGCTTAGCACAGAAGAATTTTGGTCTTATCAAGAGGATTTGCAGAATGGATAAGATAACCAAGGCAGAAGCCCAGCCACATGGGCTCATTAAATGGGAAGGATTAATAGGAATTTACGCTATAGACATACGGATGCCAGGCCTCTTCTCAGGTCTGCTGAATACCAGGTTATAGCAGAACTTGGGGAGAAGGAAGGTAAAGCGTGCTCAGAAGTTATGGGAATGAATGACTGAATGATTTAGGGTTCTATTTGCTTAGACTGAGAACCAATGAGAAGGGACATTTAGGAAGAGAGACGTTTAGCTCTTTCTTTCAGCATGTCGAGTTTGAGGTTTTTATGACATTGTCAAAGGAGGCTATGCAGGAGGTGGTCAAAATATGACTTTGGTTTTGAGAAAACTGCCGCAGGATGATTTAACACCCTGCATACTGACTTTGATTTTCCTCCTACCTTTAAGTCTCCTGGGAATTTCCCCTTATTTCAGCCATTTCTTTGATATTTATCGAGTGTTCCTAGGGGTTTTGTAGGTGGGAGGTTTTCAGACTCTCAGCTGGCCTTATGGCTGGGGAGCAGCCTCAACACCTTGTGTACTTAATAAATACTACTGGGTAAATGAATACATGGAAACTGAGGATTGTGAGTACATTTGATGGGAAGAGTAAGGTAAAGCTTTCAACAAAAAGGGCTGATAGAAAAGTCAAGATACCTGGCAGGGCATCCAGCCCTGCTGAGTGACAGGAAGCGGGGGAGGAGTCACCTCTGTTCAGACGCAGCAAACGGGGAAGGAGGCCTGAGATTGGAAGGGGCACTGGAAGATTGTTAGGTCACTTGTTTCTTTTTTTTTTAACATCTTTACTGGAGTATAATTGCTTTACAATGGTGTGTTAGTTTCTGCTTTATAACAAAGTGAAGCAGTTATACATATATATATATCCCCATCTCTCTTCCCTCTTGCATCTCCCTCCCTCCCACCCTCCCTATCCCACCCCTCTAGGTGGTCACAAGGCACCGAGCTTATCTCCCTGTGCCATGCGGCTGCTTCCCACTAGCTATCTATTTTACATTTGGTAGTGTATATATGTCCATGCCATCTACAATGTTGTGTTGGTTTCTGCTGTACAGAAAAGTGAACCAGCTATACATACACACATATCCCCTCTTTTTTAGATTCTTTTCCCATACGGGTTATTACAGAGTACTGACTAGAGTTCCCTGTGCTCTACAGTACGTCCTTATTAATTGTCTCTTTTATATACAGTAGTGTGTATATGTCAGTCCTAATCTCCCAGTTTATCTCTCCCCCCACCTCTTTCCCCCCTGGTAACCATAAGTTTGTTTTCTACGCCTGTGACTCTATTTCTGGTCACTTTTAAGAAGCAAGTCCCTATACGTGATGAAAGAAGAACGTGGTTTGCATTTCTCCAGTGATTAATGATGTTGAGCATTCTTTCATGTGTTTGTTGGCAATCTGTATATCTTCTTTGGAGAAATGTCTATTTAGGTCTTCTGCCCATTTTTGGATTGGGTTGTTTGTTTTTTTGATATTGAGCTGCATGAGCTGCTTGTAAA
Organism: Stenella coeruleoalba; assembly: GCF_951394435.1. Classification (NCBI taxonomy): domain Eukaryota; kingdom Metazoa; phylum Chordata; class Mammalia; order Artiodactyla; family Delphinidae; genus Stenella; species Stenella coeruleoalba. The sequence continues at coordinate 102,630,021 of NC_137154.1, read as the reverse complement.
TTTTGGAGATTAATCCTTTGTCAGTTGCTTCATTTGCAAATATTTTCTCCCATTCTGAGGGTTGTCTTTTCATCTTGTTTATGGTTTCCTTTGCTGTGCAAAAGCTTTTAAGTTTCATTAGGTCCCATTTGTTTATTTTTCTTTTTAATTTCCATTTCCCTAGGAGGTGGGACAAAAAGGATCTTGCTGTGATTTATGTCACAGAGTGTTCTGCCTATGTTTTCTTCTAAGAGTTTGATAGTGTCTGGCCTTACATTTAGGTCTTTAAACCATTTTGAGTTTATTTTAGTGTATGGTGTTCGGGAGTGTTCTAATTTCATTCTTTTACATGTAGCTGTCCAATTTTCCCAGCACCACTTATTGAAGAGGCTGTCATTTCTCCACTGTATATACTTGCCTCCTTTATCAAAGATAAGGTGACCATATGTGCATGGGTTTATCTCTGGGCTTTCTATCCTGTTCCATGGATCTATATTTCTGTTTTTGTGCCAGTACCATACTGTCTTGATTACTGTAGCTTTGTAGTATAGTCTGAAGTCAGGGAGCCTGATTCCTCCAGCTCAGTTTTTCTTTCTCAAGATTGCTTTGCCTATTCGGAGTCTTTTGTATTTTCATACCAATTGTGAATTTTTTTGTTCTAGTTCTGTGAAAAATGCCATTGGTAGTTTGATAGGGATTGAATTGAATCTGTAGATTGCTTTGGGTAGTGTAGTCATTTTCACAATGTTGATTCTTCCAATCCAAGAACATGGTATATCTCTCCATCTATTTGTACACTACCAAATGTAAAATAGATAGCTAGTGGGAAGCAACTGCATAGCACAGGGAGATCAGCTTGGTGCTTTGTGACCACCTAGAGAGGTGGGATAGGGAGGATGGGAGGGAGGGAGACGCAAGAGGGAAGAGATATGGGGATATATGTATATGTATAACTGCTTCACTTTGTTATAAAGCAGAAACTAACACACCATTGTAAAGCAATTATACTCCAATAAAGATGTTTAAAAAAAAAAAAAAGAACCTGGTTACAAGAGCTTGGGAACGTGTGGGTGGAAAGCGAGAGATATGGCTGAGAAGGGCAGGTGAGAGGTGAAACAGCCGTTTGTGTGGAAAGCAAATTTAGGGAGAGTTTCTTGAAGATAAGGGAGACCAGAAATTGGAAGTTTTATTCTCACCACCACTAAGTGTTATCTAGAATTTCAGAATAATCAAACTTTGTTTATTAACTGACTTCTTGGATTAATATCAGATCTTAAATGATTATTAAAAGTTTGCAGTGTTGTATGTGAAAATGTGACACCTTAGGTCATGGATTAGAAAATACGATGGGGGTCTAAAATCTTTATACCATTTAAGAATACTCATATCAATTTTATTCTCTTTTGCATAACTTACAGATGATTACAGTAACTTCAGAGATGCTGGTAAATCGAGCTGTATACATTTGAACAAGCATAATTTTAACTTTAAAATGCACACAACATCAAAACTGCCAAGTTGTAACTAAGTATATATGAGCAAGAGAGTTTGGAGAAGAGCCTATATCCACTTTCCCGGACTCTCATAAGAACCCTTGAATATTTACTCAAGGGAATGTCATAGTTTGATTTTGTCCAGGAATATTTAGTTCTACTCACTGAGTTCATTAAACCCAGCTGTTTTTCTCAAAGAACTAGCTGAAGGAAATGGCAGAAGTGGTGACAGAGAAGCAGAAATAGAATACCAGAAAACGTGAGAAAACAAGGGTAAAACAGGAGGGGTGATCACAGTTTCACACTGCTTATATCATTTGTTTACTCTCAAATTCTTCGAGTAGGTGATTTATTAAATAAGGCCCTTTGTAATCACACCACCAACGTCTTCACTAAAAATAGGATGGGGCTGGTTTGAACTTTCTGGAAATCTCATAAAAATTAGCGTCAGATGCCTCTGCTGTCCTCTGACTGTGTGAGGTTTTGGACTCCCTGGCTCTGTCCATTCCAACTGAGGCTCTTTGGCTGCAGGGCCACTGACACCCACTTCTCATCAGCCTGGCAGAGCCCAGTGGGGCACGGTCTCTGGTGGGTTGGTGAGGAGCCTGGTCTGGGGACAAACAAAGCCAGGTGCCACAGGGACTCACCAGCATGCCACGTGGTGGCCAAATGTCGTGAGATGGAAAGTTGCTTGTGGTAGTCTGCTGTCTGCTAGGATGAGATTAATTAGGGAACAGGAAAAACATGCACGTTGCTTTCGGATAAGTGGAGGACAGCCAATTGAGGCCAGGCTTTTAGCCTGTCTCACGGCAATCACTCCGAGGGCCCGTGTGTTTACACACACTCACATGTGCTTATGAAAACTTGACTCCACCAAATGGAGCCAGCAGAGAGTACGGAAGGCAAAGACACAGCAAAACTCCTTTTCTCAAACCCTCAAACTCTATTACACCATCTAAAGAAATGGATTCTATTATAACCTGTGCTTAAAAGTTGAATAGCAGTAAGTAGAAGTGGCAAATGTGTTTCTATTGAGGATGTTGACTGGAGAAATTATTTAAATTTTCCACATGGAAAAATAGATGCAGAGCATGTATGAATTTTTTCAAGGTTATTCGACAGTGGTGCTACTGTGTCTTGGTGGGAAGCATGGCTATTTTTAAGTCTGATGAAAACTATAGATAGTTTTCCTGGAAAAATGAATGCATACTTACACACACACACACACACACACACACACACACACACACACACACACACGATGGAGAGGGAACTTTGGATGCTATTTCAAAGGGACTGTTTTTTCTCTGTAGCTCATTTATGAACCCATTTATGGGTTCAGGATAAGAAGTTCTGGCATAGCATATTATGAAAAAGTATCATGTGGGTGAGGAAAATCTGAAAACTTAATAAAGGTTCCCTATGTCTCAAGAATTTGACTAGGTACTGGATGGACATTGTTTCTAATTTTTGTAACCATACTAAGCAATAGGGACATTACCTCTCTTTTATAGAGGAGAAAGTTGAGGCTAAGAGAGAGAAATTCACTTGGCAGGAGAAAGTATTTCCTAGCGATTTGGAGCCTAGACTCTGGGGGCAGATTGCTTGGGTTCAGATCATGTTTTTCCCCCCCCACTTATCAGTTAGAAAATTCTGAGTGAGTTTCTCATCCCTTCGTGTCTTGGTTTCCTCAGTCATCAGTGAGCATAATGATGGAATTTCACTTCATAAGCTCTTATGAAGATTCAGTAATACAAGACATGCCAAGTGCTTAGAACATTGACTGGCACATGGTGAGCACTAAATAAATATTTGTTGTAATAGTATGGTTAAAGACCACAAAACTAGTAAGTAAGTAGAGGATCCAAGAATCAAACCAAGTTCTGTCTGGCTGGAGCCAGACTCCTTCTGCCACCATGCATATTTCCAAACTTGTTTTACATTTGTCCTTTGGTAAATCATATAATGTTTCCAAATTTTAGTTTCTGTATCTATAAGATACAGATGATGATAGTAACAATAAAAACACCTCCTCCCTTTTTGGGGAGGATTATATAAGACACCAGTAAGTACAGTTTAGTAAATTGTCAGGCACTGTGACAATATTCATTGCTGTTTTCATCAGCGATTAAAGAATCAATTTGACTCAAAGCAAAGAACCCTGTGTTTCCCCTTCTACATTTATCATCATGGAACTAAATTTGTATCACGTGCACTCACCTCCAAATCTATCTCAGAAGACACAAGTCATTGGAGGTGGTCACAGTTCTGAAATGAACACTCCATCGTCTTAATGACTCTCAAAGTGGGATATAAAGGAGAGTTTAAGCACCCCCTGGACCTTCAATAACATTTTCCTAAGGTAGGCAGAAAAAACACCAAGTGTTTTTATTAAAACAAATGTTTGGGAACCACATTTATGTTTATTCCAAAATTGAGAGAACATAGTAGTAGCCAACGACTTCACTATGTTGGCACAGAAACTTATATTTTTGTTAAACATCAGGTTCGTTGTCCTCAGCTGGAATGCATGATTTCAGTTACTCTTCAAAAGGTCAGTTTATTTCTGGGAGTAATATTTCTGCAATGCTAAGAATCAGAGGCCAAAAGGGGAAAGAGGACACGGCCTATGGAATAGATTACATCCCTTTCTGGGGTCCCTGAGGGAAACTTAGAAACGAGAGCTTAGCTGTCCTAAAGTGGAGACTTCTACTTTGGAATGGAATTATGATGTTGCAAGAGACTCATTTAATCAAATTTAGTTCCATCTTGCTCACAGAGTCTAATTCCCTAGATGTCAATTCAGGTCTTTTCTTCTGCCAATTCATGTCCCTCAGCCCCTTCGAAAAATAATTTGCAGTATCCCATTGGTTGGTCACGCATATACTGAGGGCCTAATATGTATGAGGTATGTACACTAGTCCAAGAGGAAAGACATGGTTTCTTTCCCAAGTTGTTCAGCCTGGTGGAGGAGAGCATCCTGCCAAAACCCATCTTAGGACCTGCAGTGTGGTAGGGGCCCAATAAATCTCTGTTGAAGGATTGAATTCATGCCAATAAAAGTATAAAGTGGGGCTTCCCTGGTGGCGCAGTGGTTGAGAGTCCGCCTGCCAGTGCAGGGGACACAGGTTCGTGCCCCGGTCCAGGAAGATCCCACATGCCGCGGAGCAGCTGGGCCCGTGAGCCATGGCCGCTGAGCCTGCACATCCAGAGCCTGTGCTCCACAACGGGAGAGGCCACAACAGTGAGAGGCCCGGGTACTGCAAAAAAAAAAAAAAAAAAAACCCAAAAAAGTATAAAGTGCTAGAGGAGAAATGTTGCTGGGAAATGAGCTGTTCCTTTGGCTGGTGGTGGTCAGGGAAGAATTCCCAAGGGGAGTGACATGTGCACAATGTTGGTAGAAATGTAGGAATTTGCTGGATGGGCAGGGAGTAGGAGTTGGAGGGGAAGAGCGCCGAGGTGTGAACCTGCAGTTTGGGCTAAAAGCCCATCAAGCAGCGAGAGATACGGGGGCAAACTGTCACTGCTTTGATATTCTCCATAAAAGGAAGTCCGAGTTTATTCTGTGTTTCTGAGGAGTCCCACGAAGTTTCACACAACGCATCTCTCTCTTCCATTTGTCCTTTTAGCACTTCATATCCACAGAAAATTATTGACATTCTGTCCACGTGAGCAGAGAGTTTTGTACCAAGTCTGAGCCAGGCATTAAAAGCCGATCCTCACTCTGCCCCAGGGGTCGAGTCCACACCCTTCGTTTCACCACTTACAGGTTCTTCACTGCTGTGCCGCCTTCTTCCATGGGTGACTCAGGGCTGGGAGGTCAAGTGGCTGAGACTGGTGGCGTCACAGAGCTGGGGCTGGTGGAGCAGCAGGGTATACGGTTATGCTAGCCCTCACCTGAACTGTGGAGAGCTAGATGCTGGAACCAGCATCTTCAAGGAATGACAGGTGAGAACCACAGTGGCTGGTCCGCAGCCGGAATACATGACCACGGAGTGGATGAAAGAAGGGGTCCAAGACGCAAAACTAAGGCATCAGGACCGACAGGAAGATCAAAGTAGCTATAGGAGAGGATGGCAAGTCTGGAGGAATTTCCTGGGCTGGTTTCAGATACTTGTGATGCTTTTGAAGAATTGCCTGTGGCCAATGGTTAGAACCCCTTTTATGTGCTTCCGTGCCGTGGCACTCTGTGTGTGCCTCTCAAGTTTGTAATGATTTCTTAAAGCCTGTATTCCTAACTGGATTGTAACTTCCACAACAGCGGCAATTGTGACTGCTGCTTCTTTGATGTTACAGTCAGTACTTAGCTTAGTAGGTGCTCAGTCAATAGTATTGAACAATTCATGGGATGGATGTGTGGCTGGCCTGACTCTCCCTTCTGGCCCTGAAGGTATGTAATTGGTGGTTTTGTTGAGATGGAAACGATGGCTGAGATCTTGATTAAAACTTGGATCCACTAGAGCTCTTCCCCCGAGGAAAAGAATATGATGGACGTTCTCTCTGGAAGGAAGCCGATGCCTTTTGAAGTTGTACCTGAGGGACCTGAAGAGAACCTTGCCCATTAATTCTTCTACCAGAGAACACCATCCTTCCCTGAGCTTCCTTTCTACCACAGGCCAAGACTGTTTTTTTTTTTTTGGGGTAGCAGACACTCAGGAAATGCCTGTTGATTTGACTTTTCAATGTGCCGTACAAGAAAACAAAAGGCAGGACATTTGAGATTTCTCTGAAATGAAGGGAACAATTTGGATAAAGGTCATGAGAAGGAAGAAGGCTTCTTTACAAGCACAAATTTAGATTTGGAAGTTAGCCCTACCCTCATTTTACATGCGGGGATCCTGAGACTCAGTGGGTGAAATGCTTCGCTCGTCCACGCAAACACGTAATGTTTACGTGTCTGTGCAACACTTCAATTTTGGTTTTTATTTGCAAACTCAACTTGAACCCAACGCTTTGACCTCCTCTCACACTCAGGCTTTCACCTTTCTCAGGAGGAAGTAGGTAAGCACGCCTGGTCTATGACTGAAGGTGGTGGAGGCAGCTGGATAAGGAGCCCAAAATATGCACCTTATTAGCCTTGATTTCCTCTTAACTTTGAAGTTCTCTCCAAGGCTTTGAGAGTTTTCTTTTATTCATCCACACGCAGTTCTGTACCTCCAGACAGCTCTCCATCTCCACACACATACGTATCTATGATTCTACAGACAGCTTTGATGGATATCTGTGAGACCACATGTTCCTCCATTCATGCTTTTCCTTTCTCTTAAATATTCATAAAGGTTCACAAGCAGAAATAAAAGTCCCTCAGATTAAGAGCCAACTAAAAATAGCACTTCCATTCCTTGCCAGGCAATGTGGCATCAATCAAGGCCATCGGAAAGATGCTAGGAAGGAAAGAAGAGGAGCTGATAACCTTTTTCTCCAGTTTTTTTAGTTATCCCCCTCTGTTATTAATAAGTTAGCAAGACAGACAGCTCGAGATGCAACCCAGATGTTTCTGGGTTCCCGCTGCTGAAGATAGTTGCTGCTTCATGGATTCTCTGATAAAATGTGTCCATGTGGAGAGAGGGCTTTGAACTAGCTAACTGCCAGGGAAGTCTAGTTGTTGGGCAAAGGGAAGGATGGGTGGAATCTTCAGGGTGGGGTGGGGACTTCATGAACTCTCTAGATAACCGCCACTTCTGTTCGTTGGGTTTAGGCTTGCTTTGGGCCCTGTATATGGAGCTGTCATTGGCTGACAATAATGGCTAATTTATAGCTCACGTGTCAATAGTGTGTTTCTTTTTAAGTCTTGCAGCTCCCCAGGGCTAAAGCATTGGGAAGCTAGGCAGTCATTCCCTCTGCTCTGGATTGTCCCGTCATTACCTCTAGCAGATGGATTTGAAGTTTCCCCTGGGGATTCTGGTCTCTTCATCTCTCCCTGGACGTTTTTGCAAATTGTGAAGTTCTTTATCAGAGAGGTACTGAAATTCCAGTCACACTTCTCTGATTCATCTCTTCTTACCTGGGGTCAGATTTTATCTTCCTTTGAGTGGGAAAATTGTTATTAGATCATGATGGACTCTTTTCTATTTTTTTCTCCTGCCTCTCAAAACGTTGGTTTATGTGTTCAAAAGCTTTGACTTTCGATACTTTTATCATGGATAGGGATTTTCAGGGCAGATTTTCAAATTTAAGGCCGTGAATTTGACCCTTGGATTTGGGCTGAATCAACTGCTTTCTGCAGAATAATGTATAAAATTATTACTACTGGTAGAATGGTAGTAAAAAAAAAAAGCGGAAAGTGCATAAGGTGATGAGTACAAGAGAGAACAATGGAAAACAACCCTAGGTGATAGCTAAAGGTTTTATCCTGTTATATGATCCACAGCACCTTTCTCTTATCTATTTATTCCTTTTAACCTGGGTATAGTCATTGGGAAGGAGAAAGGAGAAAAATAATTTTTGACAAATGGATTTTCAGTGGGAAAAATAAGAAAGTCTTAAATGAATTCAAATCTGAACCAGGTAAGTGACTTTATTAATAAGCTACATCCTCCGTATTGTGTGTATTGGTTTTTCCCTCAGGAACGTTTTAGTCCTTTGGCTTCAACTGAATTGGCTGAAGCAAAGAAGAGGTGTTTGCAATTTTCTTCTCTATTCAACTTGCCCCAAATATTTTTTTGTTCAGAAGATGAGTGCCTTTCACTGCCACAAATAAATCAAAAGTGGAATAGACAGGAGGCTCCAAATTATGCCCACTGCCCATTTTCTATTACATGAACTGTTTTAAGCCAGAGAGCACTTGGTTGAGATCTTATTTTTATGATATTTTCTATTTGTTTCCCCACATCAGAACAACTTACTTAAGGTATGAGATTGTTCTCATTTAAAGGAAGAAGTGGATGTGAAAGTGCATCAAAAGCCCTAAAGAACTATTTCCATGGAGGGAAAATAGTGTGGTTATTATTATTATTAGTTTTTGCAGTACGCGGGCCTCTCACTGTTGTGGCCTCTTCCGTTGCGGAGCACAGGCTCCGGACGCGCAGGCTCAGCGGCCATGGCTCACAGGCCCAGCTGCTCCGCGGCATGTGGGATCTTCCCGCACCGGGGCATGAACCCGTGTCCACTGCATCAGCAGGCGGACTCTCAACCACTGCGCCACCAGGAAAGCCCTTTTTACCACTCTTGTTTTTTTTTTTTTTTTTTTTTAGTGTGGTTATTATTGGTGAAGCTAATAACGGAAACAATGTGATGCGTGCTTAAACATATTGGAACATCCCCCAGTGTCACCCACTGTTCCCTAACTGATGGATTCCAGCTCACACCACTCCACAATGTCTTGGGGTTATTTCACAACATTAATATACATTATTTTTGCTTCTGTGCAAATATAGGCTTCTGTTGTCTCCTTGATGTAGATGGGAAGAGCTGGTTATTGGTTTCACACAGGCAACATTATGTGCCGAAGACATAAAATTTCTACCTTTTTCTCTGTCCCTCCCTTAGATTCCTGAACAAATGACATCAGTTTCTTCATGCACCTTTAGGACCCACGAGCATGTTCCTTTCACTTTCCCAGTTTTATTGACAAATAACTGACATGCATCACTGTATAAGTTTAAGGTGTGCAGCCTAATGGTTTGATTTACATGTATTGTAAAATGATTACTATAGGTTTAGTTAACCTCCATCATCTCACGTAGATACAATAAAAAAAAAAAGAAGAAAAAGTTCTCCTCGTAATGAGAACTCTTAGAGTCTACTCTCTAAACAACTTTCCTCCATATCATACAGCAAGTTAACTATGGTCATCATGTTGTACATTATATCCCTAGTATTTATTTATCTTATAACTGGAAGTTTGTAACTTTTGACCACCTCCCTCCAGTTCCCCTTCTCCCTCCACGTAACCTTTTGATTATGGGAGCAGTGGATACTTTCTCCTGCTGTAGACACCCATTCACTCAGTATTCCATTACTTAACACTTAAGGTGTTCCAGGCACATGTAAGTATCAAAGGAGATTAAAAGATGCTTAAAATGAAATTCTTGTGTTCACTTTTTTTTTTTTCAAATCTAATGAGGACAAACATACATGAAAACAGCTAAATCCATCATAAGATATAACAGAGTGTGCTCTGATAACAGTGTGCAGTATCTGGGGCTGTTTCTCTAATAGCCAGAATTCACCAGTCTAGGAACTGAAGGGTTGAAATGGGAGGGACACCATGTACTATTATCCTTAGTGACCCACTAGCCAAATTTTAGTTTCTTGTTCTTATGACTTTACGCCCTGCTGGCCTAGAGGTCTTAGTTCCAGAGAGGAATGCTTTCACCAGGAGACACAACAGTGATTCCATTGAACTAGAAGTTAAGACGCCCCCCGGCCACTTTGGGTTCCTCATCCTTCTGAATCAACAGACAAAGGAAGGAGTTGGCTGGGGTGATTGATCCAGACTACTGGGGGAAATTGGACAGCTACTCACAATGGGGGGAAGGAAGAGTATGCCTGGAATAAGCCATAGGGCTCACCAAGCCCTGTGACTAAGGCCAATGAAAAACTGCGACAACCCAATCCAGGCAGGACTACTAATGGCCCACACCCTTCAGGAATGAAGGTCTGGGTCACCCCACCAGGTAGAGAACCATGACCAGCTGAAGTGCTTGTTAAAGGCAAAAGGCCATACAGAATGGGTAGAAGAAGAAGAGAGTTATACATACAAGTTAGGAGCATGAGACCAATTACACAAATGAAGATTGTAATGGTCATGAGTATTTCCTCTTATTTTGTTATCAGTGTGTTTGTGTGTGTATATATATATATACACACACGTATATTATGCAAATGTATTTTTTTCCTCTCATTTTTTATCATGTAACATAAGATGGCTTTATATTAGTATTTAAATGCTGTTAATTTTACACCATAATACTTAAGTTTTGAGATATTAAGGAAAAGTAAATGCCATTCAAGTAGTTGGCCTCTTCTGGGGAAGAGATCCGTGTGCTTTTAGTTGTGTACAGGATAGTTGCCTCGTGTTAGGCAGAATTGTGACCTTGTTACTGTCTTTATTTGGCGAGTAAGTATGGTTTAAGGAGATAAGTATTGATGCCAAGCTGACAAGGTGTGGGTCTGTGGTAGTTCATTTTATGTACCAACTTGACTGGGCTTAGAAATGCCCGGGTAGCTGGTAAAACATTATTTCCGGATGTGTCTGTGAGGGTGATTCCAGAAGAGATTACTATTTAAGTTGGAAGACTGAATAAAGAAGGTCACATTCATCATTGCAGATGGGCATCATTGGTGTATTTCTATGGTAATGGGAAGCCACTCGAAGATTTATAAAGACACACGTAGATGAAAAAAAAACCCCGATTTTTCTGATGATGGTGAGGATGGATGGAAATGGAGAAAGAACACCAATTTATGTGGTTATTATAAGTAGATTCTATTAAAGGTTAACAAACATCTAATTCAAGTGATAAGTATAATAAAGCGTACTAAAGGTCCTTCTCAAGAGTTAAAATGTATAATCCTTTCTCAGAGTTTCCTTGTATCAGTCAGGATCTCGGCAGGAAACCAAAGGAGTACTTGAATTGGGCAGCTAGAGTTGAGCAGAGAGACAGCTCATAAAGATGTAGGCAGAGTGTGGGGAAAGCAAAAGAAATGTTATAATACTTTCAGCTTCATGAGAGTAGGTTTTTGTCCTCCCCAAAGAGATGAGGGGTGGGAGTGTGTTCTGGAACCCAGACACACAGAGCTGAAGTGGAGAATGGTAGAACCTCAGCCCCGCTCCTGTTGATGCCACAGAAATAAAAAGGAATCGTTCTCTTGACCTCACTCTCCTCTCTTTCAGGTGCTCCCTATTGGTCAGACACAAGAAGAAGTCACAGGACAGGTGAGCATTTGATGCAGTGTGCATGGTTCAGCCTTCCAGGGCTAGAGAATGGTAAAGGGTGAAGGGGAAAAAAAATAAAGGAAAAAAATCCATTTTTCATTATGGCCGAAGATGAGGTTTACTGGCCTTGAAAAGTACTTTGGCAGAGATATTTACAGCTTCCAGAAAACACATGTGCTCCCCAAATATCTCAGCCCCCTTTTGCCAGGTGAGGTCATGTGACTAGTTCTGAAAAATGGGCTGTGAGCAGAAGTTGCATATGTGACCTCTGGGTTGAAGCACTTAAGGGACAGCACTTGACCCTGTGGCTTCCTCTTTCTTTGCTCTGGCAACCTGGAGCTCATGTGTGCTGTAGAAGTTGGAGAAACAGGTTGGAGCCTGAACTACCTCTTGGGAGAGAGTTGTCCTGGAGGGACACTGGACCTGCAGCAGACTTCACACAGTTAGAAATAAAACTTTGTGGTTGGGCTACTGAGACTTTGAGGGTTAATTTCTTCCTACAGTATAACTTAATCATCCTGACTAACACAGCTAGGAAACTTCTAGCCTCAAGTACTGAACTCTTGAAAATGTAGTTGGTTGGTACCATTTTGCTGAAGAAGAGTTTGCCAGTATAGGAGGCTGTGTGATACATTTAAGAAAGGATACCGACCACTGCTAGCTGGATAGCTTCTTTCTACAAGACTGCGGTAAGGATTTACTTATCCTTGAGTTCTCATCACCCAACTTGTTTGATTATCCTATTTCTGAATGTGCTTCTTCCCCAAATTTCACCTCTTCATACTTCCAATCCAGATGTAACATAGTTAGGTACCTCTTCAGATCACTGCCTCTTTTTTTTGAGGTTAACTGTTATTATTTTCTTTTTTTAAATTTATTTGATTGAGGTAAAGTTGATTTACAATGTTGTGTAAATTTCTGCTGTATGGCAAAGTGATTCAGTTATACATATATATTCTTTTCCATTATGGTTTATCACAGGATATTGAATATAGTTCCCTGTGCTATAAAGTAGGACCTTGTTGTTTATTCATCCTATATATAATAGTTTGCATCTGCCAATCCCCAATTCCCAGTTCATCCCTCCCCCTCCCTCTTCCCCTTGACAACCACAGGTCTGTTCTCTATATCTGTAGAATCATTGCCTCTTGAAGGATAGCTGTCAAACGAGTTGCTCAATTTGGAATCATAGCATCTCCCTACAAACTCTGGGAAGAGCTTGGATTTTGCAGCCAGACCTTCCTGTGTTTGAGTTTTATTCCAGTCAGTTATTAACTCTGTGACCTTGTGCATATTGATTAACTGAACCTCGATGTTTTTCTCATCTGTCAAATGATAAAACCTACTTTGCAGGGTTATTGTAGGCATTAAAAAAGATATATGTTAAGACATAGAAAACAAACTTATGGTTACAAAAGGGGGAAGGGTGGGGAGGGATAAATTAAGAGGTTGGGATTAACACATACACACTACTATATATAAAATAGGCGACCAAGAAGGTCCTACTGGAACAGGGACCTGTACTCAATGTTTTGTAACAACTTATAAGGGCAAAGAATCTGAAACAAGTAGACATATGTATGTATAACTGTGTCACTTTGCTCATACCTGAAACTAATGCAGCATTGTAAATCGACTATAATTCAATGTTTTAAAAAAGAGAAACTAGCACAGTGGCTGCCTGACATATTTTAGAAACTAAATGATTGATAGTCTTCATTTTCAGCCTGTGGGAATTCAGCTGAGTTTGTGGCTGACAGTAGCTGAGTTTACCATAACACCGTCTCAAGTCTTAACCTCAGGTTTGGTCATGTTGGTTGAGCCATATCATAGAGCTCTGTGGGGCTTTTGTGAAGATAAAATAGATATTTTCAACTTCGGTGCTAATAAAATCTGCTGAGTTTCTAAGAGCATCATTCTTGTTGACAAGTTGACTGCAAAGTTATAGCTCCTGACTCATACTCTCAACTGAGAGTTTTTGGAGGGTGTTCTATATTGAATAATGTTCAGTTAAGAGTGCAAAATAGTTTTCTGTTGAGAATGTTTGGAATATTGGAACAGAAATTAGTCCAAGAGACAAAAGATGTGGTTACTGCCCCCATCTCTCATAATTTTTAGACATATAATCATTGCTAAATCATTTAATCTCACCAGTTCCTAGTAATATTCTCATTATTAAAGTGGAAATAGGCATGTCTGACTTGCCTACACTCACGAGGTTATTATGAGAACAAAGAAAATAACATATATGCCAGGCTTTGGAGAATTTTTAGCTGGGTACAAAATATCTAGCACAGTGCCTTGCATTTGACTAAATATTTGCTGAATGGAGATGGTTGAATAAATAAAAACAGAATAAAAAAAATGGAAAAGACTTGGATTACAGTCAGTTTCTCTTGAGGATGGAGAAGCAAACATAGGAGTCCACTAGCCTAGAATATTGTAGCATTACTAGCATGGCTGGACTTAGTGACGTAGGGCTACAAAATTCCACACCAGAAAGAATTTTGAAAGTTGACAAATTTAATCCTCTCTATCCATAGGAAAGTGAGTACAGAAGGGGAAAATGGCTTGTGGATAGTGGTAAAGTGGGAGTCCCAACCTTTGTCTTCTAAGTTTAAGATGAGTGCTGTTTGCACACTACCATGCAGCGTCATTCCTGGCTTGGTGATGGCCTCTTCAGCTCTGAGGCTGTGCAGATTCTAGGGAAATGCGTCCGAGCCTCATTAGCACACACATGGATGAGATCTGATTCATGTGCTTTGCTTTAGATCCACAAGCAATACAGTCATTAACTTACACACATTTTGTCCCATAAGCCCTGAGGGCATTTATAGTTGTATTCTGAGAATTCAAAAGTGACAGGTAGATTTTACCATTCTCTCAGGCTCTGCCCACTCTTCCAAGATCCTGACGCTCTTCTTCAAATGAACAGAGGCCTTCACATGTTGACAAAAGCCTGTTCTGTGAGGCCTGGTGTTTCCAGGCATAGAGGTTCAGGTGCAGGGGTGATGTCACATTCTCTTACAGCTCTGTCATAAAGGCACTTTCCATGGTGAACCGCTCTTGCATTAAGGATCCTGAGACAACAACAGGGCTTGCTTCTGTCTCAGACCAACCCATGGCCGGTAAGGCTAAAACTTCTGTACCAATAAAAGCTGCTGAGTTTCTGAGAGCGTCATTCTTGCTGGCAAGTTGGCTGCTAAGTTATAGCTCCTGACTCACCACTCTCAATTGACAGTGTGAGAGCACACGTGGGTGTGGACACAAGACCATTTGCGCCACACCTGGAAATGGGCTATGAATTGGGTAGTGCTCTTTCTTGCCATTGGTGGTTCCTCCCCATAAATTGGAAGCAGCCCAACACTGGATTTCAGTGTAGCTCTGGAATATTTACTATGTAGGAAACATAAGTTATGCTGTGTGGGTTCTTTACCTTCATCAGTCCTGAAGAACAAGGAGAAAATTCAAATTTTTCTTTTCCTTGGGTAGGATTCTTGGTTGTCAGTTCAAATGAGATTCCACAACTTGATTATGGGGGTCTTCACCCCAAAGTGTGGATTGAACTTGTGTCTCCAATGCAAAATGCAAGTCGAAAGAATTTCAAACATCTTCGTGGAAAAACAGGTTCACTTTTCATTTACTCGTAGGCGTGGGTGTCTGTAATGAAAACATCAAGTTGAAAACATACAAACTGTTATTCTTTATTATGTAATTGTAACAACACTCTAAATATATAAAATACCCTTTCTCTGGGTCAGAATTCCCCTTTGGTGTCCATAGTTTTGACATGATAGATAGATTGTGTGTGTGTGTGTGTGTGTGTGTGTGTGTGTGTGTGTGTGTGTGTGTGTGTGTTTTCGGGAAGTAAACTTAAAACCGAACATGGGAACATTGGGTGAAAAAATTGATGAGATATGAAGGACAAGGAAAGGGGGCAGGGTATTCAGGCCGACTCCATACTTCTGGTTTGTGTGTTTCTCATGCCTGGTAGAGAAGACGAGAAATGGTCTGGTAGAAGTGTGGACATTTTGGTTAAATTGGACTCAGGGTAGATTACTGGACCATCCCTTTTTCCTCTCCCCATCTAAATATTATGAAAACACAATAAACCCAATTCCACCTTCACACTTTAACCTTGTTTAAAAAATTCTTCTCATTATAATTATTTCTAACCTTTTAAGCTAGTGACTTACTGGAGTTGAGGATAATGAGGTGGCGATCTTTCATTTTCCCATATTTTGTGTGCGTAGGATGCAGTAACTATGAATTATATTCCCTGCCACAGCTCCCCAATTGCTGGGTGATCTAGTTAAGGCTTTTGCTCTCCCTTTGGGTCTGAAGAAGAAAACCAATGAAACTAATCTACATCTGAAGCGTTAGGTCCACCAAAATAGCAAATTTCAACATTTCCCCTGGCAGATAAGGCTGAGGTGAGGCAACTTCATCATCTACTCTGCAGGGAAACAGGAAATGTAAAGACAAGAACAGAAAGAGACAAAATGGTGCAATGAAGTGGTGAATTAAATCTTTTTAATTTTAAATTTTCAGAAGTTTGATTTGAGAATTAGGTGAGCATGCATGTCAGTGCCTTTGGTAGGGACCAGTGAGAGAAAAAGAACCAGTGTGAGGTGAGTATCTTTCTGATGAGAAAAAACAAATTCAGGTATCTGTGGTAACACTTGTTTGTCTCCTTGTTTATCTCCTGAAACATCCCTCGATCTACAAAGAACCACCAGAGAAAAACCACTGCACAGTCATCATGTTGCCCCAGATATATCTTAGAGAACTGATCTGAAAATTAAGGCAGAAATTCCGTGACTGGAGCTATGCACTGCTTACAGTGTGATCTTGGCCACCGTTGAATACCCACCCATCTCAAATGTACACACAATCTTCCTACTGAATTTTCTTTGATTTGGGAAACCTGGCTGGTGCTCTGATTCAGAATCCACCCTCTTTAATCTGTAAACCAGGCCAAGCAATTCTTAGGAACGATTCCTGAGATAAAATGGATTACACAAAATATCAAATACATTATCTAATGATGACTCTGTCATCGAGAACGATATCTAAAATTCTCTGCCAGGAGTCTGAAAAGGTGTTCCTTTGCCAGGTTGAAGCTGGGAATTCTGTCCCCACTTTATAGATGGGATGTGGAACCCTGATGTTTTAGAGCTGAAAATCACTAAGGGCTTAAGAGGAGAAAAACACACCTGAAGCACGTTGATTTTCAGTTCTGTGGTTGTGTGGACTGGAAACTCCCGTAACTCTGAATTCTGATGCTATCACCGTAAGGGGAGATTCTAGATCTAATATGAATTCTCCTAATACTTTTTCTGAAAAAAAACAAAACAAAACATACACATTAGCTTAGTTTTACTACTAGAATGTTGTACAGGGCAGAATTTAAAGGTTTTGCAGCTGTCTAAATAGATTATTCTTCTAATTTGCCCTGAGTCTACAAAGCTTTATTCCTTCCACAGATATCTATTTTGTGCCTGTTTTCTACCAAGCTGTGATCTAAGGCATTGGGTACACAACAGGGAAATGTGATGCCTTCAGGGAGCTTAGATCCGGCATTATTTTCCTTTCTATGATAAAAAAAAACTACTGCAATTTTTGGACCCTTTTCCATGTCAGTTTCACCTTTGTCTCCCATCATAACTGCCACCATTATGTGGATGACGCTTTAGTCTCTTTCAGGACATTTGAAATCTCTCCTAAGCTGTGGTCTAAGATTTTCAACTTTCTGCTTTTCATACTTATATGTATCTCGAGCTCAAACTCTCTGAGACTATGCACATATATTTTCCTCTCTCCTCCACCAACCAGATCATCTTTATAACTTTTCTCATTCTCTTAATAGCACAGTATTTCCCAGCTCCCTAGTTGAGTACCGTCCACCTCCGTGGGCCCATACATGCAACATGTCAACAGGTCCTTTAATTCAGCCTCCCCTGTGTGTTCCCCATCACTTCTTCTCCACTCCTATCACCATCTCATTCTGGGTTGACTTATCTCCTGCCGGCTCTGTGATAGTCACTCAATTGGTGCCCCATTTTTTTCTCTCTATTTCATCTCAATCATCATGCCCACTGCATATTACTCTTTCCAAAGCACAATTTTGTTGAATCATTCTTTTGCTCAAATACCTTTACTGACTTCCTTTTGGCTGCAAATAAACCCTAAACTAAGTAATATTCATTGTTTGGCCATAACCTATCAGTTTTGTCCTTATCACTCACGGTTCCGTTCATACGTATGGCACATGTATCAGTCTAGAAAGTTGCTCTCTACCAACATGCATAATGCTGTGCTATGCTTGAACATGTTCCTGTCAGAAATGCTTTCTCTTTTGGCTTTATTTTCCTCAAGTCTCAGCATAAGTGTTGGGTTCTTCACAAGGCCTATAACAGATCTCCTGTGACAGCCATTCCGTGTGATGTGGGTCTCACCTGTCCTCACCATGTCCTGATTTGGGCATATATCACATGCCCTTGCAGAGTGTAAGGACCTTGAGCACATGCTTCAGAATGTTCCATGTCCATCTTCATTTCTCACATGGTGTCTAGCCAAATATCTTGCCATGTTGGATATTCCAGAATATTTGGTGAATTAAAAAATAAAAGAGAGAATGCTTTAGTCAATTAATTAACGGGAGATAGTAAGTGAAGTGGGTGGATCAGGGCTCTGTAGTCAGACATCTGGGTTCAAATCCAGACATATACTAGCTGCGTGACCTTTAGATATGTTATTTAATCTCTCTGTACCTCAGAATCAAGACCCATAAAATGAGGATAGTATTGGGGCTTCCCTGGTGGCACAGTGGTTGAGAGTCTGCCTGCTGATGCAGGGTACACGGGTCCGTGCCCCGGTCCGGGAAGATCCCACATGCCGCGGAGCGGCTGGGCCCGTGAGCCATGGCCGCTGAGCCTGTGCGTCCGGAGCCTGTGCTCCACCATGGGAGAGGCCACAGCAGTGAGAGGCCCATGTACCGCAAAAAAAAAAAAAAAAAAAGGAGGATAATATTAATATTTATCTCTTGAGGTTGTTGGGAGGCGTAGTTCTATTCATTTATGTGGAATATTTAGAATAATGCCTGGTGTAGAGTGGATACTCAGGAAGCTTTAGTTAGCAATTTCTACTACTATTGTTTCAAATGCTGTCGAAATTCAGAAAAAAGCGAGTTCTGTGTAAACTGGAGTAACAGGAGGAAGCTTCCTGCAGAAGGTAGAACAGGAGTTTGGATCCTGAATAATGGACACCAGGAGAAGGCATATTGTACTTTGCTTTCCCCAAGCTCTCAGAGCCAGTCATCAAAATGGTGCAGTCCGTTGTCAACCGTAAAGGTGGTATTTCTTTTCAATCTCCAAGTCTTTTTATTCAGCAAAGCAACAACAGCCTTTCAGGGCACGTTTTGTCTCCCCTGCACCTGGCCTGCATGTTCAGTGAAGACCACCAGGCTGCAGAGTTCAGGGTTGCCTCCTGTTGCCGACACCTCTGTTTCAGCCTCGCTGGGGCTCAGCCCAGGAAACATCTGCAAGGGCAGCTTCTCAGTGACACATTCTCGGCATCAGACGGCCTGGCCGAGAGCAGCCTGCTGGGCTCACCTCCTCCAGACGGTGGTAGAGAGGCCCAGGAAAGGCTGGACTTGTCACCTGGGCACGGAGGGGCTCCGATGACCTGATCCTTTTGTCTAAAGAACAGCTGTCTGGTGTTTTGTTCTTTTTTTGTAAAATAAATAAAGCCTCCCATTTCTATGGTAATGCCTGAGCTGCCAGCCCAAAACATGGCCTGACGGTCCCACCTGGACACCTCGCCTGGACTCTCAGCCTGGGAGGGTTACGAGCAAGTGGGAGACGTTATTTGCACAGCTCCAACCTAATGAATAGCTTTGGAGGGAACTTCCTGGAGTGGACAGGGGATGCTCCACCCAGGCAGCTTGATTGCAGAGGCTATTTTGAAGTTGATTTTTTGACCCTCAGAGGGAATGCCACCTGATGGATGTAGATTTTCCTTAGAGGCTGTGCACGGCTCACTCACCTTCCACCTCAACACGCAGCCGCTGTGCCGATGCTTCCACCACCCATCAGTGCGTTCTCCCAAAGGGAGCCGTGTTCAGAAGAGGCTGTCTGAGTGGTGTTCTCAGTGGCCTGGTTTCTTGACTCTAGCCTGTTTCCTGCTTCTTCTCCAACTTTTGCCATTCTTACTGTGAATGGGTTCAGCTCCAGTTGGAGGGGAGGAAAGGTTTCAGAAGATTTCTGTGTTCAGAAAATAGATTCCTTCTTTGTTTCCAACATCCCAAGCGTGTAAACAGCAGAGGGAAGATCTTTCTCTTCCTGGCGGCCTCGGAAGCCACTTGTTTTCCTTTAGAGACCTGAAAGGTAGAATAGAGCTGTGTCTTCTGAGATGTTTTACTTTAGCTCTGTTCATGGACTATGCCCAGCAGTCCTGAAATGTATTTCCTAAAGGGGATGTGTGACAGTGCAAGGGAGGGATGGCTTGATGGGTTGGTCAATAGATGATTTGTAATTGCGGATGAGAAAAATGCGGTCTGAGCTTCTCGAGCCTAGAGTTATTTGTAAGTGTGTGACCAGGAGCCCCCCATCATTCTCTTCCCAGCGTAGCTCCTCTCTCGCTGAGGACCCCTGCAGTCCGTGTTTCCTTTTGAAATGCAAATGCGCACATGGATCCAGGCTGGAGGCCCTGCAGCCCGGGGAATCCACAGCTCCAGGAGGAGTCTCAGGTTGAAAGTAGGAGAGCAGAATTCATCTGGTCTCTGGTTCCACTTCCTTCCTTTACACTTCGTCTGAAGTTTTGTTTCTCTTCTGGTGTTCTCTTTCCCAGCTCACATTCTTTCCAGTGCTTAGGGAAATCTCTTTCCATTTTCAAAAGCAAATAAACGAAGCCGCAGAACAGGCTTGCCCTGCTCCTAAAAATACACGGGGGGCGGCGGGCGGGGGGGGGGGGCGGAGGTAGGGGGGTAAAATGTATAAATCTTAAAACTAAAGTGTGATTTGGGAGATGGGTGCGCTAGGCTCTGCCCATGAATAATTCAGAGCGATAGGGTGATTCTGTCTGCTTTCCGAATGGCTTTAGATGAACTAAAAGAACACATTGGATGGGGTTTCAGGCAACAGAGCCAAGGCGAGGAAACTCAAGCAAGACAATTACCAGGGACTTGCCTCAGCATTTCCTCCCAGTGTGAGATGTCCTACCTCTGAATTCTGCGGCTTTTAAATAATGGAGCTACAGGTTGTTTTTCAAAGTACAGTATTCATTATGGGAGACTACGTACTTATTCCAACTATGGGATTCTAAACTTTTCTGGGGCCACTCCTTGGGAAAAACTACAGAGAGGGTATCACCGTTATAGTATCCCTGGAGTCTACAAGTTTTTTAAGGCCCTAAAAGATAATATTTAAGACTAGAAAAAAGTTCCTGGTCCCCAAATGAAAAAATAAAAGTATAAGTAAAAATAATAAATGGCTTAATTATTATGCCAAATAATGTATAGCGATTCAACACAGAGATGATCTATAAGCCCTAGTTATGTAAGATGTAGGTACACTATCATATGTTTGACGTATTATGACGTGGGGCCTCCAGTAGTTAGAAAGCTTAATTTGTAGGAAGGTTATATGGTGGCCCTGCTGCAGGCCTACGTGATGAGACATCATTTTAAAATCTTGAATTGCAGAGGAATAGAACAGCATAAAAGTATAGAGCTCAGGTCCTGGATTCACACTTACTTATGATTCAGGATTTTTATATGACCTGGGGCAAGTTCTTAACCTCTCAAGCTTCTTTTTCTCATTAATAAGGTAGAAATCAAAGTAATTTATTTCTTTCACAGAATTTTTTGAAGGAGAAAAGTCATTTTGTATGGCACCTGGAACACAGAAAGCACTCAGCAAAATTTTAATTGCAATTCTTGTTTCTCTGTCGAACAAAAATTGTTCGCCCTGCATTATTGCTATTAGTATTCTTCACGCTGGGCTCTAACTGAGATTTATGCTGCCTCCAGAAATCAAATTCATACCTAACAGGATAAAAATGAACGAATATTTAGGAGATTTAGAAAAATGTGCTTCAGGCTTTGAAGGCGTGTTTTTTTTTTTTTTTCGGTACGCGGGCCTCTCACTGCTGTGGCCTCTCGCGTTGCGGAGCACAGGCTGCGGACGCGCAGGCTCAGCGGCCATGGCTCACGGGCCCAGCCGCTCCGTGGCATGTGGGATCTTCCCGGACCGGGGCACGAACCCGTGTCCCCTGCACCGGCAGGCGGACTCTCAACCACTGCGCCACCAGGGAAGCCCCCTGAAGCCTATTCAATGTGGGCACCCCTGAATGACATACCTGAAGCGTGTTTCTTGGAGCAGAACCCTCTCGCTTGGCTGCTTTATTCTGGCACTTTTGGCTTCAAGAACAAAACTCCGTATAAGTAAGCTGCATTCCTTGTTGCTTAGAAGTATCGTTTGGAATGATAGCTATTTCCATAGAGTCTAAGTGTCTTCCTGAAGTTTCCCAGATCCACCATACTTTCTCATACTTTTCTCTTTACACACATGTCACAGCCTTCCTGGACTCTTCTTGGACTGATTGCCGTCTTTCTCTGTCTGACGTATTCCTCTTCATGCTTCCAAAC
Source organism: Stenella coeruleoalba (assembly GCF_951394435.1). NCBI lineage: Eukaryota > Metazoa > Chordata > Mammalia > Artiodactyla > Delphinidae > Stenella > Stenella coeruleoalba. The sequence continues at coordinate 102,608,021 of NC_137154.1, read as the reverse complement.
CCTGTTCACATCTCCAAAGAAGCATTCCCTAACTCCACCAATTGGCACTAGAAACAGTGGTCTTCGGCTTCCTGTAATAGCATTCAATTTCTCTTACGTCAGACTGCATCTGAGCTGAGTTGAATCAAAATTAATAAATGCTTAATTAAATATCTACAAAGTGTTACATTATTTAAATCTAGTCTACTGCAACTTAATTCATGTAGCTCTGTATGTACTACATTCAATGTATGATTTAGGGGTGTTTTAGTACGAAACATAAGACAGGGTCTATGAAAATAAAAGCCCCCAAGGCCTGTGAGGATCTTGAAAGACAAAGCTATTTAAAGTTCAAGCCCTTGAGAGTTCTCGTGAAGGGTAGCATAGAATAGGGAATATCTCTGTGAGCTTAGGAATTAAACTGTCTGGGTGCAGATCAGTTTTTTACTGGTTAGTAATTGTGTGAATTAGGCAAGTCATTTAACTTCTCTAAGCCTCGATTTCCCCATCAGGAAAATTAGAAAAATAATAGTAACCAACATTGTGGTTTCTTTTGAGCCTGAGTACCACATTACATGTAATGTACTCATCTGATGTATGGTGAGTTCTCAGGAAGTGCTCTGTCAGGAAGACTCCGTGACTCTAGTTGACCACTGTGTCCACAGTGCCTGGAACAGGGCCTGGGAACTTGGAGCTTCTCATTAGTATTTGTTGACAGCAATGCTGGTACCGGTCAAGCATTCAGCGAATGAAAGTGCTCATCTCATCTGGACTGTTCCACAGCCTCCTTGCTGCCTGTCTCACCTCACTTCATTTTTCGCTTGAGACCTGGAATATTTGTTCATTGCAAACTTAATCCTAGGGTTCCCTTTACTCGATTATTTAATGGAGCTCCAGTACCTTGAGGGTAACGTGCATGCTCTTTGGCATGGCATTCGAGGCCTCTTGGGATCTGGGCTCTACCTAGAGAGCCACTCTCCTCTCCTGTTCCTCTTACGCTGCACTTGCATGGCTCTCTGAGCAGCTTGAGACCCCTCTTTCCTCTGCTCCTTTGACAGGCAATGCCTTTGTCTGCTGTGCCTCCCAGATCTCAGCCTACACCCCCAGAGTTTGCCATTATTCAAAACTCATTCTAGTATTATCTCCTCTATGAAGATATTTTTGACGTTCTTCTCATCCATCCCAAGCAATTTTAGGCTCTTTTCATACATCGCTATTTTATGTACGTGTGTGTGTGAATTTATATATATATTCACACCAGGCTGTACTGTTTTCAATGTGTCTATTACCCCCACCAAACTGTAGGCTCCAATGTATTATTCCTCAGAAGAATTACCCTGCCACTTAGTAGAGTGTCTGGCATAAAGTGTATTATACATAAATGTAGACTGAACCATAATATGTCTCTCTGTTGAGTGAAGGATTGAAGGAATGACTGACTCTTTGATTGGATGAATCAATGAATATCTTATATGTCAGGGACTGTACGTTCTAGTTTGAGTTGAGTGGTTTTGGCGTGACTACACAGGTAGGTACATATTTGTGGGTTTCACAAGCGTTATTTGGTGATGGTGGTGTTGTCTTTTTTGTGTGTTCTTTTCCTCTTTCTAGTATTTATTGACATGGCTCTATGACTTTAGCTTTATATGGAATGGATTAGAGTGACGGGAAGGGTAGAGAGGAAACTGGTCCCCAGCACTGGTGATTGTGGTCTGCCTTGTCTCCCCTACCTGCAAGTAAGGATGTGTCAGTTGGGGTGGGGAGCTCATTTCCAGCAGTTCATTCTTTTTATTCTTTTGAAGCTAAGTGAGAAGTAGGGAGAGCCCCATATCTGTAGCTCATGCTTCCAACCTCTCCCTCCTGCCCATGGAGACCTTTTCCAGACACAGCAACATAATGTAGTTGAAGAGGTAACTGGGATGGACAGGAGGGTTGGGTGCAGATTCCAGCAGGCCACTTGAGCCCTCTGGACCTCCTTTCCCTCATGTGTTAAAGAAGGGTTCACTGCACCCCCTCTAGCTTTGACACTCTAGTGTTATATGACGACTATGGTGCTGATAAGGACATCACATGGTGGCAGTAGCCTTAGGAGAGGGTCAGTGATGGGTTCAAGTCCTCCAGGCAAGCTCTTGCCCTTGTGGCATAAAATCAAAGAGGGCACATTTCGTTAATGTGCTTTATCTTGCCCATCAGCTCTGGGAACTAATTCCACTGGGTGATCACAGTGAGCGGGCCTCCTCATCTAAGGAGATGCAATCCCAGGAGCGGCTGCCCTCTGACCCTGTGCATTACTCACTCTGTCACCAGTCCCGAGACTGGCCCACTGCCTGTCGGGAGCTGCACAGTCTGGAGCAGCAGCTGGGCCAGGAATGAAACAGGATGCTTGCTGGGAGAGGGGGCAGGGTGGAGACCGTCCGACTGGAGAATGATGCAGCCGGGACCAAACACACATACGTGCTCAGCTTGAGGGCTTGAGGAAATGTGAATGCGTCGTGATCTGGGACAAAGACAGTGGCCAGATGGGCCCCTGGGAGAAAAGTGTCTGGCTGTTGGTACCCAGATGCGAGGAAAAGATCATAGCCTTGCCAAACCAAACAGTCAAGGCATGAGGGGCAGCCTTGGCTGATACATTGGTGGCTCCAGTCACCATTGCCTGTGTTTCTCTTTTAATGCAGAGCTCTGACTGCAATAATAAACAACAGGGAGCAGCCTAGGTCTCAGTTCCTGACGGGCTCCATGGTGGGAGAGATCAAACGTTACAAAAAGCCAGCCCAGGTTAGGACTTCATTTAACAAGGAGCTAGCTCATCCCAGTGGATGGAGCCTTGAAAGCTCTTCTCCAGCAGCTGAGGGCCTAGAGGGTTCAATGATAAATCCTTCCAAGAGGAGGTCATGTACTTTGGTAGACATTACCTGAGGTATCCTATCCTGTTCCTGGAGGGTAAATGAATGGTGAGAGGAGGCGATGGGGAGATGGTAGAGACGCAGAGGGAAGAAAGGATTTGGGCAAGATTAAGAACGAGTCAATGACCAAAGCGATAAACCATCGTGTTTCTAGGTTGGACCCGGGCTTTGCAACTGTCTTGTGACCTAGTGCAAGTTTGTTAATCACGCCGACTGAGCTTTGGTTCTCATCTTGCTTGTGGGAAACGGAAGGAAATCCCCATCGAATTAAGTTTGAAAACAGACAATGAACTGAAAAGTTTCAAATATGATAGTCACAGATACACAAAGTCTGCTCTTTCCCTTCACCAACGTGTGTGATTGAATTCACTCATCCTGCATTGGAGACAATTCTTCTATGGAGAGCAAGTCTGGGATAAAAGGAAACAAAGACAAATCCTAGAAAACAGAGAAATGCCATATTCCTGTAAAGGACGTGTTTGCCACCCCTGATGTTTATCCACAAGAGAAGGGTTTTTTGTTGGAGTTTATGATGGTTCTGGCAGTACATACCATCAGACGCTAAACTGCAGAGGAGAGTAAAGAGTAAAATGGAGATTGCAATGGTCACCAGTTTCATATACTAAGAAGCAGAAGGAAATAGGCTGTGTGTGTATCTCTCCAAGCACAACATCTTTGATTTTGACTCGAGACTTTAGCAACTTAATCCAGAGACTGAAACACCTTTCAAGGTTCCAGCCTACAACACGGAAGCCCTTCGCTCTTTGGGCTGGTTTAGTGTAGGCGCTCTGCTAGACTGATTGCAGCCCAGGCGGGGATAAATCAATGCCGGTGGACTGTGCTGGAGGAGTGGCCAGAGAGATGCTTGCAGAATGCAGTAAACAGGACATGGCGGAAATCAGGAGCTGGACTCGGGCTGTTACCGAGCCCCCCCCCCGCCCCCCCGCCTCATTGTCAGGAAATGTGGGGAGCTGAGGGCCACCGAACACACAATGATGCAGCGGGAAGTGGCCTTTATAAATACCCAGGGGTCAGGGCCAGACCCTGCGAACAATAGGGGAAATGATGATGGAGGGCAGTGGGGCTGGGGGTGGGGAAGCCAGGATGACTCCATCAATGACAATAGCTGAGCAGGCAGCTGGGGGGTGATGCGGGTGCAGAGGGAGGCCTGGGGGTTGTGAACCAAACAATACAAATTGCCCAGCAACTCTGTAGCCACAACACAGGGCAGCGGATTCTGTAAATAGTCCACGGTGTGTCCCATTGTTCCTTCGAGAACTTCTCCCTGGCCCCTACGTGTCAAAGATCTCTGTTTTGCTCTGTTTACCGGAAGATACTCCTGATTCATAGGATGCTATTCCTCACCAGCCGTGAGTGTGGGCTATTCGGCCACATTTTCTGCCTTGGGTTCATCCTTTTAAGCAAATAGGCACCAAAGGAAGCTTGAGAAGCCCACTGTGGAAGGGATAGAGTGTAACAGGCAATGCTCCTCTACCTGCTCATTGATTTAATCTCCCTCGATCCATTTGGTGAGGTGGATGGAGATGGATAGATGAGAATATCACCCTCATTTGCCACATAGGGAGATGCAGCTACAGACTATAACCTTGCAAATGAATCCAAACAGGTGAAGGGCTGTGGGAAAGGCAATAAACCAAAGTAGGAGTCTTTTTTTTTTTGAACTCAGATCACGTGATACTTTAATCGTTGAACAAACAGACAATTAATAGCAGTTATACCATGGACATGTCGTGATCCAGCATCAAGGTCATAAACCATATTGCCGATATGAACTCCAGAATACAGTTACACTGTTATCCCTAGTAAAACTTGTTCCGTTGATCAGTGTTTTAGAAGAACAGGTGATAAAGCATTTTGACTAGCTGGTCTAAATTTTAATCACTCAGAGGTGGTTTTATTCTCCAAAAAATAAATGGCGCACGGGCTCAAGGTGCACTGGCTTCAGTAGTTGTGGCTTGCAGGCTCAGTAATTGTGGCCCACTGGCTTAGTTGCTCCGTGGCATGTCACTCATCTGGCATGAATTGTGACTTGCTGGTCAAGCAGGTGAGTGAGTGGCTATTTTTAATGCTGCCCGAAGGACCTAGATTATTTGTTTCATGGGATATTTCCTAGTTCTTACCACGATAGGCTATGACTGGGGTAGAAAATTTGGGGGACTTTAATTCTCCCTCACTACATGGGCTATGTTATCGAGGGTCATGATGCTATACTTATGGAAAGAAAAGTATTTTAGATACCCCCTTCTTTTTTCCATCTCTGCTCAGGCAATCTATGTTGAGCATTGAAAGTTCATCTTTTGTCCTGACATGTAGACCGTGTTAAGGAGGCTAACACGCATTCCATTTGTTCTTGGAGCCTGTGTGATTGCATGAAACTCAAAGAGGGATAAAGGAGAGGAGTTGTCATCAAATGGCATTTTTAATCTTACCAGGTGTTTATAAGTAAAAAGGTAATTTCCATGTACAAAGATAGGTGTGACATGTGACTATGCCTCAAGTAGACATTGTAAACTCACCAGATTGAATGTTCTGTCTCTCCGTTATTATTCTGTTTCCCTGCACTTCATTGTAAATATGATTAAACATTTAATTGGATACTCAATTATTTAATGGTCATCCCTTTCTCTGAGAGGTAAGTTTTTCGAAGGCAGGTGCTAGGTTTCTCCTGTTGAGGTGGTTTTCCCAGGGCTCAGCACAGTTTCTCCCATGAAATTGGCCCTGAGTTAATATTCATTGAGTGACTAGGGGAAGAATGCTTTTTTTGCTGGTGGGTTCCCTCCCTGTACAGCCTCCTGGTCCAGGAGCCTGCTGGACCCTGTGATCTGAGCTGTGCTAATCACAGGGCCCTCAGCACAGTGGTCCAGATCCAGGAGGGCTCAACCATGGGCATGTCTTCGGAGTGCCCCCCAGGACCACAGAGTTGACTGTGCCAGCAGAGGACCTGGTCCTTAAATATCTCGTGACATATATAATTAATTAAAGCATTGTGTAAATTGGGGTGAAATAAAAGGTATATGAAATTCAAATGGAGATTAAGCCACTTTATATCTATTTTAATAATTGTTTAAAACATACATTAAAGAAACCATAGGCTTTGCCTTTCAATAAGAAGATACTAAACAAAATGTAAATTTAGAGCTTGCTAAGAGTATCCTAACTCTAAGCTGAACCTTCATATTCTGCTGGTGACAGTGTAAACAGGCATAGACTTTCTAGCAAACCATTTTGTATAAGGTATATCAAAAGCCTTAAAATATTCATCTTCTTCAACTCAGCAGTTTTATCCTGGGACTCTTTCATAAAAATGCAGACAAAAATTGTAACCAAAGATGTTTATTATAGCTTTACAGTAGTAATTTAAGAAGTAGGAAATAACTTTTCTAATAATGGAATATTTAATTAAAATACCAGTGTAAAAAAGAGTAGAATATTAGGGTGCCATTGAATCAAATTAATTAAATTAGTGGTATCAATAAACTTTTACACATAGTTTGGATCAGTGAAAATTATTTGACTAAATGGGAAAATGCAGGCTGCAAAACATATACAGAATATATTCTCAAGTATGAAAAGACACATATAAATCTAAAAAAGACTGTAAACAGTGTTATAAACTATTAGTGGTGTTGCTTTCAGGATGTTAGAAAGGTGGTTTACTATTTTTTTCTTGGTATTTTTTTCTGCTTTTTCCAAAAGTGTAACTGTATTTATAAACATATATTTTATAATCAGTTTTTAAAAGCTTTGCTTTGGTAAGTTTACTTTTAAATTTCCAAATTTACGTTTCTCTGTGAATCTCTGGAAGGAATGAAGATGTCGGAGTGAGTCTCTTCAAAAAGAAAAAGGGGAGGAGAAAGAGAGGAGGAGAGAGGCTCAGTTGTTGAAGGAAATATTCTTTTGGCTTTGGGAAAGATCTTGAGGGAATCACAATTATACAATAGGAAGACATTCTCTAAGTGTCCACACTCTTTTTTCCCCTTGCTGCTGAGCCGTGAATGAAGAATGTCTTTAGCAGAGGCTATGGGAAGTGGCAGCCACATGACAACTTGAAGTGAGGAACGTATGGTCACAGCTGCTAGGGGTTGTCATGGTCTTTGATATTAGAAGGCTTTCAGGTAGAGGTCTGTTTTGATGAAAGTGTGAGCTAAACAGCCTACAAACAGACAGACACCATAGGATGATGTTGGCGAACCAAGGCTAGGTCAAGAAATAAGAGCTAACGTCGATTGTGCACCCACCACGTGCCAGACACTCTTCTGAGTGTTGGTATGTGTTAATTTCTTTAATCCTTGTGGCAAAGCCATGAGCTGGGTGATATTACTATCCTCATTTTCGACATTAATAAATGGAGGCATAAAATGTTAATTAATTTTCCCAAGGTCATAGGACTAGTGGATAAATCAGGAATTGAATCCAGGAAATCCAGCTGAGAGCCTTTGCTTTTTCATCATGATCTAACCCCTCACCGATAAGAGTTCTGAACAATCGAAAGGTATTACATTAGTCCCAGGTGTTTGTACTCCCATAGCCTTGAGACTCATTCAGTAGGACAAGAAACTGCTCTTAAATAGAAAATAGTATTGTAAAAGGAAATAGCTAGAGTTCCCTTAAGACCTCAAGTCCCATTTAATACTCATTTGTTAAATAAATATTTATAGAGGGTAGGATGCCCTGGAAGGAGTGATAAAAGACTTACTCTAGAAAGACAGGCAGACAGATAGGTAAGTAAATGGTGAAGGGCACTGAGAGCCCTTGGTGGACTTACACAGACTGATGTTATTACAGGGGTATTTTAGAGAAGACACTTTGACTGTCTGACCAGTGGATAGAAGCCTATAGGGAGACAGATGTGGAAGTAACATAGCAATCAGGTCAGATGTATTGAGGGCTTAAAATGCAGTCATCTGAGTTGGATGGAAAGGATAGAATTGGTGACTGTATAGTAGTTGGGGGTCCCATCAGGAAAGAGGTGGTACAGGCTAGCTCTGGCAATATAGGCATGATTTACAGAGCGTGTGAGTGGGGACTGAGCAGTGCCCTGAGGTTGGTAACATCACGGGGGGAGGAGGCTTTACTACCTCCAAGCCTGATGGGCAGCAGGAAGGGATGGTTATTAGAACCCAGAAAGAGCTGTGTGGAAAGGGAATTGTGATGGGATCTGGCCTTATGTCCAGGATACGGTCAGTCCATGGTGACCCCACAGGGGAGGGAGGAGGGAAATAAATAAAGTACCTTCACTCTCCTGCCTCTTTCCAATCTCTGGCCAGTCCTCACCAAAGGCCAAGCCCAACTGGCAGCCAGAGGTCACGGGAGCTCTATTGTTTATGTTGCATAAGTCAGTCTCGGGCATATGCTTGGAAGCGGGGAGTGATTCTGGATGGAGGGGTATCTGGAAGATGTCTGGCTCAGTAAGCACTCACATATGATAGTAATGCGGGGGGCAGGGGCAGGGCGTGGAATCTGCCGTGAGCCTCAGGTGTTTTGGATTGGTCATTGTTTCTAGGTCCCGAAATAGGGAATATAGGAAGAGGTACAGAATGAGGATGAACATGATATGTTCTGCTTGGAACGCATTTTTGAAGTGCATGTGACAAATTCATGTAAGACATCTAGTACGTAGTTACTGTATACTCAGCTAAGAAGAGAAGGTGAGGGATAGGGAAAACCGATAGTTACCATGAGTTATACAGGTGAGAGCTAAAACCATGGTGAGGCAGTTGGGGAGGATACGTAGAGTGATTTAAAGGGATGACTAAGGGCTGGGGGATCTCCAATCTTTAAAGATACGATGGAAGCAAAGGCACCCAGAAGAAGTTTCCAAAGACACACAGAAGCTTCCAAATCCATCTTAACCTGGCCTCTTCCTATATGCCTGGATCCTTGGGTTTGTACTTGTTTTATATGGACTCCTATGGTTCCAAGGGTAGAATGTAGAGTGACTGGGATTGTAAACTGAGAAGTTAAAGACCTGAGCTTGTCTCCTGGGCCTTGGACTAGAACCTCAAATGCTGACCTTTCCTCTTAAAGCCTTCCTTACCTTTCTGAAAGAGCACTCTTTGACTACATCTTATCTCTTGGGGTGTTTTCAAGGATAAATGAGATAACGTCTGTAAGGCCCCTGGAGAGGAAGTACCAATGTAGATAAGCACATGGTCGGGTATTTTTAACCAAGAGCGTTGGGTGTTCAGGACGTGCCATTCAGCAATTCCTGGAGCCTTGAAAAGGAAAGAGAAAGGGGTGGGGAGACAGGGAATCAGAGGCATACAACAAATGTTTTTCGAGAAATCCCTCCCACCCCAAGTGTAAGAATCCACGTCAAAGGAAGCAAACACCATGTGTAGATAAAACAGGAAGGTGACAGGTTTGCTTGCTTGCAACCAAGACAGGGTGATGCCAAAGGGCTAGTCCTGGCAGCTCGTTCGCTCTAGGGGGCGGAGGTCCAATTGCTGGCTATCCCACTGATAATGAAAGCAAGGTTAAGTGACTCTCTGTCCTGTACAGAATGGCAGGAAACATCTTCATCACCCATGACTCTTGGAGAGAGTGGTGGGGAGTTGCAGGGGGTGCATTTCCTGCCAAGATTCCAGAAAGGGTGCTCACCCTTTATGGAGGTATGAGCCTGCTGACCCAACACAAGCAAGGCTGCAGAACAACTGTAGGGCTCGGCCCACCCCTTTCAGTCCATATCTGCTTCATAAGCACAAAGCCTTTGGAAAGTAATAACAGGAACCTTGGAAAGATAACTTACTTGGAGAAAGGTCTTAGAAGAGTTCACCCAACTGCCTCATCAGTGCTGAAGTGAGAATCTTTATTTCGAAATGCCATGCATTGGAGAAGACGAAGTCTGAGTACCTATTATGCCACAGGCTCTGCTGAGGAAAACACTTGATATACATCATGTCATTTAACTCTCTCTACAACACTGTAGTTGAGGTGTTACTGATGCGTCTTTATAGGTAAGTAAGCTGAGGCAGACATTCAAGGTTGACTCCCAATAGCTAGATCTGGGTCCAAGTCCTGTCTCTACTATATATAAGCAGCATGGTATTTGGGAAGTTTAAGCATTCCAAGCTCAGTTTCTTTATCTACAAATCAGAGGACACAACTTTCATCATAGGATTATTGTGAAAGTTAAATGAGATAGGGCAGACAAATTTTGAATTTAGTATCATATTATGTCTATGTTTTTCCACGACTACCCTGTTAAACTCAGAAGCCAAAAATGACACCGAGTACAATTAGGATGTTTTTCTCAAGCTGCTTTGCCCTAAACATTCAAATTTATTTTAGAGTAACATGAATGGGAGAGTATAATTTTACTTTGAACATGGTCATCTTGTTAGTTTTTGTTTTCTTAACATGGAAAGAGTATGCCCTCTGTAGACACCTTCGGAGATATCTAGACATGTGTGTTTTTTTTTTAACATCTTTATTGGAGTATAATTGCTTTACAATGCTGTGTTAGTTTCTGCTTTATAACAAAGTGAATCAGTTATACATATACATATGTCCCCATATCTCTTCCCTCTTGCGTCTCCCTCCCTCCCACCCTCCCTATCCCACCCCTCTAGGTGGTCACAAAGCACCGAGCTGATCTCCTTGTACTATGCAGCTGCTTCCCACTAGCTGTCTAGTTTACATTTGGTAGTGTATATATGTCCATGCCACTCTCTCACTTCATCCCAGCTTACCCATCCCCCTCCCCATATCCTCAAGTCCATTCTTTAGTAGGTCTGCGTCTTTATTCCATAGACATCTGTTTTTCGATTGTGTAAGGTTATCCCTTGGTTTGTGAAGGAGCGACAGACAGAACATATTGTGAGGGCTCTGGGGATGAAGCTCACATCACATCCTCCAGATCTCACATGTGGAGTGGTTTAGTATCAAGGCAGCAATCACCTGCAAGATAAAGGACTGGAAGATACACAATTTCCTTAGAAGATGAGAAGGTTTTAATCACATGAAGCCATAAAACTTTTGCGTTTCCAAAGACCCAGTTCTCTTAATTACAAATGAAGGAATTAGGAGGCAAGTCAGTCCAGCTCAAATTCTAACAGCCAGCTAAGTGTAGAACTAGGACTGGAGTTCCTCAGCCCTAACACAAGGCTGTTTCTACTTCATCATACTCTCCTTTTTGCATGTTATATCTCTCGCGTCTTCTCTTAGCTGTTCCTCCCCCTTTTCTGGTTATTTTCCCCCTAAAACAGTGGACGGGGTTTGTAGTAGTGCCTTCGCATGGGAAATGTTCATAAAATATTTGTTACAAGAATGAACAACAGCATACTTGGAGGCATTTTATTCAAATGGTTTCTCAAATCTCTGACCGGCTCTTCCTCTCTGGTTTGGGTTTGAATCAGTTAGTTCAGATAGTGTAAACAGCAGTTCACTTGGAGTTAGAAAATGAAGAACAATCGCTCCTTTAAAAAAAAGAAAAACACAAGCTCCATCCTTCCTATATTCTCAGGATTGACCCTCATTTGAGGAATATTAAATATTACAATTGTCATCAAGTGCAGGCAATGACACCCTCAATGACAAGTCTCTGGCAGCGACTGCTTCTCTCCTATGGAGAATTAGATGAAGTGACAGGGTTAATTCCCAGTGGGACACAAGGCTTTGGTGATGTGAAGCTATTGCTGTTCTGGGAGACACATCAATTACTTGCCTGACAGTCTGAGTGGAGTGGAGGAAGGGTTTCATCTGTGCCTAGAATATTACTTCCTTTCAGCACTTATCAAGGCCTTTGATGTTCTTCACAATGTCACTGGGAGGAAATCAAGGTGCTTTCTTCCAACCTGAATTTGGAAATTCCATTTGGGCGAAGCTTGCAACTGATTGGGTAGAAATGAGCTCCTAAGATGAAAAGGGAAGACAGGCATCAGCGTTCCCCGTGTAACTTGAGTCTGTTCTTCTGGAAAACCTCACCAAGCTTCATCAGGCACAGAGGGAATTGTCAGCCTATAGAGTGGAAAGGTTAAATGAGTTTTATCGTCTTCTCACTAAAATGACAATTCCCCTGTCAAGTTTCATTTGGGTGATAAATGTCATGGTGGGAAGCCCACAGCCTTGCTCGTCAGCCTGCCCATTGAGATGGCCAAGTGGAAGGACGAGGTGGGGAGTGGGGAGACAATGGCAAATACCTCTCTGGGTTCTGGAAGAAGGGTCTCACCTGACGGTAACTGAGAGGTCACTGAGCTCCAGACGTAGCTGTGTTGAGTTCCAGACCAGCCTCTGCCACATCATTGTATGTCCATATACAATCTATGTCACCCACCACAGAGAAACCATTGACAAAGACAACGAGGGACACAGAAGTCTGCATACTGCCATCGCCATCTTGGTTGATTTCCTTTCACAGATTCTCTGAGTATTTACACCAGATATAAAATGGTTACCCAGATTTCAAACAACTGTGATCTGTGAAATATCTAGTTGGTGAACATGTTTTTTTTTCAGTAAGGAAGGGCTGGTTAATGCTTAATATGAGCCAACTTCATAGGTAATACTCAGTAAATTTATGCGGAATGAAAGAAGCTCATTGAACCTAATGTTGTAGACTTCTGATTCTTTCCTTTAAGACCTTGCTACTCAAAATGTGGTCCCCAGATCACCAGCATCCTCATTATCTGTGCAATTGTTATCAAAAATGCCAAATCTCGGGGCTCACTCCAAACCAACTGAATCAGTATCTGCATTTTAGCAAAGTCCTCAGATGACTGGTACATACATTAAAGTTTGAGAAGCTCAGCTCTAAGACACTGTGCCCATGAGTTGGATGATTTCCACCAGGGCAACGGTGGTGCCTTTTACGTCTTTTAATCTTTTTTTTTTTTTTTTTTGCGGTACGCAGGCCTCTCACTGTTGTGGCCTCTCCCGTTGCGGAGCACAGGCTCCGGATGTGCAGGCTCAGCGGCCATGGCTCACGGGCCCAGCCGCTCCGCGGCACGTGGGATCTTCCCGGACCGGGGCACGAACCCGTGTCCCCTGCATCGGCAGGCAGACTCTCAGGGAAGCCCCTACGTCTTTTAATCTTAATGATAAAGAATTTCCCAGACCTAGATAACTGAAAGAAGCTAGTATCTCTATAACACAAAGCCCACTTGCATTCTTTTCTAGAAAAAAATAGTATAGTTTGGTTTCTAAATATAGTTTCTAAAATAACTTAATGATAAATCTCTCACTCCTCCTTTCAAATATTATTATTCTTTATGTATCAACATGCCTTAGTCCCTTAAAAAAGTTTTGAGCTCCTGGAAAGTAAGGATCATATTTCAGTCATTTCTATAGATCTCTGCATTTTACACATAATAACAGGTTTTAAACTACTTGTGTAATAGACTCAAACCTCCAGGTAAAAATAGATATTCTCTCTCATTGCACTACACACTCTCTCCTCGAAATGCTAATCACCGTTTGTAACTATGTGTTTCAGTGTCTACTTCTTTAATGTCTTTACCCCCTACTAGATACAAAAAAACTGTATAAGGCAAGGTTTGTCTCATTCACTTTGCTGCTACGTGTGCCACATAGATGAATGCACAAAGGTAACAAGCCTACATTTAGATGTTTCAAAGGCCAATCGAGTCATTATTTGCCTTTCTCCTAAGAGAAACAAAAAAACTTCTGTATATACAACTTTATGGAAAAATCTTATTTACACAAGAATAATTGTAAGAGTGATCAACCCCGGTCAGTTTCCACCCACTCGACTACTTAGCAGATTGAAAATATCCATCGCCTCCTTGAAGGCCTGAATTTGGACTTTTCTTTCTCCGTCGAACTTCATCTTCAGAAAGAAATCGTTTTCATTTCTCTGAAGTAGAAACTCTCAGTTTCAAGGCCTGAGAACTGTCGGTTTTCTTTTCCTCTCAGAACTACCCTCCTCAAAGAAAACCCTCCTGCATCCCCGACCTGCAGTGGAACCTCAGTCCCGCAACTCCTCTGCCGTCCAGCCAGCCCTTCGTCTCCATTTTTGGCTTCTCTATCGGCCCGTGAACCCTCCCTCTGGTGTTCTGAGACTCTGGGGTTCTGAGTTCTGAGACTTTGTTTTGGTGTGTGTGTGTGTGTATGTGTGTACGTCGCTCTGTGTTCTGTGGTGTTTTCTTTGCAGCCTTTACCATCTGTGGGTGTTTTCTCGATCTGCAATGGAACCACTGACTGTCAGCAGCTGCTGGTTTGTGCACGTCTCTGCAAAAATGGCTTCAAGCGTTACCTTGCCTGCTCCAGTGTGGGGCAACCACAGTGATGAACGGGCACGAACCCCTTGACACATGCACTTCACCTCCCCGGTGGGGCCGATAAGATCAAGCGTGAAGGCGGTGAGCGGTCTGGCATCCTCAGTGTACTCTGTACAGAGGTGATGCTGAGCCCCATACACACCTTCCCGGGGCTGCTGGTGCTACCAGTCTCCCCCAGCGCCCCACACGTTCCCGCAGCTGGTGAGAGGCACGCCTGAGTTTCCAGGGGGGGCCTGAGGGTGCATTTCAGACCCAGAAAAGGGCCTAGAAAAACTAATATCTTGTCACTTTCGTTGTTGATGCCCATCCTTGGCTATTTCTCCTCCTCTGCTAATAACAATAATCAAGACAAATTTCCCACGTGGTGAGTGTTTATACTGAACCAGGTTCTGGGCTGAGGTGTTTATAAATATTCCCTCCAAACCATGTCTCTGTCTCTGAGCTCGCAGGCAGAGTCACACACACATCAGCATCTAAACCAGAGCGAGGAGGGCCGGCCGCCCCTGCAGCCCATTCAGGGGCTGGTGCAGCTGGTGGCATTTCTGATAGAATATTCAAGCTTTTATTTTTCTTCTAATAAGGATTCCGTCTGACTCCAAAGAGACAAGTAACCCTTGATTGAGGCAGGATTAGATAGTAATCGTGTTGTGGGCAGGAATCATTTGGATCTAATCTTTATGACAAAAAAGACATACTCAGTAAACTCTTAACTGACATGGCCTGATGGTACAACACTCGATACTAGGAAGCTGACGACCCTGGACACAGGAGCCCGTGGAAATCACTTGTACTTAGGAGAAGACACGGGATCCAGGGCTGGGTGTGGGACGCCTCAGGGACTTCCGTTCAGTTGAACTGAGGATAGTAGGTGGCGGGGATTTTTTTTCACAGATGAGAAAATCAAGGCAAAGAGCAGAAAGTTGACTGGATCAGGGATACACAGTGAATCAGAGACATAACCAGTCATGAAAGAAAATTGTCACGGCAAGGGAATTGTTTTCCCCCTAACTCTATAAAAGATGTCTATCCATGAGATGAAGTTATTCATTTTAATTGTTTTTCAGAAAGATGCTGAAAAACAAAATTATCAAAGGTCACACAGAAGCGTAGAGAAATGTCTTTATCGAACATCTACAATGTTCCAGGTTCCTTAACTTTGAATTGAGGTACTTTGCATTTTGTTTCATAGATGGAGAATTTAAAGCTTGAAGAGGGTAAGTAACTCGTCCAAGGTCACTAGACAATAAGTAGTGGGATTGCGATGAGGATGCTGCTGTGTGTGGCTGTCACTCACGCTGCCTCCCCACGTCTGAAATGCAAAACAGACGGACAAGGCTCTAACTCAGCCTGATGAGAGCTCGCAACCCATAGTAAGGCCTCTGGTCATCCGTGTCCCAGCCTGTGAGCTGGGCCCTCTTTCCTGGGCATCTTCTAGGGCTGGGAAGCTGCAGCCATTCCCACGGGGGTGTGCTGAGGCCTTTCATCCATTGGCTACAGCCACCTGTTTCTTTCCAGGCTGAGCCACTCTCTTCAGGCACAGATGGTCGGTCCAGTGTGCATGTTTTCACCTTTGGTCCCCAGAGTCAGAGAAATACCGTGCTCCTGATATGACCCTGTTTGTAACTGTGAAAGCATCCCCTGCCCATCCTCCAAAGCCCAAAGATATCCACCAGCCATTGCAGCAGCCTCAGTAGCAGCAAGAATGAAATCAGGAGTCCATAAACCAGGCAGAATAATCGTCCAATTCTAAAAGAGAACCAAGGACGGAGGAGGAGAGATGGGCAGGATTCTGGAAGCCATCTGGTACTGCTTTACCCCAGAGCCCAGGAAGGGTAATTTGGAGATACTTAAGGAAGTTGCTATGCCTCTATCACTGGGCGCATCCTGTGAAGGGCAACTCTAGCAAAGGGGGGCCTCGATCTGAGATTGTTGCATTGATTTCTTGTCGCTTTCTCCTTTGGCCTGTGGGTCACTTGGCAGTTGGCCTATTTCCCTCTTTCTAGGCTGCCTCCAAATCTCAGAATCCCAGATTCCAAAGTTGCAAAGACTGATCACCTTAATCAAAGTCATGAGATTCCCCAAAGGAGTTTTTGTTTGCAAAAAGGGTCAGAAATTACTGGTCAGGAGAAAAGCGGGGAGAGAGCACAGGGACATCAGCCACCCCACCTCCACCATTTTCTCTGAACACCCAACTTGTTCTGGTCACAGTTTCCTTTGCTTCAAGCATAATAAGAAATAGGATAAGAGCCATTCACACACACATGAAAGAGGAGTCAGTTCTGACTGTCCCTCAAATGCCACTTTCCTCTTTCCTCTCAACACTCCTCCCTTTCAGAGGAGTGGAAAAGTTGAGTAAGTTATATCATTTCCTGGCTTTCAGAAGTTTAGTTTGAGTCATCCTAGGGCCAGACCTTTATTCAAAAAATTTGAGCTGCAAAAAATGCAAGTCTCACCCCCAAGGAGGGTGGCCATTCAAATATTTTAGGTCAGGATGGTCTTGTTTTATTCAGTTACAGAGTTTCAAAGCTGGAGAAGCCCTTAGAGTCTGTCTCTTCTAATTCTGTCTCTTGACAAATGGTAAACAGAGGTGCGGAGAGGGAAGTGACAGGGATTT
Organism: Stenella coeruleoalba; assembly: GCF_951394435.1. Classification (NCBI taxonomy): domain Eukaryota; kingdom Metazoa; phylum Chordata; class Mammalia; order Artiodactyla; family Delphinidae; genus Stenella; species Stenella coeruleoalba. Next base: position 102,591,267 of record NC_137154.1, on the reverse strand, counting down.
TGTGGCAGGGAACGGCCTGCTCTCTGGCCTCAGAGCTCCCAGCCTCACATGCCCAGGACCATTAGGGCAGCCTCTTTCTTTCTCGTTATGGAGTGTCGCATCCAAACAGGAAGGCTTTACAGCAGCCCGGCAGGACTGTATGTCCTCGTCACCCTCTCCTGCTTGTTGTTCTTGTATTCGGTTACAAATCTGGCTCTGACCCTTGTTGAAAAGGGTCATTGAAAGTGGGTAAGGAAAAAGAGAGCTATCGGCTTGGTCATGACCCAATCAGTCCATGGTTACTAAGTTTCTCAGGACTGGAACCTATTTTTTACAAGGTCAAGAAGTAGACGTGGAGGGAAAGTAGAAAGGATCCAGGGAAGGGGTAGACAGCTGGCCACACCATTAGTTCCAGGGTTACACACAACCCCAGGGGCCTGTGTTAAGCTCACAGCCAAACCCGAGCATGGTGGCAAAGCAATACCCACAGAAGAACTTGGTTGCCGAGGAATTCCAGTGTAGATTTTGTTCTGCCACTGACTAAAGGGGACAGGAAGAAGGAAGATCATTTGGAAAAAAGTTGTTAGGAATGTCCTAAAATAGTTGTTCTTAAATTTTAGAAGTTATTAAAAATGAGGCTTTTTATACCCCTGTACCTCCACTCCAGATATTCTGATACAGTTGAGTGTGGAGGCCAGAAATATCTTTTTCTTGTTATTGGTGGTGATGGTGTTCATCCAATCACCCAATAATTTTCTTACGGTTATTTTTTTCAATAAACATTTAGCGGGAATAATTTTAGATTTACAAAAATGTTGCAGATATAGCATCAGGAATTCTGTATACCCTTCATCCCATTTCCCCTAACGTTAATTTCTTTTTTTGGTAAGTTTTGGTACAATACATATAACATACAATTAACCACTTTTAAGCGTCCAGTTCAGTGGCCTTGAATACATTCATATGGTTGTACAAGCATCACCACCATCCATCTCCAGAGCACTTTGATCTTCCCCATCTGAAACTCTGTACCCATTAATAAGCAACTCTCCATTCCCTACCTGCCACCCCCTGCCCTGCCCCAACTAGCCCTTTGACACACCACCATTCTACTTTCTGTCTGTGAATTTGACCATTCTAGGGACCTCACATAAGTGGAAATCATACAATATGTGCTGTTTTGTGACATTTATTTCTTCCCTTTTAAGACTGACTAATAATCCATTACACACACACACACACATACACACACACCACATGTTGTTGTTTATCAATCCTTCCATCAATGGACACTTGGGTGGCTTCCACCTTTTGGCGATTGTAAATAGTGCTGCTATGAACATGGTGTACAGATATCCGTCTGAGTCTCTGCTTTCAATTACTAATTATTCTGGGTATGTACGCAGAAGCCTCGTGTTAATTTGTTACATAACCATGGCACATTACTATTCACTAACCTACAGACTTTCTTCAAATTTCACTGATTTTTATGCTAAAATACAATCTTTTAATAAGCACCCCAGGAGACTCTGGTTCACTGGGCCAATGTTTTAGAAATAGTGATTTTTTTTTTTTAAATGACGGATTTAGTCCAGGAAGCCGTGCTGGCTGTTGGAGAGAAAGTTGGCCTTATACTGAGGGTTTGTATGCTGGGTCTTGTCTCGATTCACTGCCTTTCACTGGGCCTGATGTTCCCCAACTTTCAAAGAAGAATGATAGAATAGACGTCTTGGAGTTATCTGGAGCATTCTAGAGAGAAGAAGCTCTCAGATGTAAAGTTGTTCTCCAGGTAGAAGTTTCCAGACAGCAGCTGACAAAGGAGAAATTGGTCAGAGTTTCTGAAATCTTAGAAGCAGATTCAATAACAGAGAAAAGCTTTGAAAAGAATATGAAGGGTGGGGGGTGAGGTTCTCTACCTCTTGTTTGTCTGGTATTGTCAGAACACAGGGTCCATTCAGACAGGTGACACCTGCCTTCTGTCATCACAGGGGACAGAAACAGAAGAAATGCACTTTGGCTGCTGTACTTTGTACTTTAGACTTGAAGCACTTCTTGATATAACAGTGAGTGACCCAAATCTTTAGTGCCCTGATTTTGCTTTCCCAGGTGAATGAATCTGCTGTAGTTTCCCAAGTAACTAATGCTAATTTTATTTCTTCATTTACCCAACACACATTTATTAAGAACTAAGCATGTACCTGAGCTTTACTAGGCAATGAGGATGCAGAGCTTGCTTACAAGAACCTCTGCCCTTCAAACACATGCAGGCCAGGGGAAAAATAAGGACACCTCTAAGTACACTGGAGAGCAGTGGTTATTTCAAATTGCAAATGATTTTTGCATGAATTAAGTGCGGTTTTGACTAAATGTCAAGAGTTCTAGGATCCTTTGACGGCAACATTGGGTACTTACAAAGCAGCATGGGAGTGCTTTCTGTAGGAACCAGCCCAACGTAGCCCTATAGAATGGAGCCTCTAAAGACGAACATTGAGACTAAGTATAGTGGGGAAGAGTATAAAGGTCTACAAACGTGTGAAGCAGCTTCATTAGGACTGCACCAGGCATGTGCTGTTCTTCAAGCATCATTTCAACTCAGTCTTCTCATGAAAAAGTTGTTGGAGAAAACGTAAAATGAACCCAGGGTCGGGGGACTTCTTTATGATGCTGCCCTGGATGTAGTATAGGAATGTGCCTTTCATGATGGAAGCACAGGAAGCCAAAAAACGGGCAACCCAAGAGACTTCAAGGAAGTATTGAAATAGGAAAGCAGGGGATTTCAGCAAGAGAGGAGGACCTGGGCTGAAATCTGGTTTGGATCCTATTAATATCAATGGCTTGGGAAAAGCCCTAGAGGGCCCTTAACAAAGGAAGAGGCGGTCATGACCTCAGCACTAACATCTTCACATCTTTTCAGAGAGGCGTCAATTCCTGGGGACCCTCTGTGGCAGCCCTGACTCAGAAGGAAACTCACCAGCTACTACATCACATCATCTCAGACCACTTCCTGAAGGGCTTTGGGTTTTCCCTAGAAGGCTCTTGTTCATGTACAGATCCTGCCAGGAACAGACAGCGGGTCAAGTGCCAGGCAGGCCAATTGGAAATTGAGGCCTTCTGTATAATAAATATACACAACACAGTACATAAATAAAAGATAGCTATAGAGATAAGAAAAAGAAAGGACGGAAGCCATACCTTCCTGTGTGTGTATGTGTGTTCATATATACACACGTACACATGTAGACACACCCACACTCAACTTATTTAGCATCTGTGCCTTATAATATACATGTGAAATGTAGATTCAGAAGTAGAAAAATAATACCTCTAGAAGGGGGAGAGAAAAAAGTCACTCCATGACCTAGGTCAGGCTTTCCCAACTTTCTGTGCTTCAGGATAATTACGCGAAGGCTGAATTCTGTAATCAAATAAATTTAGGAAATGTTGGATAAAACAAATGCAAACATTGATTGCTGGACCTCTTAGGATGGTTAATATGCTAATGGAATTGTAAATCTCTTTTCTCACACTTGTTGCCATCAGACGTGTTTTGTGAAAAGCATCTTCAGTAGTGATCTACCGGGCATCTCTTTGGGAAATGCTGACCTAGGCTGATGCAGTTCCTTTATTAGAACATTAGCTCTGCCTGGGATCCCTGACAGGCAAGGCACTTAAAAGAAACATGATGGGTTATAGTTTTTTCATATTCTAAATTAAAATGATTTTTTTGGATGTAAGAAGGTCATTGAACTACATAATGAATTATCTATTTAACAATGGCTTAATGGAAAATGTAGAATAATAATTATTATATTATTAATTATAGTAATAACATTACTACTATTATTATATTTTAACTATATTAAATGTTGGACATAAGCCAAGGACATAGCCTGAAAACTTAACTTAGGAAATGACATTTTGCATGGGGGGAAGGAGAGTCGGCCTGTTGCTTTCTGATAATCCTATTTGATAAAAATTATTAAGTTTAGAATATCTTGAATTCCTTTTCCTTGAACACTCATTCATTTATCTATGATTTGGATAGGAGTTGAGATTCAACAATTTACATTTCAAATCTGTAGCTGGGTCCAGAGCTGCTTCAGGACTGAAGGAATAATTTCCACAAGCTTTTGATACTGGACATGCAGATGACAAAGTTTGGGCATTCTGTTAGGCTTTTGAGACAGTGGCCTCTTCTTTCACCAAATAAAAGGACTTCCAACCCCTCCAAGGATGAGCCCTGGGGAATCCTGCAGGCAAGACCAAGACTCTCTCAAGAGCCATCTTAGATTTTTTCAAATGCTCAGAGAGGTGCTTGAGTGGATATACTGACTGACAGGGATGCTTGGCTGAGTAACCATAACACTATGGCATCAGAGTTAAGGAAGAAAGACAGTTTCCCTTTTTGGATGGCAGAGTTTCGTAGAAAGTAAAAAAAAAAAAAAATGCAGAGTATCTTCATCACAGCTGTCTTATCCCCTTGATCTCATTACTCCTTATTAGCACAAACCATTCAGGACAGTTAGGGTGAAAGTCCTGATAAGGAGGAAGTCATCACTTTCAAAAGAATCTAGCACATCTGTCTTGAGATGGCGATAAACAAAGAAGGTCTAGTTATTAAGTAATCAATAACATTGATCTGTAATTGGAGATACAGCACTAGTTCCTCCCTGACTACCCCTCCCACCACCACTACTACACACACACACACACACACACACACACACACACACACACACTCACAGGCCTTAACCAAGCAGGTTCTGGTTCTTTTTTTTTGGTGTACCCATTGTACCCTGTGTTTCTCTTTATCAGAGAATTTACCACATGATGATGTTGAAATTAACTGTTTATGTGTTCACGAAACACAAAAGGTTGCCCTCTTCAGAGATAGGCTTAATATATTATCATTTTAAAACTCTACTGACCAGTGGAAAAAGTACTTACAAATGTGTTGAGTATATTATCTCTAGACAAATTCCTTGGACACTCATTTATGCCATGCTTACTGATGAACTTGACAGGTGTTTTCTTTTTTGATTTAATCCACTCTTTTTAGATGAGTAGCCCATGAGAAAAGAAGTTTCTTAGTCCAGACTATAAAATGGAGATAACACCGCTAAAGAACCCACATGTATGTTTTAGGAGGAATATAATTCTGAAACATAACAAGAATAATAAAGAATTAAGACAAACTAGGTTAGTCTTGTTTGTGAATTCAGTGATTATGTGTCAGATAATGGACAAATAAATAATCCTTTTACCATTATCTGACTCCCAAGTCCACTCTATGTTCGACCAAAATTCCTTTGTTTCATATCTGGGAAAGAAAGAGATTAAAGCTCCATGTAAAAGTGAATTCATTTTCTAAAACCTTCCTTCCTTACCTGCAAATAATATGAACTCCTTCAGAGAGGATTAAGAGATTGGGCTCTTTACGTTTTGATTTGCATCCTTAAACTGGCCCCCCTAAAAAATATTTTTAGGCATTGGAATAGTATATTCAAGAACAGCACTCTCCAATACAAATATAATTGACCCACATATGTAATTTAAAATTTTCTAGTAGGCTTATTTAAAAAGTAAGAAAAAACTTTAAGAAGGTATTTGGTTTAACTCAGTACATCCAAAATGTTATCATTTTAACATGCAATTAATATAAAATTATATTATTCTATTACTTTATTATAAATTATATTATTATAAAATTATATTTGTATTCTTAGTTTTGTATGAATTCTTTGAAATCCAGTGTATACTCTATATTTTTAAGCACATCTCAATTTGGACGGGTCACATTTCAGAGTTCAACAGCCACATGTGCAGGTGGTTACTATTTTGGACAGTAGCAGTCTGTAAAACCCATCACATCAGAGAAAGCTATCTGGTTTTTTTATGGTATCTATGGTTTTGTTGAGAAGATATTAGTACCTGAATTGGTGGATCTAATTGTGCTGAGTTGAAATATAGTATCTGATAACAGATATTTATTGAGCTCTTAATGTGTTCTGAGCTTTGTTCTAGGCACCGAGAATGCAGCTGTGAACAAAAAAGTCAAAATTTCCTCCCTCATGGAGTTAACATTCTGTCAGTAGGAGACAGACAATAAAATAGACAAACTTATTTAAATGTTAATAAATGGTAAGGAAAAAAATTAAAGTGGGTGAAGAGGAAGAGCGAGTATTGAGGCAGGAATTTAAGGTTTAGAAATAGCTGCCAGGCAAAGTCTCAACGAGAAGGTAATGTTGGGTTAAAGACTCTCACACTGGCAAGATTTCAGGAACATCATGGTCTTGGGTAATTTTCAATTTTATTTTAGTAAAGAAGATTGATGATGAAAGTATAAATTAGTCTGATTTAACTTTTTTAATTAAAAAGTTTTATATATCTTTAAAACTGACTGAATCAAGACAAAAATTATTTCATTCAGTAAATAGCTTGTGAAGGATAACCACATACTAAGTGTTGGGGATGCAATAATGAGTAAGACAAATAGTCTGTTCTCTCCTGGGGTTTGTATCCTAGAGAGAGTATTAATGTATTTAATTAAAGACTTGTGCTGATAAATATGTAATTAAACATTGAGATTGGTGCCATGAATTCATACCACAAAGGGCCCAAACCAGACCTGAGCTAGAAAGAACGGATGTCTGAGTTCCCTGAGCCAGGACTAAAGGGGGCAGTGGAAAGAGTGTTCCAGGAGAGAGGAACAAGATGTGTCAGTGCTCTTGGCAGTGAAGTTAAGAGTCAAAACTATAGCTTGTCTGGCCAGGGTGAGGGGACAGTTCTACCAAAATGAATCTGAGATTTAGACTGGGATCCATAGGGATTTGTAGACCATGTTACAAATTTGGTTTTCATCCTAAGAACAGTGGGATTCCACGGAAGATGATTCGTTTCTTTTAAACATTTGAGGTCTTATAGAAGGTAACCCGATACAATTTTTGTTTTGAAACAGTCAAAATGGCTGCAGTAGGGGGAATGGACTGGAGGGTTTGCCAGAGACCCGTGGGTAGGCGCCTGGCCTTGTCCCCAGGTCAGGACCAGAACACACATCTCATGAGCTCAGACAACCAATTCCTTGGGAGGAAAGAACCCATGGACTTCTAGACACTGTGACCCTTCAGGTGGTGTTGATGATGGACAGTCTAAAGATCTGAGCCCTTGAAAAGCAGCTGTTAGATGACTCTGTAGGACAGGGCTGTTTTGTAAATGTCCCAGATGGGACAGAGTTCTAATCAGAGGAAATGTCAAGAAAACGTAAAGGGAGTGTTGGCTGCTCTGGATCATATTATACTGGACAACTTAGAATCTTATATATAGATTGTAGAAGGCACCCCTAGCCTTACATAGAGATTAACTTGTTTTGCAGGTTTCAATTCTGCTTACGATGGCTTCCTTTTTTTTTTTTTTGTTATTAATGGAAGTGAGTACAGTACAGAAGACAGTCATTAACTGTATCTCCATTTTTAAATTGATTCCTTTGGGTCCACTATTATAAAAATGTAAAGCTGTTAAGATTCTTGGAAAGTTATGGTTGATCAATGCACTTTTTATATTATGCTTGTGCAGGTTACATTCAGTGGCAAAACCTAATCATTCTTTAAAACTTATAAGAGATAATCTAATGTTTTCTTACAGCCTAATAGGACAGAGGACAGGGATTAAGAAGACTGTTATATTAAAATATTTCTCTTCAAGCTTTCCATTGATTGAAAATAAGCTGAAAATGATGCCATAGAGTTCTGAGTAACTTGATAATAGAACATTTCTTATACAAGAAATCTTATTGGGGAAATTAACAATGATAGCTAGGATTCATTGAATACTAACTATGGCTAAGCTCTCCTCTATGTCTTCATATATAACCTTCACAATAAACTTACAGTGTAGTCACTGTTATCTTTACAAGAGAAGCAGACTAAGACATACAAATATCAGGTAACTTGCCTCAAATCATGAGCATTATACAAGCTGGGCATTGTACAGAGCTGGGATTTAGACCTTGACTGTGTGATACAGGAACTCATGGGCTGCTGGTGCCCTCTCTCCCAGATTAGTGTTTTCCCCCTTTAGACTTGGGAGCATAACGTGAGTTACCCCACCGAGGCTCACAAGAGAGTGTGTGTTTTGAACTAAGATGGTGTTGAATTGATGACCTGCATAACTGTAGACCCAAAAATATTTGTGGAGTGTCTTTAAAGTTCTACTTTCCAGGGTGTCCTTGAACCAAGCAAACTTACTGCATTTTCTTGTTCATTGGCTCCTTTTGGTGATACCCAGTCCCAAACCTCACCTATTATAAAAATAGCACATGCTGGGAGCAGGTGTGCTTAGGATGCGTACCTGAGCTCTCCCAGGCTTTCTTCAATGTGCAAAGACAAATAACCTTATATAGAGCATTCCTTGTTAAGAGCCCTAAACCCTTGTTTTTCATCTGCTTGCTAGTTTTCCTAAGCTAAGTGCATACACTGTACCTATAGGATATTTTCTAATTAAAATGATTCCAGGCTATCTGTTTTATTTGAAAACTTAGGCTTATATGGTGCTTATATCAGTGTACAGAAAGGAAGAATTTCTCTGAAAGTCCTGTAGGGGTATGTGGTGATGGGGTGAAAAACACTGGGTTTAGTCAACTAGGACAATTCACTAAGAAAGAGTTTCAGGCAGAAAGAGACCCTCTACAAGTTAAAATGCACAAGACTATCAAGGACCTCATTTTGCCTCTCTTCTTCCCTTGGGAGGGACTTTAATTAAAAATTTCATGTAACTGAATTTTGATTAAAAATGCTTAAGTTGTAGGAAAATCCCCAAAGAGTAAGCAAGCCAAGACAGGCAAAGTTACAGCCCCTTTAATTGCACCATGATAAGTGAGGCTAGAGACCAATGAAATGAAAACAAGGGGAGGTACTGACCTTACCAGATAGCATGGATTGAACTTCTAGCCTCAGTCTGTCCAGAAGATGAAAGTGTCAGCAGCTGTTCAAGGCCAGAGCCAAGAGCGAGACCTGAGTCCAAAGAGGGATGGAGCCAGTTTCTGCTGGGGCTGCTACCTCCTTTTTCTAAACATTCATTAAACATACTCATTCCATTAATGGTTCATCCATCACTCTAGAGATAGCGAGATGAAGCAAATGCTGGTGGAGAAGTGGTTCTTTCTCACAGGGGTGCCCATCTCCTCCCTTCTCACCACCCAGCCTTGTCCCACTTTTCCTCATGAGCTTCCCTGATTAGTTTCTCATACAGTAAGTCCCCTACATACGAACCTTCAGGTTGTGAACTTTCAAAGATGCGAACGTGCGTTCGCACGTCCAATTGTGTAAGTTAGTTCACGTGTCTAGAGTACATTGTCATGTGCATGAATCCACTACAAATAGTTGTGCTTTTATGTACTTTACTGTACCGTACTGTGTAGGGTACAGTAGTACAGTATCTTTATTTCAAGCCCAGGATGTCCGGAAGCAAGCATAAAAGCAGCGGCGATGTAGCTGGTACTACTGTATTTTCAAGGTACCGTACTGTAAGATTAAAAATATTTTCTTTATTTTTTGTGTTTGTTTGTTTTTTATGTATTATTTGTGTGAAAAGTATTGTAAACCTATTACAGTACAGTACTCTATAGCCAACTCTTGTTAGTTGGGTACCTAGGCTAACTTTGTTGGACTCACAAACAAATTGGACTTACAAGTGCACTCTCAGAGCAGAACTCATTTGTATGTAGAGGACTTATTGTATTTGATTCTTGCCACCGACCGTGATGAGCAGGTCATCAGCACTCATTCCCTGTAGACAAAGGGCCCACAAACACCGTTACGGCAATCACATCCAGGGCTCCCCTTCAAAGCTGCATCCACTGCCTTTGCCAGGCCTGTTGGCTAAGGAAGGGGAGGCCCCTGGGGTGGGAGACCTGAGGCCACAGCTATGTTCCATATTCACATCGTCACTGTTACCCTTCTGTCCCCTCCCATCTAGGTCTTCATTTCATTTCTATTTTCTCTTCTTGTCCCTTGCTGGGAATTGCTCTGTGTAGTTGGGCAACATTTTGGTTTCTCCTAATGAAGGAGTAAAGGAATGTAAAGGTGGAAAAGGTGGAGGTGCTCAGGTGTTAGCTTCTAGGAAACAGCAGAGACTATGGAACAAGACCTCTAGTTCCATCACTGCCACTTTCTCTCACTTTAATTTTCCTGCCTGTTATGGAAAATTGTTTTTTGGAAGAACAGGGTCATTTGACTGTTTTGGGGGTTTTTTTCCACAAAATATTCACATTTTCATTCACAAAGAATCCATTTAAAAAACCTCCATTGACTGTGATGATGGCTAAAAGGCATTTTCAGTTCTAAGGGACCAAACCGAAAAAAGCTGAGGGCAATTTTCAAAGGGCCTCTGGACAGTATAAGACCTGCTGAGGCAAAAGGACGGAAACAAAAAAAAATGTTTACATAAAGAGTGTGGCAGGACTTCCCTGGTGACACAATGGTTAAGAATCTGCCTGCCAATGCAGGGGACACGGGTTTGAGCCCTGGTCCGGGAATATCCCACATGCCGTGGAGCAACTAAGCCTGTGTACCACAACTACTGAGCCTGCGTTCTACAACCCATAAGCTAAAACTACTGAGCCCATGTGCCGCAATTACTGAAGCCTGTGTGCCTAGAGCCCATGTACCACAATGAAGAATAGTCCCTGCTTCAGAGGGCAGACAGCAGAAGCAAGAAGAACTACAATCCTGCAGCCTGTGGAACAAAAACCACATTCACAGAAAGGTAGACAAGACAAAAAGGCAGAGGGCTATGTACCAGATGAAGGAACAAGATAAAACCCCAGAAAAACAATTAAATGAAGTGGAGATACACAACCTTCCAGAAAAAGAATTCAGAATAACGATAGTGAAGATGATCCAGGACCTCAGAAAAAGAATGGAGGCAAAGATCGAAAAGATGCAAGAAATGTTTAACAAGACCTAGAAGAATTAAAGAACAAACAAACAGAGACAAACAATACAATAACTGAAATGAAAAACACACTAGAAGGAATCAATAGCAGAATAACTGAGGCAGAAGAACGGATAAGTGACCTGGAAGACAGAATGGTGGAATTCACTGCTGTGGAACAGAATAAAGAAAAAAGAATGAAAAGAAATGAAGACAGCCTAAGAGACCTCTGGGACAGTATTAAATGCAACAACATTTGCATTATAGGGGTCCCAGAAGGAGAAGAGAGAGAGAAAGGACCCGAGAAAATATTTGAAGAGATTATATTCATAAACTTCCCTAACATGGGAAAGGAAATAGCCACCCAAGTCCAGGAAGCACAGAGAGTCCCATACAGGATAAACCCAAGGAGAAACATGCCGAGACACATGGTAATCAAATTGGCAAAAATTAAAGGCAAAGAAAAATTATGGAAAGCAGCAAGGGAAAAATGAGAAATAACATAAAAGCGAACTGCCAGATTACCATTTCTTCTCAAGTGTGCACAGAACATTTTCCAGGATAGTTCACATCTTGGGTCACAGATCAAGCCTCAGTAAATTTAAGAAAATTGAAATCATATCAAGCAACTCTGACCACAACACTATGAGATTAGAAATCAATTACAGGGAAAAAAAGTAAAAAACCCACAAACACATGGAGGCTAAACAATACATTACTAAATAGCCAAGAGGTCACTGAAGAAATCAAAGAGGAAATAAAAAAATACTTAGAGCCAAATGACAATGAAAACATGATGATCCAAAACCTATGGGATGCAGCAAAAGCACTTCTAATAGGGAAGTTTATAGCAGTACAAACCTACCTCAAGAAACAAGAAACATCTCAAATAAACAATCTAACTTTACATGTAAAGGAACTAGAGAAAGAAGAAGAAACAAAACCCAGAGTAAGTAGAAGGAAAGAAATCATAAAGATCAGAGCAGAAATAAATGAAATAGAAACAAAGAAAACAATAACAAAGATCAATAAAACTAAAAGTTGGTTCTTTGAGAAGACAAACAAAATTGATAAACCATTAGCCAGACTCATCAAGAAAAAAAGGGAGAAGACTCAAATCAACAGAATTTGAAATGAAAAAGGAGAAGTAACAACTGACACTGCAGAAATACAAAGGATCATGAGAGACTACTGCAAGCAATTATATGTCAATAAAATGGACAACCTGGAGAAGTGGAAAAATTCTTAGAAAAGCACAACCTTCCGAGACTGAACCAGGAAGAAATAGAAAATATAAATGGACCAATCACAAGCACTGGAATTGAAATTGTGATAAAAAATCTTCCAACAAACAAAAGCCCATGACCAGATGGCTTCACAGGTGAATTCTATCAAACATTTAGAGAAGAGCTAACATCCATCCTTCTCAAACTCTTCCAAAAAATTGCAGAGGAAGGAACACTCCCAAACTCATTCTATGGGGCCACCATCACCCTGATACCAAAACCAGACAAAGATGCTACAAAAAAGGAAAATTACAGACCAATATCACTCATGAATATAGATGCAAAAATCCTCGACAAAATACTAGCAAACAGAATCCAACAGCACATTAAAAGGATCATACACCATGATCAAGTGGGGTTTATCCCAGGGATGCAAGGATTCTTCAATATACGCAAATCAATCAATGTGATACACCATTTTAACAAATTGAAGAAAAACCATATGATCATCTCAATAGATGCAGAAAAATCTTTTGACAAAATTCAACATCAATTTATGATAAAAACTCTCCAGAAAGTGGGCATAGAGGGAAGCTACCTCAACGTAATAAAGGCCATATGTGACAAACCCACAGCAAACATCATTCAAAATGGTGAAAAACTGAAAGCATTTCCTCTAAGATCAGGAACAAGACAAGGATGTCCATTCTCACCACTATTATTCAACATAGTTTTGGAAGTCCTAGCCATAGCAATCAGAGAAGAAAAAGAAATAAAAGGAATACAAATTGGAAAAGAAGAAGTAAAGCTGTCACTGTTTGCAGATGACATGATACTATACATAGAGAATCCTAAAGATGTCACCAGCAAACTACTAGAGCTAATCAATGAATTTGGTAAAGTTGCAAGATACAAAATTAATGCACAGAAATCTCTTGTATTTCTATACACTAATGATGAAAAATCTGAAAGAGAAATTAAGGAAACACTCCCATTTACCACTGCAACAAAAAGAATAAAATACCTAGGAATAAACCTACCTCCTACCTAGGGAGACAAAAGACCTGTACACAGAAAACTATAAGACACTGATGAAAGAAATTAAAGATGATACAAACAGATAGAGAGATATACCATGTTCTTGGACTAGAAGAATCAACATTGTGAAAATGACTATACTACCCAAAGCAATCTACAGATTCAATGCAATCCCTATCTAATTACCAATGGCCTTTTTTACAGAACTAGAGAAAAAAATCTTAAAATTTGTATGGAGACACAAAAGACTCTGAACAGGCAAAGCAGTCTTGAGAGAAAAAAACGGAGCTGGAGGAATCAGACTCCCTGACTTCAGACTATACTACAAAGCTACAGTAATCAAGACAATATGGTACTGGTACAAAAACAGAAATATAGATCAATGGAACAGGATAGAAAGCCCAGAGATAAACCCACTCACCTACGTTCAACTAATCTATGACAAAGGAGGCAAGGATATACAATGGAGAAAAGACAGTCTCTTCAATAAGTGATGCTGGGAAAACTGGGCAGCTACATGTAAAAGAATGAAATTAGAACACTCCCTAACACCATACACAAAAATAAACTTCAGATGGATTAGAGACCTAAATGTAAGACCAGACACTAAAAGAGTATTAGAGGAAAATATAGGAAGAACACTCTTTGCCATAAATCACAGCACGATATTTTTGATCCACCCCCTAGAGTAATGGAAATAAAAACAAAAATAAACAAATGGAACCTAATGAAACTTAAAAGTTTTTGCACAGCAAAGGAATACAAATAAGACGAAAAGACAACCCTGAGAATGGGAGAAAATATTTGCAAACGAATCAACGGACAAAGGATTAATCCCCAAAATATATAAATAGCTCATGCAGCTCAGTATTAAAAAAACAAACAACCCAATCCAAAAATGGGCAGAAGACCTAAATAGACATTTCTCCAAAGAAGACATACAGATGGCCAAGAGGCACATGAAAAGCTGCTCAACATCACTAATTATTAGAGAAATGCAAATCAAAACTACAATGAGGTATCCCCTCACACCAGTTAGAATGGGCATCATCAGAAAATCTACAAACAGTAAATGCTGGAGAGGGTGTGGAGAAAAGGGAACCCCCTTGCACTGTTGGTGGGAATGTAAATTGATACAGCCACTATGGAGAACACTATGGAGGTTCCTTAAAAAACTAAAAATAGAATTACCATATGACCCAGCAATACCACTGCTGTGCTTATACCCAGAAAAAGCCATAATTCAAAAGGACACATGCACCCTAATGTTCATTGCAGCACTATTTACAATAGCCAGGACATGGAAGCAACCTAAATGCCCATCGACAGACGAATGGATAAAGAAGATGTGGTATATATATACAAGGGAATATTACTCAGCCATGAAAAGGAACGAAATTGGGTCATTTGTAGAGATGTGGATGGATCTAGAGACTGTCATACAGAATGAAGTAAGTCAGAAAGAGAAAAACAAATATCGTGTATTAACGCATATATGTGGAACCTAGAAAAATGGTACAGATGAACCAGTTTGCAGGGCAGAAATTGAGACACAGATGTAGAGAACAAACACATGGACACCAAGGGGGGAAAGCGGCGGGGTGGTGGTGGTGGGATGACTTGGGAGATTGGGATTGACATGTATACACTCATATATATATAATGGATAGCTGATAAGAATCTGCTGTATAAAATAATAAAATAAAATTTAAAAATTAAAAAAAAAAAGAGTATCCCCCTCCCGCCTCAACTAGAGAAAGCCTGAGCACAGCAATGAAGACCCAGGACAGCGGAAAATAGAAATAAATGAATTAATTAAGAAAAAAAAAAGAGTGTGGCAATGAGTTGCTTTGGGACTTCATTCGAAGCCCAAATTTAGTCTAATGTACTTCACTCTGTCAGTTCCCTGTCTGCAGACTTTTCTTCCATCAGCCAATGGCTTGGTCCCTCCAGTGGCTCTCAGTCCTGAGGTGGGGCAGGTGGTGGAGGTTATACCGCAAAGACCAGGGGAGAGAGCAGGTTGATTAACAGAGATAAGGATGGGGTGCTGGAAGTGCAGGGGAATTTCTAGAAATAATCCCCAATTCCTTGACTCATTCTCATTTTCATGGGATTCTTAAGCCAGGCCCATAAGAAATTTTATAGGATGTTGGTAACAGAAAGGGCCCTAAGCTTCCCCTCCTGCTCAGATCATCAGGCACAAGCTGTGTCTGTGATTTAAAGCCCCCTATCTCTGGACCTGAGTTTCTTTGGCTCCCTAGGCAGTGATCATAGCTCACTTTTGGGTGTTTAATATTGCATCCAGAGAGGTAGCCAGATCTGCCTATTAATGTCCCTGACCTGAGGTGTAATTCCTTATTGACTCCTTTATCTCTATATTTATTCACTAATTCATCTATTCATTCAACAACTGTTTACTGATGGCCTGCTCTGTGGCTGGCACGACTTTGGGTCCTATTACTAGAGTGAGACATGGTCCTGTCTCTCAAGGAGCATTCATTTTGTTACCATGCCTGACATTCCTAGGGCAACGTTCATCTAGATTTGTCCACACGCACGTGGATGCAGTTGGCAGAACAGTTTAATCCGACCACCAGCAATTCCTCCCTCACGTCGAGAACTCTTTGTGGAGTGTCCGAATCTTCCTTGGCTCCCCTGTGCATTGAACACACCTCTTCAGCCTGCTTTCGTTATTCCTCCAACCTGTGCTTTCATAAACTGCCCCCTTCATTCTGCTAAACAATTCTTCCTCTTGCGCCTTTGTTCCTGCTTTTGATTTGTGCCTAGAATTAACTTATTCTTCTCATGCCCCCTTATGGATAGCATCCAGTCTGCCCAGTTGCCCTGCAAACTTTCTGCACGTGGGGTCTGAGTCTTTCCATGCTTATCTATTATTGTTGAGCAACTAGCTCAGTAGTTTTATTTATTTATTAACATTTCTGGCTTTTTTAAAAGATTTTTTTTGATGTGGACCATTTTTAAAGTCTTTATTGAATTTGTTACAATACTGCTTCTGTTTCATGTTTTGGTTTTTTGGCCTAGGGGCATGTGGGATCTTAGCTCCCTGAGTAGGGATCAAACCCACACCCCCTGCATTGGAAGGCAAACTCTTAACCACTGGACCACCAGGGAAGTCCCATAGCCCAGTAGTTCTACTATACAGGTAGACACCAACCTTCATGCTTTGCACGATGTCATTTTGCTGTCTGCCTTCTGCCTGAAGAGCAGCTGAACTTCACTTGCTATTTATTTTGTTTGCTTATTTGATACTTTCTATCGATCATGCTTGAACAGCTGAAGTTTTCACCACTGTCTCCCTTGCATGTAGCAGAGTGCCAGGTCCAATAATAGGAATTTAATACGTATTTCTTGATTACCGATAAACTGACTGACTGGCTGAGACAGAAGTATCAATCCACATAGTCTGTAGTGTGGCCTGTCGTCAGGAACACTGTGCCATTTACAGGAATTCTGGGACCTGCCTTCAGAGTTCTGCAAATGCCTAGTGACCTGCCCAGAGAAGCTGGTGATGGAGAGAACCTGCTACCGAAGTACAGAATGATGCTGAACATGAGAGAGTCAGGGGTCATCTCTTGCCCTCCAGAATCATTGTATTCTGGCAGGAGGGCACAGACTGTATGTTTTTCCCATTTGGTTCATAAAAGGGAGGTAGGTTGGGGTGAGAATGAGATTGAAAGATGTTAAACTGCTGGATTTGAAGATGAAAGAAAAGGCCACTAACCAAGGAATGCAGGTAACTTCTGGAATCTGAAGAAGGAAAGGAATTAGATTCTCCCCTAGAGCCTCCAGTGGGATGCAGCCTTGCCAACACATTGACTTTAGGACCCCTGACCTCCAGGACTACAAGATACGATATTTGTTTTGTTTTAACCACTAAGTTTTGGCAATTTGTGACAGCAGCCATAAAAATGAATACACAGTGGCAGGACCCCATGAAGCCAGTGCTGTGACAACCTTAGTGTCTGGCAATGCATATATACCATCCAAAAGGTCACACAGTGGTAGTTCTGAAACCCTAGGGTGGAAGACCTGGATTATTTGAGAAGCGGAGGGATTCCTATTATTTGAGGCACAAATCAAGGTGCTGATTTTTCTAAACATCCATAGAAAAAAATGTTCCTCTTGAAGCAGAAGAACGGAGTTAAAGAGCCTGAAACTCCATATGCTAATTCTGATCACAGAGACCTGGTCTTAAAAAGCCAAAATGCACTTATGGATACGGAGGACCCAATGGGCACACAATTTATACCCAAGATGAGGATAGAAAGTGGATAGAAATTAATCTATGAACAGTTTTCTATGGGATGAGATGTGATATGTTCTTATAGTCTCATTTGCTCCTAAAATCTTCCTTTTTTGGTTGTCATGGTATCTGGGTTCCAGGACTGTCCCCAATCTCCTTAGTTTTGGTATCATTTACAGACTGTCCCTACTAGAAAAGAATTTGTTTAAACACACTCAAAGTATAAAGACATCCATTAACTGAGGGAGAGTGATTTTCTTTATAAAAGACACCACGTGTTTCCTACCAATAGGTCTCGAAAGTGTCATTTGGTTGGTGCAGTATTGAGCGTACACGTGCTCCAGTAGGAGCTGCTCCATCCCAAGCCCAGTGGGAGGCCCCCGCCGACCCTCACTTAAAAGCGATGCTGAAGCTGATTCGAGAGTCAGCAAGGTTTGTTTAACTGTCTGTGTAGCTCAACATTCATCCTATTTGCAGCTCACTCTCCTGTCTTCTCATGGGAGGTGTTCCCCAGGGAGGATGCCTGGGGACCTGTTGCGATGTTATGCAGGGTACTTACGCAATGGGATCAGGTGTTACGTTACTTCTAAACTCCTTCTAACATTATAATTCCTTGACCTTAGTCATTCAAATTGCACGCTCAGAGAAGTTCTACCCAGCCAGGCCTTTGGCTGTAAATGATACCAAAGCACACAGGACCCAATATGATCTTCTTCAAGATCTTCTCACCAAACTCATCTCTTTCAATTCTCCCTGTCCTACTGTGTCCGGTCATGCTGGAAAACTCACTGTGCCTGTCACGTAATCTGATCTCGCTTACCTTTAGGATGGACTCACAGCCAAGAATCAAACCTTTGGTCTGTCTTCACGGGAGGCCCTTCTTGCCTTCTTCCAGGATTTAACATAGATACCACATTGTATATGAAGCTTTTCCTGACCTTGTTAGACTATTCTAGGCGCCCCTGCTCTAAGTTTCCATTGTACCCAGAGTTTATCAAGACTGCATCTTAATCTGCCGTTTCTGCGTGTCTCCTCAGTAGACTGTAAGCTTCTGGAGGACAGGGCTATGCCTTGTTATCTCTGTATCCCCAGAGACCAGAATATTGCCTAGCATAAGGTAGATTTTCAATAAGCATTGGTGAAATTCATGCTTAAGTAACAGAAATTTAATTAGCAAATTATTGAATGCCCAAATGCATTCAATTTAGTACCAATTTAAGCCCAGGTTTCAGTTGTCACGTTCAGACAGCAGTAATGTTGGAAGTGTTTAATAGATATGGGGGTGGGGGGATGGAGACAGAGAGAGAGAGGCCTGAAATTGAGAGCATTTGTGTACCAAGATATTACTTTCTACTTTTGTTCATAAAGGCCTGGTTACCTTGCCTTCAGTTTAGTCTCACGCTTCCACAGACTCGAGACGTAGGGTGAAAGTGTCAGCACAGTGACCCCTTTTCCTTGGACTGAACAACCACGCCAGGAAATTGTAACAGCGTGAGAGTATATCCTCTTCCACAGCACGGAATCCATGCCAGGGCCAGGTGGGCAGCTGTCTGTATGGTATGATTCTTCAGGGGCTCAGAGTTTTGTCTACAACTAATCTTTTCTGCCAACTTGCCATTATGTGTGACATTTCTGCAACTAAAATCATTCCTTTCACATAAGATGGTATCTTCAGAAGTTCACTTGTTACACACAAAGCAGGTCCCTAAGATGGATATCACAATCGAGGTTAATAGACATGGATGGCTTGGCAGAATTGGTGCCTAGGGCTAGAGAATTGCGTCCTGGGAGAATGGGCCTCGGGCAGGTTCTTTGTGAAGGATCCAACGTCAGGAAATTTGGGCCTGAAGTACTGAAGAAAGCAGGTGGAGATGGGAGGCCCCGGTGTGAAGCTGAGTTCTGTGCAGTAGCTCAAAGGCTCAGACGTCCATTTGGAAAAAGGGGGAAAGTGGATCAGGATAGACCAGCTTCTCCGTGTCATCATGGCATGGTCCCGTTCACTCTTAAGTGGAGTGTTCAAGGTTAGGACACATTTTTCTTGGTTTGTACAAGCTATCCCAAGACCTCTTGTTTTCTCGTGAAGGTGTAAAGCTTGCTCTCTCCAGGGTGTGTCTCATTGCCACAATTAAGAAGTGTAACATTTGACTCCACCTTTGATAACAGAATGTAGCTTTGTGGCTACTTGTTCTTCTATGATTGTGCAGAAAGAAAACAAAACAGACAGACTCAATGTTATGCAGAAAAGGTCTGAATCAAGCAACAAAGAATTTATTAGAAGAGATTATTAGCATGGCAGGGTCACAGAGTTTCACTGCCACAAGCGTGTGAGGAGCTTTGCTGAATTCTGTCTTGTGAAATGTTTTACCTTTTCTACCGCTTGACACTGGAGGGGGACTCTCTGTGAATATTTTCCCCTTAGAGTAGACATACTGATGAGATGCCCAGTATCATTAATAACCACAAAGAACTGAAACATGGGACTGGATACTTAGAATCTCCATTCCCTATAAATTTCCAGGTTTATCACCTGAATTGTTAGCCTTTGTGCTTTATACAACCCAGTAGCTCCTGCTAATTGTCTATTTGCTTATCTATGCAACTTGGAGTTGGGAGTTTGTGGAAGACCTAATTTTCCAGATGCTCACCTCATGTTTTTTTCAAGTGTAGACTCAAAATGATGGTTCTCAGAAGTCATTTGTCTTTCTACAGAACTTATTGGAAGACCAAGAAGTGTTTCTGCTAAGGCAAAATAAATAAGTAAATAAATGTCTAATGCAAGGAGTGAAAAATGAGCTTTTTATAATTTTACACTGACCACAACACACAGTTGAGAAAATTTGAATAGCTTAATTTTGAAAGGTGCTTCAAAGCATATAAAGCACTTTCCCAAGTATTTTTTCTCATTCAATTCTTCTAAACTTGTCAAATAGTGCTTACCCTATTTCAGAGATGAGAGAATGGGGCTCAGAAGAGGGAAGCAGCGTGTACAAGGCCACACAGCGCATGAGGGACTGAGCTGACACCAAAACTTGACTGTAGATTGTGTAATTTCAACTCTCACCAACAAGAGAGACAAAGGTGGCTTGGCCACCCAAGTATTTATTTCCATGCATTTTGGAACTCCAGGCCAACAAGCAAGCAAACGAAACCCCCCACCAAACACCGAAACATCCCCAAACGCAAACAACCAAAAACGGAAATTAATTTTTCCTCAGAGGAGGCAAACAGAGGTGGGCACCTGGCTGATTTCACACAGTATTAACAACACTCAGCTCTAACGGGCCTCCCTGGTCTCCTCGACCTTCCTCAACAAAGGCTCTGAAGCACTAATTAATCAGACCGAGAAAGTCTGGGAATTTATCTCTCCTCCATCACTATTCCTGCTGGCTACTGATTTAAAGATGTGAATCTACTCTTTTTTTATCTAACCGTCAGGGAGAAGCGAATCCAAATTTCACCGAAAGGGAGATGAGAGCGCAGGGCGATACCTAAGACTATGACTGGCGATTAATCAGACAGATAGCATCTTACATTTGGAAAGGAGCTTAGAGATCTAATCCAATCTCCCTCCTAGGAAGGAAGCCTGACAAATAGCCACCAGGCATTTGCTCCAGGGATGGGAATTTCATGTTTCTCCGCTATTGTTAGGTGGGCCCTCGTGAGAAAGTCTTGCCTACAGGGAATTAAATTCTATCCCCTTGTAAACTCTAAGTTGATGTTCTGACCTTCTTCTGCCTTCTGGCACTTTAACGAATAAGTTTAGTTATCCATTTGTATGTGATTTTCCCAATATTTGGTGTCAGCTCTCTTGGCTTTCTTAAAATATCTCTTCTCTAGCAAAACAGCCTCAGCTTCGCCAACTCTTCGTATTTACTGATTTTTCATGACTCTCTCCAGATGGTCCCTTATTTGGATATATATATATATTTTCTCTCTCTCTCTTTTTTAGTGAAATGGCCGTAGCTGATTAGGGTCTGTTCTTCTTGCTTTATCTGACCCAGTATTAACGTACTTTCAATACTTTTACTGGTCATAAGCTCCGTACCAGTGGGGCTATGTACATGGTGGTCAGCGATAGTATCAGCTCCCCCATCTCTGTAACGCACTGTAGATTACCAAATGAGAACTGAACTGGTTTTCTTCATGTAATTTACCTCAGAAGCCACACACCAGCAAGTGGAACAGAGCAAATTGTCACGTAGAGGCCACAATTAACACAAAATTGTCCCTTAGAACCAGTTTTTGCTTCCATAAGCTTTTTTGTCTATCTAGTATTGCATCTCTCAAAATACAGAGAAAAAACAGGTAAGAGACTAGTTTACCCACAACTTGACAAATAGCCTCTGAGTGACATTTGGAAAGTTGGTAAAAGCCACCAGAGTCAAAGCAACTTCTGAAAAAAAAAAAAAAAAGATTGTGGCTATGCTATGCTCAACCAGGCCACACCTGTTTTCAGAAACCACCAAGTGTTCTGCCGATAAACAGAGATGCTGGCTCTGACAGTCTCTAAGGCAACAAGATACCGATCATCACTGTACAAGGACGAAACAGAGACACTGCTGACAAACAGTGAGCCCCGTTTTCTCATCTACTCAACAGTGCAGCCGCAGTTGGAGTAAATTCTGCCTCAAGAGTTCATCCCACACCCAGTCTCAAACCCTAAACTCTAATTATAATGGAGAGAACCCTGCAGTTAGAAAAATACCTGGAGGATCTGGACCTCACTGCTTAAGCAATAATCCTGCGACTAATGTGAACTTGAAAATGAGCTTCTGGGGAAAGAAGACAAGATGCATATCTCCTTTCTGTGTTCTCATTTCCTCACCTGCAAAACGATGTTTATGTGGCTAGAATTCCTGAGGGTCTACACTTGGTGATAAGCCAGTGAGTTTGGATGACACACAGCAATCGTTTATCTAGTCTGGCTCCCTTGTGGGCGGGTTGGAGTTTGTTAAGAAATCACCATCAAAATACAACCATGTCCCTGCTTTTTGAGTATTTATGTCTCGTAAAGATGTGTAATACTACACTTTCCCATTTTGTGATATTTCCAACTTGAGATATTTGAAAAAGAACAAAACAAATGAGCGTTTTGTAAGAAGTTGGCAGAGAGGCAGGATGTATCCAGGAGTTGGAATGGGTGCTTGTCTACTGCTTTTGAAATCATTGTACTGAGGTTACTTATGCCTGTTTTTTTTGGTCCCTAGACTTTGAGCTGCTCCGTCTTGTCCATTGGTGTCATTCCTTCTCTTTCAGGTGGCAAGTTCTTCACCTTGTTGGTACTCAAGAAATAGTTGTTGAATTGAATCACTGTGTTGCTTTGAGGAGATATGGCTCAAAGACACTGTAGATAAACTGGAATCTCATGGTTCAGGACATTGGAAAACACACTGCAAGGATGGAATAATTAATGATTTAATGAACCTTGGAAAAATCACAGAATCATAAATGCCAATGACAAGTATAAGTTTAGGAAGCCTAATTATAAACAGCAACAGAAGCAGTAACTTAAATGATCAGCTGGTCAGATAGCAGCCACCTTTATTAAAAGTTCTGGCCAGGATAAGAATTGTTAAGTAGAGATGTGTGAGAGGCAAAATATATAGAACTAATTATGATGATGAATGCAGCCGGTTTTACATTGACGCTAAGGTGTACAGTAGACATCAAAATAAAATTCTAAATATCACCCTGTATTTATTTTATAGTTTATTGTCAAAAACTTATAATATATAAACAAGCAAAGAGACAAAATTAAAAATCACACAAAGTCCTACCATCAAGAAATAAAATAGCTGTTTTAGTATTATACATGCATATATTTTTGTTTGTTTTTCTCTACAGACATCACAGTATGTATCACACATTCATAAACACACGTATATTTTTTTGTTTTTTAAAAGTGAGTTGGTATTGTACATTTCGTCTTGTAATTACTGTGTCACTTAACAGTATAGCAGGGCATGTTTCCACGTTATTTAAATATTCTCTACTTTTCGTGGTTATATATTATTTCATCATATTTATGTATCATACGTACATATAATGTATCATACACATACATATTAATGGACATTTAGACTGACCTCAAGGGTTTTTTTTCCCCATTGTTTTTTGGTTATGCCTGTTGTCAAAGCTCCTGTAAATATTGTCTTCTGGAAAGTTCATGCATTTTATTTTCCTTGTAGCAGTATATACTGGGCCTTTTATCTTCTAATTTAAGAGGAAGTGTGGCTATAGCTTAAAATGACATGATACACATCCTCCTAATAATTGAAGAGCTCTTGCTATTAAAAATGAGAAGAATTTAGGGAAAATGACTTAGTCATTGGATTGATCTGCATTGATTAGGTCCCCAAAGTTGATGGTTATAACACCGCCACATTGTTTTTTAACGTAAGATTTCGAATCAGGTCAAAATAATATTACCCCAGGATACTTTGTCATCATCAAGAGTTAAATGAATATTATCACCTATGAGGGGAAAAAAAATTCTCAAAGTAATGTATTCTTTTTTTTTTTTTTTTTGCGGTACGCGGGCCTCTCACTGTGGTGGCCTCTCCCGCTGCGGAGCACAGGCTCCGGACGCGCAGGCTCAGCGGCCATGGCTCACGGGCCCAGCCGCTCCGCGGCATGTGGGATCTTCCTGGACCGGGGCACAAACCTGTGTCCCCTGCATCGGCAGGCGGACTCTGAACCACTGCGCCACCAGGGAAGCCCCGTGATGTAGTCTTATATTTAAAAAAGTGATCAAAGAGAATCGGGGTGAAAATACTGAAATGTAGGACAGTCTTCGGAGAGCAGTTTCTGCCTGGTGATGGGCTCTCCTCCCGGTTTTACCTCTGCTGTCTTTCTCCAAATACTTCCCATAAGCATCCTGCTCGTATTCCATACCCCAGAGATTCCACTGGCTACCATCTCAAATTTTCTCTTTTCCTCTTCTCCTGTGAAAGCCAGGGTGATGGCTCAGCTGGTGAGAACACAGAATTAGTGAGCTCAAAGCTGCCTCATTCGTGTTATTTAGCTTTGAGTAGGACAAAATAAAATACTCCTCCATAGACCCAGACCATCTGCCTCTCACCCCCCTCAATGGGTCAACAGGGAAGAAAAGACGTGTGTTGGATGGCTCAGGACAACTTGTCACCACAGCTAGAAAAATTACTTGTTATTGAAGCCTGACTTGCACTGGGTCAGGAATGTCATCACGTGCAGAACACAGCAGCTTTCTCCCCCTACAGCTTCCCCGCAGGTCTTTCCACGCAAATCCTTTGAAATATGATAATCCAGCCAAAAGCTTATGGCTGGCAACCATATTGAGATAGAAACAGAGCATAATTCTTACGTTAAAATGTGCCCATTTGTAAAGGGGAGAGACTTTCTTCATATGTCATGAGTGTTTCATTTCTTAACTAGTGATGTTAGGCTTAGTGTGAAATTATAACTCTTAACTGTCCTTTTTCCATTCTTGGTTTCCAGAAAAGAGGTAGAGCTTAGAGATGCTGAGGTCTGACTGCACAGGCCTGAGTCCTAGCCCCACCACTTACTAGCTGTGTGGCCTTGGCAAGTCTCTTGCCTTCTCTGTGCCTCAATTTCCCCATTTATCAAAAGCGGGTGACGAGAGCACTTACGTCCTGGTATCGCTGTGAAGATGCAATCAGTCAAATGCACGGAGAGTGCTCAGACCAGTGCCTGCCATGTGCTAGACGTTCCTTAAACGTTAGGGGGTCCTCCATTCTGACCAGTGTGTGGACACACGGCTTTGGCAAGGATTGCCATGGCAGACTCGATGTCGTTTCACCACAGCTTCTGTGAGTGTGAGTCTAGGGATATTTACTGAGAGCTGTAATTCTAAACCCTGAAGGGCCCCAAGGCATGAGGGAAGACTGTGGGAAACATGTAGAGGGCTTTCACTTAAACGACTATTGCTTCACCAGCCTTTTCGCACCCATCAGCGCTAGACAAATCCGCAGAATAATAAGAAACATGCCTGACAGTTGGGTCAGAGTAGAACAGAACGCAGCCGCAGACTGGCCCATGCTGTTCAGCCTGTTAATACCCTGAGTTGTCAACCCTTTCCTCTTTCCTCCTGTGACTACACGAGCAGGCCACGAGCTTGTGAACACACGTACACACACGATTTCCACAGCCACTTAAAGCAGCCCCTGTTCTTGATCTGGGGGAGCAGCTTCCTTGGGTCAGATGGGGTGATTTTCCTGGTCCCAGGCTCTGGGGTGAGGGGTGAAGGGAGAGGCCCCAGGGCAGGGTCTGGAGCAGGGTCTTGCCTGGAACATGTAAAACACCACCCACTGCACTCCTCTCCCTCAGTTTCCCAGCACAGGGAAGCCAGGGTATCACAAGGGCTGCTTAAGTCGGTCCTGTCCCCACCTAGATGCGTATCATTTCCTTCTGAGCCACACGCCATCTATCGCATTAACGTACAATTTCCCTGGAGGCCATTCCAAATCTGCTTAAGAACATATTGTTCCTGGATTTATGGTGACCGGAGCCAATCAGCTGGAAAGAATCCCATTACATTAGATAACACAGTTGGGAATTCAAGTCTCTTTCCTTAAACATTTGTCAGGCAGCGTCTCTTCTCACTTAGGTCTGACTTCCTTTTTGATAGTAAATAAGCCAGAATAATGCCGGATTTTCAGCCAGACTGATGACCGGAGTGGCCAGAGCCATGGCAGAGTGCTTGTGAAAGATCAGGCCTGACCTGGAACTGGCTCCTCCAGAAGGGTTAGAAACAACAGAACCTCAAGCCTAATCTTAGAGTTCATCAGAGCGTGACCACTCTGGATAACTCCTCCTCCCTGGGCCCAATTCCGAACTCCAAATTACAAAGGAGAAGAGTCTTCAGAAGCATCAGACTTACAGAGCAGAAGTCCTGGGTTTGAGTTTTAGGTCTACGCCTATGTAACTCTACTTGGACAGATCACAAGCCTTTGAGATTGTCTGCTTATCTTTAAATTGGGATGCTGGTAGCGCCTATCCCCTGGGCTTGTGAGGATTAGATAACATAATGAATGTGAAAGCCTTGTGTAGAGGTAAAGTGTGACACAAATATTAAGGGTTCTTTTTTTTAATTTAATTTTTATTTTATATTGGAGTGTAGTTGATTTACAATGCTGTGTTAGTTTCAGGTGTGCAGCAAAGTTGTTCAGTTATACATATACATATATACATTCTTTTTCAGATTCTTTTCCCATTTAGGTTACTACAAGAGTATTGAGTAGAGTTCCCTGTGCTATACAGTAGGTCCTTGTTGGTTATCTATTTTATACATAGTAGTGTGTATATGTTAATCCCAAACTCCTAATTTATCCCTCCCCACCACGTTTCTGCTTTGTTAACCGTGTTTGCTTTTGAAGTCTGTGAGTCTGTTTCCATTTTGTAAGTAAGTTCATTTGTACCATTTTTTCCTTTAGATTCCACATAAAGTGATATCATATGATATTTGTCTTTCTCTGTCTAGCTTACTTCACTTAGTATGATAATCTCCAGGTCCATCCATGTTGCTGCAAGTGGCATTATTTCACTCTTTTTAAGGGCTGAGTAATATTCCATTCTATATACGTACTACATCTTCTTTATCCATTCCTCTGTTGATGACATTTAGGTTGCTTCCATGTCTTGGCTATTGTAAATAGTGCTGCAGTGAACACTGGGGTTAAGAGTTCTTAATGCTGATAGTTTTCATTAGGGCACATGGATGCGAAACACTGAATCCTAGAATTGAACACTGTTATCTCTTCAGGGCAGGTTCTGAAGGTGAAACCAGATTATATATAAAACAGACTATGGACATTCTATTGCACTAAACACTAGTATTATTCGATGAAGACACAAAGGGCACATTAAAGAATTCATGCTTTTGTGAAAAGCTAAAATGCCCTCTTCCACAGCACTAAAAGCTTTAATATTCTCATTCTCCTTATGTGTCAGTGGAGAATAATTCCAGTTTCATGCCCTTTATCATCACAGTTGTGCCCAGGAGTGCAAAGAATCTGACAAGTGTCTTTATCCTAGTACAAGCTCTAGGAAGCTTTGTTCTGTCCAAGGCCATTTTACCAATCTCAGAAAACTTCCCGTGTCCCCAGATTTCCAGTTGCCGATGGAAAATGTGCTGGATTGTCTCCCTTTGATATTTTGGACTGCTTAAAATAATGAGGCATTATTTCAGTACCACCCTTCTGAACTCAAGATTCCATCAGGAGTTAATCTTCAATACTCTCTGGAGAGGCAAGCAAACTCCTAAGAATAGGGAAATGGAGACATGAATGTTTAAACAATTAGCACAGAGACTTATCCAAGGTCAGAGAGTGAGTAAGAGGAAAAAACTGAGCTCCTGGTGAGCTGATCTGGTCCTAAAGATGCCCTGGGGAGAGCCATCTCTGCAGAAATACTTGCATGGCCAACATTTGCATGAGCAGATGTTTTATCAAACCTACTGTACAGCAAAACCCACCCTTGCCTATCTATTCCTATCTGCTTTTATTATGCTTTGGGGCTCTAGCATGATAAGACCTCCCATATGGTACTTGTATTAACATTAAATAATGACCATTGTGTTGTGTATACTATCACCATAGAAATATTTACTTAGTTGAACACAGACACTGGTTAGGCATGGTGATTGAAAACAAGCTAATCATAAAAACCATTCATGCTCACATCTATTTATAAAATCTGTTTCTCTTGTGTCAGTTAAGTACAGGCTTTGTTCTAAACAAACACATGCAAACCTTCTGCACACCCAGGGACATGAAAGACGTCCCTCCCCACTCCCTCCAGCCAGCCAGGCCCTGGGGTGTGGCCTCGTGTGAAAGAGCAGGCATGTTTCTGGGGCTCAGCTGGGCTCCTTGGAGGCTGGAGCTGGCCCTTGCCTTCTGGGTTCCTTTCTTTTCCTCCCGTGCTGACACACCCTGCCTGGGGTTCGGGTTCTCAAACCTGGGTGTGCTCAAAGCCGCTGGGATGTCTGTCACAACTGCAGTTTCCAGCTCCACACCAGAGAGCCTTTTGGAGTTGCTGACGAGTGGCGTCTGGGAAACGGATTTGTAGGAAACACTCTGGTGGTTCTGGTGTTGAGAGTCTGTTTTTTTCACTTGAGAAATGGTCCTCTCCCCCGGGCTGTCCGAGGACCCCCTGTCTGGTCTACTGCCCTTCCTTGCCCACAGCAAATGCTAGGGGGCTAGAGCCAACACTACTGAAGGCTGCTTTTTGATGCCCTTAAATTTTGTTTCAAGAGATGCCAGTGATTTCCATTAAAATGAACTCTTTAAGTTGTGTACAGCCAAATGGGTGAGAATCTGGGCTTTGGAGTCAGTTTGCATCTGTCTCTGCAACTTGCTAACCATGTGGCAACGATGGAGCCCCTCCAGCCACCATTTTTTTTTAAAACTTATAAAACGAGGATAATGATACCACCTGCCCCATTGAGTTGATGGGAGGGCAGTGGTCATCATGAATGCCCGGCACACAGTCCCTGCCACGAGTACTTCTGTTCCAGAAATAAATTAAGTTGACTTGGGCAGGCCTTTCAGATCAGGGTGTTTAGGAAGATGCCACCTAAGGGAATGTGGTGGAAAGAAAAGGGCAGAGATGTCCTCTGTTGATGCCTGGCCCTGCCACCAAAGGGCTGAATGACTGTGGGCAGGTCCGGGTCCTTCTCCAAGAGTATCCATAAAACGTTATCTGTGAAATGAGTGGATAGGTCCAGAGCAGTCATTTCCAAACATTCTGATGCCCTTTGAATGTCAGGAAAATAACAAAATATCTGCTTGTGTTTATACTCGCGGGGTTCATTGACACACAGTGACAAAGGGTTTCTAGATATTCTGTCATTTTAAAAACTGATTTATATTTATTAATCCCAGCCCTGTTTACATTGATTTGGGAAATAATCGGGCTTGTTTGCATGGACAGATATCACTGATCAGACAACAGACAATGTTTGGGCAGTCTTATAATAACGACAGCCCAATTCATACAGTCTCTCCAAGCGGGAGCCACTGGGCTGATGGGTGTTCTGTAACAGATCCCTCTTGATAATGAAGGTGGATCTGGAAACCCAAATTGTGAAACACATGCCCTCAGAGCTGCTTTCCTTTCTCTCCCCTCACTTCTGATCTTTGGCCAGGAAAGACCGGCAAGCAGCTCTGTTTACTCAATGAATCGTTTCTGAGCACCAAGGGCAGGCAGGTGCTATTCTAGAGGCTTAGGGGATGTCAGGGAAGCAAACTCCATCCCTCCTAGTAAACGCACGCCTCCCTGGTCTCTCCAAAGGGGTCCGAAGTCTCTGAGGCTGGGACACCTGAGGGGACCTAGGAGAAAAAAGGGAGGCTTGCTTAGGTCACTCACTTCCCTCATTTGCCCCCTTTCACTCCTTTTTCAGTTATTTCTTTCTCAACGGTACACTTTTGTTTACAAAATCAGGAGCTGATATTGTGACTAGACAAAGATCTTTCTCTTTCCAGACTTTAGTTTCCCCATTTATAAGAAGAGGGTTGGCTTCTAGGGCACAAACCTCCCCTCTGGCTCTATACTGAGTGTGATTCACTCAGCAGAAATAATAACAGCCCATTTAGCTCAACCGTCTTGTCATTCTCCCCCCATTTGCCCCAGTAAACACTTTGCAGTGCCTTAGAAACAAGCCAACACTGTTGGTATAGCTTTTTGTGTGTGGCTGTGCCTCGCAGCTTGTGGAATCTTAGTTCCCTGACCAGGGATCAGACCTGGGCCCCAGCAGTGAGAGCTCCGAGTCAATCACCAGACAGCCAGGGAATTCCCAGTGCTGGTATAATTTTGAAGCTACGTTTGTCCGCAGAGCTGAGGACTACTTCTCTCTCTAAATGTCCATCTCTCAGTCCCAACAATAGACACTCATGAATATCTTTCTCCTTGGGCTCAGCCAGGGGACTGATGGAGAGTGACAGCTCTGGAGGCCAAGCTTATGGCATCAAGAGTTGCTGAGACAGTTGAGTATTAGATGCAAAAGAGGAAACAAAAAATTGCTCCCCAGCCCCCGGCCCCCGTCACACTGTCTTTTATTTCTCTCACTCGTGTGGCATCCATGTGCAGGTGGGGACTGTATCCCTGGCACACGGTAGGCGCCCAGTTTGAAATATTTGTTGAATGAGTGAGCAGACCCTAGTCTGGATCGTTTTTTCCACTTGGCTCTACCCACCCTTCATCAGCTGGCTCTGCTTTGGGAAAGAAAACACACGACGTTGGGTAGATTCATCTGCGCAAAATATGGAAGGTGGTGGAAGCCAGCCTTGTCTCTCTGCTGGTTATTCCACACTCTGCTTACAGTTTGCTCCGTGCTCTTACACGTGAAGCTCAGTATCAAAGTCAGCTAAGGGTCCTCTAAGGGAACTAGAACTTTATTGAGGGCTGATGTCCTGGCCTCGTCCTTATGGGAACTCAGCTGCAAGAGGAACTTCAGACTGGTGGTAATTCACCCAATACACCCTTGTGTGACAAGTGGGGGGCTCTGGGCAGGCACAGGCCAAGCCCACGCTGACTTCCACCTGCCACCAGGAACAGCATCGGATCCACTTCACATGCCCTGTATCTGGCATTTCCAGGGGAGCCCCCCTGAGATGCTCCTGCCCGGGAGAGGAATCTGATATATAAACGCTTGGAGCAGGCCTAGGGGATGCAAAGCGGTTACATTAAGGATTGGGGTTCTGTTTATTGACAAGGTCACGGCCTCTCCTAGTTATGACCCCCGAGGGACCCCGGCATGGAAACGGGATTTGTAACGTAACACTAACAATAACACACTAGAGACAGCCGTGACAGGGCCCGTCTCTCCTACACGCTGCAGCTGGCTCCCCAGGATGCGGACAGAGAGGGGAGCCGACGGGCAGGCACAGGGGCAGCAGACAAAGGAGCAGGGACGCAGTCGATGTGGCTGGAGGTGCCGGGGCCAGGAGTCCAGCGGGGCTTCTGTGAGCCCTGCAGTCGGAGAGCTTGCCCCACTCGTGAGCCTTCGTGTGCCCCGCTCCGCCCAGCCTCCGGGGATAGCAGTGCTGGCCCTGCATCCTCTCACCCAGCTCCCAACTCTCCTCTCACCAGACAGACCTGCTCTCAGGTCGCCGCAGCCCCACTCGCCATCCTTTGTTTCTGGATGTATTTTGTCTTTTGGGGGTTGGGGAGGTAACGGGATGGGGCACGAAGAGGAAGAGTGCATAACTGAAGCCCTAGGACTCTCTCATGGATGTTTTTAGTCCACGGGCAGCCTGGACAAAACTGGAATAGACATTTTCTGCAGTTTCTGCACTTACTTCTTGCGGGGAGGATTTGGGGGACTGTGACATATTCGTGATGGGACATAAGGGGGTCTCCAAAATCACACCATATTGGAAAATCTCTCCTCTGGTGTTTCATCAGTGGTTTCTCTTCCGGTCCATGTGAAAGGAGAAATCCGTGTGACCTCGTGGGACCCGACCCAGGAGAGTTTTCCAGTTAGCCGATGAGTGGAGGGGTTAGAGGAAGAGCCATGGACTCTGCTACTTTTCCCATCAAGTCTGTACTTTACCTCTCACCCATCCAGCAGGCGAGAAGCACCAGTGAGTAGAGATTCTAGAAGAGCCTGGCATCCCTTCAAGGGTGATTTCCAGAGGAAACAGTTAAGAACATTTTTCTCCATCGTGCGCTCTGGGATTGCCCATTTCCTTGAACTGAGGCATCACGGTCATTGTTGGCAGCCCCTCTGTGGTCTCAGACGAGGCCTTCCCTTCCTGAAATCCTCCAGTAGCTCAAGTTTCCGACTAGTTTTCTTTTCAGATGCTAATGTTTAACCAAGCCTGGTGTCCCAGGAGTCCTCCCACGGCAGCCCTCCTTTTATCACGTGCTGTTGTCCTTTTAATGGAGAGGCCAACTAACTCAATGCTATATTTGAAGTATTTTTAAAAAAACCAGAGAGGGTGTCCCTGGAATCGTCTATACATGTAGCATCACCTTCACGTGGAGAGGTTGTAGTAGTGACCTGACCCTTAGTCAATGGAGCTGGGCATAGCCAAGCTTCACAGACAAGATCAGGGACCTTCATGCAATCATTTTGCCATCTCACCAATTTTCCACCCTCAATGATTATAACTTAAACTGGAAAAGCTTTCTCTGGGCCTTTTCCTGGTTACCATGTAGAGATTTGGACCACAGAGAGATACATTTTATGTCTTTGGTTGGCTAACGGTGAGATGAGGAAGGCGGACAACTAAATGGTTTTTTCATGATTCCTTTTTCAAAACACACCCGTCTGTATACATAAACTCACACCTACTTCAGCACTCAATTCCCATCTCGCTGGTGAACACTTCCTAGACTGCCATGGCTCACAGATGTGTTTTCCACCTCTGTGTACCTGACCTGTATAAAATGTAGCCCTGCGTCATCCTTTGCACTGTTGCATTGATAATTGTCCACCGTTTCGTGTGCATTTCCTATCTCCCTCCCTGCAGGCAGAGGCTTTAGGAACGTGCTCATCCTACCCTGGTGTGATTCTCAGGTGGTTGGCCCATTCATGCTTCTCAGCACTCAGACAATTTCCATGGTCACGTGGAGGTGTCACGGTGGCTTGAAGTTCAGCATTAGTTCAGAATGATAGCCAGGGATTGTCTGAAAGACAGAGAAAAAAGTCCCAGATGACACGTCATTTAGATAATATTTGCCTAATCTTTGCATGAAACCTACATGATGATAGTCTCATATGTGGATCAATTTTTATCTTCTTTTTGTCACTCTCTCTCTCATTCTCTTTTCCTCTCTGTCTCCCACCCCTTTCGCACCTCTCCCTCTTTCCCTTTCTGTAAAAGTAGAGACAAAAGTTAGCGGAAGTCTCCGTTGTCAGACTTCAGAGTCTTTGCTAAACATTTGACATCTGAAGGCTTGTCCCCCTCCCCTGCGACCTCGGCCTCATCTCGCTTGCATGGGCACAAGCCTCGCAGAGATAACCATATCAGGCAGAATAAATGAAGCTTGTTTCCTTCTAAATTTGCTTCCTCCTACACACGGTATGGCTCTGCACCCTGGGGCAGGCGGGCACTCTACCCCAGGCCTCTCCCTACCGACTCTTGGGTGGAGGCGCTGGGCTAGATGTGGTTGGAGATCTCCGTTCACCAGACAGAAGTTGTGGACCTTTTGAACCAGAAAAAGATCCCACAAAAAGTCTCATGGGACATTCTCATTTTAGAGATAGCAAAATGGAGGCTGAGAGGAGTTCGATGAATTGTCTGAAATCAGAGTTAGATCTGAACAGAGCAGGCGCTGGAAACCAGAATGCTCTTATTACCCAGGCTGGTCTTCTTTCTGCTTGAACCCAGAGACTCAGAGCCTGTACATTTCAGCAGTGACCCTGAAAGCTCAGAGGGTGGACTCCCCCAGTGTCCCAGTGGACTAAATCCTCCTGAGATTTCATCAGGATGACACAGAGAAGCCCTGCCCTCGGCAGCCTGCCTTGGAGGAGACCTGGAGAACCTACTTCCTACATGCCTTGGGGTCCGCGGAAGAGGGAAGCAGCTGGTACAGTGTGGTCTGTGCGCTGGATTCTCTCATGTGCTCTGTGATGCCATCCAGGACCTGACTGCTGCCACCTGTCCCCACCCCACAGAAGGGCAGTTGGAGTTGACTCTCCAAAGGCAACATGGCGACAAGAGACGCGAAAGGGAAGCTGGAGCCGCTGCATAGAGGGCTGGGTGCCTGAAGAGGAGAAGCACACAGCTCTCCACTGGGATACCTGGACTATTGCCCCCAATACCCTTCAGAGGGACAGAAAGTCCACTATTGAAGTTCTTTACTTTAGTTCTTCAGGGCATCTTAGAATGGAACCCATAGAAAAACACAAATGCCTCTCTAAAAATGGTAAGACTTTCCTAGGAATTGGAAGATTGGATAACTTGGGCAAGGAAAATGGAAAGAACCCCTAAAATCTTGACTTTCTCCTCTCGCCACCTTCTAGCATGTGATGTGGACACACACACACACACACACACACACACACACACACACACACACACACACACACACACACACACACACACTTTCCCCTGTGCTGTCTGGAAGACCAGCAGAGGTTGGCAAGTCCTCCTTCTTCTGCTGCCATCTGGCTAAAGCAAACCTCTTGCACAGAGCCACCCCCTTTTGCCGCCTGTGAGGGGCAACCCAGCCTCAAATTGCTTCCTCATTTCTGGGGGGCTCAGCACGGATGTTCACAACTCCCAGCCGACCTTCTGCTTCTGTCAGGCTTGTTGGCTCTAGCCTGCCACCCTCCTCATGGGCACCTGCAGCCCTCGCATGTCAACTAGTTTTGTGCTTTTTTAGTGCTTTCTTGTCCTGCACTCCCAGCCTCCAGCCTCCCTCCGGGCAGCAGTACCTCCCACTCGCTCACCACTCTGCCTGCGTGCTTCCCAGCCTGCGAGGGCAATTTTTCAGAAAACTATTTTTAGAAATAGTAACCTCAGAATAAACACAGCACACCAGATGCTGGTGTTTTTCTGGGGCAACTGAGCTGAGAATCATTTGTTTAAAGAGAAAAAGGTAAAACAGCCAACCTTGCTGTTCGGGCAGGGCAATGGGCTGCAGATCGCTGGGTTTTACTCCCTCTTGTGGCAGGAGTTTAGATGACATGATGCCACCTTGACCCCGACTAGTAAGACTTTATTATGGACAGAAGTTTTACTTGACATTTAGCCTTCTAGTTTGATGAAAAGTAAGGATAGATTGCATCCTAATTTTAAGGGTACAAAATGTATTAAGGATATTAGGGCAATTTCTCTGCATCTTTTCCTTATTTCTGGAAGGACTGATCAACATATAGAACTATATTTTGAAAATGAGGCTATGGTAAAACTGCTGGAGACCTTGGGTTAAATAAAATGTTTCCCTAAGCAGAATCTGCATGTAATGGGAAACTATTAGGGTATATTCTGTACTATATGCCTCTTTCCTAAGTAAGGGTCAGTAGTTCTGACAGCTCCTTAGAAAATGGGATAAAAAGGGACAAGTTAGAAGGGGGATTTGCCAGTCTAGCGTTGGAGAGAAAACACAACAAAACAACAACAAAGCTTTCTGATTGTAAGACCAGGGAGACCAGAACCAAGGGTATCCCTTTCAGAAAGTTTTAACCACATTTCTATTAAGCATATTTCTTAGTGAATTTGGCACCGTTTGCAAAAAGACATCAGAAGGAAATTGAAAGACTTTTGTAGACCTTCTGAATTCTAGAACTCTACAATTCACGGCCATAAGATTCTTCTAACTGGAAGAAAGGTGTAAGTGAAAGGTCATCATTGGCCTAAAGACTTTAGTCCTCAGATCAAAAATACTTCTCAGTGTGGAAAATAGCCGATGAACAATTATCTAGTCACATTATAAATGACAGGGCTTCTCCTACAACTGGCTGTGGCTTACTGATGTCTGGGTGATGGAGTAAATCCAAATGGCTGTGGTTTGCAGGAGGGAAAATGTGCAGTAATCGATCAGTCAGATCGTGCTCCATCTCTCAGCCCATTTTGAGTCAGACTTTGTGAATTATGGAACTGCATTCATTCATTCAACAGAAAGCATTCCATTCACAAATAGTTCAGCCGAACTGACAATTGATGCATTGAGTTCTTTTGCTGAAGGGCTGCTGGGTTTCCAGAGTAACAGCCTCATCTTTGACTGCCCTTTTCTCTCTATTCACCTTCACCAGTTTTGTTCATAAGTTACCTAACTTCTAGCAACTCCTGGTGGGGAGACCAGCACCGTCCATTCTCCCATGGCCAGGAGCATCAGGTGACACTGTTTGTCCCCTAAAGTGGGCAGTCACAAAGGAGTGTGCACTGCTGGTTTTCCTACGTGCATGACTGAATTTCCCTTTGTTGCCAAGAAGGAAGAGACACGCACACCATCTGACCCTGTGAGCAAAGTCATCCCTAGCTGAGAACCATTGACATAAGGAGAGTTGTTAGGAGAGATTTCATTTCTTCTTTTTTGGTCATTCATTCTCTTTTTCCCATTTACATTTTTCAACAATGATAGAAGACATATAACCTGGAGTAGGCCTTAGAGATCAGTAGTGAACAAAAATAAAATTTCTGGCCACAAGTGACTTATAATCTAGCATAAGTGTGGGAAGGAGACAGATAGTAGACACATAAACGAATACATCAGAGGATCCACGATGGGGACAAACTAAGAAGAAAACAAACAAGGTAGTGAGCTAGAGAGTGCCTAGGTTGGCTGGACAAGGAAGTGTCAAGTGTGGGACCACAGAGTCTAAGGGCTGGACCTGGCATTTGGCTGGATCTTGAATCTCAGTAGATGACAGAGATCATCATGATGCTGGCCGTTCAGGGTGTTGAGAAGGAAAGAGACGCGACCAAGGCCAAGGTTTTAGAAGTTTCCTCTGACTGTGGTCTGTATGTAGGATATTTGGAAAAGAGCAAAGCCATAGAAGCCAATAAATTGATTAGGAGATTGCTGCAATTATCAAGAAAAAAGATGGTGAGCTAGGTGGTGAAATTGGGAATGGAAAGGAGGGATGGCAAATGAGGAATTTATAGCAGAACCTTCTTGATTTTTAGATTTAATAGATGATTAAAAAATAAAGCCTTGCATGACTTTGCCACACGAGGATGTTAAAACAACTTAAATACTACTATCAATTTTACTTTATGAAAACAGGACTCTTTTAACACATGAAGAGCATAATCTCAGAACAAAGGGGCAGTCCTCTGGGTTGGTGATTTTTAATTTTGTGTATAGTCTTTTAATTTTGTGGATGGCTGTATTTTTCTCATTGCATCACAGACCAGAAACCACTATATGCTTGTTCTAAGAACCCACCCATAACGTGTTCATTCTGGGCTTAGCTGAAAATGTGATGAGCTATGAGGCTGGAAGAAAAAAATAATGTAAAAGATCACTCCAAATTTTTGTAGTTGGGTAAACAGTATTTGAGGGAATCAATAGCAAAAAACAGAAGAGAGGAGGTAGGTTTGAATCAAAGGCAATGTCTGGATTGAAATCTGATCAATTTGAGATGTTGGAGGCACATCCCTGGTAAGATACTTGGTGAATTGTCATAGGCACGGTATTGAGGTTAAGGTTAAGAGTGAGGACCACAAATACAGATTTGGGGATTGTTAACATGAAAATAATGGAAGCCATTAGGCACAGTCTCCAAGGGAGAAAGGAGGAAGGACAGTGGATAAACGCAGCACTCTGGAGAAATTTAACAGGCAGAAATTAGCCAGAACTCAAAGGATAGAGGAACCCAAAATAGTCAAGAGGATTAACAAAGCAGAAGGGCAGGTGTCAAAGAGTGAACTGGTTGTAGGGAAATTGGGGCCACAACAATAGACTTCATCTTCCTGCATGTAAAAGGAAGAACTGCAGATAGTTCATGTGTTAGTAAGATACAGGGAAGATAGTTTTTGGAATGATGGAGACCTGGACATATTTATAGAGGGGGAGAAATGTATGATCCATGAGGAAAAAGTAATTGATGCAATAAAATGCCAAGGGAACCTTGGTGGGGATGTGGAGGGATAAAGTTTGAAGATAAAAGAAATCATCCTATTCCTTAGAAAAGGAGGGAGGATTTCATGGGTGAAGGCGCTGAGATATCAAACAACTAGAAGGGTACAGTCACAAATAAAGAGAAAAGGTGCCGAAGAAGCCCTCATAGATGACTCCAGTCATAAGCTGTGAGAGGTGAGGAAGGACTAGAATTTGTTATAGCCCCTGTAGAAGTCTGGTAAGGAGCTAACAAGATAACAGCTAAAAAAGCAGAACTAAGGAGTGAGGAGTCTGCTGGCTTGAGTTAGCGTGTGTTTATTATGGGTCAAACCAGCTCCATGTTATGAACTTTTTGAGCTACTCTTGGCTGCTGGAGAGTAGAAAAAGAGAGAGCAGAGTCAGAAATTAGCACTAGAAGTAAGAGGGAAGATAAGGATAGGAGGGGTCTAGAGTTCCAGGAGGAGAAGTACTAGCAGGTCCATATCAGCATCAGAAGCAGACAGGACGACTGGGAATTCGGGGTGTGTTGAGGGACCACAGGTCACAGTGAGAGGGGTTTCAGTGTGGAGCCTTGCTGTAGCTTCACTGTAGTCAGGAGGGAGAGGCGTGGGGTTAAGATGAATTTCACAGACGTGTTTTGCTCATTAACCATGTGCCTGACCATGACGGTTAATAAGACTGGCAAGGTCCCTGCCCTCATGGAATTATATTCTAATAATGGGAGCAGAAGGCAGGGAGAAACAGACAATAAACAAAAAAAAAGGAGAACGTATCAGGTGGTGATGATGATTGACCTAGAAAGACATGACGGCAAGTCATCACCACACATTGAGTGGGGAAGGAAGGTCTCTGATTAAAGAACATTTAAGCCAAGATCTGAATGACTAGGTAGAGGTGGACGTGGGACAAGTGGTCCCATGGTTGTGGGGAATCAAAGGAAGAGAGGCATCAAGGGTGACTCCCAGATGTTTGTTCAAGCAACAGGTGGTCCTTTTTACTGAGGTGGGGAAAACTATAGAGGAGCAGGTGTTGAAGGGGGTGAGGACTGGCAGAAAATCAAGAATTCTCTTTTGCCACCCGGAGTTTAAGATGTCCAGGGGTGGCCGTGAAAGTGGAGAAGTTCTAAGCATGAAGAGAGCATCAGGGAAGGCCAAAGAGGTTGTGAAGATCAAAGAGTACTCAGAATGAAGCTCCTCAGGTTGTAATGTGGGTCATAAATATCCTCCTTGTTCAGGATCCTTGAGGTTATTTCAGAGGAGGGCAGGATTTTGGTTGAGGAAGAAAAACTTGAAGAAGGAACTGAAATGATAAGGAATATGAGCAAATTTTCTTCTTATTTATTTATTTATTTTTAAAACAGCAGGTTCTTATTAGTTATCCATTTTATACATATTAGTGTATATATGTCAATCCCAATCTCCCAATTCTTCACACCACTCCCCCTCCCTGCCACTTTCCCCCCTTGGCGTCCATACGTTTGTTCTCTATATCTGTGGGCAAGTTTTCTTGACGGATTCCTAAAGACTAGTGGATGGTGGAGATGATGGGGAAATATATCTGAAAAGCAGTTGAAAATGGTAATTGATGGAGACTATGTATATTCTTGATAATGATTACAATAATATTTCAGCAATTGAGCAAAGATGCTCTTTAGCATAGACTGCATTAAAGAATAATTAAAATGTAGGAAGTGAGCAACCCTGCAATATATAACAGTATTATTGTTTCAATAAGCATAGCGATCTCTTGAGACAGAGTATTAAGAGACATATCCAGATTATATTAGCAATAATAATAGCAGTGAGGGATCTCAGAAGATCCAATCCAACTTTGAGCATTTCTTACAAGTTCGACCTAAGATTTCTTCTTTTCTGCATCTACTTGTGTGTGTGTGTGTGTGTGTGTGTGCGCGCGCATCTGTGTGTGTGTGTTTGTGTGTGTGTGTTCTCAGCACGGTTTTTGACTATTTCTCTAAGCAAACATGTGATTCTAATGAAATTTGCTGAATTTCAAGCAGCCACACGTGTATGAAAGCTGCCCAAGTTGGATATTTGTGGAATGCTGATTTTCCATACATATCAACATTTGGTAATTATCATCAGAACTATTCATACAAGTTTAAAAGTGGAAATAAAATTAAGAGAGATTCAACAGGGACCTCAGATGACCTACTGGGTAACCCTTAGAGGTAATCAGTCCTTTCAGTGAGGCCTATGTGACTAAGCACTCTTCCTAACTCAGCTTCTCCTGGAAATCTTAACAGAAACACCTGCTATTTCTTCTTTAAACCTCCACACGCTGGGTGGACTAGCGAACTACAAGCACATTATAATAAGTATGCCTCAAAATTGTCATAAGTTGGTGTATGTATCCTTTCCTAATTTCATAAGTTTCCCAAGGCCTGCTCCTTCCTGTTTTGTTTTTTTGTCAATCTCTCTCAAAAGCTCAGCATACGGGTTTTAAATGATAGCACCACTGGTGAAGTGCATTGGTTATTGATCGCTGCATAACAAAGCACTCCCAAACCTAGCTGCTGCAAACAACAAACATTTATTTTCTGTGGGTTTCTGTGGGTCAGGAATCTGGAAGTGTCTTAGCTACAGGGTCTGTTAGAAGGCTGCAGTCAAGATGTTGGCAGGGCCTGCAGGCATCTCAGGGTTCAACTCCAAGAGGACCCAATTCCAGGATTTCATGCATGGCTGTTGGTAGCCCCTAGTTCCTTGCCATGTGTGCCTGTCCACAGGACTGCGTTTCCACAGTAGCTGGTTTCTCTCAGAGTGAAATGATTCTGGAGAGATGAGAGGGAGAACCTGAGATGGAAGCCAAGTCCTGCTTATAACCCAAGCTTGGAAGTGAAGTCCTGACATGGCCACAGTTTTCTGTTCATTAAAAGCAAAGTTTGATATTGACATGTGCACAGTACTATATTTAAAACAGATAACCAATAAGGACCTACTGTATAGGACAGGGAATTGCATTCAATATTCTTTAATAACCTAAATGGGAAATAAATTGAAAATGAATGGATACTTGTATGGGTATAACTGAATCATTTTGCTGTACACCTGTAACTAACACATCATTGTTAATCAGCTATACTCCAATATAATTTTTTTTTTTTTAAGCAAGTTAGTAACTGCAGCCAACACTGAAGGAAAGGATGTTGATATTAAAAGGTCGGGGCCATTGGAGACCATCTTGCAGACTGCCAACCACACACCATGAGTTGTATTGCTTCACATGGCACATGGGGAAACTGATACTCTGTGAGGATTTTGATTTGTCCAAATCCATTCCTCTCACAAATGGAGCAAAAATGAATATAAAAATTTGCAAAAGACATCGGATAAAGGACTGTTACCCAAAATATACAAAGATCTCTTAAAACTCAATAATAAGAACAAAAAAATACTATTAAAAAAGTGAGCCAAAGACCTTAACAGACACCTCAAAGAAGATATACAGATGACAAATGGCATATGAAGAGATTCTCCACATCAGGGAAATGCAAATTAAAACAACCTACCTAAATAGGTACCTACCACTACATACCTATTAGAATGGTCAAAATCCAGATCACTGACAACATCAGTTGCCGGCAAGGGTGTGGAGCAACAGGAGCTCCCATTCATTGCTGGTGGGCATATAGACTGGTACAACCACTTGGGAAACAGCTTGTCAGTTTCATACAAAACCAAACACACTCTTACTACAGAATCCAGCAATCATGCTCCTTGGTACTTACCCAAAGGAGCTAAAAACTTAGCTCCACTGAACAACCAGCAAGCTACAGTGTTGTACACCCTATGCCAAACAACTAGCAAGACAGGAACACAGCCCCACCCATTAGCAGAGAGGCTGCCTAAGATCATAATAAGGTCACAGACACCCCAAAACACACATCTGGATGCAGTCCTGCACACCAGAAAGACAAGATGCAGACTCATCCACCAGAACACAGGCACCAGTCCCCTCCACCAGGAAGCCTACACAACCCACTGAACCAACCTTAGCCACTGGGAGCAGACACCAAAAACAATGGGAATTACAAACCTGCAGCCTGCATAAGGGAGACCCCAAACTCAGTAAGTTAAGCAAAATGAGAAGACAGAGAAACACACAGCAGATGAAGGAGCAAGGTAAAAACCCATCAGACCAAACAGATGAAGAGGAAATAGGCAGTCTACCTGAAAAAGAATTCAGAGTAATGATAGTAAAGATGATCCAAAATCTTAGAAATAGAATGGAGAAAATACAAGAAACATTTAACAAGGACCTAGAAGAACTAAAGAGCAAACAAACAATGATGAACAACACAACAAATGAAATTAAAATTCTCTAGAAGGAAACAATAGCAGAATAACTGAGGCAGAAGAATGGATAAGTGACCTGGAAGATAAAATAATGGAAATAACTACCACAGAGCAGAATAAAGAAAAAAGAATGAAAAGAATTGAAAACAGTCTCAGAGACCACTGGGACAACATTAAATGCACCAACATTTGAATTATAGGGGTCCCAGAAGAGGAAGAGAAAAAGAAAGGGACTGAGAAAATATTTGAAGAGACTATAGTTGAAAACTTCCCTAATATGGGAAAGGAAATAGTCAATGAAGTCCAGGAAGTGCACAGTCCCATACAGGATAAGTCTAAGGAGAAACACACCAAGACACATATTAATCAAGCTATCAAAAATTAAATACAAAGAAAAAATATTTAAAGCAGCAATGGAAAAACAACAAATAACATACGAGGGAGTCCCCATAATGTTAACAGCTGATCTTTCAGCAGAAACTCTGCAAGCCAGAAGGGAGTGGCAAGACATATTTAAAGTGATGAAAGGGAAAAACCTACAACCATGATTACTCA
Source organism: Stenella coeruleoalba (assembly GCF_951394435.1). Classification (NCBI taxonomy): domain Eukaryota; kingdom Metazoa; phylum Chordata; class Mammalia; order Artiodactyla; family Delphinidae; genus Stenella; species Stenella coeruleoalba. The sequence goes on along the minus strand of NC_137154.1, from coordinate 102,548,452 downwards.
GCAAGGACCTCATTCAGATTCAACAGAGAAATTAAAACGTTTACAGACAAGCAAAAGCTAAGAGAATTCTGCACCACCAAACCAGCTTTACAACAAATGCTAAAGGAACTTCTCCAGGCAGAAAACACAAGAGTAAGGGAGAGACCTACAATAACAAACCCAAAACAATTAAGAAAATGGTAACAGGAACATACATATCGATAACTACCTTAAATGTAAATGGATTAAATACTCCAACCAAAAGACATAGACTGGCTGAATGGATACAAAAACGAGATCTGTATATATGCTGTCTACAAGAGACCTACTTCAGACCTAGGGACACATACAGACTGAAAGTTAGGGGATGGTAAAAGATATGCCATGCAAATGGAAATCAAAAGAAAGCTGGAGTAGCAATTCTTATATCAGGCAAAATAGACTTTAAAATAAAGACTATTACAAGAGACAAATGATCAAGGAATCAATCCAAATATGAAAAATCATGTATAACATAATATAATATAAAATATAAAACACAATTTGAAAGGAAACTTTGACTCTCATTAATGCACAAAATTCATAAAGGAATATGACACACAAGAGAAATAATAAATAAGTTTATAGACAATTTTTGCCTCCATGAAACTAAATAAATACACATATCATCTTGGAGTTCCATTGTATATCTATTAAAATTTCCATGCAATTAAATCAGAATAATAATTAACAGTGCTGTCAAGATGATGATAAAATAGTGCTGATTTCAAAATAAGTCATTATCACTTTACAGTGTAATTTTGTAGCATATGTCTATGTTCATACAGCGTTTATAAGTATTGATCTCTTGAACCCATTTTGGGGAAGGGGTTCAAATCAACTCTTCTAAGAAATTGAGAAAAGCTATATATATTAAATCATCATTTCAGAATGATTTATAAAGTCAAAAAGTGTTTAATAATAAATGAATGACTAAATTGTACACATGTATATGATAGAATATTATATATTCATTTAAATTTATCCTTGTGAAATCTAAGAAAAATTTTAAAAACATGCAATATTGATATAATGGGAAATTAAAGAAATACACTTAAAAATGTAGGCTTACTATCTGCAAATGCAAAAAAAGTATATCTTTGTGTAGGTGAGAATTGGGAAGCAATGAACAAAAGTGAAGGTACTTATTTTGTTAGGATAATAGGCTCATTAGCGTGTGGTATTTTTCTCTTTTAAAGTGTTTTTAGTACCGTAGATATTTACAGTCCTTATGAGGGAACAGGAACTCATGTGTAGCTTTTGTGTTGTGAGATTGATGTTAACTCTATTTTTGCAGAATTCCATTTTTTTTTCTTTTGAAAATAGAGTAAATCTGTATCACTAACCTTTCATGAACTTTCTAATTTTTTGTAGCTTTTACAAGATTACAGATTGCATTTTGACAATCACACCTCCAAAAGCTTCCTGTTTTCTGGGAAGAACTTATTCTAGGCATGAATACTAAACATGGCTACAGGTTCCTCAATCCTTTTCTCTTTAAGTTTCTTATCCCTTTTGCTGATTTTTAAAGTATCTTTTTCGGTTCAAGCACCATTTTTCCGGAAGCAAAATGTTATTTATGTAGTTTTGCCTTTTCTCCACCATCTGATAACATTATATCATTACTCCCAAGTAGTTACCTTCTACATTCATCTTCCTGTTCCAAATATAGCTTGAAAGGCCCTTTTGGTTTCCTTTGGCCTTAACCTTCCTGATTCTATTGTTATCAGTCTCTGGTCTCTGACGTGCTGCCGTCCATGGTTTTGCATCCCTCTGTTTCATTGTTGGTGTGCATACTTTTAAAACTTTGCTCAATGTTATGTGGCAGCCGGATGGGAGGGGAGTTTGGGGGAGGATGGACACGTATACGTATGGCTGAGTCCCTTTGCTGTGCACCTGAAATTATCATAACATTGTTAATTGTCTCTACTCCAATATAAAATAAAAAGTTAAAAATAATAAAATGTAAATTTCTTTTAAAGTGATGTGTACAGGCATGTTGAGTTTGTTCGGTATCTCTCCTCTTGTTAATTATCCCTAGATGGTTTCAGTAAAGGGAGCTTCCTAATATTCGTGACCTGTTTGTTTGTTTTTTTTTAATAAAATTTCAAGCAGTGATATCAGATCTGATTGCTGAAGTTTTTGGAAGGAGATCCAGTAGAGAAAGAAGAGAATGGGAAATATGACTACCTTTAATTCAAAACAGTTTCCTTAAAGACATGCTAGTGAGCACTAAAAAAAATATGGCTTTCTTTGTATAATAACAATAATTGAAAGAACAAAGACTTTTCTTACCAATATTTTTTTACTACTCTGGGACAGAGCATTGCACGGGTGCACACATAGGTGATAGAAAACATTGCAGAGGAATAATGCCACCACAGAATTCTGTGACCTTTTCTCAGGTCACTTGTTTCTAATTGCATTCTGACTCCTAAATCGTTTTCTAATGCAGGGAAACCTGTTTATTTTGTGGATGCTTGTCAACTTCTTCTCTAGCATGTGTCCACAAATCAGGCTGATTAAAAGCAAAATAATGATACAATGACTATTCTTTTATTTAGAAGTACTTAGTATTCTAAACAAAATAAAGCTTTTGTTACTGGGAATGTTCATTGTCTCAGGCTATTCAAAGAGCAACGGATGAATAAGTTGGTTGTTGTTTTTTTTTTCCAACATCTTTGTCTTCCTTCAATAAGAGCTCAGTTTAAAACAGTAGACTTGTTTAGGTATGACAAATTTATTCTAATTTTGATGTTTAGAGAGCTTACTCCTAAGGAATATTTTCCAACATTTTCTGCTTCTAATATAAATTCACTGAATTTAATACATGTAATAAAGTGCATTTCTGAATATGAAACATTATTTTCGGAGGATTTCATGATAAGGTTGATCACTCTATAGGGCATTGAATCTGTCATAACATCCAAAATTTAAATGTCACCTGAGTTCAACATAAAACCTTAAGTAGAATTTAGTGGGTTAGTGCTATATCTTCTAATGAAAAAGTAGTGACTCATGAAATAATTTCCACCCCTCTGCCAAGATTCCAGCCTAAATTCAGTTTTTTGGTAATCAGATACATTATCTCCCTCCTTTTAAGCTTGTATAAAAGGTGTGAGTATCTGGGTTACGCTGTGTTACTAATTCAGAGAGCATTGAGATGTTTTATGTGAAAGTACAAGTCAATGGACGTCATAGTCAAAGAGTTAATGGATGATAGGTTGGCATTCTAAGGGTTAAACACAGATACACATAGACATACACTTGAAAGAAGAATATGTTGAATACAAGCACACAAACAGGAATATACATATTGAATATACACACATATATATCTATGGATAGTTATAACTATAAAAATATTAAATATAAATATTAATATAAACTTTTAATGTGAGGTCTGAATATCCTAGTGCTTAGATGATTCTTTTCATCCTTCTTAAAGCAACTGAGGAACAATCATCTCTAAGAATGTGTAAACCACCTGAGGATACTAATAGGCACTGCTTTTCATGGTGGTCCAAGGAAGAAAGGGGTAAAAATCCTTTGCTCTTTACCAAATTGTTACCCAGATTTTAGGTGTCACTGAGAAACATTCAATAACCACCTCCTTTCTCCTATAACCCAAAGGAGGGAGGAGAACTGAGTGAGAAGCCTCATGCTTGTCAAAAGAAACAAGGAATAGAAGGAGGGAGGGAGGAGAAAACTGAGCTCACCTCTCCCCAGGGGCTGTCGGAGGTTTTACTGAGTGAGGAAGGCTTACGAAGGCTGCTGAAATACAGAGAGAAAAAACGCAATCAGAGAACAGGAGCCGACCCCTTCACTCGCCTAGCTCAGTGCACATCAAATAACCTTCCTGTTGCAGTGTTGAATGATCTATTTATGGTCATATTGGCAACAAGCTGGCCCCATAATGAATCATCAGGCTGACTCAAGGGGGTGATCCCCGATGTGTGGCAACTGTTGCTTCTAGATGATGGATTTTTCCTATAACATTTCTTAATCTGTTGAATGCTCCTAACCTCCACAGCTAGGTTAATGCCACGTGATGCAGAGCTGACAATGCCTCAGTTTTGTATTTCTTCTTCAAATGTCTACTGTTAATTTTTAGTCATTATTTTACTTTGAAACATGTAGAGTTCTTAAATAGATGCATACTGTCTTATTGGAAAATGAGGCTTCAAGAACTGTTTACTTCAATTCAATCTTTTTAGAGATGAAGGGACCCTGTCCCAATCTGGCAAGCAACTTATCAAGACCTGGTTTAGCAGATCTGAAAAATAATTATATTGCGTTTGTATTGCAGATAAGCTGCAAGATAACTGACTGTGTCTAACTGAGTATGACAGCTTAACAGCAAGAAGGGTAGAAAGTAGCAGGGTAGGTTTCACTGTAGACCTAGATACCATGCCCAGGAGACCAGACCTGAGTGTGGTACCACTTGTAAGGCATTTGGGGCAGCCAACCAAAAGCATGTGTAATCATCGTGAACCAAGTTTTCATAAAATAGGAAGGAACATAAAACACCTCCACATATTTTAAATAATAAAATAATTAAATCCCAGAAAAATAATGTCTTGCTTATGATCACTCAGTTTGACAAGGCCAGGACTAGAACTTAATTCTGCTGACACTCAGTCCAGATTTCTCTGTACAGTGCCTCACTGCCTCCCTTCTCTCTATGGGATGCCCAGTGATCTAAATTTTATTTTGTGTATCTCAGAAACACTGTTGACAGTGAACAATAACCAGAGTCATTATTTCCCTCTTTTGTCAAAATTCAAAGACCAACAGAGAATTGTACAACCATCATGGTGTTCTTTATGCCTCTAGTCAACTTAAATCAGCTTAGAAACCAGAGTGACCTAGACAGGGGAAGGGAGCAATGGAAAGTCCGTCTGTAGTGTCAGTTTAGTAGATAAAGATTTATGTTGAGTTTGAGCTGAGTTCATTCACATAGACTGGAAAATTTTCTGTTTGGACATGACACTTTGATTCTTTTTTTGGGGAAAGGGGCATTTTTGGGGTGGCTGAAGAGCTGATTTGCACATGTTATTTAAGATGCCTAAACGTTATTTCGTTTGAACGAGAAAGGATAAACGGATGACATTAAAGTGCAGATACCTTGTTCTTGCATTTCCTATTGCTGGCACCAAAGCCAGTATTCACTACCCTTGGGGCATATATTCCATAATGAAAGATGTTATCATTTAAACCCAAATCACTGGGTTCTCATTTCCTGGGTATCTTACAGATTCTGTGAGAGTTATTGAGAGACAAGGGATCCTCTTGAAGTCTGTCACTTTGCAGAATGCTAAGAATGCCTTCTCATAACTTTACAGTCTGATATTGCTACAGCTATCATAACAACTATTAGAAAAACTACAAAAATGAGACAATAAGAACCTGTTCTTAATTGTACTAAATATTATTTTTTTTAATTATAAAAGTGGTAAGTCAATTGTAGGAAGAAAAAACCCTACAACTAACAGAACAGAGGGTATAAAATGAAAAAGCAGTTCTATCTACACTCTCCCTAAACCCAATTTTATATATAAATGAGATTATACCATATATGTATTTCCACTTGCTTCCTCCCCCTGCCACACACACTTTTTAATACATTCTCATCATTTTTCTATTTCAGTACATTTAGGTCTATCTTAACAGCTCAATCTTAGCTAACAGCTCAATAGTTTCATTGTATATTTGTGTCATAAATTTAATAACATATTTAGCCAGCTCCCTATTGCTGAAATCTGTTTTTCCCCCAGTTTATCTCAATTACCAGAAATACTTAGTGAAGGTCCTTCCAGGGACCTTCAGTGATTAAAGTAGGTATAGAGTAATTCCAAATAAAAAAAATAAAATAAATTAATAAAATAAAAAAATTAAATTAAAAAAAAGAAAAGGCAGAAAGCAACAATGACCAAATGCAAGGATCTTCTCAACTCATTTCTGGTGACAATTGGAATAGAAATATAAGTCTGAAGAACATTTAAGTGAATTGTTCCAAAACAAACATTATCAGATTTGAAAATGAAATAAATTTTGTAGATGAGAGAGAATTCAGATAGCTCTCTTCCCTACTAGAAAACTAAAACAATTTCAACACAGAAGAACAACAAAAATAATAAATTGCTAAGCAACAGAGATCCTGTTTACATGCAAATATTGATAGTAATAACAAAAAAGAAACTGCATGAATAACACAGGAAATATGATCTGAAAGCAAGATTGCCTATAATAAAATATTTGGCCTTTGTTTTGGTCTAGTTTGGTTTTCCACAACAAGTCAACACCTATTTATGTTGACACCATCTGAATTAGTCTGCCCCAAAGCCAACCTGACATTTAGCAATCTGCCATCTGTCTAAAAAGGAAGTTTATCTTGACAAAGACAAAGACCAAAAAGGTGTTTTTGTGTCAGCTTATCTTTACAAAGGACCTTAACAAAGAAGGCCAGCTTTGTGGTACTTCAGACATTTCTTATTAACTCTCAAAATCTAAGGAACATTGGAGCATTAAATGTTTCTTCTGTGATATTGGTCCTTTAAGCTATATTTTTTTACCTTTTTATTAGGATGGACTTTTTACCTTCCAGGGGAATGCACAGAGGCTAAGTCACTTATCCTAAATAAATTTATGTATTAATTTCAGAATAGACTTACTCTGCTGATCTAAGACAACTACTTAGGGCTCTAGTATTTAGGATGCTACTGTTACTGATAAAAAAAAATTACAGGAACATTTATGCATCATAACATCCATTCATGTACCAGTGTGAAACCTTGAGGTTAGCTGGCCCTGACTCAATTCACACCTGAATTTTTTTTTTTATCTTTAACAGTATTTCTGTTCTCCACCCACCACTACACTGAAAACTTCTTGAAGGAAAAGAAGACAAACTTTACAAAATTATTTTAATCCATATATTGCCATGCTTTGCAAATTATTGGTATAAATGTTTGTTGACTAAATCCTCAGATTATTGACTAACCTCCTAGTGCACTGAATACATTGTGTCTCATTCATAGATATATTCATATATCTATGGGTCCACTTATTCAAGGTTTTTTGTTTGTTTGTTTGTTTGTTTCAATAGCAAATACTACAGTGCTACACAATCCATGGTTGGTTGAATCTGTGGATGTGAAACCACAGGTATAGGGGAACCAGGGATACGGAGGAATCTGGCATACGGAGGGCTGACTATAAGTTATACAGGATTTTCAACAGCTGGAAGTTGGGTGCCTCTAACTCCTGCATTGTTCAAGGGTCAACTGTATAAATACTTTATTTTCTATACTTGATTATTTTAAGAGTAGTTTTCAGTTCACAGGAAAATTGAGAGGAAGGCATAGAGATTTCCCTGTCCCCACTCATGCAGAGCCTCACCCTTTATCAACCTCTCCCACCAGAATGATTCATCAGTTACAGTTGATACACTTACGTAGACACATCATAATTACCCAAATTCCACAACTTACATTCCAGTTTTCTCCTGGTGTTATACATTTTATAGGTTTGGGGAAGTGTATAATGACATCTCTTTCTTTGTGGTATTTCCACTACCCTAAAACTCCTCTGTGCTCTGAGTGTTTATCCCTCCACCTACCCCCAAGCCCTGACAACCACTGATCTTTTTATTGTCTCCATCATTTTGCCTTTCCCAGAATGTCATATAGTTGGAATCATACGGTATGTAGCCTTCTCAGATTGGCTTCTTTCAGTTAGTGATATGCATTTAAGGTTCTTCCATGTCTCTTCATGGCTTGATAGCTCATTTCTTTCTAGTGATGAATAATATTTTATTGTCTGGAAGTATCAGTTTATTTATCCACTTATCTACTAAAGAACATCTTGGATGCTTCCAGGTTTGGGCAATTATGAATAAAGATGTTGTAAACATCCATGTGCAGGATTTTGTAAGGCATAAGTTTTCAACTCTTTTGGATAAATACCAAGCAGTGTGATTGCTGGATCATATGGTAAGTATATGTTTAGTTTTATAAGAAACCTCCAAAATGTTCTCCGAAGTAGCCGTGCCATTTTGCATCCCCACCAGCCATGAATGAGAGTTCCTGCTGCTCCACATCCTTGACAGCATTTGGTATTGTCAGTGTTTTGGATTTTGGTCAATCTAATAGCTGTGTAATCATATCTCATTGTTGTTTTAATTTTGCATTTCTCTGATGACATATGATGTGGAGTATCTTTCTATATACTTATTTGCCATCTGTATATCTTCTTTGACGAGGTATCTTTTACAGTCTTTAGCCCATTAAAATCTTTTTTTCTTATTATTGAGGTTCAAAAGATCTTTGTATATTTTGGATAGCAGTCTTTTAACAGGTGTGCATACCTGGAGTCTTAAATGGGCTCCTTCATTTTTTTTTAAATTATAACTTTATAAAATTTTCCACATGGTCAATCCAACCTGAAAAGGTTACAGCTTCAATTTCCCTCCTGAAGATCCTCCTTATAGAAATCACAGTCCTCTGGTTTTAACTTAGACTGGCCTTTTTTAAAGGCCTATTGCACAGCTCCCATCCTGGTACTTTACGTAGATATAATTTTTACCAATTTTAGACTCTCTCTTACTGCTCATCTATGATGGATGAACGCCTTTATTCACTTTCTTCATATGGTCTCTTATTTTGATGGGTCATATTTTCATCAACTTTTCCAGAAAAGCAAGAATGGGAATTAGGCTTTTGCTTTAAAATTTTTTTGTTTGTTTTTAGACTTTCTTTTTTTTTTTAATATGTGAAAACATTGCTCTTATGCTCTCAGATGTGTTAGGGTAGTGATTATAAAATTTTAGCCTAAAAATCAGTTTTACTGAAAATCTTGAAGACCTTGTTCTAATTCCTTTTAGCTTACAGTAGTGCTACTGAGAAGTCTGAAGATATTTTCATTTCTGATTCTCAGATTGTGGCTCTTTTTTCTTCATTTATTTTCTTTCTTTGTAAGATTTTAGAACTTCTCTTTATCCCTGGTATACTGAAATTCCATAATAATATACAATGGTTTGGATGTTTAAAAAATAGTTTGCTGGGTGTTTAATGTCACCTTTCAATCAAGTGACAAATATTCTTGAATTACAGAAAAAAAACACTTGTAGCATTTCTCATACTTTTTCCATTTTTCCCTGAAAATCCTATTGGTTCTCAATAGGATATTGTGAATTGATGCTCCAATTTTTTTTCATCTTTCCAATTCCATTTTCCTAGTATCAATTTGCCTAGTGAGATCTCAAACTCATATATAATAATTTTCCAGGATATTTATTTATTTATTTATTTTCTTTCCTTTTTTTTTTTGAATTTTATTTTATTTATTTTTTTTACAGCAGGTTCTTATTAGATATCCATTTTATACATATTAGTGTGTATATGTCAATCCCAATCTTCCAATTCATTACACCACTACCACCCCTGTCACTTTCCCCCCTTGGTGTCCATACGTTTGTGCTCTACATCTGTGTCTCTATTTCTGCCCTGCAAACCAGTTCTTCTGTACCATTTTTCTAGGTTCCACATACATGCATTACTATATGATATTTGTTTTTCTTTTTCTGACTTACTTCAACCTGTATGAAAGTCTCTAGATCCGTCCACGTCTCTACAAATGACCCAATTTTTATCCTTTTTATGGCTGAATAATATTCTATTGTATATATGTACCACATCTTCTTTATCCATTCGTCTGTCAATGGGCATTTAGGTTGTTTCCATGACCTGGCTATTGTAAATAGTGCTGCAATGAACATTGGGGTGCATGTGTCTTTTTGAATTATAGTTTTCTCTGGGTATATGCCCAGTAGTGGGATTTCTGGATCATATGGTAATTCTACTTTTAGTTTTTTAAGGAACCTCCATACTGTTCTCCATAGTTGTTATATCAATTTACATTCCCACCAACAGTGCAAGAGGGTTCCCTTTTCTCCACACCTTCTCCAGCATTTGTTGTTTGTAGATTTTCTGATGATGGCCATTCTAACTGGTGTGAGGGGATACCTCACTCTAGTTTTGATTTGCATTTCTCTAATAATTAGTGATGTTGAGCAGCTTTTCATGTGCTTCTTGGCCATCTGTATGTCTTCTTTGGAGAAATGTCTATTTAGGTCTTCTGCCCATTTTTGGATTGGGTTTGTTTTTTTAATATTGAGCTGCATGAGCTGTTTATATATTTTGGAGATTAATCCTTTGTCCATTGATTCATTTGCAAATATTTTCTCCCATTCTGAGGGTTGTCTTTTCATCTTGTTTGTAGTTTCCTTTGCTTTGCAAAAGCTTTTAAGTTTCATTAGGTCCCATTTGTTTATTTTTGTTTTTATTCCCATTACTCTAGGAAGTGGATCAAAAAAGATCTGGCTGTGATTTATGTCAAAGAGTGTTCTTCCTATGTTTTCCTCTATGAGTTTTATAGTGTCCAGTCTTACATTTAGGTCTCTGATCCATTTTGAGTTTATTTTTTTGTATGGTGTTAGGGAGTGTTCTAATTTCATTCTTTTACATGTAGCTGTCCAGTTTTCCCAGCACCACTTATTGAAGAGACTGTCTTTTTCTCCATTGTATATCCTTGCCTCCTTTGTCATAGATTAGTTGACCATAGGTGTGTGGGTTTATCTCTGGGCTTTCTATACTGTTCCATTGATCTATATTTCTGTTTTTGTACCAGTACCATATTGTCTTGATTACTGTAGCTTTGTAGTATAGTCTGAAGTCAGGGAGTCTGATTCCTCCAGCTCTGTTTTTTCCCCTCAAGACTGCTTTGGCTATTTGGGGTCTTTTGTGTCTCCAAACAAATTGTGAAATTTTTTGTTCTAGTTCTGTGAAAAATGCAATTGATAGTTTGATAGGGATTGCATTGAATCTGTAGATTGCTTTGGGTAGTATAGTCATTTTCACAATATTGATTCTTCCAATCCAAGAACATGGTATATCTCTCCATCTGTTTGTATCATCTTTAATTTCTTTCATCAGTGTCTTATAGTTTTCTGCATACAGGTCTTTTGTCTCCCTTGGTAGGTTTATTCCTAGGTATTTTATTCTTTTTGTTGCAGTGATGAATGGGAGTGTTTCCTTAATTTCTCTTTCAGATTTTTCATCATTAGTGTATAGGAATACAAGAGATTTCTGTGCATTAATTTTGTATCCTGCAACTTCAGCAAATTCATTGATTAGCTCTAGTAGTTTTCTGGTAGCATCTTTAGGATTCTCTATGTATAGTATCATGTCATCTTCAAAAAATGACAGTTTTACTTTTTTTCCAATATGTATTGTTTTATTTCTTTTTCTTCTCTGATTGCCATGGCTAGAACTTCCAAAACTATGTTGAATAATAGTGGTGAGAATGGACATCCTTGTCTTGTTCCTTATCTTAGAGGAAATGTTTTCAGTTTTTAACCATTGAGATTGTTTGCTGTGGGTTTGTCATACATGGCCTTTATTATGTTGAGGTAGGTTCCCTCTATGCCCACTTTCTGGAGAGTTTTTTCATAAATGGTGTTGAATTTTGTCAAAAGCTTTTTCTGCATCTATTGAGGTGATCATATGGTTTTTATTCTTTAATTTGTTAATATGGTGTATCACATTAATTGATTTGTGTATATTGAAGAATCCTTGCATCCCTGGGATAAATCCCACTTGATCATGGTGTATGATCCTTTTAATGTGTTGTTGTATTCTGTTTGGTGGTATTTTGTTGAGGATTTTTGCATATATTCATCAGTGATATTGGTCTGTAATTTTTTTTAATGTTGAATTTTCAAGAGTTCTTTCTTGTTCTCTGATAGTCTTTGTTTTATCATATTCTACTTTGTATCATGGATGCCATTCTCCTCTCAAACCTCTGAGGAAAATCTTCTGAGGCTAGATTTTTGGTTTGAGTTTCATGGAGCTTACATTTTTGTGTGTATAGGGGCAGAGAGGCAATAAACAAAATACATAATAATATTCAAAATATGAGAACATATACCTAGGTGCTAGATTTATATATTATAACTAGTATAATAGTGACAAGTGCTATGATGTAAAATTAATGAGATGAGATGGTAAGATGAAAAATTGGTCTCCTGCATAATAACATGAGGAGTTCCATCGACCCATACCTCAGTGACTGTTGTGAAAATTATAAAAAAGAGCCATTTAAGACCTATGATGTTTGCCCTAAAAGCAAAGAGAAAATGAAGGAAACACATCTAAGAAAATCTATAAAAATTCTGTAAGAAAGACAAGAGCCTGTTTTTTTTGTTTTTGTTTTTGTTTTTTTTGTGGTACTCGGGTCTCTCACTGTTGTGGCCTCTCCTGTTGCAGAGAACAGGCTCCGGATGCACAGGCTCAGTGGCCATGGCTCACGGGCCCAGCCACTCCGCGGCATGTGGGATCTTCCCGGACCGGGAAGACCCGTGTCCCCTGCATGGGCAGGCAGACTCTCAACCACTGCGCCACCAGGGAAGCCTCAAGAGACTTTTATTTTTCTTGTTTTAAAATTTTTATTTTATATTGGGCATAGTTGATTAACAATGTTGTTAGTTTCAGTTGTACAGCAAAGTGATTCAATTATACATATACATGTGTCTATTCTTCTTCAAATTCTTTTTTGGAACCAAGGCTGCTCCTTCTCTCCCACCTTCCTGCGTGGTGAGGTGGAGATTCTGCTCCAGACTTCTGCAGCCAAGAATACAGGGCTCCTTCTTGACCCAGCTGTCAGCCAAAGGGCTTTATGCCAAGAGAAGTAGGACTTCAGAATTTCTCATCCTGATACTCGCTGCCCGTTGCTGAGGCTATGTTCTTGGTGCATAGTTGAGAGACGGGGGCTTCCTCCTTCTTCTCAACTTCCACTTGTGAAATGAAGGCTCTGCACTGCACATCACATACTGATAATCCTGGGGCCCTGATACTCCTTCCCTTCATTTTTGAAGCAGTGGATCCGTGCCAGGAGAGGCAAGTTGAGAAGATCTCAGGCTGCTGCCTCTTTCTCCACTGAGTTTTCAGCTCTTGGAAAGAAACTGTCACTCAGAGAAAAGACTGCATATTCTCCACCCCCGGCTCCAGAGTCCTGGCTCAGAGATTTTTGTCAGGGGGAAGAAGCAGACCATAAATCAGATAGCTCTTGATCTTTTCCCAAAGGAACTGACTTCATTTGCAAATGAGGATAAAACAGTTTAATCCTGAAGGCACTCTCAGGACCAGTGGCAGTGTGGTGAAAGGCAGTTGGAAGGACATTCATGTATCTGATGAAGATACAACCCTAGACTGTAGGCTGACTAGTTTGCAGTAGAGAAACTGGGAATCAAACAGCTGGGAGGAGCCCTCCTGGCACCAGAACAAATATAAAACACTGACCTCAGAAACTATTCTTTCCAAAGGGCCACCCTTTGATTGGATTAATTTACAGAGAAATATTTACTCCAGAACATTGTTGAAGATAATAAAACCATCAGCTGGCAATTAGTGAAGTTTAACAGCAGAGTGTGGTCAGGGAAAGAGATTAAGAGAACCCTCCCAGTACCACTGCCACCCCAGGGTGACTGTGGGCATACCCAAAACTGCACCTCCCTGAGAAACAATATCAGAGCCCTAGCACTATGGGGACGAGGAATAACTCTATTATGTATGTATATAATGTACTCTTAGGCCTACAGCATATAGAATTGCAACATACGTGTAATACTTTTGCCAATAATGATACAAAGGAAGTGGGTGGGAGCAAAGTGGTAATGGACTATGGAAACAGTGACAGATGGTAAACTAATAATTATAACAATATATTTTGGGGTTTGTAACATTAATATATATAATATTTTATTTATAGCTTATATATTATTTATCATACATAATGCATCATTATATATAATATAATGCAACAAAAAGAAGAAGAAGTAGAGACATATAGGGGTAATGAACCAACATATCACTGGAATTAAGCTAATATAAATGTTTAGCTGATTATTATAATTTAATACATGTATAGTGAACTTAAGAGCAACCACTAAGAAAACCCAAAATATATTGAAAAAATTGTAATTGGAATTAAAATACTATGCTAAAAAATATTTACTCAATGCAACATAAAGCAGCAAATTAGAAACAGGAAACAAAAAAGGCATGCAACAGTTAGAAGACAAAAAGTAAAATGGCTGACATAAATCCAACTATATCAATAATAACATGAATGTGAATAAGTTAAACAATCCAATTAGAAGGCAGGGACTGTTAGACTAAATGAAAAATATGATCCAACTCTATGTTGTCTCCAGGATACACACTTTAGATTCAAGGACACAAATAGATTTAATGTAAAAGGATAGAAAAAGACATATAATTCAAACAGCAATCACAGGAAAGCTGGACTGCCCATACTGTTATCAGCCAAATAGACTTTAAAATGAAAAATGTCACAAGAGATAAGGAGTAATATTTTATAATAAAAATGTGTCATTTCATCAGCAAGATATAACAATTATAAACACATATGTATTTAATAACAGAGCACCAAAATACATGAAGCAAAACCAGACAGAAATGAAGGGAAACATGGATGATTCAAGAATAATAGTTAGAAACTTCAGTACTCCACTTTCAATAATGGATAGAACAACAAGAAAAAAAATCAGCAAATGAATAGAAGACTTATCAACACTGTAAACTAACTGGACCTAACAGATATCCATAGAACACACTACCCAACAATAATAGAATGTACTTTCTTCTTAAGTGAACATGCATCATTCTACAGGATAGACCATATGATATATCATAAACCAAACCTCAGTTAATTTAAAAGAATAGGAATAATACAAATCTCTGACAACAACTGAATGAAATTAGAAAAACGGGAAAATACAGGTAACCCACGTGAAAATTGAATACTATATTTCTCAATACCCAACGGAAAAAGAAAAAAATCAAAAGAGAAATCAGAAAATACTTTGTGATGAATGGAAATAAAGATACAATGTACCAGAACTTATGGGATGCAGCTAAAGCAGTGCTTAGGGGAAAGTTATTGCTGTGAAATCTTTTGGTAAGAAAAAAGAAAGATCTCAAATCAAGAATCAAAACGTTCACATGGGGCTTCCCTGGTGGCACAGTGGTTGAGAGACTGCCTGATGATGCAGGGGACACGGGTTCGTGCCCCAATCCGGGAAGATCCCACATGCTACAGAGTGGCTAGGCCTGTGAGCCATGGCTGCTGAGCCTGCGTGTCCAGAGCCTGTGCTCCGCAACGGGAGAGGTCACAACAGTGAGAGGCCCACGTACCACAAAAAAAAAAACAAACAACAACAAAAAAACTTTCACATGAATTCACCTGGAATAGAATAGCAAACTAAATATAAATCCAGAGAAAGAAGAAAATAATAAAGATTAGAGCAGAAGTTAATAAAAAAGAATAGAAAACAATAGAAAGAAATCAATAAACCCAAAAGCTGTTTTTTTGAAAAGCTCAACAAAATTGACGAGCCTTTAACTAGCTTGACCAAGAAAAAAAGAGACTCAAATGGACACAATCAGAACTGAAAGGGGACATAACTACTGACCTTAGAAAAATAAAAAGTATTATAAAGGAATACTATGAACCATCATACAATAATATATAAAATGAATTAGATGAAATGGACAAATGCCTAAAAATACACAAACTACCGAAACTGACTCAAGAAGAAACAAAACAGTATGAATAGACCTATGACAAGTAAAGAGATTGAAGTATGAAAAACAAAACAAGCAAACAGACAAACAAAAAGCTACCCACAAAGTGAAGCCCTGGACCAAATAGCTTTACCATTGCATTCTACCAAACATTAAAAGAAGAATTAATTTCTATTCTTCACAAACTCTTCCCAAAAATGGAAGAGAAGGAAAGACTTCCCAACTCACTCTATTACCTTCATGCCAAAGCTAGTCAAAGACATCACAAGAAAAGAAAACAACAGAACAATATCTCTTATGAATATGGAGGCAACAACCTAAGCAAAATATTTTCAAACCAAATCCAGCATCATATAAAAGGAAATTTTCGGGCTTCCCTGGTGGCACAGTGGTTGAGAGTCCGCCTGCCGATGCAGGGGACATGGGTTCGTGCCCCGGTCCGGGAAGATCCCACATGCCGCAGAGCAGCTGGGCCCATGAGCCGTGGCCGCTGAGCCTGCGCGTCCGGAGCCTGTGCTCTGTAACGGGAGAGGCCACAACAGTGAGAGGCCCACGTACCACCAAAAAAAAAAAAAAAAAAAGGAAATTTTCACCTTGACCAAGTGGGATTTATCTTAGTGATGCAAGGTTGATTTATAATCTGAAAGATCTATTCATTTAATACATCTTGTTAATAGAACAAAAAACAGAAATTACATGGCTATCTCAATAGATGCAGAAAAAGATTTAACAAGATCCAAAACTCTTTTGTAATAAAAAAGAATAACAAACTAAGAATATAAGGAAACTGCTTCAACCTGATAAAGAGCATCTTTGAAAAACACAGAACTAACATTGTACTTAATGGTGAAAGATTGGACAGTTTATCTCTAAGCTTGGGTAAAAGAAGAATGTCTGCTTTCACTTACTTCTGTTCAACATTATATTGGGAGTTCTAGCCAGATAAATTAGTCAAGGGAAACAAAAAACAATCAAATTTGAAAAGAACTAAAACTAGTTCTATTCACGGATGGCCTGATCCTATATATAGAAAATCCTTACAAATCTACTAAAAACTATTAGAACTAATAAAGGAGTTTGGCAAGGTTGCAGGATACAAGACCAATATACAATATTTAATTCCTTCTTTTTTTTTTTTTTGCGGTACACGGCCTCTCACTGTTGTGGCCTCTCCCATTGCGGAGCACAGGCTCCGGACGCGCATGCTCAGCGGCCATGGCTCACGGGCCCAGCCACTCCACGGCATGTGGGATCCTCCCGGACCGGGGCACGAACCCATGTCCCCTGCATCGGCAGGCAGACTCTCAACCACTGCGCCACCAGGGAAACCCTAATTCCTTTTTAATACACTCACTTTGAACAACAAATAAAATAAATCAATTCCATTAACAATAGTATCAAAAATAATAGGACATTTAATGAAACAAGTGCAGAAGTTACATTCTGAAAACTATACGTTGTTTAAAGAAATATCTAAATAAATGGGAAAACATTTTCACAGATTAGAAGACTTAACATTGTTATGATGGCAATTCTCTTCAAACTGATCTATAGATTCAATACTATTTCTACCATAATCCAATCTGACTTCTTTGTAGAAATTGATAAACTAATTACAAAATTCATATGAAATTGCAAGAGTTGTGGAAAAGCTAAAACAATTCTAAAAAAGAAGAAGAAAATAGGAGGACTCACATTTCCTAGTTTCAAAACTCATACAGAGCATCAGGAATCAAGACAGTGTGTACTGGCACAAGAATATATATATATATAATAGAATTGGGAGTTCAGAAACTAAACCATACATCTATGGTCAACTGATTTTCCGTAAGGATCCCCAAAACTATTTATACTGAATAAAGTTTGTCAATTGTTCACACCATATACAAAAATTAACTCAATATGAATAAAAACCTTCAATGTAAGAGCAAGAACTATAAAACTCTTCAAAGAAAACAGGGATAAATCTTTGTAATGGATTTGCAAAGGATTCATAAGCATCACAATAAAAGCATAAGCAGCAAAAGAAAAAAAAAATAGATAAATCAGACTTGATAACAAAACTTGTGCTTCAAAGGGCACCACCAAGAAAGTGAAAAGACAACCCACAGAATGGGAGAAAATATTTGCAGATCATATATCTGATTAGGGACTTGTATGTAGAAGATATATAAAATCTCTAAAAGTTCAATAACAAAAATATAATTAACCCAATTTAGGGCTTCCCTGGTGGCGCAGTGTTTGAGAGTCCGCCTGCCGATGCAGGGGATGTGGGTTCGTGCCCCGGTCCGGGAAGATCCCACATGCCACGGAGCGGTTGAGCCCGTGAGCCATGGCCGCTGAGCCTGCGCGTCCGGAGCCTGTGCTCTGCAACGGGAGAGGCCACAACAGTGAGAGGCCCGCGTACGGCAAAAAAAATAATAATAATAATAATTAACCCAATTTAAAAAAAATGGGTAAAGAATCTGAATAGACATTTCTCCTAGGAAGATATTTAAATAATGGATAAGTATATGCCATGAGAACATGCAAAGAGCTGAACATTATTAGCTATCAGGAAAATGCAAATCAAAACCACAATGAGTTACCACTTTACACCCACTAGGATGGCTGGAATAAAAATGAAACTTGAATACATTATGCTATGTGAAAAAAAGTCAGTCACAAAAGGCCACATATTATATGATCTCATTCTTATGAAAGTCCAGAACAGAAAAATCTATAGAGACAGAAAGCAGATGCACAGTTACTGAGGGCTGGGTCAGGGGAGGTGGGGAGGTAAGAGAGTGATATTTAAAGGGTACAGAGCTTCTTTTTGAGGTAATGAAACATTCAGAATTGACTGTGATGATGGTTACACATATTTGTGAATATATTAAAAATTATTTAGTGGCACCTTTTGATAGAATGGAGTTTCCTCAAGAAATTGCAAATAGAACTACCATTTGATCCACCAGTCCCACTACTGGGTATATAGCCAAAGGAAATAAAATCACAATATCGAGATATCTGCACTTCTCATGTTCATTGCAGCATTATTCAAAATCGCCAATGTACGGAAACAGCCTTAGTGTCTGTCAATAGATGAATAAAGAAAGTGTGAAACATATATCTCACATTATACTTATGTATATATGAATATTATTCAGCTGTAAAAATGAAAGGAGTCCTGTCATGTGAAAACATGGGTGAAACCAGAGTATATTATGCTAAGTAAAATTAGCCAGACTGGGAAAGACAAATACTATATAATCTCATTTATATGTCAAATCTGAAAGGGTAGAGCTCATAGAAACAGGGAGTGCAGCAGTGGCTTCCAGGGCTGTGGCATGGGGAAAATGGAAGGAGGTTGGTCAAAGGGTACACACTGTCAGAAGATGAATCAGTTCTAGCTAACCGAGGTGCACCATGGTGAATATGGTTAACAGTGCAGTATATACTTTAAATTTGCTAAGAGAGTCAATCTTCAATGCTCTCATCACACCAGAAAAAAAACAAAAACAAAACAACTGTTAGGTGATAGAGTGTTAATTACCTTTACTGTGGTAATCTTTTCACAATGTATGCATATATCAAACCATCACATGTACATCTTTAATATATACAATTTTAATTTGTCAATTATACCTTAGTAAAGCTGGAAAAAAAGAAAAAGAACAACTTTTGAAACAACAACAAAAAAAGAAAAAGGTTGAAATGAATGTGTGAAAAAGGAGTGTGAATTTGACCTGAAATTTCTGATGGTAAATCAAAAAAAATTTCTCTGACTCTCAGCATGATCTTTCGCTCTCTCTCTTGCTCTCTCTTTTCTGGTGGATTTAGGTACTTGGATTTCATCAGTCTTTTTTTTTTCTCATTTGCCTTGTGGTCTTTCTCTGCAGCAAGAACTGCCAAGTTATTTAAGGAGGAAATGCAAACTGCAGTGAATTTCCCAAGGCACAGCTCAAAGATACTTGCTGGTCCCTGTAGAGTTGGATCTCTATGAAGCCCTGTGGTATTTTAAGGTGAGAATGGGTGACACTTTGAACTTTGCAACCATAAAACTTATACTGGACTGAAGATATGGATCAGTGGAAACAACTTCCTCAGGAATTTAAATATGTCAAATATGCCAAGGGATATTTGATCATACAAGATGTGGAGTGAGGGGAACCACTAAGTGACTCATTCTGGCCATACTCTTGACTTCTTTCAAATACAGGAGGAGGCTGGAAATATCAAAGACAGCTCCAGATTAAGGACTGATCAAGAAATTCTAAAGAAAGGGGGGTGTATCCTCACCCACTGATTATTGTAACATAAATATGAAGAGCACAGAATTTGGAGTCCAAGAGATGAGAGTTCTGTGACCTTTCCAAAGTTATTTACTGCTCTGAGCCTTTGTAACATGGTTGAGAATGGAGACAATGATTTACCAATTGGAATATATTGTTGAGTTGCCCAATGTAGGCAACTAGATTTGTCCAAGTGTGAGAGTGTTGGGAAGTTCTTTTGGGAGCTGATGAAATATCTTGTCTGAGTTATGTTCATTGAATGAGTTCTACTTTCTACCTCTGGTAGCTTAATTTACCTCAGAAATCAAAGTGGAGCTCTGGAAGATTTTTTCTCACTAACAGCCCTTCTAACCCCCAACCCATGCACAGATACTGAGACTAACACGCTTTGGTCCATTGTAGACTTTTCTATGCTTATAGGTGCCCAGGAGACATTAAAACAAGTATTTGATGGAGTTATTTATCCTTCAATTTCCCCAATGTATTATTTATGATTTATTTTTTATACCGAATAAAGCAATTTTAAAACTTGTTTTTATGGGCTATTTGTTGTGTCTTCCCCACCCCCGCATTTTTAAATTTTTTTTTGACTTAAATTATGACTGAAGTCATCACTTTTCATATGCGATGTTTCTATTGACTTTAAAACTAATGTAATCATTCAAAAATCTGCCAAACCCAGCCCTGAGGAATAAAGAAATAGGAGCAGTCCTAAATGGGGGAGGGTGGGCATCCAGGACTGCTGACTTAGAGAGCACTTCCCCCAGGTGTGACTATATTAAAACTATATTTCACTTTAATAGGGAAGGACTGGAAGGGAACTTGGGGGAGGGTAGCCTCTCCTCATGCATGGGACTCCACTTGGGCTAATAAAAGACCACTTAGCCATGAGGGCTCGTTACAAGTAAATTGTCTCTAAACAGTTGGTTTCTTGGTAAACCTCCAGAGTAGAGCAGCTGGAGCATATGTAGCGGGAGGAGCTGAGGTCTGCTCCTGTCCCTGGAGCCAGAGTGCATTTCAGTGACCCTCGTAAATCTCACTGCATAGGAGGTGCTGCTGAATGTCCTTTTAGTCCTTTGGCTCAGCAGAGGACCCACGGCAAGGTATCGATCTGCTCTAAATCTTGGTATGACTTAACTTTCTCTGTTCTCATGCTGTCTTATTCTAGTAATGTTTCAAGATAATATTAGCCTTGTTAAGTGATTTGAGGATTATTTCTTCTATTTCCTGAAACAATTGGTAAAATAGAGACTGTTTATTATCTGATATTTTAATTGAACTTGTTATAAAGCCTGAGCACAGTGACTTTGCTTGTAGAGTTTTATTTTTAAATGTACAACTTGATAAGTTTTGACATATGTGTATACCCATGAAGCTATCACCATGATAAAGACAGTGAAAGTATCCATAATCTCCAAAATTCACTATGAGTTTGACGTTTTTAGATTCCATGTATAGGTGAGATCGTACAGTATTTCTCTCTCTGTGTCTGGCTAATTTCACTTAGTATAATGTTTCCAAGGTTCATCTATGTTTCCACAAATGACAGGATTTCCTTCTTTTTTTAAGGCTGAATAATATTCCATATATATTTACATTAATTATATTTATATATATGAAAAGAAGTATTTTTTCACATATTCCTTATCCATTCGTCGGTCTACTTATGCTGTTTGCATATCTTAGCTACTATGAAGAATGCTGCAAGGAACATGAATATGTTCATTGAGATACTGATATGTCTTTGAGGTGCTGATTTCATTTCCTTTGGATATACACTCAGTGGTGGAGTTAAATTGTTAGGTCATATGTTAGTTATAGTCTTAATTTTTTACAGAAGCTCTGTACTGTTTTTCCTAATGGTTAAAACAATGTTAGAACTTCTAATACTGTCCCTCTTGTACTGTCTCTAAGGTTTCTTGCCCTCTATCCTTTTTCTCTCTGTTCCTTAGATTGGATAATTGCCATTGATTTATCCTAATGGTCCTGTTTTCTCCACTATTTGGTAAAAATCACCCAGTAAATTGTTTATTCTGGATATCGTACTTTTTTTTGGTTTAACTTTCATCTTATTAAGACACTTAAAAAAATTTTTTTTTATTGGGGTATAGTTGATTTACAATGTTTTGTTAAGACAGAAATTTTTTAGAGCAGTTTTAGGTTGACACTAAAATTGAGGGGAACTTACCAATACTCCCTGCCCCTGAAACAGAGCAGGACACTATGGTCCTTGCCCCACCCCCATGTCCTCAGCCTGCCTTTTGTCTGGAAAAACCTTAGCCGAAAAGTAAGTTTAATCAGAGAAGTGAGAAAATGCAGAAACAAAGGAAAACAGTCAAAGGAGACCAAATAATAATAGTTTAGTCATTAAGCAGAGTCAAGGACCTTTCATTCCTCCTTAAGGGCTGTAGATAATATTCTAAGTCATATCCTGTGAGCTGTCTTATAGATACTGAAACCTCTACCTGGTGGAAGAAGTTAACTACATGATGACCAGGCTGTAGCCATGACATAAGCTGCCACAATTCCAAGAATTGGCCTCAAAGAAATGGGAACAAACCGACCCTGGAAATGAAGATTAACTGTACCTAAAACAATTGAGGTGACGCTGGTCAGACCACCGATGACCAATTTCAAGATGACTGTCAGAGCTGCCTGTGCTGTTTCTGCATGTAGCCCCCTCCCTCTGTCTATAAAAGCTCTTGCCCCCTGATTGTCAGGGGACGGGGGGAGTCGGCCTTTGGACAGGCGTCTGCCCTCCCACCCCTCCGCCGGTTGCCAGCCTCTGAAATAAAGCATCCTTTCCTTTCCTACCAACACTTGTCTCTCGAGAATTGGCTTTCAAGCGGAGAGCAGCCGGACCTGGGTTCGGTAACACCCCTACACAAGCATAGCATCCTCCATGATCCATACTCCTCACCAGAGTGATACATTTGCTACAACTGATGAATTCACATCGGCACATCATAATCACCCCAAATCCATAGTTTATATTATGATTCACTCTTGGTGTTGTACATTGTATGGCTTTGCATAAACATATAATTGCACATATCCTTCTTTATAGCATAATACAGAGTATTCTCACTGTCCTAAAAATTCTCCACATTCTACTTATTTACCCCTTGCTCCCCCATCCCTAACCCCTAGCAACCAGTGATCTTTTTAATCTCTCCAAGGATTTGCCTTTTTCAGAATGTCATAATGTTGGAACCATACAGTAAGTAGCCTTTTCAGATTGGCTTCTTTCACTTAGTCATATGCCTTTAAGTTTCCTTCGTGTATTTTCATAGCTTAATAGTTCATTTATTTTTTGGCACTGAATAATATTTTATTGTCTGGCGGTACCAGTTTATTTATCCACACACTTACTGAAGGACATCTTGGTTGCTTCCAGATTTTGGCAATTATGAATGAAGCTACTTTAAACATCCACGTGCAGGTTTTTGTATGGACACAAGTTTCTAACTTTTTTTGGGTAAATACCAAGGAGTACAACTGCTGAATCGTATAGTAACCATATAGTAATCATATAGTAAGAGTATGTTTAGTTTTATAGGGAACCACCAAACTGACTTCCAAAGTGATTCTATCATTTTGCACTCCAACCAGTAATAAATAAGAGACCCTGTTGCTCTCCATTCTCACCAGCATTTGGTGTTTTCTGTGTTCTAGGTTTTGGCTATTCTAACAGGTATGTAGTGATAGTGGATTGTTGTTTTACCTTGCATTTCTCTGATGACATATGACCTAGGGTATCTTTTCATGTGCTTATTTGCCATCTGTATATCTTCTTTGGTGAGTTGTCCATGAAAGTTTTTGGCCTATTTTTAATTGGGTAGTTATTTTCTTATTATTGAGTTTTAAGAATTCTCTGTATATTTTAATAACAAGTATTTATCAGTTATGTTTTTTGCAAAATTTTCTCCCATTCTTTGGTTTGCCTTTGCATTCTCTTGACATTGTATTTTGCAGAGCAGATGTTTTTAGCTTTAATGAAGTCCAGCTCTTATCCATATTTCTTTCATGGACCATGCTTTGGTGTTTTATCTAAAAGTCGTCACCATACCTAATGTCATCCAGGTTTGCTCCTATATTATCTTCTAAGAGTTTTATAGTTTTGAATTTTACATTTAGTATTGTGATCTCATTGGCCCTAATTTTTGTAAGAGAAATAAGGTCTGTGTCTAAATTCATTTTTTCTTTTTTTGTGTGTGTGGGTACCCAGTTGCTCCAGCATCATTTGTTGAAAAGATGATCTTTTCTCCATTGTCTTGTCTTTGCTCCTTTGTCAAAAGTTAATTGATTCTGATTATGTGGGTATATTTCTGGGCTTGCTATTCTATTCCACTGATTTATTTGTCTATTCTTTTGCCAATAGCACTCTGTCTTGATTACTGTAGCTTTATAGTAAATCTTAAAATCAAGTAGTTTCAGTCCTCCAATTGTGTTCTTCTTTAATAATATGTTGGCTATTCTGAGTCTTCTCTTCTCCATATAATTAGAATTAGCTGGTCGATATTCATCAAATAACTTGCTGGGATTTTTATTTTGATTGCATCAAATCTGTAGATCAAGTTGAAAAGAATTGACATCTTGACAATATTGAGTATTCCTATTCATGAACATGAAATATCCTTTCCTTTATTTATTTAGTTCTTTGATTTCATTCATCAGTAGTTTCCCTCATACAAACCTATAAATATTTTGTTAGATTTATACCTAAGTAGTTTATTTTTTGGATGTTAATGTAAGTGGTATTGTGTTTTAAGTTTCAAATTCTAGTTGTTCATTGCTGGTATTCAGGAAAGTGACTTTTGTATATTAATTTTGTATCCTGCAACCTTGCCAGAATTGCTTATTACTTCCAGAAGTTTTCTTGTCAATTCTTTTGGATTTTCTACATAGATGATCATGTCATCTGTGAGCAATGACAAGTTATTCATTCCTTCCCAATCTGTATGCCTTTTATTTTCTCTTCTTTTGATATATTAGCTGGAAATTCCAGTACAATGTTGAAAAGGAGTGGTGAGAGAGGACATCCTCGCTTGTACTGGAGCTTAGTGGGAAAGCTTTGAATTTCTCACTATTAGGTATGAGGTTAGCTGTGGGTTTTTCATAGATATTTTTTTATCAAGTTGAGGACGTTCCCTTCTCCTCCTAGTTTACTGAGTTTTGTAAATCATGAATGAGTGCTTGATGTTGTCAAATGCTTTTTCTGCATCACTTGGTATGATTATGTAATGTTTCTTTTTAATCCTGTTGATGTGATGGATTACATTAACTGATTTTCAAATGGTTTTCTAGCCATGGATATTTGTGATAAATCCCAATTAGTCATGGTGTATAATTCTTTTTATACATTGTTGGATTCAATTGGCTAATGTTTTGTTGAGGATTTTTGCATCTATGTTCATGAGAGATATTGGTTTGTACTTTTCTTTTAATGCCTTTGTCTGGTTTTGGTGTGAGAGTAATGCTAGCATCACAGAATGAGTTAGAAAATATTTTCTTTGCTTCTGTTCTCTGAAAGAGGTTGTAGATAATTGGTGTAATTTATTCCTTAACTATTTGGTAGAATTAAATTCTACCAGTGAACTCATCTGGGCCTGGTGCTTTCTGTTTTGGAAGGTTATTAGTTATTGATTGAGTTTTTAAAAATAGACATATACCCATTCAGATTGTCTATTTCTTCTTATGTGGTTTTGGCAGACTGTGTTTTTTAAGGAACTGGTCCAGTTCATTAAGTTATCAAATTTGTGAGCGTTAAGAGTTGTTCATAATATTCCTTTTGATCCTTTCAATGCCCTTAGGACCTGTAGTGATGTCCTCGCTCTTTTTTTTTTTTTTTCTTTAGTTAGCCTGGCTAGAAACATTGATTTCATTGCTCTTTTCAAAGAACCAACTTTTGGGTTCATTGATTTTTCTCTATTGATTTTCTGTTTTCAATTTCACTGATTTCTGCTCTATTTTTTATTATTATTTTTCTCTCCAAAAATTTTACTTTCAAATAACCCTATACCATGTCACAGAGAGTGTAGGTGCCTAAAATGACAAAATCCTAATTCTTTTCTTCTGTCTCTTGTATCACTGCTGTCATTCATTTCATTTAAATATAAGCATACATAAATCTATCTATCTACTTATCTATCTTTCTCTACCATTCACCCTTGAACAATGAGGGGGTTAGGGGCCACAAATCTCTGCACAGTTGAAAATCTGTGTATAACTTTACTGTCAGCCCTCTGTATCTGTGGTTCCACATCCATGGATTCAACCAACCTACCATAATGTAGTATTGTAGTATTTATTTATTGAGAAAAATTTACATATAAGTGGATCAACACAGCTCAAACCCATGTTGTACAGGGGTCAACCGCATATGCTAAACTATAAAATTTGTCTCTTGGTAGTCTTCTCAAATAGTAGTTTTTTATATACTTTTGATAATATATATTATATGTAATATAATGTGTACATTTGATAAATACATAAATATTCATAATCCAAGACATTGTTAGCATTACTTTTTTGAACTGTTATCTGTTGGATTAATTAAGACTAAGAAAAATAAAAGTTTTTATTTTAACTTCACTTTGATGCTCTTTCTTACTTTATGGAGATCTGAGTTTCTGACCAATATTATTTTACCTCTCTCTGAAGAAATTCTTTTAACATTTTTTGCAAGCCAGGTCAAAAATTCCCTTAATATTTTTCCTGAGAAATTCTATATCTCTCTTCCAAGTTTGAAGGATAATTTTGCAGAATTCTAGGTTTGTAGTTATCTCCTTCAACACTTTAAATATCTATGCACTCTCTTCTTGCTTGCATGGTTTCTGAGGATACGTTAGACGCAATTCTTATTTTTGTTTCCCTTTAGTAGCATGTGTTTTTCCTCTGGCTTCTTTCAGGATTTTTTCTTTTGAGTTTTCTCTAGTTTGAAGGCTATTTGCCTAGGTTTAGTTTCTATGGTGTTTTTCCTGGTCACTGTTCTCTAAGTTTCCTGGATCTGTGGTTGATGTCTGACAGACATTAATTTGGGAGAAATTCTTAGTCATTATTGTTTAAAATATTTCTTCTGTGTTTTTCCTCTGTGTCTTCTTCTTCTGGCATCCCCATTACATATGTTACATCTTCTGTAATTGCCCCCCAGTTCTTGGAATTGCTGTTGTTTTTTCAGTCTTTGTTCTCTTTTTAGTTTTCAAGGATTCGGTCTGCTATATCTTCTAACTCAGAGATACTTTCCTCAGTCGTATCTAATCTACTAATAACCTCATCAAAGGCATTCTTCATTTCTGTTACAACGTGTTATCTCTACTATTCCTTTTTGGTTCTTTCTTAGGATTTTCATCTCTCTGCTTACATTGCCCATCTGTTCTGGCATGCTGTCTTCTTTATCCATTAGAGCCCTTAGCATATTAATCATAGTTGTTTTAAATTCCTAGTCTGATAATTCCAACATCCCTGTCATGTCTGGTTCTGATGCTTGCTCTGTCTCTTCAAACTGTGGTTTTATTTTTTGCTTTTTAGTATGTCTTGTATTTTTTTTCTTGTTAGCTGGACCTGATGTACTGGGTGAAAGGAGCTGCCATAATAGGGAAGCATTCCGTAGTCCTATAGTCAGGACTCAGTCTTTTAGTGAGCCCATTTCTCTGGATTGTGAACTTCACAAGTGTTTATCCATTTTTTTTCTCCCCTGCCTAGGGGAGACAAAAATGGCTAGAGCTCATTGGACTTGGGTATATCCCTTCCTTCAGGTCAGTTAGGCTCTGATAATACCCAGCAGGTTTAGCTCTGTTTACCTAGTTTTCTTTGAGGGCAGGCCTTGTGAAGAAAAGCAGAGTGCTCTGGTATATTTCAAAATGGTTTCTTTTCCTCTGCCCATGTGAGAAACAGGAGGGGAATTTTCTCCGTAATTTACTGTGGGAACCTGGTTGAGTTACTGGAGGTAAATATCACAATATTGTGCACTCCCTCCCACCTCTGGCTGGGCTCCCCTGGAGTTTTTAACTCTCAGAGTTGTCCACTTTAAGCTTTCAGCAACTTGTCAATTACAGTTTAAGTTTTTCTGCACCAACACTGATTCCCTCTCTGGTTTCACCTGAGTGTCTGCTCTGATAAGCTGTGACTTTCTGTATTTGTTGTCTGATTGTCCAATCTTGGGGGCAGCAGTTTGCCCTGTATCCTCCCCTCTTATATGGATCCAGGAAGAGTTATTTATTTTTCATTCTGTTCAGTTGTTTACTTGTTGGAATGAAGTGGTGACTCCAAGCTTCTTCCATGTGGAACCCAATATTGTATTTTTTAATTAAAAAATATTCATTTAGTTCTATTTCTCCAGAGATTTTGTGTTCTTTACATTTATTGCCAGCATATTTTTCTTTATCTCATAAGGCATACTTGTACACTGATTTTACATCTTTGTCTACTTATTCAAATAGCTGTGTCATCTTGGGATTGGCTTTGAATAATACCCTTGGAGTGAGTCTCATTTCCCTTATTCTTTATATGTTGAGCAATTTGTACTGTGTCCTGAATATTGTGAATGTTATATCATTGAATCTCTGGATTATGATATACACCTTGAAAAATATTTTTTAAATTATTTACCAAGCAATTAACTTTGTGGACTTAGACTGTAAAATTTGTCTGTTGGAAGTCAGTTCATATAGCAGGCCAGTTATTTTATCATAAACTGAACTGTTTGCTTTTTGCCCCACATACACATACTTAAACTAGAGCCTGACAGAGTTAACACACAGAATTTGGGATTTTCTTTATCTGGCTCTTTCTTTTCTGGAAATCTCCCATAGTGGCTCTAGTTACCCATAACTTTGATTTTTTGTTCCTCAGGCCAGAAACATAGCAAGGTTTTCTATAAATTTCTGTTTCCTAATATTCTGTGCATGCTGTGAAGATTTCAGTCACCCACAAACTTAACCAATATAAAGAGTAAATCCATCTCATTCTGGTCTGTTCTTTCAAATTTGGCTCCTTTAAAATTCTGCCTTCAGTTATTTGTTTTGTTTATTATTATTTTTTTCTTTTCAGATTTAAACTGTTATAAGCAAGGTGGTAGGTCTGTTTGATCATAATAGAAGAAGAATATATAACTTGATTACTTAAAACCTGTCTAAGTATCTTTGTCTTTAAACTAGAAAGTGTAATCAATTTATTTTCATAAATGATATATTTGGATTTATTATTACATTATTTAGGACTCTGTACTTTAATTTTCTATTTGTTTTCTTTTTTTTCTCAATTCCCTCTGTGACTTTGGAAGTAACATACTCCATTTTCATTAGTTTAGTTATTCTTTTCAAATTTTTAGCATGTACAGTGCACTCAAAAATCTAAAGTTAATTAATATCCATACCCTCTTCCTAATTGTACAAAGATCTTAGCACACTTTTACTCTGATCTTTCCCCATTCCCTTGCTCACATTGTTTTTTTGTTTTGTTTTGTTTTTTGCGGTACGCGGGCCTCTCACTGCTGTGGCCTCTCCTGTTGCGGAACACAGGCTCCGGATGCACAGGCTCAGCGGCCATGGCTCACGGGTCCAGCCGCTCCGCGGCATGTGGGATCTTCCCAGACCGGGGCACAAACCCATGTCCCCTGCATCAGCAGGTGAACTCTCAACCACTGTGCCACCAGGGAAGCCCGCTCACTTTGTTTTATATAATCCAAATTGGCGATTGGTAATTTTTATCATTATTGAATTTTAGTCAATCTTTACTTTATGTTCATTTATGTTTTTACCTTTCATCCTCATCATCATTGCTCTTTTTCTTCAGATTATTTTGTTCTGGGTTCAATTTTCTTGAAGTTCACACATACACATACTTTCAATGAAGTTATATTTTTTTAAATTTTTCTTTATTTTATTCTCACTCTTGAATGATATGGTAGCTGGGTATAGAATTCTAAATTGAGTATTATATCTTCATTGTGAAGAAGTCACCTCTCGGTTCATTCGTTGTGCTTTTTTAGGGGAGGTAAGTAAATTGTCTTTTCTGTTAGGCTGCTTTTATAATCTTTCATTTTTCTTGGGTGACTAAAGTTAACCTTGACATATCTTATCTTTGAGTGTATTTGTTTATTTACTGCTTGAGATTTAGTTTTATTATATTTCTTGAACCGGAGTGTTAGATATTTCATAACTTGTAAACATTTCACTGCCATTATTTTCACAAAAATTTCCTCTTGCCCTTTCTTTTCATTTTCTCCTGGTATTCCTAGAGGATATATCTTGGTACTTCTCATCCCAGCTTTCCTATTTCTTAACCTCTTTCTTTTTTAAAAAAATAAATTTATTTATTTATTTCTGGCTGCGTTGGGTCTTCATTGCTGCACCCAGGCTTTCTCTAGTTGCATTGAGTGGGGGCTGCTCTTTGTTGCAGTGTGTGGGCTTCTCACTGCAGTGGCTTCTCTTGTTACAGAGCATGTGCTCTAGGCCTGTGGGCTTCAGTAGTTGTGGCTCACAGGCTCTAGAGTGCAGGCTCAGTAGTTGTGGCTCATGTGCCCAGTTGCTCTGCGGCATATGGGATCTTCCTGGACCAGAGCTCGAACCTGTGTCCCCTGCATTGACAGGTGGATTCTTAATCACTGTGCCCTTAGGGAAGCCCTCTTATCCTCTTTCATAACTTCTTTCATGTTTTTCTTGTCTTTGTCTCTTACTGCTCTATTATGAGTAGTTTATTCATATTTATTATATATTACATAATTTATTAGTGCTATATTGCTTTTAGTCTAATCTGCTTTTTCAACCATTTTTTGATATTTTTAAATGGCTATGTTTAATATCTAGAACTTCTAATTGGTGTCAAACCTGCCAGGTTTCTTTTTTCTTTTAATTGTTTTAGTATATTCTTGTGCTTTTTATTTAAAAAATATTTTTTCTTGTGCTTTTTAGATTTTATTTTATCTCTTTAATGCTAAGCCTCCCAACTACATTAATAAGCTTTTGGTTATTATTTTATATTAAACAAGATTTGTCTTCTTAAAAAAATAGGAATCCTTTATGGCCAGAGTATTTCAGATATTCCTACATCATGGTTTTACATTGCTTCTAACAGGAAGAAGTGAGGATGGAGACATGTGATGAGGCATCATTGATTTAGGGTCAAGAAGGTGGAGAAAATAGGAATAAAGCGTGATTCAGAAAATTCACCTGGATCTGCTATCCACCTTAAAGATTGAGGGGCTCTCATTTTCACTTTAAAATTAAGTCCTTTGTTTTCTTCTTGCTAAAAACATAGAATCCCTTTACTCCCTGCTACTCAAAAATATAAACAGCAGCAACACAGTACAAACAAGTTGCCAGCAACTACATTAATCACTTGCAGAGTATGTTTTGAAGGAAAATTAAATTATGCATAATTAATTTTAGAGGTTCCTAGTCTAGAGTTATAAAAATGTTAATTGAAGTCTTTTATAAAAAGTCTTGAACTTTGAGAACTTGCATATGGAAACATAAAAACAAAAGCAAAAAAAACTTGTAGTTGGAATAAAAATTTTAATCCAAAGAACAATTATCCTAGGTCAAATTAAAAAAAAAAAGGATTCAGAAGCTCCTAGCAAAAGGACATTTTCCTAAATTTAGTGGGATTCTACACTACTATCAGAGACATAATGTATATTAATTCAGTTACTCATTTGGTTAAGAGTGTTGAGTTCCTGCTACACTCCAGTTATTCTGCTAGACCAGCTCCATATCTGCTTGGATATGACAGTGATCAAAGCAGAAATGGCAACTACTCTCTTAACTTTTAAAATTGCTTATTTTGCATAAGTTAATTATTTATGAAATTAGACATGATTATTTCGTCATGTGGGTTCAGTCATTATCAATGAACTATTTAATTGTCCTTAAAGAATTCTGACTATACTATTTACTTACTCCAGGCATACCTTTTCTTTCATAAAAAAGAACACATTTTTGCTCCTCCCTACACCTCTGGTCTTACTTTATTCTCCCTCCAAAAGTGTTACTCCCTGTCTTCAAGCTCCAATTTCTTTTATTTGGGTTCTATGATCCATGAACCATCCTGCCCATATCTACTTCACAATGTGAAATTCTAATCATACTTCAGATATATCTTCATATTACCTTCCATTTCTCCTTTATTACAATTACTACAGTTTACAAATGCATATTAATATGTGAGACCACTCGCAGTTGGCTGTTGAACAATACAGCTTTGAACTGTGCGGGTCCACTTACATGCAGATTTTTTCAATAGTAAATACTGCAGTGCTACATTATCCTGGTTGGTTGAATCCACAGATACAGAACTGGAGAGATACAGATGAAACATGCATATGGAGGAACTGTATATATGGAGGACTGATTATAAATTATATGTGGATTTTCAGCTATGCTGAGGGTTGGTACCCTTAACCCTTGCATTGTTCAAAAGTCAATCATACAAAGTTAAGATGCTTTTAATTGTAATATAAAAATATGATTCAAATCTTTGCTTAAATAATAAGGGTTCCTCGC
This sequence comes from Stenella coeruleoalba, assembly GCF_951394435.1. Classification (NCBI taxonomy): domain Eukaryota; kingdom Metazoa; phylum Chordata; class Mammalia; order Artiodactyla; family Delphinidae; genus Stenella; species Stenella coeruleoalba. The sequence continues at coordinate 102,515,992 of NC_137154.1, read as the reverse complement.
CCATTCATTATAAGGAGTTCCTTGGTCAACTAATCATGTTGCCCCTTTCCTGATCTCTAGGAGGATCTCTCTTGTCCAATATCTATCTTGGTCACAACTTAAAGGGACAGTAGGAAGGATGCAGTCTTACTGCTTTAAGAGTTCACTTTGATATGAGTTTAAGGACTTGGAAATTGCTCGGGGCCAAGAAATCACAGCCAAGTTTGGGATTTTATTTACTGAGTGAAAACTTGGTGGCTTACAACTAAAAGCATTTGTTTTCTTGTCGTCCTCCCAGTGCTGAGATCGAGACCTTGCTGGTTTGCAGTATTTCTAGTGTTTACAGAATGCTCTTCTGTCTAATAAGTTTCTATGGTAAAAATAAAAAAAGATGGCCTCCTGCAGCAGAGTCTAAAAGGCTGGCTCTGAATCAGAGTTGCTGCATTGTAAATTGCAGTGTCAAATGTTTCCTAGTCTCACCACGAAAGTATCTTCCCAGAGATACTTAACCTCTATGTGCTTCTGTTACTTTATCTGTAAATAAGAATAACTATTAGTTCTCACAATGATTATAATAGTTAATAAGTTAATCCCTATAAAGTATTCAGAACAATGCCAGACACCTAATAAACATGTATTAAGTGTTAACTATTGTTTTTATCATTATTTGACAGATTTCACTTTATTTTTATGCGTCACAAAAATGAACAGATTTTTATGGTCCGCACTATTAATTAGTTATGAAGAATTTGTTCAGAAAAAAAAATCTTCCTCATTAAGTCTTGATGTAGGGACAAGTTCAACTGAATGCAAAGTTGACTGAAAACAGTTGCTTCCTCCCCACAACCAATTAGTGGGAATGAGCACAAGAGAATCTTTCGGAATACCCACATGTGAATACTCCCCAAATTCCTTCCAGGCATAGGCTTCAAGAATGATGGTTACTACTTGTACCCACTGGGTTTGAAGGAGAGGAAGTAGGGTGACACGGCATGGCCTTGTGTTACTGGGGGAAGAATATCTATTCCAGAAGGAGGATGCCTGCACAGTCATGAACCCTGCCTTTAGCCTCTTAGAAGGCATAAACACTGAACCCAAGTGCATTAGCCCTTCTCCATGCCTTTCCAATCAGCACTGCAAAAATAAACAGTTTATACATTTAAAGTAACCCAAGACTACCCTCACCAATTATTTTATAAGGATCCCTTGGAAGACAAACACGTTCCCCTGCTCCTCAGCCCACAGCAGCCATTCGTCTGCCATGAGCTGTTGGAGGGCTGAGTAGCTTGCTTTCCCGGGGCTCGAGGCCCAGAGCTATTTTGAGGAATAGGGTACCTGTATATCTTCCACTCTCTGGCGAAGTGTCCTATCATCTTAAGTTTCCCTCTCTACAAAACCTTCCTACCTCTCCATCTGACTGACGTTTCCTGGAGTATTTGAGCACCAGTTGTTGTCCCAGGGAAGTAGATGGGGTTGGGGCCCAATTAAGCAGTAGCAGAGCTGTTACTGGAATTTCTTGTGCTCAGAGCCCTGGGAATAAAACAAAATCCACCTCTACTGAGCACATACTATAGGCCAGAGACCGTGTAATTTGATTTAATCCACATTAATGTGTTGCCTGGTGCGTATTATAAACCCTTCCTTAAAATGAGACAACTGAACCCAAGATGACACAGGCAGTCAGTGGATGGCGTGTCTCTGAGATGCCACCTACTTTGTTCCAATGCCATCCTCTTTCTGCTACGACGTGCTGTTTCCTACAAGAACGGGTAGCACGTACTTCATGACTCTCATGTGCTGGGTGTGGAACAGAGAGATTAATGAGCACAGTTGTCAATCATCATGAGGAGCCATCCAGGGAGGCACGGATCAGATAGGGAAGCTAAAGTGCATTTTATTCTTCACATTATTCATGGTCATGTCACTAGAAAGTGATAGATCTGATATTTAAACTCGGGACTCTTTTCCAAAGCACACACTCTTTCCAATTTATATTTCTCAGTATTATTTGAGCAAACAATCTTTTAATCCTATCTGATCTCATCTTCTCCAATCTTACCATAGTCAATAGCTGTGAATCTGAGCACATTGTGTTTCCTGCTAAGGAACTAAATTTCTTAACTTATTGGGCAGTTATTTCTGATATTTTTCTCTTTCATTAATCTGGGGATTGTTTTTTATTTTTCACCTTGCTTCCTCTCTCTCTCTCCATATATATATATATATATATATATATATATATATATATATACACATATACATATACATATGACTTTTTCCTGTGAAGACCTCATTAAGAAACTACTATTCCTTCAAGGTCATTTTGTCCTTAGTTAAGTGACCTTTCCAACATCCTTTGGAAAATCAAAGTTTTACAGAAATTAGCATAAAGGTCTGGGTTTTTATTAAGTCTGGAATATGTAGGAGTTCTGGGATAAAATACCTGAAGCTCTAACAGACTCTAGGGCTAGATAAGCATTTTGTTTCTCATCTGAAAACCTTTGTACCCTTTACCCTCCCGATCAATTGTCGATTAGTGTGAGCTGGGCCTGGGAGGAGGATCCAGTTTATTAATAAATCCGATTATATCAGAAATTCTATCAGAGTTAGCTGAGAAAATGAGTGGATAAGATGAAGTAGCATTATTTCTAGAAACCCTCCCTGTAAACTTCTTATTAGAGAGAAAGAGACTTCTCTGAATCCAACCTAAGTTTCAACCAAAGGCAGGATCATGGTTTTAGAGGGTCTCAGTAATGCTTAGGATTCAAATTTGGTATTAACCTAAAATGAGGTTAACAGCTTCAGAGTTGATGCTACATAAAATTCTTTTTGTAGCATATAAAGTTTGTTGTGGAAGTAGTAAACATTTTGGGTAATATTTTAAATGCCCAAATCCCTCTTCTCTCAAAATCTATTAACTTTGGGTGAGAAATAAACTAGTTATGCTCCCAGATTGATAAGAAACCAAATGGAAAATAGAAGTTGATAATAGCAGGGGATACTGTTGTCAAATCAGTGGTGGCCCTCCTTCTTCTTAGCTAATAGGGATCCTTTCTTGAACTCTTTTGTAAAAAAAAGTCCAGGGCTGGAATGAAGGAATCTCATCTCCTTCCTCCACCAGTGTCCCCTACTCCTCAACCCCGGATTTTACCTTCTTAACCCCTTGTTTTATTGCTTGTCTGTCTCACTAGATCATAACTCCAGCATTGCCCAGATGGGGTGCACGATTTATCAAACTCTCCTCCATGCTAGTGTTCTTCTAACATTTTTCAAGGATTAATTTATTAAAATATCTTAATACCCCCATCAGGTAGCGAATATCATTATGTCTATTTTGCATGTGAAGAAATCAAGACCCACATAGGTTAAGTAACTTGCAAGGCCACCCAACTAGTAAGTGGATTTGAACTTGGAAAGACAGTTGCCAGAGTCAAAACTCCAAACTACCAAGATATATTGCCAAAATAAATGGTTGTTGAATGAATGTCTTTAGTCTATATTAATATATTACATATGGATACATTCTGTAGGTAATAATTTAGCATATTTGTATATATTTATGTTAAACATATAACATCTATGTACTATATAGATTTATTTTATATTAAGGCCACTAGCATATTATATATCATCTCAATATTTATCTAACAAAGACACACACATATGTAACATATATGGTATCTGACTTTATAATTATTCCACAAATATTTGTCAGGGTAATATATTATATATTGTTATATATAATATATATATAATAAATGAATATTGCATTCTTGATATATAATTTATAAATCATGAATATAGAATTAATACTAATATTTGTTTAATGAATAAATGAACACAATCCCTGTGGTCAGCTTAGCCTAGTGCTTCCTTTACTGTTCTCTTCTTTGCCCTTTGCCTGTGACTCTGGTGTCAATCAAATGATTCGTGCTACTTGCTTTCCCTGCTAAAAGACACACCTTGTATTTGGCAATTAAATGAGGGAGAAAAAAGTGACAACAAAGTCCCCTGCATTTTTTTTTTTTAATGAGAAAACAATCTACAGTTTTGATCAGACAATAGACTGCAGCCTAAGAGAGAAGTTTGGGAATGTCCACTCTGTTGATACAGATTGTGGAATTCAGGCAACATTCCCAGGTTGGAAATTGGGCAAGAGATGACCATTAGAACCAAGAATAAAGGAATTAAGGGTCCTTGATTATATATATTGCCTCATGCAGGAACCAGAGTAGACAGACAGATCTTCAATGAAATACCTCCAGCTTGGATATAGAAGGAGCTCTCTCTCTCTCTCTCTCTCTCTTTATATTTATGTATATATTCCTTTGTTGGTCAAATAAAGTTGTTTGTATTCATGCTGTTGCTTTAAGACCCCGGTCTTTAGTGAGAGCTTCCATTTTCCCAGAGCAGTTCAAATGAACATGCAATTGAAAACAGATGTGGGCTCCAGCATGTTATTGCACAAGGGCAAATGGGGCACAGGGAGGGAAAGAGGGGGAGGTGGCAGGGACGGCGCGAAGGGACCTTCAGCAGCCCCAGGACTCTCATCACTCGAGGGGGTCTGAACTCCGAATTCCACCAGCCTGCACTCTGAAAATGAACTCCTAACAGAAAACAGATGGGGTGGACCTCAAGGTGGGGGAGGGGAGACGGAGTGAGGCCTGATGGGGAAAGTGCGGTGAGGAAGGTGAGGGAGCAAGCAAAGTCAGAAACGTGGAGAGAGTGGGTTTATTCACATGCCCATGTAAGGAAAGAAAAGCGCTAGAGGAGGTGTTGGGAGTTGGGGGTGAAACATGCCCAGAACACCTAGCACCTCCTGCAGACACAATTTCCATTGTTTTTTGCCCCGATGAGAAGAACCAGTGATATTAAGACGCTGCAAGAGCAGGGATCATCAAGCCAGATTTTTTTTTCTTCTTCTTCTTTTTGCCTGGGAAACATCTCATCCAAACAGACCACTTGCTTTTGCAAATGCCAGTAGTCCTGATAAATCAAACTCACTGGAGTCAGCACAATCCTCATGTTACTTTCCATCAGGGCTTTGTCTGAGCAGAGGCATGCCAAGGGGTGTCTGCTGCGGGGGAGGAGGGAGCTGGTCCAGTGCATAGTCTGGACAATAATACCTCCTGGGTCTTTCCATCCTGGGAACCAGAGTTAATTCCCTTCTGTTTTCTCGGACCAGCTTATCAGAGATTTGACAGTTCCCAGATTTGAATGAAACATTTTTCCACCTTTCTTTTTCTTTTTCTTTCTTTTTCTTTCTTTCTTTCTTTCTTTCTTTCTTTCTTTCTTTCTTTCTTTCTTTCTTTCTTTCTTTCTTTCTTTCTTTCTTTCTTTCTTTCTTTCCTTTCTTCCTTCCTTCCTTTCTTTCCTTTCTTCCTTCCTTCCTTCCTTCCTTCCTTTCTTTCTTTCTTTCTTTCCCTTTCTTTCTTTCTCTTTCTTTCTTTCTTTCCTTTCTTCCTTCCTTCCTTCCTTTCTTTCCTTTCTTCCTTCCTTCCTTCCTTCCTTCCTTCCTTTCTTTCTTTCTTTCTTTCTTTCTTTCTCTTTCTTTCCTTTCTTCCTTCCTTCCTTTCTTTCTTTCCTTCCTTCCTTCCTTGCTTCCTTCCTTTCTTTCTTTCTTTTCTTTCCTTCCTTCTTTCACAGCTTAATCCTCCCTCTTCAGTAAATGAGAGGAAGAAGTAGATAGCTCTACAGCTGGAGTGAATCTAAGTAGTATGCCATTTGGGGGTTTGCTAAGTTGTATATTAAGATTGCTGAGCTAACACTATATGCTTGGGGGATTATTTGTCCCTAGATGTACTTATTTGGCAAAATAGCTTTAAATGTTCTCATGCATACCATATAATCATACAGTAGTGACTCTCAATGGGAGAGCGGTGTTTGGGAGAGGGATTTTGCCTCCTAGGAGACTTTGGCAATGCCTAAAGTCATTTTTCGTTGTTACTGGAGTGGTGGTTACTGTCTGCATGGGTGAAGGCCAGGGATGCTGCTAAATAGCCTACAATTCACAGGACAGCACCTGTCAACAATGAATTATCCAGCCTAAAATGTCATCATGCCAATGTAGAGAAAATCTGATTATAAATTTTATATGATCCATGTGACACTTTGAGGACAAGGATGACATGGATATATAAAATTCAGGGATCGTCCTTGAATTTCATTTTAAGGTCATATCTTTAAAACCTTATGCCCCCCCAAAACAAACTGATGATGCTAATGATAAAACAGCAATAATAGCTACTAATTATATTGCATTGTATGCCAAGGCACTGTTTCAAGCGCTTTACATTATAATATACTTGTTTTTCACAACAATCTTATGAGATCTGTACAATTATTTTCCTAATTTACAGGAGAAGAAACAGGAACAGAGAGGTTTAGTAATATGCCTGAGGTCACTTAGCTAATAAGTGCAGGGCTGGCTTCATGGGTATTTAGCCTGTGCAATCACACAGGGCCCATGCTCTGGTGGGACCCATGCTTGCTTTAATGTTCTATTGTCACTGCCTTAAAATTCTTAATAATTTTATCACTGAACTTGTGTTTGTAAACGAAGGTCAATGGGCAGTAGATCATGCATGTGAGCAGAAGAGGGATGTATAATATAGGAGTTGCTTGTTGGCTCAATTGACATGTAGTGTTCATGGTTTCCCATGCACACAGAATTCCAGTGGGCCCACAATGCATGTGGGTTCAGTGAGACTCAAGGCAAGTACAGTGTAAGCATGTTCTATCTATGACTAAGTACGGTCATTGGGAGCCCCAAGAAGTCACACTCTATTCAACCAGAACTTGCATTGCACACAGAAAGAAAGCAGGGGCATTCTAAGAAATGCAATGTCCAGGCACCCTATCATATGCCTTCTTACTCATGTTACTTCCCTGTATTAGCCAACAACTTATGCTTGAAATGATCACTTAGAAGGAAGGGGAAAGATAGGACAGCCCATAATTTCTTTTCCTTTCAGTCCTCCCTTACTTATCAGTAAGCCAACAGTACAGAGCATTGGTAGTCTGTTCACATATCAAAAAGTGAAATAAGAAACAGTTGACCTAGTTTTGTGCCATGTTTTCATGTTTTGGTAAGAATAAAATACCTACGCACATGCGAGCTATGGAATAAGAATCGTGTAATTTCAGTGATCCTGCATATAATTTAACTGCTCTTATATTTGCATCGAAATTGGTATTGCACAATTTAAAGATGGATGCTCAATGGTGAAAAACTGAAACCTTTTCCTCTAGATCAGGAACAAGATAAGGTTGCCCACTCTCACTGCTATTATTCAACATAGTTTTGGAAGTTTTAGCCACAGAAATCAGAGAAGAACAAGAAATAAAAGGAATCTAGATGAGAAAAGAAGAAGTAAAACTGTCACTGTTTGCAAATGACATGATACCATACATAGAGAATCCTAAAGATGCTACCAGAAAACTACTAGAGCTAATCAATGAATTTGGTAAAGTAGCAGGATACAAAATTAGTGCACAGAAATCTCTTGCATTCCTATACACTAATGATGAAAAATCTGAAAGAGAAAGTAAGGAAACACTCCCATTTACTGTTGCAACAAAAAAAATTAAATACCTAGGAATGAACCTACTTAAGGAGGCAAAAGACCTGTATGTAGAAAACTATAAGACACTGATGAAAGAAATTAAAGATGATACAAACAGATGGAGAGATATACCATGTTCTTGGATTGGAAGAATCAACATTGTGAAAATGACTCTACTACCCAAAGCAATCAACAGATTCAATGCAATCCCTATCAAACTACCAATGGCATTTTTCACAGAACTAGAACAAAAAATTTCACAATTTGTATGGAAACACAAAAGACCCCAAATAGCCAAAGCAATACTGAGAAAGAAAAACGGAGCTTGAGGAATCAGGCTCCCTGACTTCAGACTATACTACAAAGCTACAGTAATCAAGACAGTATGGTACTGGCACAAAAAACAGAAATATAGATCAATGGAACAGGATAGAAACCCATGCACATATGGTCACCTTATCTTTCATAAAGTAGGCAAGAATATATAATGTAGAAAAGACAGCCTCTTCAATAAGTGGTGCTGGGAAAACTGGACAGCTACATGCAAAAGAATGAAATTAGAACACTTCCTAACACCATACACAAAAATAAACTCAAAATGGATTAAAGACCTAAGTGTAAGGCCAGACACTGTAAAATTCTTAGAGAAAAACATAGGAAGAACACTCTTTTACATAAATCACAGCAAGATCCTTTTTGACCCACCTCCTAAAGAAATGGAAACAAAAACAAAAATAAACAAATGGGACCTAATGAAACTTCCAAGCTTTTGCACAGCAAAGGAACCTATAAACAAGACAAAAAGACAACTCTCAGAATAGGAGAAAGTATTTTCAAAAGAAGAAACCACCAAAGGATTGATCTCCAAAATATACAAGCAGCTCATGCAGCTCAATATCAAAAAAATAACCCAATCCAAAAATGGGCAGAAGATCTAAATAGACATTTCTCCAAAGAAGATATACAGATTGCCAACAGACACATGAAAGGATGTTCAACATTACTAATCATTAGAGAAATGCAAATCAAAACTACAATGAGGTATCACCTCACACTGGTCAGAATGGCCATCATCAAAAAATCTACAAACAACAAACTCTGGAGAGGGTGTGGAGAAAATGGAACCCTCTTGCACTGTTGGTGGGAATGTAAAGTGTTACAGCCACTATGGAGAACAGTATGGAGGTTCCTTAAAAAACTAAAAATGGAGCTACCATATGACACAGCAATCCCATTACTGGGCATATAAAACCAGAATTCAAAAAGTATCATGTACCACAATGTTCATTGCAGCTCTATTTACAATAGCCAGGACATGGAAGCAACCTAAGCATCCATCGACAGATGAATGGATAAAGAAGATGTGGCACATATATACAATGGAACATTACTCAGCCATAAAGAGGAATGGAATTGAGTTATTTGTAGGGAGGTGGATGGACCTAGAGTCTGTCATATAGATTGAAGTAAGTCAGAAAGATAAAAACAAATACCATAAGCTAATACATATATATGGAATCTAAAAAAAAAAGGTTCTAATGAACCTAGGGGCAGGACAGGAATAAAGATGTAGATGTAGAGAATGGACTTGAGGACACGGAGAGGGGGACGAAGTGAGAGAGTAGCAGTGACATATATACACTACCAAATGTAAAATAGATAGCTAGTGGGAAGCAGCTGCATCACACAAGGAGATCAACTCAGTGCTTTGTGACCACCTAGAGGGCTGGGACAGGGAGGGTGGGAGGGAGATGCAAGAGGGATGGGATATGGGGATATATGTATAAGTATAGCTGATTCACTTTGTTATACAGCAGAAACTAACACAACATTGTAAAGCAATTATACTCTAATAAAGATGTTAAATAAAAATAAATAAATAAAGATGGATGGTAAAATTTTGTGCTGATAAATTAGAATTGTAGAATGACATTAAATCACAAATAAAACACCATGACAAGAAGGAGAAACCGTGGAAGAAAGAAAAAGCTTCATATTTTTGTGTCTTTAATGGCACTTTCTCCCTGACTTTTTGACAAGGGATCCTGCATTTTTAGTTCGAGCTGGGCCCTGCGAATTATGTAGTTGGCTCTGAATGACGGAACCATGATTTGAATCCTGGCAGTGCAGACCCAAAATATGTGTTCTTCTCTACTAGAATACCCATTGCTATCATAGGGTCCAATGTGATAAAAATGAGCCAGTCTTTAAGAAGAATATCTTCATTTGTGGCTAGATGACTCTCAGGGTACAAATGTTACCAGTCTGTTGGAGTGGTGAGGGTGGGGTCCATTTCCTTCAAATAGTAATCTTCGGTTTCTGTGGGTGTTCTGAAGGGCTCTTCCTGTGCTACATGCTCAAAACTGTCTAAGGGAGAAACTGATCTTTTATGTGGTGCACACCAACTTGTATGTTTCAATATCACACTGTTCTATGATCTATGACTCTAGTGGATAATAACTGTAGATTTTGTTTATTGGTCTCTGAGATTTTATATATATGTGTATATATATAATCTCACTTTATGTATGTTATCTCAAATTAATCTTCCCCATATCTTCAAAAGCTGATCTGCTAAGTGAATGATGATCAGAGTTCTGAGAGCAAGAAGTTGTGGAGTCATTATTGGAACCCAAAGCTGAATGATTTCCACAGCTCATTTAGTTGCCAGAGGCCTCCTTCTCCTCCTCTCTGCTGTAAAGGCATCCATGCCTGACCATTCTCTGCCAGGCTTTCAGTTGAATAGCCTTTGCAAAGTGAAATATTATTTAGGGAAGTTCCTGTGATTTTTAACATATCCAGTAAGGTTGACATCTTTGGAAAGCTGCATTTTTATAAGACTTATTAATTTGTAGCATCTTGGCTTACAATCAGACTTACTGAAGTGACTCATAGAGCCCAAGAGAATTACTCAGTAGCATTTTGATGAAATAAGTGAAAATGACCCAGAAATGCTTTCCTCTGAAATACGTGACGGTAAAAATTGAAGTGAAAGAATTCTCAAATGTTAAATATGTTCGGGGCATTTTTGGTTTTATCCTGGATGCACTTCAGTGAAATTATTTGGCCTTTGCTTCAAACTGTTCTAAAACACCAAGGGAAATGATCAAAGAAAGACAACTCTAAGAAAATTTCATCTAATCTACATTGGTATACTTCAACATTGCTAAGAAAATCACATTTATCTTTAGGAATTATATTCACAACCTTTGATCTAGAGCATAAAATGATGAGTAAATTTGCATACACCTTCCTTAGGAGCCATGATGTAAGTATGTATCTTACCTCTCAGACCCAATGACTCAGAGGTATGATTCAATACACACTCCTTACACACAAGATACTGGAGCAATGGAGCGGGTGGTAGAACCTTATGCTCTTCAAAGAATATGTTATCTTCAACTTTTCAAAAGAAATACATAGAAATATATAAACCCTGGAGAATATGATTATTCCTTAAATGTAGGGTCTGTGTGTACATCTTATTTGCTTATTATTATTAGTAGTAGTAGTATTTTGGCCAACTTAAGTCAAGATAGCAAAGAAGTTATCACAGCCCATAGCCTAAGGAGTCATACATAACTGGTTTTAATTTCTAGCACCTATTTATTTATTATTATTATTTTTTTAACTTGGGTACATTTACCTGACCTTTCCAAACCTCGCTTTCTTCATTTATAAATTTAAACCAAAGTAATCTATCTACTCTACAGGGATGTTAGAAGATTACATGATAGAAATGTAAATTGACTGGCACATAGCAAATGCTCAGTAAATCAATATATGGTGCCTATTACATTGTGGGCACAAGAAAAACAACATAACTAGTTATTTTGTCCTTAAATATTAGGAAGAGCTGTGCTGAAATCAGTCCAGTCTCTGTTCATACCAACAAACTACGATTACTAAAACACAATTGCCAAAATGCTACAATTACTTTTGCAATATTGTATTTCATTTTAAAATGATAAAATGCTTGGCCAGCCAAGACATATAATTGTGAGTTACTGGATTTATTTATCTGGTGTAGGATTTCACCAAATAAAATACACCAAATAGTACTGGGAAACTAGAAATAGGCATTTTAAAACTAGAATTTACATGAACCCATATGCAACAAATGTAGTTTTGTGATTTCTTGATTCATGGATAAAAGCATTTCAAATCTCTGCTTAGAGACCCTTGTAATTTACATCAGAACAAGAGCACTGGCATTCAGGTTGAGAGGAGTATTAAATATCAATGTTAATATCTATCTTCCCCTTAGATTTAATATGAAAGAGTTAGGAAATAATGTATATATGTTACAGTGTAATATCAAAATATAATGGATTAGCTCTTTTTTTCTTGTTTCACCAATTACTAATTTTGCTAGAAAACTGTAAAAATAAAGAAGAGTATGGAAAAGCTTTAATGAGTTATTTTCCTGTTAACATTTTAACATTTAATGAGTTCTTTTTCCTGTTAATGTTTAAATCAGAAAAAAACCTAAAACCCCATCAACCATTATAAATTTCTTTATTATAATTAAATGTATGTCACCTTTCAATCATCTTCTTGAAAAATATTTTGCATAACTTGACTGATTTGGTTGTAGAGACTGAGTTTAGGTGGTTCTAAGGAAACTGAAGGGAAAAATATCAAGGATAGTATCTGAAATGCAAGCATAGTGGAAATTTAAACATAAGGCATATGATTTCCTTTGATGATTTTATAAACAGAAAATCATGTCATTCGTTCATCGTTTTATTTATTCTTTTACCATATGTCACTTACTGTGCAAACTTCTGATTCCTGATTTTTCTATTACCTTATGTTCTTTAGCTCCTGTTTTTATAAATAAGAGCTATCTAGTATCCTGGACTTCTGCAAATGTGTGAATTTTCCAAAGAGTATCATAATTTAGTATCTGCTAAATGCAGCTTGAGAAGCTCCAAATGAAACACAATTTAGGAACTGTGCCCTGAACCTTGTTTATCATTAATCTAGAGATAGATAGCCTTTTCCAGCTAATGTGAAAACTCAGGCATTGAAATCCATACACACACACAGAGGCACATTCATGCTCAAGTGTTTTGCTGAATCAGCTGAATGAAATGATGCTTTGGAGGCAAACTAACTGCTCTGTCAGCTACACATCAGATAATTGATGCTATTTATGATAGAAATGAAATTGGAGACTGAGAGATGAACAACAAAAAGTCTTCCTTGGAATTGTTTTGTTTTCTTTGGAAAAAGGGAAGAAGCCAGTGACTCAGTTTGGCATTACACTGACCTCTTCAGAAAGAAATATGCCAGATCCCTGGGTAAAACTGACTAACCTGTAAGTAAATGTAATATTAAGACATATTTCATGATTGTTTCCTGGCAATCAGATTTACTTTAGGAGAAGACAATGGACAAGTTTGAACAGGAGAAAAAAAAAGAGAGAGAGAGACTGAATACAGTATAAATCTGTTCTAAACTCTTTTAAAACAAACTCAAGAATCATGTCAATATTAAGAAAATTACAGAATGCCTCCCAGACTCTTAAACATGTATTGTGAACTGGAGATTTCACTTGACTATGCAATATAAATTATACAATGTTAAACGTACGATGTAGTCATGAGACTATCTTCAAAAATAAGTTAATGATAATAATAGCTGTCATATCTTAAGTACTTCCTATTGTTTTAGATACCTTATGTAATATAACTAAATTGATCTTCACAAAGGAATCAAGGGTTAACAGCATCAATTGCAATTGTAGAACAGGAGGCTTGGAGATGCTAAGAATAAAAAGGAATAAAGGAGTCTCTATTTTGCCCTGTACTTGGTAAAACCACAGCACGTTGAAATGTTTGGGAGGTGAAACTGCCTGTAAAGACCCAGGCAACCATAATAAAGACACAAGACTCTTCAATGATCTTGGCAGAGGGAATACTTCTTTCTTGTGAATGACGAAGATTTTAGAGACTTAAATTTTCATTCTGGACTCATTGTTTCCAAACTTGCTTTTCTGTAAGGGCTGTGACATGAGAGGTGTATCAAAGTGCTGTGTCTGCTGTGACTTGTGACCTGGAGTCATCAACCAGCACTGGTTGGGTCAGGGTGTCGTGAATCAGAACCACCTACGGGGCTTTCTCAAACTATACAGCACAGTCCTCCAAGGTGATAAGACAATTTCAGGGCTCTGAGAGGAAGACAGAACTGACCATGCTATTATTTCAGAGGGGCTTCAGAGGACCCTGAAGCCACACTGTCAGGACACCTCTGCCCTGACCCACTTCTAAGTGTCCCCTTTCACATCACTGGGTTTGCATTAAGCCCAGGGTGAGTCTCTCAATCCTGAAACATTTCCTGAGTAACTTCATCACTCAAGGCCATCAGAAGACCTTTCCTTTCAAGCTTGAGACTCCAGCAGAAAACTGGGGGCATACCCTTCTGAAGAAGCCCCATGGAACTGCAGTGTAGACTCAGAAGCACTCATGAAGAGATGACAGATGATCTGAGACAACGGAGAGGGCTAGAATCCTAATTTGATAGTCATACATCATCTGGAATTAAATATCTTACATCAAAAAATGTTTATACAGGACATTCGGTCATTGTACGTTTATGTTTGTGTTTAAGTGTGTGCATGCACCCCGGAGAGATTAGAGAGATTCTGTGTATATGGCAATCATGTTTTTAATTTCCAAGACCTCTTTCTTGTTTTCTGATTGTTCCTTATACATAGCTTCCTATTCCTGTTATAAGTTGACACCTACACTTGAATTTTGAGAACATTGATTCAAATGATATTCAATTATTCAATTAATTTTTTTTCCATTGTGTGTATATGTATACCCGCATGTGTGTATGTATTTATGTGTTTGTACAGAGAGATCAATTCCTTACTCAGATAAAGAAAAGTTGATAGAATTTAAAAACTAAATTGCTTCTATATGAATACAAGGAACAATGATGTTGGTGGCAGACATGAGGGCTCCTGCCTCTCTTATCTGGCATCTGCTTTTTCATATGCTCTTTCTTTCCTGTTTTAGCTGGCCACCCAAGGCCACTTCAACCCCCTGTTCCTGCTGAGCTCTTCTGTATAATGGGTGTGGTGTGTGTGGATGACTAGGGAACACACTGGGACTCTCCCCACTGGCTACTGTTGCTACCCTTTCCTGTTATATCTAGAGGTCACTTATACACATTAATTGTTATTCTGTGATCTAATGGTCCAAGATAACTTCTATCATTTACTGAGCTATTTCACACCAGAAACTTAACAATACAGTCATATTTAATAATCTCTAAAATCATATAAGGTAGCTGTCTAAATCCCATTCTATAGATAGAAGACCAAAGGTGTGGCTATATTAAGAAACTTTCCAAAGACCCCACAGCTAGTAAGTGATAAAACACTGAGTCAAACTCTAATCTGTTCGATTAAAAATACGCTCCATCCAGACTTAGAAAAATGCACGTCGTGAACTTCCTTAATCATGTATTCAGCAAACGTTCACTGAGCACACACCACGTGACAGGCACTGCTCTAGGTAATGAAGACTCTCCCTCCACCCTAATCGCCCGGACAGAACTCTGTACCTCTGCGATCCCTAGGACGCTCTAAGCAGCATCGAGACCCTATTCTAAACCCATTGCTAAGGATTAACAGTCATCTGTGATTTAAATTCAGTAGCTTTGATTTCCTATCAGTCCCTTAGAGGAGGATAATATCATTCCCACCGGGTCCCTAGAATTTCCCATTCTTACTTGCCTTATGATTGCAACTTACAGTTCTGCCCAAGAAGAAAAGTTATGAATGGTTCTTTTCCCTGTTCTTTTCCCTCCTCCCACCTCCGCCTCCCAACAGGAACAGCTGTTTTCTATTACAAAAGAGTTTGACAAGGTGCTGGTCTGGAGCAGTGTCTCTTTGGCAGGTAATTTTGATGAGGCCCAGAGGTAAGGGGGTGAGTGTCTCAGATGGGTTTCCGGTCCTGTTATCATCCCCCTCCGGCACCCCCAGACATGGCTGCCGTCTGTACATGGGGCTGATTTCTGGCTTGGGGCCCATGCTTGCTGAGAGCATCAGTCATCTGTCAGGGTTAATCCATTAACTTTTTTCTACTTAAGCCCAGAGCTTGGATATAAGGCCGACATCCAGCCCTCTGGCAGAGAACTTGGTCCTTGAACACCGAGTAACCCTGCCAGTTCTGACTGGGCACTCAAGCTTTGATTTGGTTTTCTTATTTTTTTGTTCTTGATTTAGGAAAGTAGAGTAGCAATTCCAAACTTTAAGAAATAGACAGTA
Source organism: Stenella coeruleoalba (assembly GCF_951394435.1). Taxonomy (NCBI): domain Eukaryota; kingdom Metazoa; phylum Chordata; class Mammalia; order Artiodactyla; family Delphinidae; genus Stenella; species Stenella coeruleoalba. The sequence continues at coordinate 102,500,164 of NC_137154.1, read as the reverse complement.
TAGAAAAAAGGCCAATGCTATGTGAGAAAAAGTTTCCCTTCACAGCCAAGCTATCTGCAGAAGAGTGAGCCCAGTAATGTTTTTGCACAGGAAAATCTTACCTGTGTCTTCAAACCACTCTTTATATTGTCCTTGACTTTCAGGGGAAAAAAAAGGTACCCTAGCCACAAAGCTCAGTTAAAACCATCTGAGCTTTATAACTTGGGTTCTATTCTATTTACTGGACTTTTGATGAATGTTTCCAGGAACTGGTTTTCGCTCGCACTCAGCTTTACTGTTTAGATGCAACAAACAGCTGGGAACTCTAATAAGATTTATCATTAAGAAAGAAATTGTTCTTGCCCTTAAGTGGCTTTGCTAGATTTGAATGCTTTCTTTTTGCGAAGAACACCGGATGTCAGGAGACTGCAGTGCTTATTCCAACTCCGTGATTAATAATAATACTAACAATAACAAAACATGACAGTAGCATTTAACATTCAGTAGCATTTAATATTAACAATATTTATCAAGCTCTTACTTTGTGTTAACATGGAATACTGTGTGCAATCTGACTTAAACTTCACCACAACGCTGTTAAAATAGGTATTATTATTTTCAGCCCTCTTTTACAAATAAGGAAATTGAGCCTTAGAGAGATGAAATAACTTGTCCAAGGACAATACTTATTAAATACTGAAAGCAGAATTTATTGCCAGGCTTATCTGTTTCCAAAGCTCTTATCCTCTGAACCAGCTTTCTTAACAATTACTATATAACCTGGGACAAGACATGAGCTCACTTTCCTCATTTGTAAAGCAGGATTGGGGGCAGGGGCTGCAGGGGATATTTGTAAGTTCCTTTGTAACTCCAAGATCCTTAATGGAAAAAGACAGGATACTGTGACAGACTCTAACCTGTTATATGAAGCTTATATTAGTAGTGATGATAATGATAACGTAATGAATTTATAGACTTCTATGTGAGCTAGAAAACCCTTTGATTTCATTACTGCTATGAACTGAATGTATATGTCCCCCAGTAGTCATATGTTGGAGGTCTAATCCCCAGTGAGAGGGTATTTGGCCTTGGGAAGTAATTAAGTTTAGATAAAGTCATGAGGGTGGAGCTCCCATGATGAGATTAGTGCCCTTATAAGAAGAGGAAGAGGCCACTCTTCTCTCCCTCTCTCTCCTTCCCTCTCCCCCTGCCACCCCTCTCCTCCCCTCCCCCTGGCCTTTTCTCCTCCTTGTGAGGATACAGCAAGAAGAGGGCTGTCTGCAAGCCAGCAAGAGCGTTCTCCCCAGGTGCCTTGAACTTGGACTTCCCAGCTTCAGAACTATGAGAAATAAATGTCCGTTTTTTAAGCCATTCAGTTTGTGGTACTTCGTAGAGCAACCTGAGCAGACTATTACCTTATTTGATTCTCACAATTAATCTCAGTACTGAAATGGATAGAATAGCTACTAATATTTGAGTTTTACAGATAAGAACATTGAAGCTCAGAGGTTTACTTGCTCTGGGAGACTCACAAGTGTCTGCAAGAGTCTTCAAATGCTGCCCTGAGCCTCGATATCCTCCTTCCCTCATGATTCGATTCTACAGCCTGGGCAGATGTTGAATTCTACATGGGAGCTTTTCTAATGGGACTTTAGACTGTTTTAGCTGAATTCTTTCTAGGTAGCCACACGTATGCATCCAGACTCAAACTTTTTTCTATGTACAAATGCCCTGTTGCTGGCTTCAAGTGGAATATACTGGGGCACAAACTTCAGAGATGAGTTGTAATAAAGATCTGGGACCAAAATTTAAATAGAACTTTTTACTCATCATTCTCTAGTTTTCATAAATTTGAGAAGAGCCCCTTTTCAGGCTCAGAAATATAAGCTCCAGGAATCCTTTCCTCTCATAGTCCTGCTCAGATACGTGAAATCTCTTCAGTTTCTTCAGCCCTGGTTACTCTCTCTGCTCAGCAGAAATCCCTGCTGACTGGCTCTTTCAAAACCTCAGAGCAGTCGAGCTTGATCTTGGGCAGAAACAGCACAAACGTGTCAATTCCCCTGAAACTTCTTCATGGCTGTCTCTCTGGGCTCTGGTGAAGTGGCCTCTTTGGATGGGTATCTGCAGAGGTACTTATTTGAGACCAAAACTTCGGGATCTGATACCTATCCTGATGATATTTCCATGCACATGTGTATCCATACTTGGCACTGACAAAATAGAGAGATGTTTTGTTGAAGCCTTCATTAGATAAGTAATCTGAAAATTCTCTGCCATTCTCAGCATCTTGATCCTGATGGATAGGAGAGAGATTAGGAGGAAAGAAGGCAAGAAGCTCCGTGCTAGATGGAACTTCCTGTCTGGAGGAAGGTCAAGCACATTGGAGCTCGAGAGAGTTCCTTTTGCTCCCCATCTTGTCCTCCTCCAGACACTCCCAGAAAACTAATGATCAGCTCCTCCCGTCCCCGGAATGTGGTTGAGACACGACAGCACACACATCAATGACCTGTCTCATTCCTCCCTTCCTACCGTTTTACCTCTTCCCCCACAAAACACTTAGTGTTTAGTTGTGGCTATGACCCTCGACCTTGAATTCTGAGCCAGACCCCATTTAATCCTCCATGTTCTCTTTGAGGAAACGACAGAGCCAAGAGAGTCCAATGACAGATACTTTCTGGTCTGGGCTTAATTCCCTTGCAATTCATCTCCTCTGCTTTGACACAGTGTCTCTGGGGGAAGTGCCCCTCTTAACCAGCATAGACATTAAGGCTAAGTGGACAAATTACATGTCCTCCCAAAAGGCTCCCCAGTCTGGGAGAGTGAGCAAAACTCAGATTTGCAAACACCCACACTTCTTTCACACCACATATTAGCATTCTGGAATATTAGACTCATCTACTTCTCTTTTCTTCAGATACAGATAAGATAAATGCCTGGCAATTAGGTGTGTGGGAAGGGTTGGTTGAGGCTAGAAGAATATGTAACAGATGTTGCAAGTGATAAGGAAGGAGCACATGATGGGACTAGAGTGGGGGCCCCTCTGGAAATTTGGATTGTGTGTGGTCATTGGGTCATTGGTGAAATACACACACACACACACACACACACACACACACACACACACACACACACACACACACACACACACACTGGAAGTCTCAAGAGATAGGCTTCTTTTTTTTTCTTTCTTTCTTTTTTTTCCTAGTACTTCTTTTTTCTTTTGCAATTACCCCTCCATCATTTTGTCAGTTTTTCTCACAACTTTATATTACATTTTAGAATTAGTCACATTAATAGCACTAAAACTAACTGACTTAGGAGACCAAGTACTACTATTTAAGGAGCATTTGTAAGTACTTTGCCTTCAGGGACTCTGGAGAAGCCCAAATGGCTTCAAAACATCTTTCCTTAGGGTGCCTTAAATTTCACAACTAGAAATCCATTTCTTTGATTTCACAAATCTTGACATTCTAATGACAGTAAGGACCCTAAGAAAGTGTTCAGGCCTTAGACGAGTCTGGATTCAAATTCTTACCAACCACGTGATATTTACTTTCATTTGTAAAATGGAGGCAATAAAGTAGTACCAACCTCTAGGATTATTTTAAGAAGTAAAGGAGGCAATGCCTGAAGTGCTTAGCACAATGCCTCCTTAATAAAGTCATCAAATCATCATCATTGCTGTGCTCACCTTAAACACACCTCAACCTATGGTATGTGTCAGTGAGCTCCCCAAGGCAAATTCACAAGTGTTACCCACACTAGACTTCACCCACTCCAGTGACAGGATCTCACTGCCTCCTGAGATTGCCAGATGAGTTTTCAAAAGTTATAATTGTTAGAAATGTCTTTCTTAATAATAATCTGCCTCCCTTAAACTTCCATATGTGGATTTCATTAGAAGCCCTGAAGCAAAAGAATACAATCCAGTGACGTTAATTTACGTTAATGTTCTCCCTTCTTTGTCTTCTCACTTGTTTCTGGTGTGATACACTTTGGGTGCCCTCACCATGTAGGCTGTTCTGCTTGTATATGTGCTGCCTCTCAAAGTCTCTTAAATATTCTAGGTCAGAAAACCCTGTAGCACTCACTAAGCTCCTTGAATGCAGGCATTTTTTCATTGAAAAAAAAAGAATGTTATTTAATAAGTATCCATTTATCCATCAACAAAATGGAAAAACTCATATTCTTTCATATTTTCTGTAGACTTGTATAAAAATGAAAGAACAATACAGATGAAGCTGAGTCTTTACAGTCTCCCCACTAATTGCATTACCTTCCCTTCCTGGGTTAGCCATTAAGAAGTATTTGGTGTGTATCCAATTCCACATATTTACTCTTTAAATGTAATATAGCATAACATAATATAATATACAAATGTGCATGTATGTTAGTTCATATATATATACAAAACTAAACTAAGCTATCTAATTATTAATACTTTGTAGCATTATTTAAATACATTATATGTAAAGTTTTCTAATATGCTTTTACATTCAGTGTTATATTTTAAAGATAGATTTATGACAATACATATATAGTTTATTCTTTTTAACTGCAGTGAAAAGGAATTATACGAATATCCCACTATCAGTCTGTCCATCCATCCATCATCCATCTAGCTACTCTATCTATCTATCTATCTATCTATCATTTATCTTCACTATGCCTTGACACTTGGATTAATTACTTGTACTTTTTTTGCTACAACAGTGTTGCAGTGGACCCCTTGTATATTATTTACTCTTTTCGAGTAAGTGTGCACAGTTTCTCTTGGGCAAACACACATGTGCACACATTCTCATCTTGGATGGCTGTCACAGAGTAAGTAAATTTTGGGGTATTGTCATTGCTCTTTGTGGTGGCTCTACTAATTTAAATTGTCATCAAGTATTAAGTGAGAATTCATACTTTCCCACATTCTTGGCCAAATATCAGTATTTTTGCCAGTCTGATAGCTTTGAAAGTGTAGCTCATTGTTTGAATTTCCCTGATTGTTTGCATAATCGAGCATGTTTTTATATGTATTTTGCACATTCAGCTTCTCTTTTCTATTAATTATGCATGAAAATACTTTGCCCACTTTTTTTCCAAGTTCTTTGATTTTTTTGGCCCTATTGATTTATATTTCTCTTTATATTCTGGATCTAGAATTATATATGCAGAACATCCCTCTTTTCAAGGACCTTTCAGTTTTGTTCACATACCTTTCTTCATGAAGGAGAAGCTTTAAGTGCAAAGTACTCAGATTTCTCAGTCTTTTTCTTCTTCATTTTGACTTTGTGTTTCTTGTTTAGTAAATCTTTTACTGTTCTGAAATCTTAAAGATATATACCTACATTTTGTCTCAATAGCTTTACAGTATTTTTTACATTTAAATTTTAATTTATTTTATTTATATATGAAGTAAAAATCTATATCAATCAATAATTTATATATAATAATGTATCATATGTATGTTATAACTAGTTCCTCCAATGCCATTATTTAAATAGTCCATTCTTTTAGTTCACTAATTCTATCTTCATCCATGTCCAACTTAGACATCATTCCCTCTACTGAGTGTTTATTTTAATAACTATATTTTTCATTTTTAAGGTTTTGGATTGGTTGGTTTTCACATCACCTATTTTGACCACCCACCTGTTTTGTTCCATAGTACTATTTTTATTTTATGACACTTTTCCCCCCTTTATCTTTCTTTAGAATCTTAAAGACTTTAATGTCATTGTATATGTTTCCATTCCTTTCCTTCTTTTCTGAAGTAAATTTTCATTTGAAATGATTAATTTTGTTGGCTCTCTTTTCTGAGTAATTTTTTTCTCATGTACTTTGGCATTTTTACTTGCAACCCACCTTGTGTAGGAGAGGTTTCCCCTCTATCTCTTTCCCTTTGAACTTATTCCCTCACCCTGCCAGCCCCTCCCCGCCTTTGCTCCTTGCCCCTACAAGCCCCTTTCCTTTCTCAGCAGTGCAGAACTAGGTCTTTTATTTGTCTTCCATTCTCCATTGTAACTGGGACAGCAGGAGCCAGGGGCTGATCCAGCAGACCAGCACTTCAGAGACACAGCTCTGTGTTAAGCTGTGTGCCCAGGCAAAGCAATGCTGCATTGCGTTTTAGCCTCCTCTTTCTTCCCATTGATCCTGTGACAAGGAATTTGGGTTTTGTCCCATCCCGTGCATGGCAAAATCCCACAGGATTTAAACCTATTGCTAAGCATTTTATTTCCTTTCTGATCCACCATGAGGTTAGTCTTAACTTATGAAGCTGGCTTTGCATTTTTTTTCATTTAGAATATAATTTTAAAATATTAAATATTCAGATGGGAGGGTATGTGCTGACCAGAAATTTGGTATGTTTTATTCTTTAAATTTGTTTAACCACTGCCAAACAAACTGTCTGTCATGAAGTAGAAACTAGATCTATTAATCAGTCACAATGAATGAAGGAATGAGTAGAACAAAACCATCAAATTTCCTTTTCTGATACAGAAGTCTGGAATAGACCAGAATAGTGGTCCCTATCCTGTTGTATCAGAATAGATCATTCTGAACTGAAGCTTCCGATTTTTTTCCTAAGCTTTCCAAAGATAACTCTTATACTCAGTGAAGTTTGGGAACCATGGATCTAAAGGAATGTGCTCTGAGTGAAGGAGTCAGAAAGCATGGTATTCAGTTCCAAATCTTTTCCTTAAAATCCATCTAAATTTGATTAAGATAAGACTTCTGGGCTTTGATTCTCCAAAATGTAAAATTAAAAGGTGATACTGTACAGTTCCTAAGAAACCTTTACATTTTTAATATATGTCATTCTAGTATTAGAAAACCAAATTATTTCTGTAATTTTGGCATCTACATCTCACTCTTGTCTTGGATTGAGATTATAGGCAGTAAAAACCCATAAATATTGATATTTTTGTGTGTCACCAAAAAGCCAACAACTCTCTGGTGTCTAAATAATTTTTGTATCTAAGGAAAGGTCTTTATATTTTTCTTGCTTAAATTCGTTTTAATCTTGGTGAACATTTTTTATTGAACTACAATATACAGAAAGATAAATGAACATATTCTAAGTGTGTAGTTTGATAATATTCTACCAACTACCCCTGTGTATCCAGCACCCAGATCAAAGAACAGAATATTCCCAGCGTCCCAGAGGCCCTCCCTTTATATTCCATTCCAGTCAACACTCACCTCCCCTTGGGTAATCTCTATTATGACTTCTAACACATTGATTTTGCTCTTTTTTTGTACCTTATCTATGGAATCACAAAAATGTACTCATTTGATCAGGATTGTTTTGCTCAATATTATGTTTATGACATTCATGCATATTTTATGGAGTTATAGATCATTAATTCTCATTGTTGCATAATATTCCATGGTATAAAATATACTGTAGTTTACTTATCCAGTCTACTGTTGGTGGGCACCTGGGTAATTCCAGCTTTGGCTGGAACAGCACTACTGTCAACATTTTAGTGTGTGTCCTTTGGTAAACCTGTGTTTTCATTACTCTTGGGCATATAGCTCATAGTGATATTACTAAGTAGTAGGTTATGTGTATGTTTAGTTTCAATAGATTCTACCACACAGTTTTCCAATGTGGTTATATCAACTTAACCTCACACCAGGAGTATATGTGTGTTCCAGTTGCTCCATCTTCCTGCCATACTTGGTATTTTTTATATTTTTCATTGTTATTGTGGCATCTGTATTGTGATATCATATTGTGATCTAATTAGTCCTCACCGATGATTAATGAAGTTGAATATGTTTTTGACATGATTATTGATGGTGTCTTCTTTCGTGAAATGTCTATTCAAGTCTGTCCATTTTTCTATTGGGTAATTTGTCTTTTTCTTATCAATTTGTTAGAGTTCTTTATATATTCTAGATATAAATCCTTTAAAAATACATTTATTATAAATACTTTCTCCCACTCTGTGGGTTACATTTTCACTTAGTTGTGTCTTAATTTTTAATTTCCAGAATTTCTTCATTTTTAATTAATTTCAGAATGTAAAATGTAATTTCAGAATGTAAAACGTTCTCAGTGACTGTACAATACAACATTTTTCCTTTTACATCTGGGACAATCAAAGCCCAGAATGGCCTTAGGTCAATTAATCTTAACTTCAGATTGTCTTAATTTTTTTTTTTGGTTCAGTTTATCATTCTTACCTTTAAGTTTAGCACTTTTGTCTCCTGTTTAACAAATACTTGACTATTCTAAAGTTATGAAGATGTTTTTCTAAATTGCCTTGCCATTAACATTTAGACTTACAATCTGCAGTTCATACAGTATTGAGTTTTTGTTGGTTGGTTGGTTGGTAAGGTGTGAAGTAGGACTCTCTCTCTCTCTCTTTACCTATATCTACATTATCTATAACTATATCATCTATGTCTGCATATTTGGAGATATATTGCTGTAGATAGATATATATATACGTATGTATGTATAGTTGATCCTTGAACAGCATGGGTTTGAACTGCCTGGATTAACCATATGTGAAAGTTTTTCAACAATTGCATACTACAGCACTACGCAATCTGCAGTTGGTAGAATATATGGGTGCAGAACCAGGGATCTGGATCTGCCTGTGGTAAAGTTGCACTGGGGGTTGACGCCCCTAATTTCTGCCTTGTTTAAGCGTCAGCTGTATATATGTGTATGTGTATATGTATATATATACATATACACATATATATACATATCTATTTACACATGTATACACACATCCATATATACACACATATTTGCCAGAATCATTTTTGTTACACATTCTGTAGTCTAAATTTAGTAATCACTCACTGCCTCATATCTCCCACAAATTTGATCAGTGTGCCATTAATGTTAATACAAAACACTAATGCGGTTAATTTAAAATCAAATCAGTAAGACATATATTCCAGAAGTCCTCTGCTAAAATGCAAATTCATTTGGAGATGTAGCACACTGAAATTGTGAAAGACATCTTAACGCTAGTGGTGATACATAGATCAGAAAGCAAGGTGCTTTTAACAGCTCTGTGAGAGTTTCATGAGAAATAGTTCTGAGAAATGGGGTAGTCGTGAGGGTTATCCAGCTTTGAAGCATTGCTGGAAAGGCAGGTCTGGGCAGGATGCGGCAGTGCTGTGTGAGACTCTAGTAAGTTAGAACCAGAGTGACAGATAGCCCTGAGATGGGAGATAGAAAGGCAGAAAAAAAAAAAATATATATATATATATATCTTGTCTTTAAAATTGTATTCAGGGCTGACTAAGAGTAACTCATTGTGATGATTTGTTTTTTCACAAACGCTCTAGCAGGGGACACTGAATGTTGCCATCTCATTTTGTCTCAACTTGTCAAGCCAGTCTCTACATGTCACCTGGTCTTTCCTGGGCTCCATTTCTCCTCTTGCATGAAGGGAGTTGGGTGAATAGCTATCTTGTCACACTTTATACTGGAGCCAACTGGAGTTGTAGGGCTGTAAGACCCACCAGATGAGATTCCATTTCCAGGCGTAAATGATCTTCACTGCATCTCAGAAGACGACTTTGTTCAGCCACTTTAACTACCATACATGTTTGTGTGTGTGCTTGGCGTTTAAGGATGCTCCCTGGGAATGGCATCCATGATAGCACAATGACCCAGCAGCTGCTGAGTTGACAACCTATATGGGGACAGAGAAGAAGTCTCAGACAAGGAGGAGAGAAGGGGGGTAGAGGCTGTTTTGACCCCTGGCTTTCCACAGTGAGTTAGTTTTACACTTACTCATGTGGGGGGTGTTTGGCCTGTTTCTCGACTAAGTATATGTTCACAGTATATTTACATATATTAACACTGATCATTTTGTTTTTACTAGAAAAATATTTTCTAGAGTAAATTGTATTAGGATAATTTAATTCCTTCATTAATTTGCTATTCAGAACTAAACCACTTCAAATTCTAAAAAAATACTCTCTTACTTTACTGAAATTATTTTCATCTGGATAAATTCTTTTTAGCATAAGTTTACAAAGAAGATCTAGTTTTTGTTTTAATCAAATTTTTCTTACATGCACTTGTGAGCTGCCTTTTGTGGCCGTGATTTCTACAAAGTCCACATTTCCCATGTAGAAATTTCAGATCCAAATTTGTGAAGATATTTTTATTTTTCAACACTGTATGTTGTATCCCGGACTAGAAATACTCTGAATTCCACTTGCAGCTAAGGGCTTACTTGAGCACAAGAGAGGTTAAATCTCCTGACTTAGGGTTTCTTTGTGGTTATTTAAAGGAAATCAGAGATGAGCATCTCCTGAGCTCAGGAGATTGGTTTTTCAGGGAAACATCCAGAGTCAGATTCCTGTACTGAATAGGCTTTGCTTGGTTTCCCATGACCTGCTGATATCTGAAGAATTTTTAAATACTAAGAGAATGACTTTTGTTTATAATAAAAAAGAATGCAAGATTTGAGGGGTTTATTACTACGGACCAAATAATAAGCCTCTGAATTCTTCATTTTAGATAAAGGTTTCTCTCCCTAGAAACACTCAGCACGGTTGTTTCTTCTAGACCACATACTTTTCCAATAAGCTTTGGGAGTAGAGAAACAAGACCTCTTTCCATATCCACCTGCTTGAAAGATGGAAGCCAGATAGCAGATCCTGCATCTATACAGATTTGTGGAAACGACACATGATCATTCATACATTCATGGTTTGAAAAGCACTTCTTGAGCAGCTGGCATACACAGGAATCTGTTCTTTATGTTGTGAGAAATACAACAAACAAACAAAAAACAACCGATCATAATACATTGTGTCTCTCCTCAGGGAGATAATATGAGAGGGAATTAAAAAAAGATGAATGATGTTCATCTCAAGTCAATGGCACAGTCATTACTGTGTGAATTCTCATGGGAGGTGCTCAAGAGTACGGAGAAAATCTGAACATCCACGTGCAAAGTACACACTTTATTTACTCCGGGTGTAAATAAAGTCACGGAGACCAAGATACTGAGTGTGATAGTCAGCTGGAGGCCACAGCACTCATGTGGAGGAGAGTTGAGCTTTGAGAATAAAGGTGGAAAAGGTAGATGGAGACTCTCCTGTGGAATGCTTTGAATGGAGAGTCAATAATTTCTCTTCTCTAATGAGCAATTGTAGGTTTCAAGGAATTGGGTTCTTCTGTTAACTGACAAAGTTCTGAGGACCAGATATTTTCTACTGTCTTACCCAGAGTGAATCCTCTTTGATTGTATGATGAAAGCAGAATTTATGATTAATCTGGGGAAATGGGCAGGAAACAAGAAATAGGACACCAAGGTGACACAACGAGAGATAATAAGTTTTATACACATATTAACCTATTAACTTGCATAACGGCTCATAATAAATAAGGAAGACATGATGATAAACATTGTCTGATTTTACAAATGAATGCACTGAGGACCATAGGGGTTAAAGGACTTATTAAAGGTTACACACCAGGTAAAACGACAAGCTCTTACTGACCCCCAAGCTTCTTCATTTTAGTGAGTCTTTCATATAACAAATCCGTATGTTCCAAAAAGCCACCAATCAGACATACTCTAAAATTTTCTGTAAACGGTAACATTTATTTGAAAAAGAGAGTGGCTCTTATCTTGATCCACTGAAGCAGAGGTGAGTGGGCAGGATTATGGAAGATCCCTTTGCAGAGACTTAAAAAGTCGGGGAAATATCTGCTGACGGTCTGAATACCACATCTTAAACATTCCTGTACACGTCAGCGTCTTAAAATGAAGAGATGTTATTTGAAACCTAGTGAAAATGTAGCCAAACTCACTCAGTGCTAACTTTCCTCCTTTCTAGTAAGTGAGTAATTTATAAAGGCAACTTATTTCTTTCAAGCCAAGAGGGGTTGGCTGAACAACCATTATAACACTTCTGTGTTCATAGGATCAAGGCTAGATCCTTCCTTATTAGGAAAAGTGGGCTGTCCCACCGTCATTGTGCATTGGCGTCTGATACTCTGACCAAGCTCTATGCAATATAACTTCTTTTCTGGCCTCATGAATGAGGCAAATGACCCCTGGGATTCGCCTCGTGAAAAAAAAGACTTCTAATGTAGAGACTTTTAGTTTAAGCAGACTCTGAGTTCTCTCTGGAGTCTCGGGAATACCATCCAGAATTGCTTGGAATTCCTTCTTCCGAGGCTTCTTGGTTGTAAGATTCTTTTCAATAATTCCTCCTACTCTTCCTCTCACCCTACACTGTGCCCACCATTAGGGACACAAGGCCCATATGCTTTGGTGACAGGCGTGCATCTTGATGCTGAGGCAAGGACAGAATTCTAGTCTCTTGGCAACAGCTGTGGGCTAAATATTAGAGACGAAACTACTTAGCTCCTGAGTGGTGGGTCCCCTGGACCATTAGCGGTGATTTGTTTTCTGGCTTTCAATTTATCTTCACTTTTTATTTTCTTCTTGGCCCTTTTTCCCTTCACAAAATTATTTTCTTCTCCCACCTCTTCTGATGTTCTGCTCTCTGCGCTCTGGTCTATCCCTGGATCAAGTCAACTGCCAAGAAAGGATCCTCTAAGTCATTTTCTCCTTATTGGGGATTTCAGGGAGTGCAGGGCCAACATAAAAAGATTTCAGACCCTGGGAAGAAAGCATCTCTTGTTTTGATTCATCTTTGATTCACTTGCTTATTGAATAGCTGAAAACTGGCAGGAAAAAAAGCACATTTTCTCTAACAGCTATTTTCAGACACACCCTGATGTATCTCCTTTCCCCATCTCTCATTACAGCTCAGGCATATTTCATAAATCTGCGGTCACTTTCAGGCGTGTCAAAGTCCATTTAAAACTTAAATTTCACATTCAATTTTACTTTTTCCTTCTATCCAAATTCAGGCTTAACTTTTGTTTAGAGAACTATTGTGTGTGTGTGTGTGTGTGTGTGTGTGTGTGTGTGTATGTGAAGGAGAGAGAATTGAATTTTCCATGATTCTTTACTCCGTCTCTCTGCTACTTCTGACTTTATAGAGACAGGGAAGGGAACTTTAAGGAAAAGGGGAAAAATGTTGTGGACCAGTGTAAAGGTCATCTGGCCACTGCTGGACCTTCTTCTCTGCAGTAGCAGCTCTCCTGGACATCGTCCTGCCTTAAGAATGATCCAGAAAAGAAGCAGGTGTTGATCTCTATACTGGTCTATACCCACCAAACCCCAGTGCGTGCACATCACACCTGGAGGAGTTTCCTCAGCTCAACAGCGGTTCTGATATGGTATGCTATCATGTGATACCTGCAGCTCAGCTTCGTCAAGCCAGTGAATAAGTTCTTCGTCTTCTTGGGCCACTTCTACCCTCTCTCTTCAAGTATGGTTAAAGCGGAGGAATAAATTCTTCTTACGGGAAGGAGAGGGGAAAAGCCAGAACATTTTCTCCCCTGCTCTTCCTAGTCTAAAAACTCTTTCTAACCTATGAATTCCTCTTTCTGGCCTTTCTCTCCCACCCACCCATGGTACGCTGTGCAGCATGTGGGATCTTATTTCCCCCATCAGGGATTGAACCCATGTCCCCTGCACTGGCAGCACAGAGTCCTAACCATTGGACCGCCAGGGATTTTTTTTTTTTTTTTTTTGGCCTTTCTTTTCTAGAAGCTAGTTGCTTCCATGGAAGCTAACTGGCCGGAGGGGCACAAGACTGATTCTACTATCTTTATTGAGCCCCGGAAGGCAAATACTGTAACTTTCAGAAATCATCCTTAAATGTAGAGCCCCTCTCACCCATTGTTCCTAAATTTGAGACTGAGGGAAGAGGAAAATCCCATTTAACATCCAGTTAATATTCTATTTAACATTGTTTGTATTCCCAGACCCAACACTGTAGGAGTTTATTAAATGGCTGAATGAATGAATGGTTAAGTAAATAAAAGAAGGGGAAAAGGAAAGTCATTTTGGTACAGGGGTCTGAATATAATAGAGTATTAATAGCAATTCCTTTAAGTATCTATTGTTGCATAATAAATTACCCCCAAACTTAATAGCTTGAAACAACATTTATTATCTCACAGAGTTTCTGAGAGTCAGGATTCCAGCAGCAGATTACGTAGGTAGTTCTGGCTCAGGGTCTCTCACAAGATTACAGTAAAGATGTCGGCCAGGGCTGCAGGCATCTGGAAGCCTGACTGGGCTGGGGGATCTCTGACCAAGATGGCACTCTCCCCTGCTGTTGGCAAGGGTCTCCTTTAGTTCTTCACCACATGGGCCTCTCCAGAGAGCTGCTCACAACATGGCAGCTGGCTTTCTTCAGAGCCATAACCAGAGAGAGAGGGTTGGGGGAACAGAATCAGAAGCCATAGCATCTTCTAGAACCTACTGTTGGAAGAGATGTAATTGTCAATTCTGGCATTTTCTATCAGTCACACAGACCGACCGACTCTGGTATAATGTGTGGGGAGAGAGCACAAGGGTGTGAATAACAGGAAGCAGGGCCCACTGAGGTTCATCTTAGAGGCCAGCTACCACAACAGTCTGTTCATATGCCTTAACTCTTTGAAGACTTATACATTCAATGACTGAGAAGAAATGGACGAATTCCTTGAAAACTACAAACTACCCAAACTCAAGCATGATGAAATGATCAACTTGAATAGTTCTAAGACCATTAAAGTAATTGAATTTATAATTAAATCTCCTGAAAAAGAAACATCCAGGCCCATGTTTCACTGAAGAAGTCTACCAAACATTGAAAGAAGAATTAACAGCAGTTTCACACAATCTTTATGAGACTAGAGTTACCCTGATACCAAAACCAGAAAAGAGAATACAAAAAAGACTACATACCAAAATCCCACATTAATGTAGATGCAAAAATATTCAATGAAATATTACCATGTTTATGAATGAAATGTACCATGTGCAGGTGGGCTTTATTCCAGGTATACAAAGCTGAGTCAACATTCAAAATCAGTCTGTATAATCCACCATATTAACAGATTAAAAAATAATAACCAAATGATCATAATAATCATCATAGAAAAAAGTATTTGAGAAAATTCAAAACCCATTCATGGAAAAAAAAAAAAACTCTGAGAAAAATAGGAAGAGAAGAGAACTTCAACTTGCTAAAGAGCATTTGAAAAAACCCTTCAGCTAACATCATACTTATTGGTAAATGACTTTCCCGCTAAGCTTACCCTCTAGGATTAGGAACAAGGCAAGGATGTCTGCCCACTGTTCTTAATCAGTTTAGTATTGGAAGTTCTAACCATTATATTAAGGCAAAAATAAAGAAATAAATAAAGCGACAGTTTTGAAAGGAAGAAATAAAAATGTCTCTATTTTCAGATGACACAATTATTGACACAGAAAATTCCAAGGAATCTATGAAATAATAATTTACAAAATCCTCCTCAAAGTAGTAAAGATGCCAATTCTCCTTATATTGATCTACAGGTTTGATATAATTTTATAATTATATTATTCTAGATAATTTAATTATTATAATAATTCAATATAATAATTGCTGTCTAAATCCCAGCAAGATATTTATAGACATATACAATTTTATTAGGAAATTTATATGGAAAGGCACTAGCCTAGACTAGTTAAAACAATCTTGAAAATAAAGAATAAAGTGAAGGAATTACTCTACTTGATATTAAGGCTTACTAATATAGAGTAATCAAGACCATGTAGAATTGGTGGAGGGGTAGAGCTCAACAGAGAGAACAGAACAGATAACCCATAAGTAGATCCACACAAATACACCCAACTATTTTTCTTTTAATTTTATTGAAGTATAGTTGATTTATAATGTGTTTAATTTCTGCTGTACAATAAAGTGACTCAGTTATACATATATATTCTTTTTCATATTCTTTACCATTATGGTTTATCACAGTATATTGAATGTAGTTCCCTGTGCTATACAGTAGGACCTTGTTTCTTTATCCATCCTGTATATAATAGTTTGCATCTGCTAATCCCAAACTCCCAATCCTTCCCTCATCTACCCCTTTCCCCCTTGGCAACTACGAGTCTGTTCTCTATATCTGTGAGTCAGTTTTTGTTTTGTAGATAGGTTCATTTGTATCATATTTTAGATTCCACATATAAGTGATATCATATGGTATTCGTCTTTCTCTTTCTGATTTACTTCACTTAGTATTATAATCTCTATTTGCATCCATGTTGCTTCAAATGGCATTATTTCATTCTTTTTTATGGTTGAGTAGTATTCCATTGTATATATGTACCACATCTTCTTTATCCATTCATCTGTCAATGGACACTTAGGTTGTTTCCATGTCCTGGCTATTGTAAATAGTGCTGCTATGAATATAGGGGTGCATGTATCTTTTCAAATTATAGTTTTGTCTGGGTATATGCCTAGGAGTGGGATTGCTGGGTCGTATGTATGGCAACTCTATTTTTAGATTTTTGAGGAACCTCCATACTGTTTTCAATAGTGGCTGCACCAATTTACATTCCCACCAACAGTATAAGATTCCCTTTTCTCCACACCCTCTTCAGCATTTATTATTTGTAGACATTTTAACGATGGCCATTGTGAGTGGTGTAAGGTGGCACCTCGTTGTTTTTATCTGCATTTCTCTAATAATTAGCAATGTTGAGCATCTTTTTATGTGCCTATTGGCCATCTGTATGTCTTCTTTGTAGAAATGTCTATTTAGGTCTTCTGCCAACTTTTTGATTGTGTTGTTTGTTTTGTGTTATTGAATTATAGGAGCTGTTTGTATATTTTGGAAATTAAGCCCTTGTCAGTTGCATCATTTGCAAATATCTTCTCCCAGTCCACAGGTGGTCTTTTTGTTTTGCTTATGGTTTCCTTTGCTGTGCCAACTAATTTTTTAAATTAAACTTTTCATTTTGAGATAAATACAGATCATATGCATCTGTAAGAAATAATGTGGAGAGGCCCCATGTCCCCTTTACTTAGTTTTCCCTCAATGGTAACATCTTGCAAAACCATGGTTTAATATCATACCCAGAAGAGTTCTGTGGCTGCAAAGATCCTGTGTTGCTCTTTTAAGCCACAATCCCCTCCCCCTGCCCCCAACCTAAAGAATGTTATATAAAGGCCTAAAGACTGCATGGCCTAAGGTATGTTACGTATGTTAAATAGAATCACACAGTATGTGACCTTTGGAACTGGCTTTTCTTACTTAGCATAATTCCATGGATACAAGTTGTCCAGTGTATCAATAGAGAGTCTGTTCTTTTTAAATTGCTGGGTAGTATTCCATGGCATGGATGCACCAGTGTGTTTACCTGTTCATCCACTGAAGTCAGATAGGGTGTTCCAGTATTTGGCCATTATGAATAAAACTGCCCTAAACAGACTTGCCAGCCTACACAGTTGTGTGATAAGCCAATTCTTTAAAATAAAAAATATATAAATAAATAAGTAAATAAGTAAGTAAATAAATAAATAAAAACTGTGTGTGTGTGTGTGTGTGTATGTATATGTGTGTGTGTATACCCATATCCTCTTGGTTTTGTTCCTCTGAACCCTGACAGATACACTAATTTTCCTATACTTACTACTGAAATGTCTGCCTTAGGGAGAAGATGTTGCTAATTTAGTCAGGTTCCAGAGCCCAATTTAGGTCGAATTCCCTACTACTTTGAAATGGTAGAGCTCTTTCTTCTTGTGTTTATATTTCTTTTGTTCGAAACTTGCAAATATTCAAATATTTTACACTTATTTGCCTTCCTATTGGTTGAATGATTATAGTTATTCATGGCTGCCTAGTTCAATAACTTTACAGCTCATTGAATGTCAGACATAGAAAAGATCTTCGAAATTTTCTAATCCAAATTCTCTCTTAACAGAGGAGGAAGGTATTGACTGCTAATCTTAGAAATGAGATAAGCAGACATGTTTTCTCAAGCACAACCTACATTCCATTCTTCCATCTTTTTCCTCAGGCCAATGGTCTCCTCCCCTCCTTCAGCCCCTGAAAATGGTCTGATTCAGCCATCATAGAGTGAGCCAAACTAGCTCCTGGGATGAGGATAGACAATTGTGGGTGGGGTGGAAGAATTAGCTACATTTTGTTCTGGACACTTACCATGAGCTAAGGCATCTGGATCTCCCAAATCTAGGGTGATCAGCCTTGGATATTTGGAGCCCTCTAGGAACTCTGGCACAATTAAAGCTAACATATTCCACTTGGATTCACTTGTGGTTCAAATGTGCCACTTTCCCTGTCCAAAAACAACAAACTCAAAACATTCGAGACACCTTAACTTCCAGCAACGACTGATAGAATTTGTTTCCCCTCTAAATGTAGTTTTATTTTTGAACACAAGCCTTGCAGAGACTAATGCACAGATTATGAAATTTAACACAGAGAAAGTGAAACATGGTGTCTCAGATTTAGTGCTGAATTGGGACACTGGCTTTCTCCTGGGAAGTGTGACCCTTCATTTCGTACAGTTTCATTCTTTTAGCTGCCACTGGATATCCTGTTGTCGTGAGAGGGGGCGTTTTGTATTGGGAGGAGTGAATTGGGGGTATGGAGCAAATACATAGTTATTTGTAATGCCTAGAAACAGACTGAAATGCAGTTTTGTAGATCTTACAAAATTTTCCTACAGAGATTAAAAAAAATAATTGTAAATTCTTGAGTTTTAATCACACTAAGTTTTGTGCCTGTCTTTACTCCAAAATTGGCACACACATTTCTAAAAATAAATGGGTAGAGTGTTTCATGGCTAATTAAAGATTTTCAAACACAGCCCATCAATGGATTGTGGTATTAACTCCACGAAGCTTGTTGTGTAGCAACTGGGAAAACTAAGGCTACAGAGAGCTTTCTCATTTCCCAACATCAAATCAGTAGCAATCAGTAGACTTGGGTCTTAATCTAGGTTTACTGATTTAAAATTTTATGTCTTTCCACTGCAGATTTTTGGCCGCATAAATGAGACAAAATATCAGGTCAAGCAGCTGTATCACTCTTTCTTCTCTTTATTTATGGTTCAGGGGAGATCAGCTCTCCTGAATTTTAATTCTCAATGTCTAAATTTAGTATAAAGAATTCTAATAACGCTTTATTTTTATATCTGTGAAATAAATGTCTACCATAAAAGTTGGGCTGCTACCCCAGCATCATAAATAATGGCTATGAAATTCAAGTGCTTACATGATTTATGCTACCTCGTTGGCACTCACCCATGACTCACAACTCCAAGTCAGCAGTTCTAAATCTCACCAGTCCCACCTCTCAGTTGGGGAGTTCCCAGGGTTAGTGGACTTCAGAGCCAAAATGTTCCCTGAGTGAGCTTGAGGGTGAGTGAGTCATTGCTCTGGGATGAAGTTTGACAACCATTCAGTTTAGGTGGAGTCTATTCGGCACCCAGGTCAACAGAGAACAGAAAAGTGACTCACTCTGTAGCTCACCCACCTACATGGATGTTACAAAATCAGCAAGCCTTCCATTTATAAAAGTTTGACTTATATTTCTAATTGAGTCATTGATCATCTACCTAGGACTTCTGAAGGACAGTATTGCTTATCACTGTTGGCTTAAGTTGGCTGGGAGGTTAATCTTTACCCAAAAAGTATATACCTGGAAGTTGTGGTCAGTCTACCCATCTAGGATACCTCTCAGCACTTATGTTGTCATGGGTCCCAAAGAAGTTTGCTTTTCATCCCCTCCTACCATGATAAGTGTTCATATTTTTGCTCAAATTTGAGCCCTTTCCCCTTTTCCAACCTGTAAAAACAAACTTTCTTATCCTAAGAAAAAAGATCACAGTAAAAGATGGCTCGAAGACTTTTCAGAAATCAAGTAGCACTTATGAAACACTATTTGCTTATATTACTGTTTCAACAAATCAAAATCATGTGGGTTAAATTTCCTTGCAAATAAATAAGGAGTCACTAATGAGGAGCTGAGTTTGAATTTTGCCAGAATTACAGAAATTTAGTAAAGATATGTAGTGTTTCTTGAACCAGATGGACCCACTGTTCCACACCAGAAAGTAAAATAGATCATAAAAAAATGTTCCAATATATCTTGAGTAGGCATTCTGAAATCATTTTCAAAACTGATGAGTTATTGATTTGGATTACAGTTAAAAATGAACAAGTGCAGTAATTTTTATAATTGATATCAACAAATACTATTTAGTTAATAAAAAATTCCAACAGGTACATAAAAAGGTGCTCAACATCAGTGATCATTAGGGAAATGCAAATCAAAACCATAATGAGATATCACCTCATGCCTGTTTAGGATGGATATAATCAAAAAGACAAGAGATCACAAATACTGGCAAGGATGCAGAGAAAAGAGAGCTCGTGCACTGTTAGTGGGATTATAAAGTGGTATAGCCACTATGGAAAACTGTATTGAGTTTCCTCAAAAAAATAAAAACAGAACTACCATATGATCCAACAATTCTACTTCTAGGAATACATCCAAAGGAAATGAAAACACTGTGTTGAAGAGATACCTGCACCCCCATGCTCATAGAAGCATTATTTACAATAGCCAAGACATGGAAACAACATGTGTCCATTGATAGATAAAGGGATAAAGAAGTTGTGATATGTACACATATACCTATATGTTACTCAGCCATGACAAATAAAGAACTCTTGCTATTTTCTATTTTTGACAAATGGATGGTCCTCTTGAGGGCATTATGCTCAGTGAAATAGGTCAGATGGAGAAAGACAAATACCGTATGATCTCATATACATGTGGAATCTAAAAAAGCAAAAAACCCAAACTCATAGAAAAAGAGAGCAGATTTGTGGTTGCCAGAGGCAGGGGGTAGGGGAAGGGTGAACTGGAAGAAGGTGGTCAAAAGTCCCAGCTTCAAGTTATAAGATAAATATGTACTCAGGGTGTAATGTACAACACGATGACAACAGTCAATATTGCTGTACGGTGTATTTGAAAGTTATTAAGAGAGTAAATCCTAAGAGTTCTCATCACAGGGAAAAATGTCTTTTTTCCTCCTTTTCTTTTTTTTTTTGTACCTATATGAGATGATGGATGTTCACTAAACATACTGTGGCCATCATTTCACAATATATGTAAGTCAAACCATTATACTGTGTATCTCAAACTTATACAGTGCTGGATGTTAATTATGTCTCAGTAAAACTGGGAAAATAATAAAACAAGAGACATAATATTTATTATGGTTTATTTTTAATAAAAAAATTTGTAAAATAATTAACAGAAAAACCTAATGATGTAGTTAAGATTCTTATTATTTTGTAAGGCATAAGCACCACACTTTATTTAGCTGAAACACTATTTATTTGAGTGTGAATATAATTACTATGAAAACCTTCAACCATAAGTTATGTTATTAATCTTTTAAAAAATTTATTTCTTAACGAAAAGAATTGACAATGAAAAAAACTAGGGACACACATTTAAGAGTCCAAGATACAAAGAACAAGTCATTGACAAAGCAAAGCAAGAATTGAAAATTTCTTCTTCTGAGTCCCCTAGTCAATTTTTTGCCATCTATCTTTATACTAATGGTAATTTTAATAATAACATGTGATATTAATAATGGCACATATGATGAAAATAGTATTAAATGTGCTAATGCAACCTTAATGAAATATAAAAGTGTAACTTTACATCCATGCTTAGAAATGGGTTATTTAATTATTCAACAGTGAGATTCATCCAGGTAAAATATATGCAAAAATAGATTCTAAACTGGAGGAATTATGATCTGAAGATGATTAATAAGATCAGCCTGTCTTTCTCCAGCCATGTTATCAGTAATATACAAGTAACTACAGACTATAATTTGACTTGTTCTGGATAATGCTGGCCAAAACTCTTGAGAGGAATTGGATAAAACAAATGTTTTTATTTTTATAATGCATTTTGTCCCAAAGCCAAGACTTACAGGATTTTGCTTGGAATTACATTCTGTTATTTGCAAGCAAAGAGTTCCCTTGGCTGTTAGATTGGCAGAGCTAGTAAAATACTGCTCATCTGAGGCTATTTAATCTTAGGACACTGAAAAGATCCAATCTATTACTGCTGCTAAATTTAACCTCATGTGAGCCAGGCCCTGGGGCATGAGGTGCACCATTCTTCCCAGTATGGAAAGTGAAAGTTTCTTCTGCCCATGGTTTGGTTAACACACTCAAACAGAATCAACAGGATAGAGTCTGTCCTTATGAAGGCTGATCCTTCAGCTTTTTGTTACTTCTTTAGTGTCTGCTGTGTATTCAGACTCGTTGTGAGGTCCTGGGGATACTTCTGCTTCTAGGGAACTCAGAGTCGAGTAGTGGAGAGAAATGCATAAACAAATGATCGTGTTAAAATGTGAATCTTATTAGAGAAGTAGACAGAGTGCTATGGTGTTTCAGGATTCAAAATGACTAGATATCTGCGGTTGGAACTGGGGTAGGGTTGTATCATGTGTGTACTGCTAGCTAAACGCACCTTTCCAGAACTAAGTGGGGTTCTGTTTAAAACAGTTGGGGCTTATTTGCTCATGATTTTGCTCTGGGGTCTGGGCTGAGGCACACATTTCTTCTATTGGTGTTTCCTGGGAATTACTCATGGTGATTCAGCTAGGGTCAGACCCTCAAAGAAAGGTACTCACATACCTGGTCATTAGGTCGGATTCCCAGCTGGGCATCTCCGTTCGCCTCCATGTGGCTCATCCAGCAGATTAGACCAGGTGTTTAATAGGGTGTCTGCAACTTTCCAAAAGAGTGAGAGCAAAAACTGCAAGGCCTCTTGACCTAAGGCTTGGCAGTTTTTGTACCTACCTAATGGCACATCCACTGCATTTTATTGGAGACAGCAAAGAACTGGTCTATTCCAGAATCAAGAATGGTGGAAATTGTCCCCACCTCATGACGGGAGGAGCTGAGAAGAAATTGTAGCCATTTTAGCCACCGAGTTTAGTTAGTTAGGGAACATGTCAAAGAAAGGCCTTTTAAGGTGAGTCTTTAATGATTTATATTAGTTTCCTATGTAGGTGTGTGTGTGTCTGTGTCTGTGTGTTGGAGCAGCAGTTATTCCAGGAAGGACAGAGGAAGCTCTCCAAACTGAGTGATTAACACGAACACAGGATGGTGCAATATTTGTGACATTACAAGTAAACATATCTATAGATGAATACAGAATGTATCATAGCTACCAGGGGTAGGGAGTGACCAGAAGGGGAATAACAGTGAAGGGAGGGACGGAAATGAGTCTGGAACGATTGGTTAGCAGATTGTTAAAGAGCTTATGTGGAAGGCTGAGTGACTTGGAATTTGTCCTCTAGGCATTGGGTAACCAGGAATCGTTTTTATATCAAGTTGCAGGCCTATGTGGCCTGGGAAGTCACTGAATAAGAATCTGTTAAACAAATAAAAGCAGCTTAGTGATGTAGTCAGATTTGCTATTCTTAAAAAAAAATAGGGTGAAATTAAGTCTGTGTAGACTTAGAAATGGTGTGTGGTGGGTGAGGATAAGAACATTATGCTGACCCTAACAAACAGCGGCAAGTTATTTTACAGGGGACCAGCTCCTTTCAGTGTATTTATTATGAATATTAGGTCAGCTTTATACCTGCAATGTGCTATTGTTGAAAGCCTCATCATAGTGGTGAAGGGCTCCTGAGATATTTAAGTGGATTCATTTTGAAAAATAAAACGCAGCCAGAGAGTAGTGACCTCTCAATGTTGTCAGGAAGCAGGTAGAATGAGCAGAGATGGTAGACTGGGAAACAGATGAAAAATAGATCCTTTACATACGATGCCTAGTGGTTTTTAACATATTTGGAAGAAATATAAATGCTTTTAGTTTGTTTCCTCATTGGATTTTCAAGATGGGCCCTGAATAGAGTTTAGCAAGACATTGAGAGAGAAATGTAAGAGAGTTTGAAAGACCAAAAGCCACAGTGAAGGCTGGACATTCAATCCGCGAATATTCCAAACCTACCATAACCGTTCAGAAATTTATTTAATTATCCTGCACTGGGCAGAGCTGTAGTGTCACAGAAGGCTTTGCCACTTAAGCCCTAGTTTGGAATATTGCCCAGACTGGATATCTATTTTCTTTTCTATAATAAAACTCCTTGTCAATGAATCAACCAATCCAGGGCCGGGATGGAGGCTCTAAGATGTATTTTGCTCTCAGCCAGTGCATAATTGGGATTGCTTGTCTTATCTGCCAAGTGAACTGTGGGTCTGCTGGCCAAACGTATGCTGGCCACATGTGAAACAGTATCTCCCTGCCAAGCACCAACCACAGAAAGTCATCATTAATAATCTCATATGAGTAGACAATGCAGTGATTGGTTCCAGCTCTTTGCGTGCTGGGTTTCAGGGGCAGCTCTGGCCAATGAGAGGTGTATTAGAAAGCCCCACTCTGTCTGTAGATGTCATTAACAAGTGCAATGGATGGACAGCATCTGGGAGGAAGACAGAGCCCTTCATCAGCTGTTGGCAGAGAATCCTCCGGCTGCCTTTTCCAGCCTAGGAGCATAATATTGCCTGAAGCCTAAAAGACAGGTTTTCCTATGCCTAATTAAGGAGGTGCTGTAGGAACCAGAGGAGTTCAGGCAGAGCTCCTGGGCTTTCCCAAGTACTCCTTTCTACTCCTAATGAGAAGCTGTTGCTGTCTTTGGCTGATTCCATTTTGGTGGAGTCTCAGCACACTGTATGCATTCAAGGCTGCAGCTACTTAATTTAAAGGAGAGTCATGAGTAGTGACAAACAAGAGGACAGAGAAGGCATTTTGCAAAATACCTCCATTCCTACCGCCTTCAACTCATTTTGAAGGGGTAGAGAATTTAGCATACCCCAGTGAGAAATTTCTCAAATGTTATTACGAGTTTCTCTTCAGAAGGGTCATCTGGAGCCATGGGATAGCGATTAGATTCTCTGCATAGACTGGCCTGTTTCACACACAGACCAGTCCTTGACCTCCTTGCCATCTCCAGTCCCAAGCAGAATTAGCACCACTTAGCTGAGTTTCCTTAGCAACTGGGTAAGTTACCATGTAACAGTGCATTGTTTGTTTAAAGACTTGCCTCTCACATGATTTTCTGAACAACTTAACTTACTCAGACCAGTATCCTCAGCTCCTCAAAGAACAATCAACACAGAAAATGCTTCACAGTATTTTTTGTACTGTTGAATGTAGAGACTGACATTTGTCAATGGAGGGACCCACCTTTCTGCTATTTCAACTTTCTTATTGTTTCTAGTATCTCCAAAATACAAACCAATAAAATGTAAGAACCTAATGACTTAATATGGCAAAGTAATTAAGAGCCCAGATGTTCTAGAATCAGATCTTGGTGTGAATCTCAGGCAAAACGTTGCTTTTGCAACTTTAGGCAGGTTATTTAAAATGTCTATACCCACAGTCTCCTTCTTTGTTAATTAGTTTAATAATATTACCAAAATCATATAGTTTTGTGAGAAACAAATAATGTATATAAAGTGCCTGATATAAACACTGAGCAAATATTAGCTATTATTGTTATTACCATTATACCAATTAATTACCATTATCTTCAAGTGTAGGATCCCATATCGCTGTCATTTTAAGGTTGATATTATAGAGGGCTACCATATCGTTTTACCAACTATTCTTGTAGCCATTGCTGAATGTGAGAAAAGGTGTGGTATGGCCTTTTTCCAATCACTCTTTTATTTGTAAAGACCCTCGAGCTCTTTGGAGAAGACACATTATAAAGCTGAAGAATTCTAATTATTTTTGGCACCAGCAACATCACCCACAGTCAAAGTAACTAGGGATTCCACCAAGGATTTTAACAACCTTTAGAAGGCAGCATTTCCAGACATTATCACGTCACCAGGAAATTCAGTTTTCTGCAGTAGAGTGTGGTAATGCACTTAGCCGTAAGGCTCTTATTTTCAAACAATTTGCGTCAGATTCATCTGTGTTAGGAAAATGGAAATAAAAAAAATTTGAGTCAGCTAAAACTGATTGTCTCCTTTCATTGGCTTCTGGGATTCCACTCCACACAAACAACTACAATGCCAGCTGGTATTTCAGCTGGAAACATCTGCGGGACCCTAAATCTTTTTTTGCATCATTTTTTTTTCTTTTAAATTTTTTCCCTCTTCTGTTGGTGATTGCACTCATTGAAAAAAATTGGGCTTGGAAGAGAGATGGTTATGCCCACAGATGGAGTGGAATAATAAGATACAGAACAAAATACAGAAATAAGGTAATTTTTGGATAATTAGGACAAAATCTAAATTTACTGAAAATTTTCAGGTAATCACAGATAAAATAGCATTATGAAATCAAATGAGTTTTTAACATGTAGACATCGCCCAATGTTTTTGCCACAGCTCTCAATAAAATCCCTTAGTTCCACAAATTATTGATTAAAAAAAAGTATTGATCAGTGATAAAAGATGCATAACTCAGACTTTTCCTCTGATAGTCAATTGATGCAACAATGTGGGAATATCATGATATTATGAGAATACAGCATTTTTGATGTGTTAATATTATATAACACTATAGTCATATAATAATACAAATATATTATTGTATTTATTTCAATAATGGCCTTGTGGTAGTAGGGTATCTGTTTCACTGATGATGTTCCTTTCCCGTCTGATTTACATATTAGAAGAGAGAGAATGCGAATCACCAAGCTATCCTTGGGATAGAGTCGTTGATCAGGTGTTGGTTGAGCATCATTGGAGGATCACTCGTTCTTTAAGGCCCCTGAACACGAGGGTGCTACGGAGAGTCCGGTAGCAATGAGTTACCGCCCAGTAACCAAGAAGAAGCACAGTACTTCCTGAAGTCCCTGCCCCCTAAAATGTGTGCAAGTTGAGAGAAAAGATGAAATAGAGAAATAGTCCTACAATAGTGTTTGTAAAAGTGAGCTTCGTAGATCATTGCATCTGAAGTATCTGTAGGATATTTGTTAAAAGTGCAGAATCCGGGGCCCATCCTAGATCTGGACTCAATCTTTGAGTGGCTTGCTGCGTTAACAGGCCATTTAGGTAACTATTTGGCACGTTAATGTTTGAGAATTCTTGACCTGGAAAGTCAGGGATTCTGGGGAAATGGGGAAAATGTAGGGATACGAAGTTTCCTGAGCTATAGATTTTCTCAAATGAATCTGAGAAATGCTTCTTGGGACTATTAGCATTGACTCGTAAATAAAAAGGCCGTGAGGCTGCCAATAACTAACTAAATATCCAGTAGAAAGACAAGAATTACATTGTTTCTATTAGTACTCTTACCCCCATTTGGAAAATGTTGTCCAGAAAACTCATATCCTGGGAAAAGTGGGCACTATTACATTTTATCACTTCAAGTCACTGGGCAATGCAATTTGTGATTATTTAGTTCTCTGGACTGCAAAGCTCTCTGTTTGGTTCTTATGTATTATAAGCCTAATATCTAGTTAGATTCCTTCTTTCACTTTCTTCTTAGAATTCAAATCTTAAAAAAAATGTGGAACAAATTCCTTCCCAGGCTAATGGAAAACAGTCTTCTACAAACTGTGAGTCCACATGTGGGAACTCAGGAGTTTATATACAGATGTATGTGCATGATGGTTGTACAAAGAATTAGAAACCATTGCCAACACCATCTAATTGGCACTGGTCACCAAGATCCCAAAGGCCCTAACATTGCATCCTTTATTCACTTTACAATGAATGTTGTTTATTGTGTTATCCAATTCAAAAGGGTCTCTGCATCCACCACTTTCGCATAGATTGACACTTGCTTTGGAAATCTGTGCAAACATCCTTCATGAGGTTTTTTTTTTTTTTTAACTGCCTTTTGTTTCTGTTATCTGCAGAATCTTTCTGGAGTCTGTAAAACATTAGGAGTTCAAAAAGGAAAGGTGACTGCAAATGTGCTTTGCAGTTTGACCAGATGTGAAGCCAGTGTCATGAAATACATTCAATTATACTATAAATAGAAGGTAATTAATAAAATGTGCAGAATGCTAAGACATATCTCACTCCCTATTACTCAGTTACTATAACCACTCTTCCAGCAAAAGACAAGTTTTGCAGATGTCAGAGAATGGATTTCATAATGGGAGTCTCTATATAATAGCCTGAGAAAATGCAGCTTCAATTGCAAACCAGAAGAGGCTGGATTTCTTTTCATTTTTCCCAAAAGTAATAAAAATGAAGACAAGAAAGAGACTTCTATGAAGAAGAAAAATCTCCTATCTAATTAAATATTTTTCAAATCTTGAAGTTAAAAAGCTATACATACGTTGTGAATAATATTACTGGTCCAATTGGGCTACTCTAGTTCCAATAAAATTTAAAATGGGAAAATATATTAATCTGTCATTGTTAGTCAAATTACATGTCTTGTGTTAAAAAGTATTTACCTTTTTCTCCCCCTATGATTTCAGGCTCAGACAGTAAGGACAATTTCTCTGTGTCAAATTTCTTGCAGAGTCATATGCAATGAAATAGGAATTATATCCAGCATCATGTGGGTAAGCCCCCCAAAGTTAATGAACGAAGTTAAAAATTTGGAGAGGGCAAAATCTATCTATCTAGCTAGCTAGCTATCTCTCTAAAGGGTATCAGAGATGAAAAATCCAGGGAAATATATAAGTTGCATTTTTGGGTGGCCGAATGTATACACTTTCTTGATAAAGTGCTTTCCAGTGTAAACGTTAAACCAGCCACTTAACATTTGCCTGCTTCCACACTGTGAGAGCGCGGGAAGGCATGTAAACAGAAATGCAAACTGCCCAGAACAACATTCCTGCTAAGGACACAGAGATTATTCATCCAAATTCAAAATGAGTCCTGTGTATGTGTTTCTCTGACAGTATGGGCAGAAGCTTGCCCCTTCTCCTCTACGGCTCTGTCTCTCCTTCCCCCTCTCCCCCTTCCTCTCTCTCTGTCAGGACAAACTTAAATACTGTCACTCTCTGAGCATGATGATTGATGCCTGGGTATATCTTTCCTGTGGCTGGTCTAGGTTATACCAAGCTCTCATTTCCCCCAGCTGTTTCCGATGTAACTGTTACATAAGATCATACTTGCCTTGCTTGCTCCTTTACTGGAGGAACCGTTGTGGTTCCGTTGTCCCCAAATGTATTTCAGGACAAAACAGTACAATAGAAGCGGGAAGACATGGCTTTGTGAACTGTTGTACGGCAAAGTCAAGTCAAAAGTTAAGAAATTATACAATACATTTGACATATGTTGAGATATGGATAATTCTGGACTAAGGAAGACTATTGGTTTACATAAAAGATACCCTGATCTCACCCTCACTCAATTCAAGTGTTTTTTAGACATCTCTGATATTTTTTAATGATTTATCTAACAGCAAAGACTGTCATCAATCCATTGGGTTTATGTCCCGTTTCTACTAGCTATTTGACAGTATCGTCCCACTTTTTTGTGTATTCTTTTATCACATAGGCGATTCTCAAACACTCTTGAATGTAGTCACTTATAGTCAAGGCTCTAAGACCTACTTTAAAAATTGATGATGGAAGAGGGAAAAGATGTTTGTTCAAACTGCCATGCACTTCTGAAAAATAAAAAAGATAGAGAAGAAAGGAAGGATCGAAGGGAAGAAAAGGAAAGAGGAAGAAAAAGAAGAAGGGAGAAAGGAAGAAAGGAGGGAAGGAAGGAAGGAAAGAAGGAAGGAAAGGAGGGAGGGAGGGAGGAAGGAAGGAAAGAAGGAAGGAAGGAAGGAAGAAAACAAGAAGGAAGGACGGAAGTATGGATGGAAGGAAAGATGGAAGGAAAAAGCATCAATGTCTGTCTGTGGACTACAATTACTTATGGAGGAAGCATCCAGAAATAAGTACCATTTGTGGCTGCTTGAACTCTGGGGCTGTTGTCATTTGGTTCCAAAATAAATATGCTACCTGAGTAAGAGACAGTCTCAAGCTCTGATTCAGTGAACTGGTGTCAGGGTGGAAAAGACCCATTAAGTCATGTCATTGCTTTCTCCTTAAAAAAAAGAAAAAGTGATCCCATGATATTGGTCTCCGGGGCTCAGTCCATTCAGATTTCAAAATATTCCAGGCTAGAAGACTTCCACCATTTTCCTCAGACGATTTCATTATCCAGCTGATCTTAGACATAAGGAAGTTTTTCCAGTTATTATTCCCCAAGTTCCCTTTTTTCCTAAATATCATCCCATTATTTACACTATTTCATTATGCCTCATTTTTATACCTTGGATTTTATAGCCTTCAAGTACTAGAAGGTGGTTGTCATTTAATACTCTTTATCCATCCCTTGGCCAAGAGAACACAAAAGAGTTATTAAGTTGTGCGTTACTGTGGCTTTTTAAGCTCTATTCATAAATCAAGAATCCTAAAGTCTTGGGAAACAGGGATATGGTAAAAGGAAATTTACCTTTATGTTTACATTTAGTCTTCAGTTCCAAATGCTTCTATCAGCTGAGGTGTCTGCCAAAGTTCTGATCGAACTTTGTGTGTGAATGAAACTAGTGTATGAATGAAACAGCCATAGACTTTCCAGTAAGAAGGAACCTTCTTTAAGGAGGATTTGGACCACTTCTCCTTATGTTGCTGAAACTTCTAAATATTTCTATCAAGTCATCATTCAGCTTTCTCTAGCAAGAGATACACAGAGATAGAGAAAGATGACCTCCATTAAACATATTAAGCTAATTTTCAGATGCAAAGGCATAATTCACATCTTCCATGAGACTGAACTACATCACCTCCCTGCCCTGGAGGAACAATAGCAATCATAAAACTCAGATTCGTTGAGCACTCACTCACAGCTCAGGGATTCCGGAAATTCAATCTGCCTTATACAATTGTCATATCCTCATAAGATAGATTTATCACCATTTCAAAATGAGGAAAATAGGATTAGAGAATTAATTCACTCGCCCAAGCTCTCACAGGTTTTCACTGCTGGAATCACAGTTTGTAATTATGAAATGGATACGGAGGTCCATGATAGTTTCACTGTATAACACCTTGAAGTAGGATTACACCTCAAAGCACTGAACAAATACCTAATCACCATTGGGCCAGCTTGGCTCTTCGTGGAGAAAATTTACTTCTGTGACAAGCAGCTAATTCATTAATTCAATATTTAATCAGGACCCAGTATGTGCCTGGCAATCTTTTAGTACTGGGGACACAGTTGTAAACAGAGCCGGCAAACATCCTGTTCTCAGGGAACTCACATTCTAAATACATAAGATGCATAGTTTATCAGATAGTCACAAGTACTATAGAAAAAATAGAGCAATAAAGGGGGGATAGAATTATAAATTAAGAAATAAACACATTTATAGTTTATCAGACGATTTTGTGTGCTAAGGAGAACAATGAAACAGGGAGGGAAGTTAGATAGGGCTGGAATGGTGAGGGAAATCCTCTCTGCTGGTGACATGTAGACCAAGAGTTAAAGAAGGGGAGAGAGTGAGCCAGGTGGATTCCGTGGGGCGAGCATGCTGGGCTGTCAGATGCCAAGGCTCTGAGGTCAGTTGTCTAGTGTATTCAGGGAAGCACAAGAGAGCTAGTCCAACAGGGGCAAAGTGTGTGAGGGAGAGAGTGGCAGACGACACTGTCAGAAAGTGGTCTGGAAAGGTTCTATTGCTCTTTGTCAGCCACTGGAAGAACTCTGATTTTTATTTTGAGTGAGATGAAAAGCTATTGAACAATTTTGAGCAGAAAGCCATTATCTTATTTACATTTTTAAGAGTCACTCTGGTTGCTGTTATAAAAATGTGCTCCCTGTCGGAAAGCAGACATCAAAATAAGGCCAATTAAGACTTAATAGCTAATAATGATTCCACATCATAACAACAGACATTTCTTGGAAGACTTTGGTACTTACTTTATATTCATTATCACATTAATTTTCACAACTTATGTGATGGCTATCATCATTATATCCTGTTTGTAATTTGTAGTTGAGGCTTTACGGAATTTTTACGGCAGTTGATCCAGTACACATGCGGGGGCATACTTGACTTGAATAAATTTAGTTGTTTTGAAACAAGTTTTAATTAATAGAATATGAATATATTTGAGGTTTTTATGGCAATTGGTATAGTAATTGGAGATGCATAGGAAAACAGTGATTCATAACCCTAAATGCACATTAAAATTACCAAGACCTTTTAAATTGTACTGTTTGTCCTTGGAGATACTTAGGTAAGGATTTGATTGAGACCCAAGTGTCTGTACTACTTTTTAAAACTTTTTAATATCTATTTAAGGTAGAGAACACATTTAAAGAAACTCCAATCCCTGCAAGGATGTAAGATCAAAAATATCCAGATATTTTGATCTTGAGTACATTATTTTTTTAAAGATTTTTTTGATGTAGACCGTTTTTAAAGTCTTTATTGAATTTGTTATAATATTACTTCTGTTTCATGTTTTGTTTTTTTTTGCTGTGAGGCATGTGAGATCTTAGCTCCCCAAACAGGGATAGAACCCAAACCCCCTGCACTGGAACGTGCAGTCGTAACCACTGGACATCCAGGGAAGTCCCGACTTACATTATTTTTAAGAAATATATTTCTTAATAAATATATAAATAAACATATTTATCTGTGCAAATTTGCCATCTACCTCTCACAAGTTCATTGGGTCATAGTGTATGTATTTTGTGGATAAACTTTCTCC
Source organism: Stenella coeruleoalba (assembly GCF_951394435.1). Taxonomy (NCBI): domain Eukaryota; kingdom Metazoa; phylum Chordata; class Mammalia; order Artiodactyla; family Delphinidae; genus Stenella; species Stenella coeruleoalba. The sequence continues at coordinate 102,467,588 of NC_137154.1, read as the reverse complement.
TGGCTTCTTCTTTTGCCCAGATTTCCTTACCTTCTTCGAAAAAAAAACAAGTGTGTGTATCTACTTTTAAATGTATAATTTTAAAAAGTAAATTAGAAATATAGTAGTCGAACACTCCGCTGATAATTAATTCTTAATTAATAGCTAACCAACTACCTGGACCAACTCAAATGTTTATCAAAGAAAAAGAATATTGAAAAATAATTAACAAATGATCAGGTTTCTGTAAAGAGAGATATAGCACATTTTGGACCTAGAAAATGTAGATGTTTTAAACAATAGGCGTAATGGCAGGAAGGGGATTCTTATGGGAGGAGGATTTCCCATTTTCTCACAGCTCTCCCTTTAGCCCAGGCTGTTTACAAAGACACTGGCGATAATCATTTCTTGTTAAAACTGGGGCTCAGGCAATAGCTGAGGGAGGCTGGAGGAGGTCAGGACCATAAGGCCAGAAATAGCCTTAAGGACAGGCAAAATGGTGAGCTCTATGCAGGGGATCAGCATGGGGAAGGAATATTCTACAAATGGGCAGGGATCATTCAACAGAGACCAACTGCTGTAACAAACAAAGCCAACATTTCAGAAGCTTAATGGAGCAAAAGGCTAGTTCTTGTCCTGTCAATGTACAGTGTGTGTCCATGGTGGTGGAGGGAGCTCTTCTGTCCACTGCTCCACACTTAGTCATTTGGGGACCCAGGATTCCTCCAAGCGGTGGTCTTTGGACTCTGGGATGTTGGAATTCTCTAGGAGATCCATTACAACTTCCTGAGTGAAGAGCAAAGAGAGAGAGTAGAGAATCATATGACAACTTCTAGCAGCCAGCCCGGAATCCTTTATATGTAACTTTCTCCCTCACCCCTTCGGCCAAAACTCAGTCATGTGGTCCCATGCTTTCCTCCCTGAGAGCAGAGGGAGGAAAATGGGTAGAATTATGTGCCACTAAAGGTAATCTTTATGAAAAGCTATTTCCAAATTATTTTCAAAATAGCAGACTGAACTATGTGGATTATACGCAGGAGATCATGGATAACTGATCTTTCAACATGATCTGATCAATGATGACATTTGAGCTAAAATATAGAGTCATTGGTATCTGGGAGAATAAGCATCAACTGCCGGGGTTGGACTGATGTAGAAAGTGAGGTCCAGGCAGGGCTGGAATCTACCTCGGGGGAGTCCTACTGATACACATGACTCAGAGCCAGGTGGTGAGCCAGGCTTAGAGGTCTTTTTCCCGTCCCTGTTTTGGGACAAGACTGGAGGCAGAATCTGAGGAGAGATGGAATCAGGAGGTGGATCTTTCAATATGTCCCAGCTGCAGGGATGGAGTGGGATGAAGTGAGCAAAGATCCAAGTGGACTTTTATAGTGCAGATGGCCTGGACTCTCCCTGTCACTCTGTAGTCTAGATGCTGGTTCTTTGGAGTGCCTGGAGCCATCTCAACTGGGACCCGGCCCTAGTGCCGCACTGGCCCTTTGATGGTGGCAGGTGGTGGGAGGCAGTGTGGTTCAGAGGCTGTGTCCTCACCTGCTCTGTGCTAGTGAGAAAACCACAGCCTGCCTTGTCTCAGAAGCTTCTATGGGCAGACTTCATGGTAATGTACGTTAATATGGTCATGATCTCTTCTTACTGCAAGATGGGAAAATCCTTTCATAGTGTGCCATATCCTGACATTCCCCATAACAAAGAGTGTCACAGGTGTGTGTGTGCGTGTGTGTGTAAGAGAACTGTAGGAAACTAACTTTAAAACAACGTTTCTTGAGAGATATATGGTGTCCATCCAAGGACGGGTTATGAAGTTCTGCTCTAGCTGCCTCAGTATAGAACTAACACTTTGTCCTGAATCTCAGAGCGCCCTCCACTCACTTCTTATCACACAACCCACTTTCCAAGTCGGATGTAAAAAACCCCAATTAGCACCCTTTATGTCACAAAGGAAGGGGATCAAATACTAGCTTGGTATTTGTGTATATTTTCCCAATGTGTCATAATATGCTCTATTGTTATTCCCAGCCAGTCATGGAAACAAGTTCCGATCCCCAGGCTTCGAACCAAAGAAATAAATTTTAAAATGAGTCTAGGAAGGAAGAAAAAAGATTTAGAGCCTAGATGATTTACTGTGTTCTTTCTTTCTTTTGCCTCAATCTTATGTTTCAGATTTTTGTGTGTGTTTTTTTGGTTTATAAGGGAAGTTCGGTTGAATTTGCTTCAATAGTTTCTTATATACTTTTGTCCTTGTGATAGGAAAATCTATTCTTTCTTTTTGCCCACCTGTCAGACAGTTAGCTAGTCAACCAATGAATGTTTATGAAGATCCTGTCATGTGTAAAGGCATTCTGTTAGGTAAAGTTTGGAAGAAGAGGAAGATCAATTTACATTTATTTTATATATATACATATGTGTGTATATACACACACAGAATATGTAGTCATGTACCATAGATAACTGTAATATGTAAGTATATATCATATAGAATTATAGTATATACCATATGTTATATATATTTATATACATACGCATGTGTGTATATACACACACAGAATATGTAGTCATGTACCGTAGATAATTATAATATGTAAGTATATGTCATATAGAATTATAGTATATACCATATATTATATATATTTTTATATATACATATGTATGTATATATACACACACAGAATATGTAGTCATGTAACATAGATAATTGTAATATGTAATTATATACACATAGAATTATACTATATCCCATATATATATTATATATAATTATATACATTTAGTACCTATTATATAACGGGCATTCTGCAGAGTATCAGATGAGATGGGTCACTTTGACACATGGGCAATGACGATAGAAATTGTAAAAGTCAAGTGAAATGTCTCAGCCAAATACTTTTTCAGTAACTGCTTGCGAGCCTGCTCCCAGGCATTCGTCTTCTTCATGTACCAGCATGACCCTGCTGGGAAAATGGACCATGCAGACAATGGGAATGACTTTCACAGCAGGACGACTCTATGCCTGTCTCTAATAATATATAAAGAAGACTGGGCTGAGTTCAAAGATAGGGAACATCAATCCTTGATAACACACATTTTTTAGGATGGTGAGAGGAGTCAGGAATGTGTGACATGATGTTTAGGGCAAGAAAATGACAGATGTGGCTCCTGAAAGACAGGGCTCAAATTACAGTATAAGCGTTCATTTTCTCCAGAGCTGGAAGTTTAACCCCCAGCTCTCGCTGTTCCGAGGGAGGGGTGAGGTTTCGAAACATTTGGGGACACCCTGGCCAGGGGAGTTCTGGGATTTGTGAAAAGCCTCAAATCAGAGAGCACAGTCGAGAGTGCAGCTGAGTTTTGAAGTCAGAAATTCTAAGTCGTATTTGCTTCAGCCACAGCCATAGAGACATGGCACATCCGCCTTCTGTCTCCATCAGCAGCCCTCTCGCCCTCCTCCCACCCTCCTGCCTGGCTTGCTGCCTTGACCTTGGAGCCTCAGAGGTCACCTTCTTTAGAAAATGTGTTTTCATGGCTCAGAGCCTAGTTAGATGCCCAGCCTATGAACTCAAACAGCACCGCTCATGTACTGTGTAATAACGTTCTTCATACCGTGTATCTTTCGCTTGTCTACCTCAACCTCTGAATGATTTCCTCCGGGGGTACGTTTGGATCGTGTTTCTGGTACAGAGCTCAGTGCCTGGCAATACTACACCCTCCATAATGCCGGTTCACTATCAGATGAATCAGTGCCCTGCATGTCTTCCAGAGCTCGGGTCTGTGTTAGAATGTGAGGCCTTCTGGGAGCCCTTGCCTCCCGTTCCTATGGAAACAGGGTGCTGCCTTTCACTTAATGCAGAACATCTGAAAACAGGCCTGTGTGGGAGGAGCCCTGGAATGCAGGACGATGAATGGCTCATTAGTGTCAGTGAAACTTTCCTCCACGTGCAAAGGCACACACACCATTAGCATCTGGCCCTGAGTAAGTGGGAGATTCCAACAGATGTTGTAAAGTCTCCAGGGCCAGCTTCTCCTCATTCACAAAAATGTGTTTCTTGCTCTTCTCTTATCAGCCTTGAGAAAATAGGAGTGAAAATTTTAAGGAAAATCCCTTAAATTGAACCAAATTCTTCTCCTCATTGTGGCTTCTAGAAGGAAAGAGAAAGGAGAAAAGATGTACAGGGCATCACTGCTTAGACTGTATGTGTTGGCCACAGAGCCTGTGTGTGCATGTGTGTGTGCACGTGTATGTATTTTGCCCTGTGTTAGTTTGTTAGAACTACCATAACAAAGCACTAGAAACCAAGAGGCTTAAACAACAGACATTTATTGTCTCACTTCTCTAGAGGCTAGAAGTCCAAAATCAAGGTGTTGGCAGGGTTGGTTCCTTTTGAGGACTTTGAGGAAGAATCCCTTCCAGGATTCTCTACTAGTTTGTGGTATACTAGTTGTAGGCATTCATTGGCTTGTAGAGGGCCCTCTTCTCCCTATGTCTTCAAATCACTTTCCCTCTGTATGTGTCTGCCTCTGTGTACAATTTTCCTCTTTTTATAAGGACACAGTCATAATGGATCCAGGTTCATCTTAATGACCTCATCTCAACTTGATTATCTGCAAAGACTTTATTTTCAAATAAGGTCCCATTTGCAGATACTGGGGGTTAGGACTGTAACATCTTTTTTAGGGACACAATTCAATCCATATCATATATTAAATGATTTAAGGCCATTTTAAGGTAAAAATAAACTGCAGCACAGAGAAGATAACACATTTCATGATATTACATTGATCTGAAACCAGGTCTGTTTGATTCTGATCTTCTTTTTTAATAAATTTATTTATTTATTTTTGGCTGTGTTGGGTCTTCATTGCTACGTACGGGCTTTCTCTAGTTGCGGAGAGCAGGGGGGCTACTCTTCATGGTGGTGCGCGGGCTTCTCATTGCGGTGTATTCTCTTGTTGCGGAGCATGGGCTCTAGGCACGTGGGCTCAGTAGTTGTGGTGCCCGGGCTTAGTTGCTTTGTGGCATGTGGGATCTTCCCGGACCAGGGATCGAACCTGTGTCCCCTGCATTGGCAGGCGGATTCCTATCCACTGCACCACTATGGAAGTTCAGTCTTGCAGTATTCTAAGAGATAAAAAGCACAGAAGTGAACAAGACAAATCCCTGCCCTCATGGAGCTTACATTCTAATGTACAGAGACAGTTAACAAGCAAATAAGCAAACCTGATTTGGTTCATTTACATTTATACTTATTTACATTTAATCCCTCATAATAAAATGTCAGGTAATGAAGAAATTAAAGCCAGGTAAAGGGATAGAAAGTTACCGGGAAAGATAAGATTGGTTTATCTTAAAAGGAAGAGAGTCCCAAGGAAGTAGGGTAAGAGCCATACTGGTATCTGAGGAAAGGACATTTCAATACAGAACGAAGAGCAGGTACAAAGGTCCTGAGGCAGGAGCATGCTTGGTGGGTTTGAGGAGTCTAGAAACAAGGTCAGAATGAGCCCTTGAACATTTATTTAATTCAGTAGTAAGGGCCAATGAGAAGAAAGGAATTGATTTAGCCAAAGACTAGAGTCAAAAACATAAGGCAATCAACTATACTTCAATATGAAAAAAATAAGGCAAGTTTAGGGCAAGGAGAAGAATCATGTTTTAATATAGCATAGAGCAGAGGTTATAAAATAGGAAAAAATATCAGTAACAATGACCATTTCAGTCATCATCACAATATATTTTTTTAACATCTTTATTGGAGTATAATTGCTTTACAATGGTGTGTTAGTTTCTGCTTTATAACAAAGTGAATCAGTTATACATATACATATGTTCCCATATCTCTTCCCTCTTGTGTCTCCCTCCCTCCAATGCTCCCTATCCCACCCCTCTAGGTGGTCACAAAGCACCAAGCTGATCTCCCTGTGCTATGTGGCTGCTTCCCACCAGCTATCTATTTTACATTTGGTAGTGTATATATGCCCATGCCACTCTCTCACTTTGTCACAGCTTACCCTTCCCCCTCCCCATATCCTGAAGTCTGTTCTCTAGTAGGTGTGTGTCTTTATTCCCATCTTGCCCCTAGGTTCTTCACATCATTAATCATTAGAGAAATGCAAATCAAAACTACAATAAGATATCATCTCACACTGGTTAGAATGGCCATCATCAAAAAATCTACAAACAATAAATGCTGGAGAGGGTGTGGAGAAAAGGAAACCCTCTTGCACTGTTGGTGGGAATGTAAATGGATACAGCCACTATGGAGAACAGTATGGAAGTTCCTTAAAAAACTAAAAATAGAACTACCATACGACCCAGCAATCCCACTACTGGGCATATACCCTGAGAAAACCATAATTCAAAAACAGTCATGGACCACAATGTTCATTGCAGCTCTATTTACAATAGCCAGGACATGGAAGCAACCTAAGTGTCCATCAACAGATGAATGGATAAAGAAGATGTGGCACACATATACAATGGAATATTACTCAGCCATAAAAAGAAACAAAATTAGGTTTTTTGTAATGAGGTGGATGGACCTAGAGTTTGTCATACGGAGTGAAGTAAGTCAGAAAACAAATACTATGTGCTAACACATATATATGGAATCTCAGAAAAGAAAAAAAGGTCATCATCACAATATTAAAGGATGTCAAAACAAATATCTTTTTGTTTTCTCTGTCCTTGACCTCATACATGAAATTGGTGACCATAGTTTGTCAGTTTTGCTCCAAAATTTCTTTCAGCCATCCTATCTTTCTGGTCACCCACTGCTGATGGACCTTCATTAGTGCTCATCCAGACCATTTGGTCATTTATCCAGTTGATCCTTCACCCAGTCACCACTTATTTCCTTAAACATGGTTGCATTCCCAAAACACCACTCTCTGCCTCCAAAATATAAACTCATAGCCCTTTGCTCACAATTCTGAACCTGTACCCACCAGTCTGGTCAGCACACTCAAAGACCCAAGAGTAAGTAATTCAGAGCAGAGGAATATCTGGGGGCATTGGGAATATATATAATATATTCATTAATATATTTATGTTTTTCCAGCCACTTCAGGAAATGTCCTGGCCCACTTCCCCTTCCCTTCCACATTTGATGTAGCTCTGGGTTCCTGGAAGCCCCAAGTATAAATGGGACCATGCCCCTTAGGCCACTGTCATTTGTTTTAGGAGGTGATGCTTGGCCAAGCTGAACCGAGTAATACCTTTTATGTCCTCAATTTAACTGAAGAACTGGAGAGAATTCATGGTTGTTGCTGTTGTTATTGTTGTTCCAGAAGTATGGTTCTGTAAGATGTAAATTTGGGAGAGGTCATGTTTTCAACACTTAGGTTTGAAGAATCAGAGGAATCCAGCAGAGGGGTGCAAGGTGGGGAAGAGATGGGGAGAGAGAGCGAGATTCAGATAGAGATGGAGATAAGGAGAGAGGAGAGAGAGAGGGAGAAAGGAGAAGGAGAAGAGAGGGAGGGAGAGGGGTAGAGAGAGAACAGAGAGAGGAAGAAAATGGGGTAAAAGAAAAAAACACCTGACAGCATTTAAGCCAATACATTAAGTTTGTTCCCAAAGCTCGGTTGTAGCACTGTCCCTGGACTTTGTGGGACACCCTTTCCTATCACCTCTTTTGGTTTAATTTGAATGTATTTCTGTTGGTGTTCAACCAAGGGTTCAAATCATTCAATCCTTTTTTTCAATTTTGCCTCCATCACAGTGTCTGTCTCTGGGCCCTCCCACCCGGTAAGTGGGTGAGTCTTTTAGCATCACATCGGTACTTGACAAGTGTGCCTATTATATTCATTATTTTGTCTGCTGAAGTAAAACTTACATTCTTCAAGCTGCTACCATTTTCTGTCTTAAAAGAAAACATACAAGTAGGCTATTTTTAAGTTATGCTGTTGTGTTCTAGGTAAGGAAAATGTGAATGAACAAATTACAAAAGAATTCTTCCAGAACTATTTCTTTTTTCTTTTTTTTTTTTTTTGCAGCACGTGGGCACCTCACTGCTGTGGCCTCTCCCGTTGCGGAACACAGGCTCTGGACGCGCAGGCTCAGCGGCCATGGCTCACGGGCCCAGCCGCTCCGCGGCATGTGGGATCTTCCCGAACCGGGGCATGAACTCGCGTCCCCTGCATCAGCAGGCGGACTCTCAACCACTGTGCCGCCAGGGAAGCCCCAGAACTATTTCTGAAGACATTAGATCCTTAACCAGAAAGATGTAGAAGTGCTAAAAGCTGAAGTCTTACTGTCACTTTCAACTGAAGAATACAATAATATGAAAGGAAGACACAAGACACATCAGGAAAGATAACTGTCAGTAGAGGAGTGGGATTCCATCAGTAAATGTGCACACAGATCCTCCAAACATATGCCATACATGATGCAATATCAGGTGAGCAGATTTGGGTAGGATTACAGAGATGAGAAGTAAAGAAATTCGCATGTATCTCATGTAAACTCTGCACTAAGCACTCAATATGTGTTTAACACATGTTATATAATTTAATTTCTATAAAACTCTGTGACACAGATATGGATGAGGAAATCGAGATTCAGATCATTTAAACCACTTATCCAAGACCATGTGGCTATTAGATCTGGGACTGAAACACAGATATCTCTAATTCCAGTGTCCAGTGTTCATCCCTTTCTCCCTTCTGCGTTCCATTTTCAATCTGGTCTGTCTTGATCCTCTTTTGGAGTAAGGGTTTATGAAGCACAGTCTGTGGGTTCTCAGAATTCTGAGGGGGTGATGGCAGAGTTGAATCAGACACCTCTACTTTCATCTCAACCAGACATCCCCGTGTAGATATGTAGGGTTCAGTGAAACGAGATTTCTGTGTCATATTTTTTGAAGAAAATATTCCATTGCTTTAAGAAGCTCGAAAGCCATAACCACAAGCTAATGCTAGGTCATTTTTGTCCAGGAATGCCAGTTGAATACCGTCCAGTCTAGGACTTTGAACAGATACAAATCATGACTTTCGTCAGGAAAAAAAGAAAGCTTAGTTCTTTTTAACATGAAGTGTAAATAAAATAGGGTATAGTGCTAAGTATATACATCACAAAACCCCACCTGAAACAGGGACATGGACTTATATTCACCTAAAATGGTGAGGAGAGGAAGGACATAATCTTTATATGACAGTTAACAAATAATAACTTTAAAAATAGATACAATACACTTTATTACATCATGTGAAAAATTATGACAACTTTGGCTTCAACTTGCCAAGAGTGTGTCTAAGAATAAATGCATTCCTGTTAAAAACATGAGTTGTAAACAGGTAGAAAAAGCTTCATGACATTGTATTTGGCAATGAATTTTTGGATATGACACCAAAAGCACAAGCAACAAAAGCAAAAATCAACAAATGAGACTACATCGAGCTTAAAAAGTTCAGCACAGCAAAGGAAATGGTCAAGTATAAAAAGGCAACCTACAGAATGAGAGAAAATATTTGAAAACTGTATAACCGCTAAGGGGTTAATATCCAGAATATATAAAGAACTCTACATCTCAACAATAACAACAAAAAACCCACAAAAAATCTGATTAAAAAATGGGTAAGGCACTCAAGTAGACATTTCCCCAAAGAAGATACACAATGGCCAACAAGCATAGTAACAGTAAAGATGCTCAACAATAAAAATCATCAGAGGGCTTCCCTGGTGGCACAGTGGTTAAGAATCTGCCGGCCAATGGAGAGGATACGGGTTCGAGTCCTGGTCAGGGAAGATCCCACATGCCACAAAGCAACTAAGCATGTGCACCACAACTATTGAGCCTGCACTCTAGAGCCCGCGAGCCACAACTACTGAGCCGGCGTGCCATGACTACTGAAGCCTGCGTGCCTAGAGCCCGTGCTCCGCAACAAGAGAAGCCACCGCAATGAGAAGCCCGTGTAACCACAATGAAGTTTAGCCCCTACTGGCCGCAGCTACAGAAAGCCCACACGCAGCAATGAAGACCCAACGCGGCAAAAAATAAATAATAAATAAAAATTTTAAAAAAATCATCAGAGAGATGTAATCAAAACCACAATGAGATATCGCCTTACACCCATTAGGATGGCCACTATAAAAATTAAAGAAAAATAAAAGAAAGAAAACGACAACTGTTGGCTAAGATGTGGAGAAGTTCGAATCCTTGTGTACCGTCAGAAGGAATGTAAAATAGGGCAACCACTATGGAAAACAGTTATGGAATTTCCAAAAAAAATTAAAAATAGAATTATCAATCCATCAATCCTACTTCTGGATATATATCTGAAAGAATTGCAAACAGGATCTCAAAGAGATATTTGCGCACCCGTGTTCACTGCAACATCATTAACAATAGCCAAGAGGTAGAAGCAACCTGGATGTCCATCAATGGCAGAATGGATTAAAAAAATGTGGAGTGTATATATATATACATATATATATATATAAAATGGAAGATTGTTCAGGCTTTAAAAAGAATGGCACTCTGGCATATGCTACAACATGGATGAACCTTGAGAACATTATGCTATGTGAAACAAGCCAGTCACAAAAACACAAATACTGTCACAAGTATCTAAAATAGTTGAACTCTTAGAAACAGAAGGTAGAATGGTGATTTCCAGGGGCTGGGGGAGGGAGAAAAGGGGAGTTTTTGTCCAATGGGTATAGAGTTTCAGTTTTGCAAGATGAATACTGGAGATCTATTATAGGACAATTTATATATAGTTAACACCACTGTACTGTACACCTAAATATGATTAAGATGATAAATTTTATGTTTTAACAGTAAAAAAAACTGTGTCTAAAAATGGTAAAAAGAAAACAAATGCTTGTATTCAAGAGGGAGTTAGATGTCAGCAAGATGCAAATTTGGGGTTTCAGTGAACCACATGGTACAAAGATAGTTTGGGCCTGACCCACTTTCATGGTTCTGGTTTTCTCTATGTAGCTCTTTTCATTGCACCAATTGTGGTTGTTTATTGGGCTTGGGTCACATTAGATGTTGGGCTGAGAAGCCAGCGGACATCTTGTTGCGGAACCAGAAGGCTGACGCACCACAGAACAGCGTTCACTGTGACGGAAGCTATCTTGGGTCTCAGGACAGAAGCTTGGGAAGCAGCTAAGCTGATGGTGCTTTGAGGTAACGATTCCAGAGTGAAAAGCGCACAAGAATTCAAGAATACGCAGGTTGAAGTCCTGGCTCCATCCTTTCACTTTTGTATGCCACCCTAACCCCTCTGATTTTCAATATGAGATGGAGTTAATAGTGAAGTTTACAATGAACTTAATAAAAAAGATCTGTGTAAAAATAGCACAGGGAACTCTGCTTGATATTCTGTAATAACCTAATTGCAAAAAGAATTTGAAAAAGAATAGGTACATGTATATGTATAACTGAACCACTTTGTCGTACACCTGAAACTATCACAACATTGTTAATCAACTCTACTCCAATATAGAATAAAAAGTTAAAAAAAATTGATATAATACATGTTCCTGTTCTTTCCCTTCCACAATACTCCTCACACTGTCCTTTTTGTTCAATGTCTATGTCCTTCACTAGGCTGTAAGCTCAGGGGACCATGCATAAAGTTGGTCTCGCAGGCTGCTGTCTCCAACAATGAGCTCAGTGCCTGGCACAGAGACGTAGCTGGACAACCATTTACTGAATGAATGAATGAATGAATGTGTCTATCGTGCTTTGTCAAGAATCATTAAAGTATAGGGAATTGTTGCTTGGGCTTTTCCCATTTCTCAAGTATTAGCTGGTTAATCTGTAGTCTGGACAGGATACCCCTATTCAAAAGTTGTTTACAGGGAATGATGTTGGTGAGACACATCATTCATGATAAAATATTGACTTGACACCCGCTGCCCGCAAAACTGGCCTCCTGCAATCTCCACCTCATGATAGGATTATGACGTCTAGGAAACAGCCCATTTCTTTACAGAATAAAAAGCTCCCTGTGTCTCTCATTGTTTCTCAGCATAACCTTCCTCTCCCTGCCCCTGGCCTCCACCCCTACTCTTTTCTAGTCTCTGCCCCCTGATCCCACCATGTCCCTAGGCCACTGCTTGAAGTGTGAGCTGCCTTATATGATTTATGGGCCCAGTGATGCTGAGGTCAGAACACAGATTGTTTTGCAGGCATCCCTGAAGTCCCTGTGTGGTGCGGGAGATGCAAGCCCAGAGGGACAGTCACAGGATATGGGATCACATTTGCAACAAGCAGTGCAAAGTGGCACAGGATATCTGTCACCAGACAAGCAAAACAGTCATTGTTTTCTCCCCACCCTGTGACCCAGGCCTGAGTCTATAAAGAGACGGCAGCTGTGGTCCTGACACCCAGATAAACACTGAATAAAGGACAATGTATTAGAAGGAAACAAGATGCTATGTTGTGAGTATGGGCGGTGACTGAGATTTCTGGGGCTCCATTTCTGTCTAGGGTTGTATTTATCTAAACAGTGTGGGTGCCGTAAGATTCCTTGTGGTATCTGAACATGGGTCATCCCCTCAATTACTTAATCAGCAACATGATCCTTAGTGAGTGTCTTCACTGTGCCACGAACTGGGCTTAGGGACTGAGGCAGACAAGAGACGATGTTAGCGCCTGAGCCTCCAGGCCAGGTGAGCTTGCCCCAGTTCCAAGTCCACCTCTCCCTCTCTGACCAACCTCAGACAGCTTGTCCAACCTCATGGAGGAGACAAATTGTGAGTATTACACTGAGATAATGGATATTAACACCTAGGGGTTCAATAGTGTAATATACACATATATTTAAGTATAAGACAGAGTTCCTGCCTTTAAGAGCTTCCTTACAGTTCTCTGCTCTTAACTCTGCTGCCTAATAGAACTACCTGGGGGCACTTTTTAAAAGTGCTAATGCCGAGGTCCTACCTCCAGAGACCATGAGGACATCGCTAAGGTTTAATAGCTTCTCGTGTCATTCTAAGACACAACCAGGATTGAGGACAACTCTCTGACAAAACAAAATCAACACAGGCAGAATGAGAGCAAAGTGTATCACCAAATGCCTGCAGCAACTTTAGTCCCAATGGCAATATTCTCATCTAAATTAACCAGATGAATTTTGCAAATGTCCTACAAACTCCCTGAACATTATACAATGGCTTCCAGAGGTTGCTTCTAGAATCCATATTTACCTACTTAAAAATAATTTCAACTTCTCTCTAATAGAAGTCTTGGCTTCTTTCACATATCCCATCTTCTATGGGCTAAAAAGCTTGAGAATTTTATCTCTAGAAGCGTAGTCAGATATTTTCTCTGTAAGCCCAATTCCCATGAAAGCCAAAACAAGGAGGGCAGGAAGAAGGAGAGAGAATATTAGGTGCCTTTTGCAACCTCCCCACTTCTCTCTTCCTCTTGCCCCCCAAACCCAGGCTCACTTGATCCCTATTTTGCCCACGTTAATATTGCCCAAGCCTTGGGCACTTGGGGACATTGTCAACTTCACAGCTACCTTGTCCCTTCACTTCTTCCTCCTCCTGTCACCCTGGCCCAAAACACCAACCAGCTCTGACCTTGGGTATTGATGACAGCATGAACATCAAATACTTACATGAGTGTTTTACGTCAGTAAGAACTTTAAACCACCATCCTCCCCCAGTAATATCCCACCTTCCAACCCAGGGGGTCAAAACCCTTAACAAGTATCAGTAAACGAATCTTCCTGGAGACGTGAATGGGGATGAGACAAATGAAATGTAAAGAAGTAAGTGATTATCCAAGGTCACTGCAAGGAGAATCAGGCGTTCCTAGCTCCCAATTCCCAACCCAAAGTCTAGCTCTCTATTTACAGAGGACAGTGTTACTCTAATAACTTAATTGATTTATAATGTTTTTCTCCATATAGTACCATGTGTGCAATTAGTTACTGAACGGAAATGCAGCTCAGCTCACTTGCCACATCTGCTGCTAGTCAGGGACTTACAATTTCATGCCCTATTTTCCAGACGGCTTGATTAACATTCAGGGAAACGTAGTGACTTGGCCAGAGCTGCAGAAAAAGCTGGGGAGCTCAGGGATAATCGGACCTGGGAGAATTACCCCAGATGGAAAGAAAACGCAGCATCATCTCAAAACACAAGTCAAACATATAGTATTGTGAGAAAGAGTCACAAATGTGGAATGGCTCTTCTCTCCCCCATTCATTTTGTGTGTTAGTTCATTCAAATTCATTTGTATTCACTGAATACTTAGTAGGTGCCCGTTTTCTTTGAGTAGAGAGTGGTAAGCAAATATATATTTTCCATGCTTTTATGGAGCCTGCTGTCAAGTGGGAAACGTATTAAATAAATAATCATACAAAGAAAAAACATGAATGTAGGAGTGATGGATATGTATTAAGAGGGAAGTACAGTATCGGAGTCAGGGGAGGCTTCTCTGAGGGTGAGGTGTTAAATGTGAGACTGAAGAATGAGCACAGATTAGCTCCCGAGCCGGGGAAAGGCACTCTATCCGGAGGGGATGGCAGCTTAGAGGAAAGGTCTTGGTGAATTCCTGGAATTGTGAGAAGCCTGGCGTGGCTACAGCTTTAAGAGGTGTGGGAAGTGGTCCAGGGAAGTCTGGAAACAGGAAGGAGCTAGATACATGAAGGCTTTGAGTCTTCTATTATGGATTTTATATGTGGAATCTAAAAAAATAGTCAAACTCAGTAAAAGAGAGTAGAAAAGTGGTTTCCAGGGGCTGGAGTGTGGGGGGAAAGGGATAAGGTGGCAAAAGACTACAAACTTTCATCTATAAGATGAATAAGCTCTGAGGATTTAATAGAGAACATGGTGACTATAGTTGATAACAGTGTAGTACATCAGTGAAATTTGCTAAGAGAGTGGAATTGGAATGTTCGTATATGTGGTGATGAATGTATTAATTAACTAGATGGGAGGGATCTTTTCAAAATGTACACATCTACGAAGATGTGTAGATTTGAAAGTGGACATCCATCAAGATGTCCACTTTCAAGAGCTCATAATTTTGTCAGTTATATCTCGATAAAAACTGAAAAGAAGTGTTTTTAAGTGTTAACCCTTAAATTAAGGCTTTTAAAGAGAAGAGATAATATGTTTTAAAACTGTAGACTTTTTTTTATCTGCTCCATGGAGAATGGAGAACAGATCGGGAGGACAAGGAGAGGAAGCAAAGATAGGAGTTGGAATCCACACGACGGATGGTTGTGGCTTAGGTTTGGATGAAGATGGTGAGAGTAAAGTGAAAGGGATGGTTTAGAGAGATACCTAGGAGGCAAAAATCAGTAAGATGTGGTGGTAGATTGAAAGTGGGGAGGGAGAGATAATGATAAGAAGAATGTTCTGTCTTCTTTCTTAGGCAACTGTGTATATGTAGATGAAATTTACTGAGCTGAGAAAAGGCAGAGTGGGAGATACTAATTTTGAATTCCTGTCATAGAGATGGAAACAAGGGAGTGTGATACGTCATTTTGAGGGAACGTATAGACTAGGAGGAGAAGGAGGTTCGAGACTGAGGGTTGAAGAATTCCAACTTTGGGTCAAATTGGAGGAGGACCTGGTAGGAAGAAGTATATCTGGAGAAATAAGAGACAAACCAGGAGAATGTGGAATCCCAGAGGCCTAAGAAGAAGAAGTGTATCAAGGAAAGGGAAATTAGCTCTGCTGGATGCTGTGGAATTATCAGATACAATGAGAACTGAAGAACGTCAGTTGGGTTTAGAAGCTTGGGAGTTGTTAATACCTATAGTAGACCAGTTTTGGTGGATGCATGGCATATTTTCAAAGACCCATACTCAAGACCAGACTGACACCTAAGAAGTTATATAAAGATCAACAGCATGCTCGGTGAGTACTGAAGAGGATGATTGGGTGGTCGGATGGATGGGTGAATGTAGACTTTGCCTGAATCTCAGAAAATTTTTTAACTTTTTCATTTTCTTAAATCCTCTGGCTGGTCAGAATATAATATGGGGGAAATGAAGAAACTAAACAGAAACTAAACTGGCATTGGGAGTTGTGGCCTTTCCTTGCTGGAGGAGGAAGACATGGAGAAAAGGATGAAGAGGGAATGATCATGGTACATGCCTACTAGCTAAGACTTCAACATCTACCAGGAGATCTCAATGTATCCTCCATCTAAACCAGCCACTTTCAAACTTGGCTGATCATCAGAATGACACCCACACCCACAAGTATTCTGATTCAACAAGCATGTTCTGGCCTGGGAATTAGCATTCTGCAACACTTCAGTTAACCCTTGGTTTTAAGGTCTACCATAATGCTCCCTGAAAATTCCAACAAAGAGCTGCATGACTCTGTTCCTTCTTTTCCTCACTGTTTTATAAAATATGGAACACAAAGAGAACATATTTGTGATTCGTTAATAGTGCCATGTCATTTTTTCTCTCATCAGAGGAAACTAAGCCTGAACACCAAGTGTGGTATAGTCATTTACATACCCAGGTGCTTGATTCGCTCCTCATAATATTTTGGAATGAATATTGGGAGGCTATTACCAGGCCCATCAGCTCCATTTTTCAGATGTGGAAACTGAGACAGAAAGATTAAAGGCACAGCCATTAACAGGATAAAGTAGGGACTTCAATCTAGAAGTTTCTCTCCAAGTTCAGGTTTTGAAGGGGAGCTGTTCACCCTACTGATATTTGAGATGCAGATATAAGAGGGGACAATCAGCCTGGTGACCTGTAATATGACCTGTACCTTGATACAGAAATACATGTACGCATATATGCACACATTTTGAAAATGACTGGCTCTACATCAAACACAGAAAGAAAAATAAAATAGAAACTCTCATGATTTCTGCCCTCAAAAGGACCTGTAATCTCAATGGCAAGATGTTACAACTCTTTCCAACACAAGGCTGCCAGGCTAAGTGCAAAGTGAATGCTGTGGATCTATTAGCTGCCAAAGATGTGGATGGAAATGGATTTAACGTATCTTGTGAAGATCAGCTTCAGGCCCTTCACTCGTACCCACAAGGTTCTGGGATGAACCCTACCAACGTGTTCACATGCTCGTATATTTTGGTAAAATGTGCAATAATAAGACTATTTTAAATTAATTAATTAGTTTATTTATTTTTGGCTGTGTTGGGTCTTTGTTTCTGTACGAGGGCTTTCTCTTAGTTGCGGCGAGCGGGAGCCACTCTTCATCGCGGTGCGCGGGCCTTTCACTGTCGCGGCCTCTCTTGTTGCAGGGCACAGGCTCCAGATGTGCAGACTCAGTATTTGTGGCTCACAGGCCCAGTTGCTCCGCGGCATGTGGGATCTTCCCAGACCAGGGCTTGAACCCGTGTCCCCTGCATTGGCAGGCAGATTCTCAACCACTGTGCCACCAGGGAAGCCCCAGACATTTTTATTGTAAGATATTTTAACCGTCTCTTTCTGTTTTGACTTCAACTGCATCACCTTTCTTCTTGTGCTCATTTGTGGAGGGGTGCCTTGGACATTTTTGGGCATCTGCCTCAGTGGTGTTTGAGTAGGGGATGTATTTAGTTTGAGTTTAGTGGGATATGTTCAGAGTATGTCTCACAGTGACTCCTGTGTGTTCTTAAATCATGGTGAGCAGTCCTGGTACAGGAATGACTTCCAGAAATCCTTCTATTGCCTACACTGCCAGCTCACCAGCACCACGCACGAGGGTGCTGGGATAGAGGTCTTCTCCTGTGTGGACATGTCCTGTGATGCCTGCCATGAGAAGTCCGCATGTGGGTAGTTGTTAATGACTGTCTCAATTCAAATATAATTTATAGATAGTCAATGCATAAGAAAACTTAAAATTTCTTGGAATTTGATAGGTCATATACAAAGAAAACCTCACAGAGGATTTTCCAAACTTGACAGCAATCCTCAACTCTCAATTTTTTAAAAAAAATCAATTATTCATGCTAGAGGAAAGACTGCGTGGTCTTTCTCTTCTCTCTATAGAAAAATATAATACAAAATTGTTATCCTCTGAAGAGGTGAGCAAAGAGACTAGAGCCAAAAAAATGCCTTATAGACTTGTGTCAGGCAACTTGCTAATATATTGGATTATATGATGCTTGTGGTATTTGCCAACTTTTTAAAATTTCCAAATAAATATCTTATTCTAAGAAATAATTTACCTTGGAACCTAATTTCATATTATATTTTGTATTTTTTATTTTGCATATTTTTTTTTTGTTGTTGTTGTTAAAGAGCCCCCTCCCCAAACTGTCTACACTTCAGGTCCCATAAAAAAATGGATCTGCTTCTGAGTTTAGTGAAAGGATAAGCCACAGAGGAGGTTAGACGTGACTTTGAGAAAGTGGGGGAAGGCTTCCAGATAGAAGAGCAGTTTTACACGTGGAGGCAACATGAAACAAGAGCCCAACTTGGAAGGAGCACTTGGAAAGTCACAGTGTGCTTAAAGGAAATCTATCCAGGCTAGTTCTCATGGGGCTGTTGTAGTTTCTTTGTTGCAATTGGTTTTGCTCATTTTCTTTTGTTTTAATCATTTAATTGTTTTACATCTCACTGTTGAAGAGAGCTTGCATCTCCCACTGCTCCCACATAGGGGTGCCACATAAAATAGAGTGCCAGTTAAATTTGAATTTCAGATGAACCATGAATAATATTTAGGTATAAATGTGGCCCCTTCAATACATAAGACATATTTATACGAAAACATTTTTTTGTTGTTCATCTGAAATTCCAATTTGACTGGACATCTTGTATTTTTATTTGGGAATTCTGAAGGAAGGAAGACGAGTTTTACTTTTGGAAGCCTCTGATTCCGGGCCAGGGTCTTCATCTGAAACAACTCTCCACTGCACCAGCCACTGAGCTGTGTCCAAAGGAGAGCTGTAGGATCTGTGGAGCCTTCTTGGTCCACACAGAGCAAGGCAAGTTGACAAAGCAACAGTGGTTGGTGGAGGAGGGACTTTCCAAATTAGCGGCAAAGCTTTCCTCTGGGAAACAAATGTTGGAGAGTGAAGTAAAGTCATTCCCCAGTGAAAACCACTGTTATCACTAAGTACATTAAATCCAAGACCACATTACTGCAACAGACCTAAGGGAGAGCTGAATTTGTGTACATCCAGGGGTGATTTAGTTTTGTTCATTACTTATGTGTCCTTTGCCTTTAAAAGATGTTTTGAACAAGGCTTGGTTTCCTCCTCAATTCAAAAACAGTTCAACATGGTTTTGTTTTTTTTTTCTTTTCAAAACTCACTCCTCTACAATATTGTGCTCATTTATACCCTCCACAAACATGGGTTTGCTGTTGTGTGGATAAGGGTCGCTAGATTTAGGAAGTAAAAATAAAGAATGCCCAGTTAGATCTGAATTGCTGATAGATAACAAGTAATTTTTCAGTGTAAGGATGGGGTAGCATTTGTTATCTATCAGCAATTCATGTTTAAATGTGTGTCCTGTGGTTTACTTGGCAACCCTGCTCGGAATACAAGCTGATATTCCTGATTTTGAAACCATACAAAGATGGGAACTCTACCCAATATTTTGTAATAACCTATAAGGGAAAATAATCTGGATTGTTACAAATATATATAGAATTGTGTCATATATATATACTTATATATATATATATATATATATATATATATATACATGAAAATCACTTTGCTGTATGCCTGAAACTAACATAACATTGTAAATCAACTATACTTCAATGAAAAAAAACTAACGTAACATTGTAAATCAACTATACTTCAATGAAAAAACAAAGATAAATCCACCCATCCATCCATCCATCCATACATAAAAGAGTTTGCCCTTCTTTGAAAGTGGGGCTATCTGAGTTTTATCCTAGAGGAAAGGAATTGTTGAAAGATAAAAGACCTGCTTCAGGAGGGAGTGAGTCCCCTGTGTTTGGAGACTGGGTGAACGTTTGGTGGGCATGTAATGGAGGTGACACATATTTGAATGAACAGATTTGTTGAGTGTTGGACTTGAGGACATGATGATTTTTCAGGTCCTGAAGTTGGTGTAGCATAGCACAGTCTCTAGAATTGTATAGATTTTGTTTCAAATTCATGACTTGGTCCTTTATTACTGAATTTTTCTGAGCCTCTATTGCTTTATTTGTAAAATGGGGACAAGCCTAATGAGTTGTTATAAATATTAAAAAGATAATGCATACATAGCACTGTTATAGACACAACAAATTATAGTGAAATAAATGTTAGCTATTGTCCAAGTCCCTTCAAGCTCTGAGATTATACATTTGCATGAACTTCAGTTACAAAAACTATGAGGATTTAAATAGACCAAGAATTTGGGTTTGTAAAAGAGACAGAAAATTCAACAGCATGATATCCTGCCACGGTAATGACCAAAAATATATCACATGGTCTCTTAGTTTATGTTTTTGGAATTGGCTCAAAGAGAATGAATTTGGGTTTTACTTTTCTCGTTTCTCTCTCCGCACCCGACACAAAATAAAGTACATATTTGGTGCTCAGGAAATAATGTTTCATGAACAGTGTGCTCTTCTTTGCCATAAATGAGAGTCAGGGATTTAATGTTTATTCCATGAAACGCTTGGTTAGAAATGAACAAGAAACAAATTCAAGGACATAGTGAGGCTTCTCTTCCTTTCCATCTCTCTGCAGAACTTCTAAAATGTGCTTGTGAGCTTAGTTGTGGACAAAGAATGCCTCCTCCCATTTTGAGCAACTCTTAGCGACGGGATCTCGCTTTTTAAAAGGTGCAATCTCAAACATTCTAGGTGAGAGTTGTATGATGGCTTCAGTTTTATGTCATATTAGCACAGAGTAATATTTCCAATTGCCTGCTAGGCCGTTTTTCAGTATTTTGCAGAAACCTTAGTAAGTCATCTTGATTTGATCCATTCTTCTAAAATAGCACTACCACACAGGTCAGCAGATCCAAATAATGAATACTTCGGACACAGAGGCTTTCTAAAAATTAGTTTGTTTCCTGCCCACATCAGGAATGTGTAGTGTATGCAAAATAAACTGGGGACATTAGTTTATGAGAACTTTAGGTCCACCCTGAGTGCACAGAGATAAGTTCTAAAAATAAAGCCGAGTTCCAGTCTCTCTTTTTTTTTTTTTCTTCCAGGAGTAAATGCTGACCATGAATCTTCTGGAGACTTGAGAAAGAAGCACCGCGGTTAGTCATCATCCTGCAGTCTCACAGTGCCACCTTTTGGTACATGGTTTCTCATTTCCTAACAGTGAATATGAGACAGCTGGTTTCCTCTGGTGATCTTTTACAATCCAACTTCCTTGGTTATGGCTTGACATAATTTCCCTGGAGAGTTCAGGCTTAGGGTATGATAATATACCTTGGATCTGCAAAGCATTAAAAGGGAGGATATTGTCAGATATATGATCTAGCCATGGACACAGGCCAGATGCATTTGTAACTAAGAGAGAAGCCCCTCTTGTCCTGGTCCATTCCTAACTGGTTTGGCTTTGCTGTTATCTATCAGCACCTTCCTTAACTTTTGCAAAAAGGCTCAGTTGATTTCATTCTTTGCCTTCCAGCTATGCTTTCAGGAGCTTGCTTGTGGCCACATATATAACAGGTGACAACAGTGTTTTTTTCAGAGAAATAAAACCAAGAGAGCAATCGCAAGAACTTTATGTTCTTTTCAAGATTGCTCCTCTGGAATATTTACCCACAGTAGAGAATAGGATGTAATGAATTATTTATCAATGGGGCAGGCTTTACTGTATTAATTAATTAGTTAATTAGGATTTGGGTTGTATTTCTGGCATTAACTGAAATTAGACTTGTGTTACAAATATAATAAAATAAAGCTATTTAGGTCAACCTGTTGGAGGAAACTTCAAAACACCTAGAGACAATGAGGTTTTACGTTTTCTGTTTTGGACTGCTAGTTGGAACCCTTGAAGGAAAAACTGGCTGAATTCTCTAAAATTAGGTTTACTGCATGCCTAGGCCTTAGAATTCCAAGTCAATCATTTGGGCTGAATTTCTACCCTGTCCCAACAGCTAGTCAACTCAATGAAAATACAACTCGTGTTGTTTACTATCATGTGCCCAACAGAAACAGTTGTATTTTTCCTCCTTTAATTTTCAGTCAGAAATTTTGCCTTGTTAGAGAGACATAGTCTAGGTTGACATCACCGTAAAGCACTTGTTTTATTCTGAGTTCTAAGAAGAAAATGGAGACATGTTATAAATAGCAACTCTGGTCTCTACTTTTAGTTTGCAGTTCAGTAGAAAAGGTGGGAAGGACATTTTGGTCAGAATGTTTGAGTTCCTTTACTTATAAAAACCCTACCCATCCGTCACCTTTGAGGTCAAATTTTATTTACTTCAAAAAGCCACTCTAATTCCCACAATAGCTGTCTCTCTCTACTCCAAAGCTCTTTAGCTTTTTTACCTTGACAGTGGGCTGTGCAATAAGGATGGAAAATTCCTAGAGATGTCAGACCATGTTTTACCTACTTTGGTGCTTTACGCCTAGTTGGCGCTCCGTATGTGATCTTGAATGAAGTTATGATGGTACACGTGGCAGAAGCACAAGAACATTTCCAAGAATGCGACAGCTTAGCTCAATGTGGTATAAACATCTCTGGGAATGTAAAGCCCCAGCCCCATTTGGTTAGTTTCTCTTTTCTCTTGCCCAATCTAAATTCTGCTGCCATAGCAGCCTAAAAGCAAATCTGAGCATGTTACCCTCCTCCTTTAAAAGCTCCGTGCCTTCTTCTGGCCTCCTGGATAGACTCCAAACACCTTAGATGGGTCTAGCAGACTTAGGCTGTCTGTCCCCAACTCGCTTGTACAATCTCACTTCTCACCCCTTTCTGAAATATTCTTCCTTCACTTTCCTGCCTGGACAAACTTTTGCCATCATTCAAGACCCAATGTAAATATTTTCAACCTCTGTTTAGAATTTTCCGAGGCTCCAAGGCAGAGTAAGCCTCAATTTCTTCTGGGATGTTATGTAATTTTGTTCATTATTTTATTATAGCAACTACTATGTCTTGTGTCAAAACTTTCCTACTTACATTAAATCACTGACTAAAGTGACCTGAAGATAGGGACCCTAGTGATTTATTTAAATTTTCAAGCAGGTGGTCCAGTGTATAATACTCAGGGAGCTTCCAAAAATGTGTGACTGATGAATAAATCAATAATCATGAAGGGTAATGATAATAACACCGGATGAGGACTTGATGGACCTGTTACTTTCTTCTGTGAGATCTGCGGCAGTTTAACCTCCCTGGTCTCAGATTGCCCAACGTGCACAGGCAGTATTTCAGATTAGGTGACCTCCCTTCTGATACAGGATCTGTGAAGTTTTCACTCCTGAGTAAAGTTCATCAAGGCAGGCTCTCTGGGAACTTCCAAATTCAATAGGTTTAAATTCATTAGTCATGAAAGACACTTCCAGATTTGGTAGCTCCGGATATTTGAGGGTAAATACCAAGTTAGTAATCAAAGGATTGGAATTTCTGGAAAGAAATGGATTCTAACCTGGAGCCTCTAGTTTAGAGAGACTAAAATATTAGATACAAGGTCTATTCCTACTTGAGGTTGATTAGTGGATATCAGAGAGTAAAGGGAGGTATCATGCTAACATATGAATAAGTGAACATTCTTTTATAAGCCATCCACATTCAGTATCAAATTGAATTCCAAAAAAGTAAAACTCACACATACTTTTCAGAGGGTTGAATTGACGTTTTCTTAGACATTCTAGACAGGGGTCCACAGGGCAGGGACTAAGCTGCAGTTGTGTCACCCACTTTATGCTTGTTTTCACCTTCTATGCCTCAATTTAAAAGAGATCAGAAATCGAGGAAATAGAAGACCGTGGCCCCCTGCATATTCAACTTTCTGTTGAATATCTAAAGCTGTCTGATCAGCATATCAGACTTAACATGGCACAAACAGAACACTTGATTGCCCAAATGTCCCAAATTCATTTCCCTAAGTAGTACCTATTTAAGTAAATGCCATCACTATTCATCTAACTGCTCAGGACAAAACCTTAGAAGTTATCGCAGATTCCTCTTTCCCATCAACCAATTCATCAATCAGATATAACTTTAAACCCTATTCTGAATCTCTTCTCATCATCTTCACTGCAACCACTCCTTCCCAAGCCACGATTATTTCTTCCTAGATTTTTGCAATAACCTCTGAAGTAGGTTTTTTGCCTCCACATTTGCTCCCTTACCTAGAGTCCCTCCAACACTTAGTGGCCAGAGTGGTCTTTCTAAAGCTTAAATCAGATCGTCATACTCCCCTACTTAACAGTTGCTAGTGGCTTCCAAATATACTTTGAATAAAAAACAAACTTTTTTATGACCTCCTTATCTGGACTTGCAACGTCCCCAACCTCATCTCCTGCCCTTCCTCCTGTGGTTAACTTTGACTCATCCATGTTCGCTTTTGGTGTCTTAAAACATACCCAAAATATTCTCATATCATGGCATTTGTACTTATGGTTCCTCCTACAATGAACACTCTTTCCATGTGGCTGCCTTTTTCTCACCATTTAGGTCTGAATTCATGTCTCCTCATCAAGGAGAACTTCTCTGATCTTACATGAAACAACCTCTCCTGTTATAGTTACTCTCTGTCAAAATTACCCTATTATATATTCTTCATAGCACTTCCAGAACTTTACTTACCCTATTTATTGTTTTTTTTTCTTTACTTATATATTTCAGTCCTATGATGCACTCTCCCTGGAGATTCACATCCAAGAATCCCTTCTTCTTTTAATCTTTCTCTTCTCACACTGAAAGTCCTGTTCCATCCTAGAGGAAAGGCATGCAGCAATTGATTTTCTGGATGCTATACCTGGCTCATACTGAAGGGGTAGCACTGCACTGCATTGCTTGGGAGGGTTTTAGGTTTCATAGGCTTTTTTTTTTTTTTAAGAATAAATTATCCACAAAGGGAACAAGCAGTTCTTTTTTGCCAACATTGACCACCCCTAGCTATCATACTCAAAACTCTTCTCACCTGGGTGAGAGGGGCACGGGTAAGAGAGAAGAGGAGAAAGAAAAGTTCTACCCCCCCCCACACACAAATAAATTGAAGAAATAATATTCAAAATATCCTGAGTGTTTATTCTTGGGTTTGGGGATTCTGGGTGACATTAATTTTCTTAGCTTTAATTTACTTTATCTTCAGGATTTTCTAACATGAATATTTTTTTCATGACCATAAAATAAATCTTTTTAAAAGATTCCATTTGAGGGAGACTATATAAACCTTCAAACTGCAAAATATCAATAACATTAGCCTCAATCTACCACTGTGTTCAGATACCCAACTGTATTAGTCCAGTGACAGATAGAAAAAGACTTGTTGATTAGCAATGAAAATACAAAAGAACATCAACAAAAATATCTATTCTGGAGAGAAGCTGGTTAAGAGTATTCAACATTAGCCTCTAAATTAAATACGGATGAGATATTTTCTCTTGATTCATTCCACTTATTATTACAACTGAGTAATAACAAATTATATGTATCAAGAAATTTGGTCAGAAGGGATATTGTTTTAGGATCAAAGTAAACCCTTCGGCGACAATTCAGATTCCAATTATGTGAGGCGATTGGACTTTGGAGAGGCGATCGCGTTATTATGCTACTAGTTAATGTTGAGTCTCTCTTGGGGGTTGTAGAAGAGTGACTGCTGAGAACCAACAACATCCCTGGTCCAACCTGGCCTGCAGCTCTACAGGAATCATTTGATCATCATTTAAATACACAAGTTCTACGGAATTCAATAGATTACATGCAATCATTTTGAGAAGATATTTTAAAATTTAAGGTAACGATGCAAGCTTTTGGGTTCAGACCTTTGAAGGTGTCACTCATCATGACTGGGGTGGAAACAGAAATGTCAGTTTTGCTACTTAGGTTGTTGTTGTTTCAACTACTTTACCACTGGCCTGGGGAATCCAAACTCCAAAAGATTGCAAACTATGACTAGCAGTTGGGATTCACTCTTTTTTTTTTTTTTTAGCAAATTAAGGCAGTGTGAATTCAACCTAGTGATGAATGTGCCTTTCCCCTTCCAGAGCATCATCTGTACCAAATTGTACGATTTTGGCATCTGCCTTGACAACTCTAGCAAGCAATCATTTTGACAGGAGACCATCTGTGTCGAACAATATACGCAGTGTCTACATAACACAGAGAGGGAAAGAACAGTCCCTAGGAACAAATAATTGTCTGAAATGACCCTGGAGGTTGGTATTTAGAATCTCAGGGGGAAATATGTGCCAAGAGTTGAACATTTGAGACAGATTCCTTTCTAGAATGGTTTCGGGGAGAAAGACTTTCCCTTTAGGATTTAAATGATGAGAAAGAAATATTTAATAAACAACTACCGCCCCTGGATTAAGAAGGTGGCTCTAATCCTGTCTGTTCCATTAACGAGCTCTATTTCCCAGGGTAAGCCACTTGACCTCTTGGTATTCTGTTCTCTTTTCTGCATTAAGTAGCTGGGTGTTTCCTTGCATAAGTCACTTAGCATTGGTTTGTCTATATAATAAACTTCACCATTTCTGGAAATTGTCTCTCCCTCTCTTCCATGAACTGCCCCAGCTCCACTCCAAACAATGAGCTTGTCTGGCTAAAATTCATTGCTCTAATCAGATTCTTTCCTCTGTGTTTGGAATAGGGACTAAGAGATTCCAACTCAGAATTGTCAGAATTTGTCTCTTGAATTGACAAAAATTTGAGATCTCTTAGCAGCAGCAATTTCCCATTGTATGTACCAGGAAACTGAGAAAACAATTCTGGACAAAACAAAAGAACAAAGTAGATGAATAGGCAAAGAGAAAAAAAAAAACAACTCAGATTATTCACTTGTTCTCAAAGACTAGCTTTACTCTTCTCCCTGGATTTTAAGAGAAATTCTAGGATTCTTATCATTCATTCCTTTCTTTTTTCTCCTTAAATTAGTTTGTCACTTGCAACAAAGGGAAAGCCAACTCATTTAATATTTTATAGGAGTTTGGTATTTGATTTCCTCTAGTCTTTAATGGGATGTACCACTTATAAATCTTTGGTTCTCAATGAGGAAAATAAATGACCCTATACAAAATCAGCATGTTAAATTATATGAGCTCTGTCATCCCATCTTGTTCTAACTTTCTACCTACAATTTTGTTTCTATTAAGGTCAAAGTTTTGGTTGTGGTTAGAGAGGAAAACAGACACTATAATACATCATCTCTGTCCTCATGGAAGAGTTGTAGGACATCCACAAAGACAACTACAAAATCTTTCAGCTCTTGATGCCAGCTCTAAAAGAAACTAGAGCAGAAAGGGCCTGCTCCACCCCAGCTTTACTATGTGATTCTGAGTTCTCATACTTAGGTCTGATTGTACCTTCAGTAATACCAGAAATTGCAAATGAAAAATAAATTTTAACCAAGTGCTTTATGTTCCTTTGTAGCTGGCAAGATTTGACTCTTTCAGATCTAGGGCTGGCTTTGCTGGGAGAATGAATTGTCTGATTGTTGTAATAAGACACCTGCCGGAGGTGGATCTAATAGCTTGCAACCCATAGGAACTTAAAGACAATAGCCATCATAACTTAAAGACAATAGTCAAGCTAAAGACTGGATGAATAATCGAAGGCTTAGTGATAGCCTTAGGAGTCAGGACCCTCTGGTACAATTTATCTGCTCAGTTTCTTCTCTGTCCATTTTCAATCTCCTGCCTTAGCATCTTTGCTTGTGTAGTTTCTCCCATGGGGTATGAGTCCTGTTCTATGAGTCTCAATTCCAACTTCATCTATCGAAGGAGGTTTTAGTCTACTTCATCGCACAGTGACTATTCCCTCCTCTGAATTCAAAGTATTTGATATTAGCCCCATTCATTTGAAAATCATGTGGTGCCTTGTGAGGATAATGCTAGCCACTCTATAACAGGTAACTTCCAAAATTTCAGTGGCTTCACCCAAGAGAAGCTTATTTCTTATTCATGACATAGTGCGGGTTTACAGCCATTTGATGTCTTTCCTCCAAAAGGTGATTCAGGAACCCAGATTCCTTCCATCATACTCTCCTACAATTTGCCCTAAGGCCTTAGAGTCTTCCATATCCATCCAATAGAACAGAGACACCAAAGCACCTCGGCCTAGAAGTGACAAATTTTCATTTTTCTTATATTCTATTGGAAAAGAACTGGTCACATAGCCTCTTCTTCAAGTATGATGAGAAATGTAGTTCCTGGCTGGATACTGCCTTCTTAATGCAGCTCTGAACTACAGAAGTGGAAGCTTGAAGGGACTTCCCTGGTGGTCCAGTGGCTAAGACTCCATGCTCCCAATGCAGGGAGGGGCCTGGGTTTCATCCCTGGTCCGGGAACTAGATACCGCATGCATGCCGCAAATAAGAAGCCCACAGGCCACAATGAAGATTCCCGCATGCGGCAACTAGGACCTGGTGCAGCCAAAATAAATAAGTAAATAAATATTTTTTTTAAAAAAGAAGCAGAAGCTTGAATTTTGGTTGATGGCTAGCTCTCTTTTCCACACATTTCTTGTACTTAACTTCCTCTCTATAAGCACTATTTCTCATTTCAAGCATTAATATTCTCGATGGTGATGCAATAATATTTATCTCTCATAACATATAACATACTACTGTGAGCATATGTTGTTCTTATTTAATGTGTCTTGATTGGTTTGTGCTAAATTAGGAAAGTATTGAAGTATTACAGTGGTGCCGAATCTCCCCAAAGTGCCTGGATATTAGCCTGTTATCTGGTTTGATGAAATCCAGAAACAAATGGGTAAATAGAATGGAAACATTCCCTTTAAAATGCGGTGTTGTGCTTTATTCAACAATATTTATTTCATAAACATTTATGGAGCAATTACAATGTGCTAAACATTATACCAGATGTTTTGGCAAAGGAGATAAATATCTTAGAGTTCCTGACCATGAGAGTTTATAGTAAGACTGACGAGAAAAAGTCAGTTATGAACGTACAGACTGACAAAACTACAGAGGTATATGCACAGAATGGAACGGAGTTGACGAACAGAGCACAGAGGGGGGGTCCCTCACTTTACAGGTTGATCTACTGTGATGAGCTCTAGATAGAAGCCATGAGACCATTCTTCATCATGATCAATGTTACTAATAAAAAAATAAGATTGGCATAGCACAATATCAAACACTCTCGTGTATATCATGTTGTTTTCCTCCACTGCGATCTTTTGGGAAGATTAAAAAAAAACAAGGCTCAAGGAAGCAAAGTGAATTTCCTAAGATAACATAATGAATAAATGGTGAAGATTGGAGTTATCCCACTATTGTGATAAATTTTTACTTGTATATTAGGTACTTTCTTCAAGCGTTATACATTTTAGTATATGGAAGTGAAGAGTCACAATGACAGAGCCCGTGATGTAAATACATCGTGGTGTCCACAGAGCCTGTCACCTTATAGGTGCTGAAGAAATAAGAGTCAATGAATGGATGGGTTGGCATTTCACAAAGCCGCATGTACCAGTTTAGATCACGAGGGAACCATTACCAACTTGTTCTTTTCAGTATGTGTGCTAACTAGTAACTTGATTATACACCTCCCTGCAGGTTCCAAACTATGAGGAATTGAATTAGGGTCCCAATTTACTAGCTTTCCTTTGACGATAGCAACAGTTCTGAATGAGACAGAGTCCTTCACTGAGAGTACAGACAGCATGGTTCACAAAGCAGTGTGGAGTCCACATTGGTTCCAGACCAGCTTGCCAATAAGAGAGCTGGGTTGGCATAGAGCAGTGTTGCAGCTACACCTACTGGACTTTCCCTAAACCACAATTGAACTTTCAATAGAAATATTGAAAGTATGACAATCTAAGAACATTTAAACTTTTCACGCCAATCCATCTTTCTCTTTAATGACCTGCACTTGCACATGTGGGAAATAAGATAACTTCCTATGGAAAAAATAGTCATAAAAGGTTATCTTACTTTCCACATGTGTCAGCATAGCTTTTTACGTAGCAGAAAGATGATTTAAGACTAAATGTTCAATTTGAGACCAAAATACAGTAAGGGATACTTCTATGTTTACCACCCAAAGCAAAAGTGGAATCACTGATAACATACAAATGCAAAAACATCAGCGTCTATAAATCTACTTTTATTTACAAAATATACTCATCTGCAGAGTAGTCTGTGTCTCTTTGCTTCTGGTTCAAAAGGAAAGGTCAGATTTAGTCTTCCATGAGATTGTGGGGGAGAGCTCTCAGTTTGAAGCTCCTCATGCCACCTCCAGCCAGAACTCAGTTTGTGCTTTTTTTCTCTTTTTTTCCTCTTCCTTTCTCTTCCAGATTCTTCCACCTCCACTGCTCTCCCTGTCCCCGCATAATCCTGGGGCAAACTGTAGTCCATAAGCAGCCATACCAGCCACAGCATCTTGGATTCGTTAAGAGCTTTGCAGATGAGTTCAATCTCATTTTTCATCTTATTCCTGAAGCCATCAGATTAAAGCTTGTCACATTTTCTGGACACAAAGCTCCAGGCATGTTTTATTCATTATCTGTTCTCATCTTTGAGACAAGCACCTGCAAACCATTTCAGGGTTGGGAGACATCTCTGAAGTTTCAACCTACCATGCGTAGGTTTTGCATCTTTCCATGGGCCAAGCATCCTCATAGCAGCTTGGTTCACCCCAGCTACTTGGTGGCCTATCTAAGTCCTAGGGCCAGTTGTTCATAAGGATGTTCTTGCTGCTGGCATTTGAGGACAAATTGAAACTAAAATAACAAAAATTCTTTATTAACCTTTTACATCATATGACTTAAGTTTAAACCATTTTCTCAAAACACTTGAGAATGAGGACAGAGAAACGAAGGTGGGTGGTATTGAATTAAGGGCTGCTGGCCTGATTACTCTTCCAAGAGCCTACGTATCCCCTCATAACTCACTGATAGTGACCATTGGTGGAAAAACACTGGGCTGCACAGGATTAAAGCATGAAGCCTGGTTTTGTCAATACTTCCAGGTAACCTTGAGTAGTTGCTCTATTTCTCTGCCTTTGTGTACCTACTGCTGAGGGAGGATGATTCTAAGCTGATCAGTCGTTTACAAAAAAATGCCTTCTTGGTCAAGTGCTCAAAGAGACACCATGATATAAATCGTGGATCCTTTTTAGAAAGTTTAGGGTAAGAAATGAGCAAAAGTGTTCCAAAACTAGATGATACGGCAAATCAGGGGTAGAAGGAAATATACCTCAAGTGTTGTGATTCCCGGTCTACTGATCTTAGGTGAAACTTGGTCCTGCAATACAGTCTTCTTCGATAACAAAGAATTCAACATTTCTGAAGTAATTTGAAATGTCAGAGGAAAATCAAAATTGGTTTAAAGTTTAGAGATAACTGTGAACATATGCTAGCAAATTCTATCGCAGGTGTCTATATATGCTTATCTTTGTGTCGTGTGACAAAGCTATGTTTAACTAACTAGCTCACTCACTAAACATATAAATAAAGGGGAAAGGCCCCAGAAGTTCAAATGCAAATTATCTACTCAAAGAATTTTATGGGGAGGAAATATTGGGAAACAACATCCTCCATAGAAGTACTACATCAGAAATCAGTCGGTCGGTCATAAAATAACTTGGACACCAAGCTCAGGACCCCTTATAGGCTCATATCACTTCAGAAGGTGATGGAATATTTGGCAAGTGACACACAAGGATGGGAGTTGAGCCAGCTACCCACAAAGGATTGTTTTACTCTATGCCAATCTCACTTTCTAGCGACCACGTGCTGGACTACAGCAATTTACTCCTCTTTGCCTGCTGGTAAGATAGACATCATGCCCTAACACAGAATATAGCTTCCCGGACATGGCTAACGTTAAGAGAAATAGTCACAAAAGCTTGACCACTTCATAGATGTTTACTGAGAGCATTTATTGGGGTTTTAAGATATACCAATATGTATGAGATATAATCTCTTGTGACCAGGAATTTACAATGCAGTTGGGAGAAACAGCAGTTCCTGAGAATTTAAGCAGCAGTAGAGAAGTAGGCCACCGTACAAGTCGGTGATGATGATAACAAAGGAGCACGACAGGTAGAAAAGACAGGGGTTTAGAGGAGGCTACCTATGGACAAGAAGGGTTGAGAAGATTTCTCAAAGGAGAATTCTAAGTTGCGTATTGAAGGATGGGTAGAAGTTGGTGGCAGAAATAAGTCCAGTTGTGGTAATAGAAAAAATAAAATCTTGGTAGCAAGAAAAGTCAGAGATGGGAACAAAAAGGCCATCTGGCTGGATTCAGTGGTTCAGACGCACATGCTTATGTTCACTTTTACACTAAGCCAGTTAGATCAGTAGG
The DNA here is from genome assembly GCF_951394435.1 of Stenella coeruleoalba. Classification (NCBI taxonomy): domain Eukaryota; kingdom Metazoa; phylum Chordata; class Mammalia; order Artiodactyla; family Delphinidae; genus Stenella; species Stenella coeruleoalba. The sequence continues at coordinate 102,435,287 of NC_137154.1, read as the reverse complement.
GCTGCTGGTTCGCTGCAGAAATCTGCACTTTCTCCTCAGTGCCTCTTTTTTATTTATTGTTCTAATCACTGGGCATAATAGCAACCAAGTCATAGGAGGATGGTGCTGTGACAGGATAATGGTCTCCGGCTTTGAAAATAATGTCTCAGTTTCTCTGAGGCCTCTTCTTTGGCAGCAGGAGACCATTAGCGTGTCACGTTGTCCGGCCCTATTGACATTATCTTTTAATTGTCCCTGAAGACCCATCTCCCAGGCAGTATGTCTGAGATTTTCAGCGCACTGGGCTTTCTGGACTGACATCCCAATCCACTTTATCATCTAACTTCAGAAAGTGTAAGGGACAAAGAAAATTAAAGGCTTTTATGAAGGGAGAGGAGCATCATGGGAAGAGGTAGGGAAGGCTATATTCATGACAACAATTAAAGACAAAGTAAAGTGGCAAGACAAGCAAGTTATTCTGCAAGAATTCCACGATCAGATGTGTGTGTGTGTGTGTGTGTGTGTGTGTGTGTGTGTGTGGCTATATGTAAGGACAAGGATACCATGTTAAATAGGCTATTCAAGACAAAAATCAAATTTCTAAACTGAGTGTTTTGATAGTTTTGTATAAGACATAATTAGAGAATCAGAATGATGCCAATCCTGGCATATTGGCTCTGTCCTTAACTTTTCTTGAGAGACAGAGCTACATGTCTGGGTGGTCCCTCCTGTTGGCTCCGCTGTTTCCTTCAAGTGTCTAAAGTGTGATTATGCCCAGGAGGCTGGCCAGCTGTTCTCTCTCTCCCCTGAGGACAAAATTAAGTAAATAAGCTTAAACTGTATGAAGAGGCTAGAGGAGAGGGAGAAAGTAATTTTGGACCATGGAGGGTTGAGATCTGAGCATCAAAGACAATGGGAATTCCTCTTTGTTAACAGCTGGTTCTGGTATGGGAAGGGGTGGGTGTTGTCCGGTTAGGAACCTGCAGGCAAGTGGGTGTCAGAGTAGACCTTCCTCCAGTTGAGTCAGTCACTGGTGGGATGGGCTGTGTCTGGATTTGTGACAGAGAGGGATGGATGTTACAGGGGATTCAAGACAGAGTGGGAGGTGGACTCAGTGCCCTTGAACGTCACTTCTCTCCCACTTCAGGCCTAGGAGTCAGCCTTCATCATCTTACTGGCCAGGAGCTTCCCTTAGAGGTCATCAGTTAGGAAAATGAGCTCTGCATAAATATGTCTTCGTCCATGTACTGTCCCAGCACCTGGTTCACAGTGACACCAGGGTAGCTGTTTGGGGATGCGCTTCTCCTCACCCCAGCTCTGGGAGCCGTGGCTTCCTGCCCATGCTTCCAGCTCACAATAGCATCATGGCTGCCAGGCTCTGATTAAAGGGCTCCCTGGGGCCTTCACTTGTAGCCTGTCTTCTTTCCCTCCAGCCCCACCCTCCCCTGCATTCCAGAATCCCCTCCCTCTTCCTGTTATTGTCCTGCTCCTTTCTGATAAGATTACATTTGTCCCCATGAAGAGGAATGTTTCTTTCCTGTACGTTAATGTTTTTCAAAGGCACACTAATGAAAAGATCTCTATCCTAATGCCAGATAATTTATACTAAGTGTTAAGGGATCTGAGAGAGGAGCGAGAGGGCCCAGGAGGTGGGGGAGGCCTGATTCTCCTTTAATCACTTAGGAAACATTTGACAGACTATCGCCAAGCTTGTGATTCTGGTTTCCAAATGCAGTTTTGTTTTGGCTACGGGGAAAGGAATTGCATTTTACAAGGTAGGGATAATAGATGAGCTGGGAAGGAGAAAGGAGATGTGAGTTCCAAAGTTAACTTTTCTACTGTGTTTAGTTGCTCACATATGGTGTGTGGGCATGTCCCTTCATTCTCACCTCAGTTTCCTCGTTTGTGAAATCGGGCCATCTACCTACTTCAGGGCTTTTGTGAGGGTTAGTGACATAGCCTGTGAGACATGCTTTATAAGTGGGAAGTATAAATACAAGGTAGTTTGAACACCTAAATATATACATTGTGACTCAGGGTGAGATGCATCAACTCTAGGAAACAGGCCCTATAAAGGGTTTGAGAAAGTCAGGCATCATCTTTGTCCTCCTATCCGGCTCCCAGCCAGTCGAATTTTGTTTAAAAATACTGTAGAAGTCTGTTCAAGCCCTACCACATGGAAAAGGGTCCTTAGCAATCACTGTATAGATGACAAAACTGAGGTCCCCCCAAAACAAGAGAATTATTCAAGTTGGTACATCTTTTAACAGCAAAGCCAGCACTGGAATTCAGTGGAGGTTTGAGATACCTGGGCTGGGTTCTTTCCAGTCAAACATACAGTTTCTCCCACCGGGAATATGATTGCTGTGTTGTCCTTCAAAGACATGTTGGATATAAACTGAATAAGCCATGGACCGACTACAGATTCCCTAGCATGAAAGCAAAGGGCTTAGATGCAAAGTTACAGCCCTTGTATTTCAAGGCTGTTGCAGATACTCTGAGCTGATCATCTTCTAATCTGTCTTCCTGTTTCTGTTGGCTCCGTTGACTTATCCCTCTCTTGGCCGCAACTGAGCTGCTTGGCTGGCTAACTTACCAGAAGTTGCTCTGGAGGCAGTGCTTTGGTCCGTTTATCAGTGGTTCAGAGAATTTGACATCCCTTAGTGCAACGGCAAATCTTGTCTCCCTACCTGGAAATAAGAGAAAACTATTTCCATGGAAGCCATAAGAACATAGGGAAAAGCCATTGATTCATATGAAAGTGAGGCTGGAGACACGAAAGAGTGAGGAATTCTCAGGGAAAATAAAAATGGTCAAGAACAGTGGTCCTCAAACCTGGAGGCAAATCAGAATCACCGGCGGAGCTTGTAAAACTTGTAGATGCCCGAACTCCAGCCTAGACTGATAGCTGACCACATTTAGCATTCATCAGGAGCACTTGGAGGGCTTGTGAAAGCAGATTTCTGGAACCCACCACAGAGTTTCTGATTCAGTGGGTCTACGGTGGGGTCTGAGGATTTTCAGTTTTAACACACTCTTAGGTGAAGATGTGCTGCTGGTCCAGGGATCTCATTTTGAGAAACACATACCTAGACCAATTATATCAAAATTTCCATGTACAGGATCCAGACATCTGTATTTTTTAAAAGTCCCTGGGTGATTCCAATGTGTGGCCAAATTTGCCAACTGCTGATCATGCAGGGCAATGCAGATTCTAGAACAAGTAGCTGTGGTGGCCCATTCACACTTCAAATCTTCTCAAGAGGATGCCATCCTGAGTCTTCTCAGGAGAGAGTTTCCTTCTGATGATTACTAGATGGGAAAGACGCTAAGAATTCGTTGTCCCAAAGTATTCCTTCCTATGCTCCTTTCATCCCTTCCCCGCCTGTTAATTAGTTACCTAAGCTTCGTAAGTTACCTATGCTTACTCTTGTGCCTTAAAGGCATTGGAAAGGCTGGTCTGAATTCCTGATGGACACCTGAAGGAGTGAAGTGAGAAACTGGCCACAGCTTCCCACCCCATCCCTGTAGTCTGAAGACATTTCTATCTGAAAGAAAAGCATAATAGGACACTGTAACTGTGAAATGCCAGAGGTCAGTTGCTTGTCCTCACATGGTTATTGGTCATCCTGGTCACACTCAGGAAAGCAGCATCTCTGGTCATGGGGAAACTTTGCATGAGGTATGTAATAACTTCTCACCATCTGGAGTCAGTGGAATGACACCTGCTAAAATGGAATCAGTAGATATTAACCTGAATTTAGTCATTAATTAAAGAGATTTAATAATTAATATTGATCTGTTCTATGACCAAGCTCATTTCATGCATTTTCTTATTTAATTTGATCACAGCAACTTAATAAGACAGCCATTTGGTTTCTATTTTATAGAGGGGACATGGAGGTTCAGAAAGATAATATAGTTCACCAAAGTTTGTAAAGCTGGGATTCCTACTTAAGTCTGACCTAGTACAACACTGAGAGCTAGAGATCTCTGTCCAAAGACAGCAGGAGGGGAGACTGGGAATCAACAGGGGGTTAAGGTAAGTCAGGTACAGAGGCTGGAACCACCATGGGTAGGGGAACTGCTAAAGAGGCTTGAGAATGAGGCCAAGCTGGAAAGAAGGGATGGCTCTGAAGACAATGAAACCAACTTCATAATTTGGCATAAGGCCTCCTTCTTGGACTAGGATAGTTAACCAAAAAAGCAAACGCTACAATAGCACAAGCTTGAAAACATTATCGTCACTAGCAAAGATATTGTTAACCTGATTTAGTCATTTAGGCACACACACCCGTAATAGATTTGTCAACTCTGGAGACCTGTTGCAGCTTGGTTTTTTGTTTGTTTGTAATTCAACCTGGAATTTTTGTTAATGTTGATAAATATTTTTCTAAAGCGTGATTGTTAAGGAGTGTGTTTTATTACACTATATGTGTGTGCCATACTTAACCAGTTCTCTATTGTAAGGCTTTTGCATTTATCCAGATGTACTTTTTATAAAACAAAGTTACAATGAAGGTTGCATAAAATTCCTCATCCTTACTTATTATTCTTAAATTGAAGTATAGTTGGTTTACAATGTCATGTTAGTTTCAGGTATACAACACAGTGATTCGGTTATACAGATAAATATATATCTATTCTTTTACAGATTCTTTTCACTTATAGGTTATTACAAAATATTGAGTAGAGTTCCCTGTGCTATACAGTAGGTCCTTGTTGGTTATCTGTTTTATATACAGTAGTGTGTACATGTTAAAGTAAAATTCTTAGAAGTTGAATTGCTAGCTCTTACATATGCCTATTTTTAAGGTCTTTGATACCTATTACCCAATTCCTCTACAGGAAGTTTTTATTTTGTTAAACTAGTTTTCCACCTGCATAGTCAGAGGGTGCCCATTTCTGGCAGCCTTGAAAACACTGACTATTAATACTTTTAAATACCGGTTGTATAGGTGAAAATTGTTACCCGTTGATTTTTTTTTTTTTTTTTTTTTTTTTTTTTTGCGGTACGCGGGCCTCTCACTGTTGTGGCCTCTCCCGTTGCGGAGCACAGGCTCCGGACGCACAGGCTCAGCGGCCACGGCTCACGGGCGCAGCCGCTCCGCGGCATGTGGGATCTTCCCAGCCCGGGACACGAACCCGTGTCCCCTGCATCGGCAGGCGGGCTCTCAACCACTGTGCCACCAGGGAAGCCCCCGTTGAATTTTTTATTGGCAACACATTCTCCTAGAATGTGTTTCTCCTAGAAAATTAAAACATTCTCCTAGAATGTGTTTCTCCTAGAAAATTAAAACAAAAACGCTTTATTTAACCAAATAGGATTTCTACAGTAATCTCAGGTTTATCAATCCCATTGTAATCACAAATTTTTGCTTAAATCATAATTTAGACATATTGACACACTTAGCTGCACTGTCTCTTCATGCTTCTCTTTTACCTTCCTCTGGACTTTCTGACTTGGAACTCCTACATATGGAGTGTGTGTATGTGTGTTTGTCAGGGGAGGGTTACTTCCCCCCAAAACCTTGTGTTTTGGAACTAAAAAGAAGACTGTATTCTCCTTAGGAAAATCCACATTTCTACTTGTCTTCATTGCTCTACCGTTCTCCACCCGCTGTTACTCACCTCATTTCCCAATTAACCCAGGCATCCTTGATTCTGTGGGTAAAAGGAGAAACCGAGCGCTATGCAGACATTATATAATACCCCCATGAGGGCGTCAGTATTTGACAGCCTTCAATAGGTTAATTTTTCAAAGTGGTAAGCTGATATTTCTGTATAAAATGCACATCTGCAGAGTAAATGGTATTAAGTGTTGGTGAATTATGGTCCCAGCCTAGGGGTCACTTGGGCTTCAATGCTACAAGCACCTTAATGCTTTTTTGAATGAAAGCTCCACTAATTGCTTCCATATGATTCTCCCCTGGCCCCTCCCCCCAGCCTCCATCACTGTCCCCAGCCCCTCCCCAATTGTGCCCTGGCACAGGGATAATGAGCTATGAAATTGTACCGTATTGATTGGGGGCTGATGTTAGAACAGAACCTGCCATTTTTCCCCAGGATTTGCTTTGACTCTTGAAGTTCAGACAGCGTTGGGGTCAAGTCCCAGAAGCCCTAAGTCCTCCCCACTCCCCATTCCTTTAAACCACTGGGAGTGCACACTTAGACTGAAAAGGGGCAGACAGATCATTAATTAGCTCGGCTGCTAGGCTGTCTGGTGGGAGTGGGATGTGAGGGCATTTTAAAAGGTGTGCTGGCATGTTGATGGGGTGGAGGAAGAGGGAAGGAGTTGTAAGCATCCCCCAAATACACCGTCAGAAGGGTCGCCTGGGTGAGGCAAGCCAGGCCAGAAATTCGTCTTCTGAGGTTTGCCTGCTCCCCACCCAGATGGCCACGGAAAGACTGAACCCTAACGGGTTGGAAGGGGCACTGAGAGACAACTCAGGCTGGCCCCCCAGATGGAGGTTAAAGTGAAAAACATTGTCAATTTGGCTAAAAGAGGGTCAGCAGGAGACCTGGCAATGCACGAACATGGAGAAGCCCTGCCTGTATCATGTACCTATTGCACGTCAGGCGCTTCCGTGAGCAGCCCTGACTCTACCCAGCTGGCTCCTTTGGGAGGCAGGTATGAACACACCCACTCACAGCAAGCTGCTTGCCCAAGATTACCACTGGATCTCAGAGACAGTGGATCTGGACTCACGTTCGGATCCGCCCGGCTTCAAACACGTGCTCTCCAGCACCATAGCCTATGGTATGTGTCCTGGAGCCACGCAGACCTGGGCTGGAGGCTGACTATTTCACTCACAAACTGGAGAACCCAGAGACACTCAATTTTCACATCTGTAAAGTGAGATGATCTTTCTATACGCCATTCACAGCTGTGGTGAGAATAAAAGAAGAATGCATGTGAAGTGGTCAGCAGAGTGTCGTGCCTGTGTAGCATTCTAAAGATGTTAGTTATTATTACTCATTTTTATTGTTATTACTATTGTTATGTTTCCTCCTAGGAGCCATGCATCCCCACAGCCTCATACTCCTCGACAGTCAGGTCTAGAGCTGCCCATTCCAGCCTCCTCTGACTTTAAGCCCAGCTTCTTCTCCTGATCCCGCTTGAGATGACTTGGCATCTCCTGAGTTCCTTTAATGCTACCTGCCCTAGTCTCTTGGCAGTGATACACGCTGCCCTCTCCCTTTAATTGTATTATTGAACTAGTATTTTTATTTTATGGCTGTTTAATTTCCCCCGTGTTTATGGCCTATTCTCCCCCAACTAAATTGTGAGGATCTCTGAACAGCAAAGGTCTCACATTTCTTTGAGTTTCTCAGTGCACCTGGTTTGAAGCCATGCCAGTATTGCTGCTCAAAAAAGTCTGAGAAGTCTATCTTAGTAAATAGCAATTTAATAAAGAGTATCAAATCTTGTGTTAGATACCCTTAAAGAAATTGGGTGGAGTTTGTTTTTATTTCCCACATCACAGGTCTGGTCTGTAGTCCATACTCTGGCCACTGCTGCCCCTACTGGCATCTAAATGTGTCTGTATTTGGTAGTGGGATTCTCTTTTGAAATAATTAGATGTTTTTAAAAAACAAAACAGAAAACCTAGGTAAATGAAAGAGCTCAAAAAATGGATTCAGCCAAACTAAACTGTATTTGTTTTTCAAGGTTCTGTTCTCTCCACCATGGATTTGTAGCCAGAGAAATAGTTGACATTTGTGTATCTTTATGCAGCACAAAGTCATGCTGAATGTGTTTACAGTTACGGTTCTGTCAGACATGCTTTACAGAAACGCAACACAAACCAGTTTGAGAAAAAATGGATGTTAGGGATGAATCCAAAAAACAGAACAGCTTTCAGAGATCTTAAAAACTAGAATCTGAACCATCTTCCTCTTCCTGCCTCCCTACTTCTTATTCCACCCTCCCTGGTGATAGATTTATTCTGTCTTCTTTCAGCTCTGAGATTATATTTTTAATGCTCCACAGTCAAATGAGAAGGAAGTTTTCTCCAGCAGAAAACTACCAGGAAGAATTCTCATAGAAACAGGAATAGGGATATTATAATTAGCATAGTCTGGGTCTCATGTCCCCCCTGACTCCCACCCTTTCTATAGTCAGAATGGCCACTCTTCAGCAATCTTCAGACAGCTAGCATGAAAGGTTAAACACCTGAATATTGCCAGATTGTTTTATCTTGTGTTCACTCATCATGCTAATATTTAACAAGCATTTGTTGAGCACCAAAGAGCGAATGAACAGGGGAGACGGTTACTACCCTTATGTAGCTAGTATTCAAGTGGGGAAGAGTGGGGATTAAATAATTGCTAACAACAGGTGAGGTAAGCACTATGGAAGGAAAAGTTTGGGTGGTCCAGGAGCCCCAACCCCAGGGAAGAGATGGATTCCAGGACCAGGATGAAGTGAAGTGAGTTATAGTTGGCCTGGTGAAGAGGAAGGGCGAGAACATTTGGCACCTGTGAGAATGCCTCGAGGAGAAAAAGCAAGCCTAGTTTGAGAAGCTCAAAGCAAAAGGCTCAGGATGGCTGACCCCTGGGAGGCTTGCCCTCTTCCTCCAGGACCCCTCACACAGGGTCTTTACTAGAATCCTTGAGAGCTGTGCTCAGTCCAGCTCCTTGGTCAACCTTTCTAGGTGTGTGTGTGTGCTGAACCCCTGAGTTTAGAAGGTGGAAAACCTTGCTTCCTACCATTCTCATCACAAAAGGCAACTCACTGTTCACTTGAATGTGTGTTGGGCAGTGGAGGTCTCTGAAGCCCACTTAGACAGCTGAGTTTGGAGAATGTGGAGGCCAAGTTGTTCTTTTCCACATCATCTTTTCATTTGTTCATGGAGCCTCTCTGTCCCAGCTGAAAATCACCTCATCCTTGTCTTAACCACATATTACCCTATTTATATCTCTCTTGTGGTATGCACTTTCTACCTAATGTTACATCTATGTGTGTTCCCATCTTCTCTCTACAACTGCTCCCTGAGAACAGGATCAAGTTGGTTACCTATGTGTCCTCCGTGTCTGTCTCTACAGGGCATTTCCCAGAGTAGGTGCTCACAATGAAATTAATGCTTATATGGTAAAAATTGTATTCCAGGTACTATTCTTTTTAATCCTCACAGCAATTCTATCAGGTAAGCAATTTATCAACATTTTTCAAATGAGGAAACTGAGGCACAGAAAGATTAAGTAATGAGTGAAATGTCACAGAGCTTATAAATGCTGGAGTCAAAACTTGAACCCAAGAAATTTGGTACCAGAGTCCAAGGTCTTATCTATTATGCTAAACTGTCTATTGAGTGCTAAATGAATTCATGAATGGGTGGATGGATGGATGGATGGATGAGTAAGAACAAAACTAGAGGCACAGAACCCTGGAAATGGAGCATTCAGGAAGAACTATCAGTAGAAATACACAGGACTGAGCATATCTTAAAAACCACAGAGGTAAAGCTGGTCAGTTAACCACGGTTGTTGTAACGCCCAGTGGAAAGCTTGGAAGTACTTTCCCCGGGGTGCATATCAGCTCCTCAAATCTACATACAGACCTTACCAAACTGTAAACATGGGGTTTGCAATGGTTTAGAGTAATCTTGAATTCTACTAAACTCCAAATAATTTTGTAATTCCCCTTTCTGCTTATTTCCCCAGATTCCTCAAATCATTCTTCAGCACTCACCTTTGCCATGTAAGTATCACAAAATAATCGTAAGTATTTGAAAGATGCCTTAGAGGGGAACTTATTTGCCTAGGAAGTTAGAGGTCTAGTTTAGGGGTCTTTTCCATTTTGTTGAAAATAAATGATGTTTCTGAAGAGTTTGTTGTATAACATTCCAATATCTATTTAATAATTATTCAGCTGGGAAGGATGAGCTGGGAGGATGATGGTTACATAGAACTGATGGATATTTTATTTGAGGTGTAATATAGAATCATCCCAGCCATGGATCTTTGCTCCAGAGTCCCTCTAAAATCTCAGATATCTGTGGATATTGCCTCTGAAGTTTCTCTAGCTCTAAATCACTCTGAGTATTCTGGTTTCCAACCTCTGCCATGGAGGACATAGGTAGATGTCCACAGTGCTTATAGACACTGTCTGTCAGCCATTGCTGGGAATGGCCTTACTTCCCCTAACTATCAAGCTCCACTTATCAAGCTGTAAGGGCCAGATTATTTATCAAATCAATTCCCATGTTTTGTACGTGAGTCCCAGGTCTGTATCACCAAGTCTGTACACCTATCCCTGACAGAGTGGCAAAAGAATTTATGATGTTTCTGACTAGGGAGAATGAGAGGAAACAAGGAATTTTAACTAAAACTATCTAAGCACTTCTGTTGGAAGCTGCTGACTCTTAAACAACTGGTGAAATAATTTAGGAAGTCAACCCTAAGAAAACGCATCTTGGAATAAAGCAGGAGTAGGAGCGGGAGGGAGGCTGCCAGGTCTACTGCTAGCAACACAATTCCATAGTCTGCATTTTATTACTAGACCCTGGGGGGGTTCTAGTTAAACTCACTAGAGCTAAAGGATTACAGACATTCCTATCTAATTTATGGCTCTGCAAACTGCACTAATTTGATTGAAAAAACACATATTGTTGAGATAATTTTCATGTTTTACTGTTAAACATGCATTATAAACTTATAGACCATTGGCTTTTTGTTGGGGGGGCTTTATTTATTTATTTATTTTTGGCTGTGTTGGGTCTTTGTTGCTGCACACGGGCTTTCTCTAGTTGCGGTGAGTGGGGGCTATTCTTCGCAGCGGTGTACGGGCTTCTCATTGCGGTGCCTTCTCTTGTTGCGGAGCATGGGCTCCAGGTGCGCGAGCTTCAGCACTTGTGGCTCGCAGGCTCTAGAGCGCAGGCTCAGCAGCTGTGGCTCACGGGTCCAGCTGCTCCACGCCTGTGGAATCTTCCCAGACCAGGGACTGAACCCATGTCTCCTGCATTGGCAGGCGGATTCTTAACCGTTGCGCCACCAGGGAAGCCCAGACCATTGGCTTTTATTATTTACTTCTTTATTCATTTATTTGTTTACTTTTAAGTGCCTTCCCATGTATATTATCCATTTTGCTATTGGAGAATGAATCTTTCTCTTATTTATTTGTAAATACTTTTTATGATTATTGTTTATTAACTACATACCTACTATGCATATAGTTTCCTGTGCCCCAAAATACCAGTCACATAGTTCATGTTTGATGAATGTTTACTAGCTAAAGAAAAACAAACAAAAAAACAAACTAAAGTTTATGTTTTGGGGAGTATGGCGGAGACTGCTAGTTGTCAATACAGCAGTCTAAGCATAATGTAGCATGTCTTAGTTTGCTGCAGAAACAAGTGACTTCCAAAGTTCTGTGGCTTGTAATAAAAATGATTAATTCCTTAGTCACATACATATGGGCTCTGGTGTGCACTGGCTCTGTACCATGTCTTCATTTCAGGACCCACACTGAAAGAGCAGTCCCTATAGAGACCAGACACCTCCTGTGTTAGGGAAAGCACCTTATAGCATCTGCTTTAGAGTGTTACAGAATCTGCTCAAACAAAACATATGTCAGGTCAGCTGTAATGGTGCTGGGAAAAACTCTGTAGGGATGAGTCCAGTAGAGAGGAACAGTAAGTATTTAGAACAAATAAATACATTCTCCCTTTTTTTCTGCAGTAAACAGATCTCTGAATTTTATCTGGGCACAAAACGTCCCTGCCAAAGACATGTGTCAACCACACTTGCAGTTAAGTGTGGCCATGCATTTCAGTTCCTCCAATGGAAGCCTAGTAAAAATGTACCTTTCAAGGTAAGGAGTTCTCCCTCCACTCTCTTTCTGCCTTCCTTATAACTAGAATACGATTCATTTTGATGAATGAATGAATGAATTTAATTAGTTTTGCTTTTATGGATGTTGCTTTTCGTGTCTTTGCCTAACCTAAGGTCACAAAGATATTTTCCCTATGTTTTATAGCAAAAGTTTTATACTTTTAAATCATATTCAAGATACATAGTTATTTAATTTTTTATGTATGCTTTGAGGTAAGGATCTAAATTCATTCTTTTGCCTATGAATATCCAATTGTCCCAACATCATTTGATAAAAAGACTACTCTTTACTCATTTCATTGCTATAGAACCCTTGTCAAAAATCAACTGACTATAAATGTAAGAGTTTATTTATGGACCCTTAATTCTGTTCTATTGGTGGGTATCTGTTCCATTGGTATAATTGTATATCTTTATGCCAGTACCACTCTGTCTTAATGGCAGTGACACTATAGTAAGTGTTACAGTTTGGAATTATAGGTTCTGCCACTTTGATCTTCTTTTGCAAAATTGTTTTGGCTATTCTGATTCCTTTACTTGTCAATGTCTGTAGAAATCCTGTTGAAATTTTGATAAGGATTACATTGAATCTATAAATCAAGTGGAAGACTGTCATCTTAATAATATAGAAGTTTACAGTATGGAATTTTGATTTCTGAATTTCAATAATTTTGATTTTTAAATTTCTCTCAGCAATGTGTTACAGTTGTAAGCGTACAAATCTTGTTCTTCTTTTGTTAAATTAATTCCTAAGTAGTTCTATCTTTTTTATTCTCCTGTGAGTAGAATTGGTCTTTTAATTTATTTTTGAATTGTCCATTACTAGTATATAGACATACAACTGATTTTTATATATTGATCTTGCCTATAGTGACTATAGGTATAGTGATTAATATATACTGTATTGCTTACTATTTTCCTATTTGTTACTCTTTTTTTCAAACTTTCACTCTTTTTCTGACTTCTCTGGTTTTATTTGAACTTTTTAAAAGTTATTCTAATTTTTCTATTCTCTTAGCATATCGATTAATTTTTTAAAAAAATTAAATCTTAAATTGCTCTAGAGTTTTCAATATACATTTACAATAATATAAGTCCACTTCCTAATAACACTGTCCACTTTGTAGTGTGGGTATAATTGAGTATTCCTACTTATAATTGGTCTACTTATAATTGAGTATCCTACTGTTTCTTTGCATCCCTTATAATATTGCTGTCATTTATTTAACTTATATGTATGCCATAATCACTCTAGATTGTTGCTATTATTAATTTAAGCAAGCATTTATTAGACTAATAATAAGTTAAATAGAAGATTTTATTTTGCCTTCATTTTCCTAGAATTCTCTTTGTGCAGATCCAAATTTCTGACCTATATCATTTTCCTTTCCTCTGAAGAACTTTTAATCATTCCTGAAAGGCAGGTCTACAGTTTAAATTCTTTCAACAGTTTAACTATTTCACTGCATGCTTTTCTTGCTAGCATGGTTTCTAAACAAAAAGTTCAATGAAACGTTTAAACTTCTTTCTCCAAGGGTAAGTATGCCCACCCTTATCTCTGGCTTCTTTGAAGATTTCTCCTTGTTTGTGGTTTGTGCAATTTGAATATTGTATGTGTAAGTGTACTTTATTTATTTATTTTTCTGGTATTTGTCCAGCTTGATATCCTCTGAGTTTCCTGCATCTATGGTTTGATATCTATCATTAATTTTGGAGAATTCTCAGCCATTATAACTTCTCAATTCTTTTCTTCTCCTTCTGGTATTCCCATTACACAGATGTTACATATTTTTAATTGTCCCCTAGTTCTTGGATTTTGCCTCTTTTAAAAAAAAATTTTTCTTGTTGATTATCAGTTTGGGAAGTTTCTATTGATATATCTTCAAGCTCACTGATTCTTTCCTAGGTCATGTCTATTCTACTTATGAACTTATTAAAGGCATTGTTCATTTTTTTAGTGTTTTTGATTTCTAGCATTTCCTTTTGACACTTTCTTGGAGTATCCAGTTGTCTTTTTTACATCGCTCATCTGTTCTTGAATGTCACTTTTTCATCACTTTTTCCTTAGAGTCCTTAACGTATGAATCATAGGTGTTTTAAGTTCTCCTTCTGATAACTTCAAAATCTCTGCCATATCTGTGTCTGGTTCTGATACTTGATCTAACTCTTCAAATTGTGTTTTTTGTCTTTTAGTGTGCCTTGTAAATTTTTGTTGATTACTGGATGCAAATTATTGGGTAAAAGGAACTGAGGGAGATAGGCCTGCATTTATGAGGTCTTATGTTTTGGAGGCTAGAAGTTAGACTGTGTTAACTGTTTACTGTAGCTATAGGTGTCAGAGGCTAAACTTTTCTATGGTGTCATTGTTTTTTTCTTTTTTTTTTTTTTTTCCTTTTTATGTCTTTGGGATTTCCTGGGAACTTTTTTAAATACGTTCTGAGACTTGTACTTCTTTTATTTACAATACCTGTTACTATACTGGAACCCTGCTGATATGGTAGTAAATGTGGGGAATGGGAAATTTTCTATAGTCCTGTGATTAGGTCTCAGTCTTTTAGTGAGCCTGTGGGCCTATTGTGATCTTCACAGTGTTTCTCAGTCTCTCTCCTCCTTCAGTGACACACGGAAGCTGGAGAGGAATGCAGTTGGGTGTTTCTAGTTCCCCATGTGGAATGCTAGAGTTGGCTTAAGTTAGGTATTTCCCTTTCCTTTGGTTGGTTAGGCTCTTGTAAAGCACAAGGTGGTTAGGCTCTGATGAAACAATTTCCCTTGAAGGCAGGCTTTTGATAAAGAAAACAGTATGCTCTGGGCTTACTTCAAAATGGTTACTTGTCTCTTGCTTCTGAAGGAAGCAGCGGGGGAATTTTTCTCAATTCTTCACCCTACCAGCCTGGTGGGGTACCTGGAGGTAAAACTCATGAACGTGTGGTGATTCCCCTAAGACTGGAGCACCTGGAGTTTTTAACTCTCAAGATTATATACTGAGCCTCTAAAAATGCATTAATAACGGCATAAATCCTCCCACCATGGTACTCACTCCAGAGGTAAATGTCTGTTCCATGGCTGCTCTGGTAAGCCATGATTGTCTGTTTCCACTGGTCTCTCCAATTTGGGGGCAGCAGTTTGAGCAAAGTTCATCCGGGAGGGCCCTGGACAATCCGAGAGCTCTCTGAAGGTATGGAAATTGGACTTCTAAGTTCAGAGTCTAACCATTCAGCTAAAGCACCTTCATTAAGTGGGGTATTTCGTTAAGTTAAGACTCAGTACTGTGGGAATAGCAGTGAGGTAGCACATGTCTGGTACAGGATACAAAGATGCTGCTAATGTTACCATGGCCACTGTTTGCTCACCAGCCAGTGCTCTGCTGCTGCATAAAGATCATGAAAAGAGGATTGAATCTGATTTAATTTCCCAGCTTAAGACATCTGTAAGCATTATAGAAACCTGAGCACATAATGGGGGTGGGGTTGGGGGTGTTATACTTGGATATATTGAACTTCTGGACTTCTTACTATTAGGGTCATGTGGTTACTTGATTACTTGGTGAATGGTCTGGAACATTCTATTTTTAATCCAGAACTTGGTAGAGGGATATTCCACTTAAATAAATATGTTGTAATGAATTTTTAAAAATTCACCTCAAGTCAAATTACACAGCTCTGTTTTCGACAGATGAGGAGCAGGCATATACTACAACAAATGAAACACAAGATGTAGGTAGAAACCATACCTTGTTTTCACTTGAGGCAAGGCATGTTGAGGGCAATGCTGGCTTGGTTATAGGACAATAATCCCTTGGGTCAAGAGACCCCATTTGGGTGAAGTTTTAGAACACCAGATGGCATGAGTAAGTGTGCAAAGTTGAAACAGCTGCAGATTTTTCTACACGGAATGAAAAGCAAATAAAATTTTAAAAAGCAATGAAACTCATAAAGTTTATGGATTGGCTTTGAAAGGGGACAGGCAAGATATATGGAGACAGTGGAGAAGTTAAAAATGAGTACTTCAAAGAGATCAACAAGTGTTTTCTGGAAACTTCTTTTCCTCTTTTTATTTAAGAGGTTCTTTTTTTTCTGTTTCAAAAGTAATTATAGAAAATTCTGAAAACACAGAAAGAAATAAGACAATTTAAATCCCACTCAATCTTAAGACAGTTCCCATTTCAGTGTATATTACTACATCCTTCCAGCAATTTTTTTTCCTTATAATGGGACATAAGCCAGGGGTATCAGGCAAGAACTCATTGTGTATTTAAGTATTTGAACCAAGACCTGAATGGCATTTTAGTGTTAGCACACTGGAGATAGTACCAGCAAAGGGAATGTAAGGTTGTAAGAGCTTTGATTGAGGGTTCATCTGGGGCTTTGTTGCCTCTGAGGGCATCTTCAATTTAGTCAGGCACTTGAAATTTGGGAATAAAGAGAGCTCTTAGGTAAAACAAGAAATTCCCTCATCCGGCATTTTTTGGAAAGTATGTTCCGTGAACAACCAATGCTAAAGATGTTAATTAGTGTTCACTGGAAAACATAAGTGCCATGGTCAAGAAAGTTGAGAATTCAAGTGGGTTGAATGAAACCAAACAGATTTCTCTACTGCAGAATTTCTTATATCATTTAATATGCTAGTATGCAGTGCTAATCTCTGAGACAAGAAGTAGAGTATGTCGTGTTTCTCAAATACTGACCGAGAAGGTGACCGTAGAAGGAGATAGTATCCAGAGTACCCACTTCGGGAAATTCTACCCTATACCCATGTGGAATGATGCTTTGCTCATGTTTCTAGAGACATGGGGGGGAGAGGTCAAACAGGCTGAAAAGGACAGTCATGAGACGGTGTAGCAGAACTACCAAGATGACTTTGCTGGGCATGGAGCAGGGCACCAGGGACTCTCCATCAGGTGCTCAAGAATTATTAAGAGGCTCAGCTGGGAAAGCAGTCTAGTGGCTATTGCCCTGGAGGGAGTTAGAGAAAGAAGGCAGTGAACCAGGCATGAGTCAAAGAGGACCACAGAACTAAGGCAAAGCAGACTGACCCAACCTGGCTCTGCTTCTGCCCTTTGCCAGGAGAAAACAAAGCCAATAGGTTAATCAGAACCTCTGGGAAGCTAAATTGCTCCTGGGTTATCTCATTGGGATTAGAAGCTGCTTTTTTGCAGTTGAATTTATTCACAGCAGAGGTTCCTTTCTTGGTTTTAAAGAAAGCATGTCTTTGGAAAATTACCTTCTAAATTGGACTTTGATGATCCAATTCACTATCCTACAGAGGACTGTGTTGTTTTTAACATCTACTTACACTCACACTATAATGCTCACGTGGGAAATAAGGCAAATTATGCAGTTTAGAGAGAGGTTAAATAAATGAAGTCAAGAGTGTAGCAGTAATAAGGCAATGTGTCTTCAAGAGGGTTGTAACTATTATTTCATGAACATATATTATCTGTAAAGATGGTCAACGGGTTTGGAAAATGGGTCCTGTGATTCCTATTCAGAGAAGAAGCTTTAGGTCAGGAGGAAACTCTACTGTGGAGGAATTGGCAGAAGAAGAAACAGTATAGACTTTAGGAGACAGATCTGGGTTTTAATTCCGCTTTTCTTGAATTTCTTTTGCCTTGCACCCAGGCCAGGCCTGGAGTCCAGCCATATGCACACAGCCATAAATAGCTACAAGATCCCAAATCACTTGCCTTATGCTCTACGTTGGCTCATTAGCAATATGATGGGAGCAGTTTATTGTTCTCACAAAGCTTCAATTCCTCATCTGAAAAATTGGATTAGTGTTATTTAACTCATAGATTTCAAATGGGGTAAATTTTAAATATACGTCAAGTATCCAGCAAGGTTCTCAAGTATATACTAAATGACAAGAACTCACAGAGCAAGTTATTGGCAGGCCAGGCTAATTTTGCCTTCTTTGGTGTTCAAGTTACAGGTTATCAATGCTGACATTTTCTTTAAAATGACAATAAAAGACCTTGATTATCAGTCACTCATGTTCCAGGGAAAAGCAATTTAATCTGAGATGGCTGTATAACTTCAGAAAAATTATTTAACAGCTGTTATCTGTCATGTATCTTTTGAAATAATTTCATTCCGTCCTAGAACAAAATAGATTTGGACTTAGGAGACCTGAGTAGGAGGCTCAACTTTTTGCACCTATGGACTAAACCCCTGAATATTTCTGAATCTCTACTTCCTTATGCATAAAATGCCAGTGATATTTGTCCAATCTATTTCACAGTAATGTAGTCAGGAAAAAATTAGATAAAGTGCTTGGAAGTACTAGGCAGGATGTAGCTTTAAGTTGATGGAGAAAGAGAATTCACAGGTCTCTGCTGTGGGAGGCTCCATTAAGATGCAGGGACCTAGAGCTGGAAAGTAATAGATCACGATTCTCATTCTAACTGTATCTGTCTATATTATCTTTGACATGTAGTTTTACCTTCTTGTTCTCCATTTTATTATCTGGTAAAAAGTTTGGGGCGTGGAAGGGAAGGAGATTTGAATAGGATTCTAAGATTTCTCACTGCTCCCCATTCTAAGAGTCTGTGAACATCATAAATTCTCCTTTCTGCCACCATTGTAAAGAAGGAGTCAACATTTATAAGTCTACTTAGATTCACTTGTTTGTGGAGAGATACCTGCCAGGACCATATAGTTTGATAAACTGGCTGTGTTTCTGTAACATTACATCTTTTATACTTTCTTTCAGAGGAAACAAATACACAGGTTGGCCTCGTTCAAAAGAACTTTTTGCCTACATTCTTGCTGGTCAGATACCAAGTGCCAAAGAAGCAAGCGATCCTACAAGAATTTCACTTTGGTGCTACTGAGGACAAAGGGGTAATTTAAAAATTTCACCATCACAGGCAGGTTCAACACCTAATTTGAAGCACGGAGACTGATTAATTGGGTTGTCACTTCCAACAGCTCTGAGCTTTGGCCTTTCCATGTGCCAGAAGAAAAAAAAAAAGAAAGCAACATTCCTGTACTTAATTTTCACAAACTTGAGCCAACAGAATGTGACAAAGACTGGCTATTTCTCAACCATGAGTTCCTTCTCCCTATAATACTTAACCTCACTGGTTCTTTTCAGTTGTCAAATTGAGGTAACATGTAAAACTAAAATATGAATGCAAGAAACCACTCCCATACATATGCTCCCAACATAAAACACACACACACTCTTATAGATAGATGCAAAGACATACAAATAAACACTCACAACACCACACACACACAGCTTTGTGGAACAAGAATGTTTTATTCTTTGTCGCTCTTTTTTTGGTTTTTTAAGAGACAGAGTTTTTGCTTCCATTATATGTTTCTATTTGTCTTCTTGTTTCATAATTAACTCTTAATAGTAATATTTATGATGACGGTAATGACAACTGGCATATAACAAGTGCTAATTATGTGCAAAGCTTTGCATTAATCTCTTTCACACAACACACTGTGTGAGAGCAATATCGTTGTTATTGTTTGAGTTTTATAGATGAAGAAACCAAAGCATAGGGAGACCAAATCACTTACCCAAGGACACACAGTGTTTGAACTGGTTCTCAAATCAAAACATGTCTGATCCCCAATCCTAAGCTTTTGGCTACTCTTTTCTACTCCTTCTCATGCAAATGCCCAAATTTAAAATCTCAATCCACCAATTTTTTTCTAAAGCTAAAAGACATTGAAGCCTTAATCAAGCAATAACGCTTAAGCACCTGTTGTGAATCTTGAATCGAGCCACTTCCTAGGTATGAAGTAAAGAGTTAATAGAATCCATTCTTAGTCTCAAAGGAGGAAGGAACAGTATATTACAGGTTGAACTGCATGAAATGACTGATTGTTGACTATTTTTAACAACAGAAGTGGCAATTTAATGTGGATGTATATATCCAAAGCATTCTATGTTCTGCACCAAACCAGGACATTTCAAACAAGAGCCAGGCAGGAAATGTAAGTACGTGAAGCATTAGACAAAAGGCTTGGGAGATGTGTAGCCATGAGAAGACCTGGAGAGGATAGTCATTGAGAAAAGGTATTAATATAAAATAAAAATAAAAGGAAAACCTTAAACCAAACTACTGACTGAAAAATACATGTTGTCAGGTTTCCATCTCTCCTGTAGAAAACAAACCTGCTATCAATTAGAAAAGGAAGAATTAATTGACAACCAGGATTTTCACAAAGCTGCACAGAAATGTAGAAGGGCTTGAGGTAAGCCCTTTAAGAAAGGTAGACTTGAAATAAACAGAATTACAGAATTATGCAGTGCAATCATCACAGAGCATTTAGTGTTTTCAAAGTATCTGGCCCAGTAATATTTTAGTACAATATAAGAAAATATGAATAATCTCAAAATGTATATAATCATCTTTCGGGAGAAAGTAACACCACTCGTAATGCAGTCTCATCAGAATAGAGTCTACCCATTATGACAATAAATTAACACATATTCATTGAACACTTTTATGTGCTCAGTGCTGTGCCAGATATTGGAAAGAGGAAAAAAAGAGTACAACCCAGAGTTCTTATGTTCACAAAATCAACAATTTGAAGGTTTTTTTTAAATTAATTAATTTATTTATTTTTGGCTGCATTGGGTGTTCGTTGCTGTGCACGGCCTTTCTCTAGTTGTGGCAAGCGGGGGCTACTCTTCGTTATGGTGCGCGGCTTCTCATTGTGGTGGCTTCTCTTGTTGTGGAGCACGGGCTCTAGGCGCGCGGGCTCAGCAGTGGTGGCTTGCGGGCTCTAGAGCACAGGCTCGGTAGATGTGGCTCATGGGCTTAGTTGCTCCACTGCCTGTGGGATCTTCCCAGATCAGGGTTCGAATCTATGTCCCCTGCATTGGCAGGCAGATTCCTAACCACTGTGCCACCAGGAAAGACCAACAATTTGATATTTATCCCTGAGTTTTATTTTATATTCTAGTTTGTGGTGATATCAAGGAGAAAAGCCCAAATCCTTCCCGGCGGGGAATTTGCTTCTTCAGCCTTTTGTTAAACTATCGGTCTTTTTTTGTCAAATGGTGTCAGCAAGCTATGTCCAAGGCCCTGCCTGCCTAACTGGGCAGAGATGACCGCCCAGCTCCTCCCAGCAGCTCTTCCCCAGGGAAGTTTGAGCCCATCTCAGGGTCATTCCTGGGAGGGGGAGGTGCAGTTCAACCCAAATTAAGGCAATGCTGGGAGTGACAAGTAAATGAACACAGGGCTACTCCGGCTCTGTTCCCCTTTCAGAAAGTAATCAAGTCAAATTACCTATGAGAAGAAGCTCGGCTCATGGTTGAGGGGGTGTGCAAATGAAAACCAGATTCAGACGGAGGCTGACTTGAGAAAGCCCAGGAGCTTTATTTAAGAGAGAGAGAGGGGAAAGAGAGAGAGAGAAAGGAATACGTGTTTTCTCCCATCCCCAGACTCTACTTACTTTTAAATACTTTGCTTCCTCTCTTGTTCCTTTCTCCCCATCTCTGTTTGTTTCATTCTCCAAAGGAAGAGCAGAGTGAGCGCTCTGGCATGAATGTGCCTGGGCTCTGGGTGACCTTCCAGCATGATGGGAATGATAGGAAGGGGTCGGAACTGGTTTTGGCCTGAAGGTGCAGACTGCAGCTTTTGGTCTAGACTGCAGGTCATTGGTGGACCTTTAAAATACACGTGAACTCTTCAGGCCAGACAATGTTACTCCCCGGGGTATATGTGGCAATATCCGGAGATATTTTTGATTGTCATAGAGTTGAGGGGTTTTGCTACTGGCATCGATTGGATAGAGGCCAGGGAAGCTCCTAAACACACCACAATGAACAATGCAGTCCCCCAGACATAGAATTATTTGGCCCAAAGTGTTAATAGTGTCCAGAGTGCGAAAACTGCTTGACTAGGGACCAAATATTAGTCTAGAAGTAAAGAAATGGGAGACAGAGGACCCTTCCCAACTGCCCCTGTGGAACCGTGGAGCCCTCTTCTTTACTGTGTGCTTGGCATCTCCTGTGCCCTCATTTGAAACTGGAGGCTGGACCCGCCTTAGAGCTGACCTCTCCGCTGATGATCTCATCCCCGTAGAGATAAAGCTGTAGTGAGGTAACCCCTCACGTGTGGGCTCTCCCACTGAGCTAGTCTTTATTCTTCCATTTACACCTGAGAACCATAGTTCCCTTTCTGAACAGAAGCACCTCCAAGAAGTACCACTCTAGCAGATGTTGGGCACCCATCACATCACCTTCTTCTCCCCTCCCCTCCCCACACTTAGATGTGTGTCCAGGTGAAATCAGGAGGACTTTAAAGAGGAAAAGAGGCCCAGATATGGTCGTGTCTATGAAGTGTGTGGATGAAATGGAGAAATCCAATCACTTTTTCTTAAGGCCACATACTACTTGGAAGTGGGTCTCTCAACCCCAGGCATTGATAGATAGCTTGGTGATAATGAACAAATGTTCACACCAGGCAATATGGGATTAGGGCGTTCAGCAGCGGGAAGGAAAGCATGGTGTTGGTGTCACTGTAATGTCCCTTGGTGCCTGATTCACTTTATCTCCTGACACAAGTCCCTTCATATGCCCATCTTTCCTGGTGATCAGCCCCTCTAAATTGCTTTTACTGTACCTAATAAAATTCACAGAGTCAATCTCTGCTTCACACTCTGTGTATTCTGTGAGGGGCTGACCACCATTTCTATTTATAATAGAACAAACACAGTTCAGCTGGGCTGATTGTTTCTAAGTTCTAGAAGGACAGATAGAGGAAACTGCTTATCTCTGGAGCCTACACAGGGTTTGTGACGATGGAGAAGTGAACTCAGGGGGAAGAAGTGATGGTGTGAGCCCAGGTTCTAAGGGAGAGGATTCCACAGAGGGCTGTGGCAACATCAACATATTCCAGTAATCAAACGGTCACTTATTTTTACCTGATCAGGTGTATCTGGGAATGGACATTCCAACTCTTAGGGATCTCCTTTCCTCACGTTGAGTTGGGAGGCACAGCAGCTCATGCCAGACTTTATTGGCCGTCAATGGGAGCAAGAAAACATAGCTTAACCTTAGAAAAAGATAATATTTAGGTGCTAATTCTTATTTTCTCCCTCCTGTTCTTTTTTTCCTTGGCTAGTACTCTCCCTCTCTCTCTTTTTTTCTCTCTCTCTCTCACACAGACATTACTAAAGCCCTAGTTCAAAGTGATTTTACTTTGCCATGGCAAAAATACCATTTCACACTTCCAAGAGTCTGAAATGCCTGCAAAGAAGCTCAGAGGGTGGCTTGAGTCCTGACGGGCTCAAACAAATTGATTTTTGGATGCAGTGAATGTAACTCAGAAGTATGTGGATTATATTTCTCTTAAAATCTACACCATTTTTAAATGAAAGGAAGAAGCATTAGATCAAAGAGATACTAAATTTTGTTCAGCCTCAAAAGACTGTGGGCAAGTTCTTCATATCACTTGTTTTCAGTGTTTACTCTGTAGGGAAAAGAGGGTCCACTAGATAATCTTGTGGATTGTCTCTAACTCTGAAAGTCTGTGGCTTTCTGAGCCAGAATTCATCCTTTCAGACATTCTTTCAGCTTTCTTTTATGGTGAGAATGGGGCTCATGATGGGTCCGTGATGTCGAGACCTGAGACTCGGTGTGTCCTATTGGACAACTCCCACTGGCCTTTGCGTGCCATAAAAACAAACAAACAAAAAATAAAAACACATGAAATTCTGCAACATGCAAGCCATTTGGAACTAAACACTTGTTTCGTTTTGTTTTCAAGGGGACGGGGGAGGGCAGCAAGGCTGTTCAAAACAGCCTCTACAAATTCTGATGGAGCATCAGGAAATTGCATTGTTTTAAAGGGCTGAGTTATGCTTCATTGAATGAAAAGCACAAGGAGTTGAGGAATTTACACCACATACCACCCTGCAGCCTTTTGTTCAGTTAGCCTCTGCTGGCTTGCAAGGAATAGTGGCCTGAATGATTGCAAACAGATGCGGGAAAAATAACAGTGTGGTCTGAACAGGGGGGCAGCTAATATATGAAACTACACTTTTATGGGGCCACTCATATGTCCTTAGGAGATGAGAAGATGGCATTCCACTTTGCTACAACCATTTTAAACTGGTGGAGAAGATGCTGCTCTGTCCATACGGACTCTGGGAACAAATAAAACCGCAAAGAAATAGCTGGGATAAGGGAAACGTCAGTTGCAACCCTGGTTAATCAGCTACAATATCAACACTTCCTTAATTTATTGAAGAAATAATTATGGAGTGTCTATATGTATCACGCAGTGTGCTAAATGCTGGGGATGCAACAGGAAATAAAGCAGAAGTGGTCCATGCCCTCAAGGAACTTATAAAGAAGGAATTACAAAACAAACCCTTAAGGGTATAATGTGACAGCTTTTTGCTAGGTGCTTGGTAGATCTGTCTTATTAACCTCCCACCAAGCTGCTGTTTTTTATAGTTGAATAAATAGATGCTCAAAGAGGTGAAAGAGTGGTCAGCTTGTCAGTAGATTCCAAAATCTTTCAGATTCTTTCAGCCTGCCATGCTTTCACCCACAACATGAACTTAACTCCTCTGGGACCTAAGTTTCCTCATCTCAGTAGTGAAGAGATGGAAGATAATCACTTAGAAAGTATCTTCCAAATATAATATTCTATTTGGCCGCTAGCAAATTCCAGGGGCTCTTCTTCCATATTTGAACTTCTTTAAATGTTTGTCCTTTTTTGGATGCTTTGATTTTTTTCTTTCCTAGATCTATTTCTTATTTCTTGGAGTGTTCTTCAATCTCCTTTGCTGGATCATTTTCTCTGGCTCCTTTGAAATGCTGGCATTGCCCAAGATCTCATTTTCGGGTTATTCTTTCCCCTACTGTCTACTTTTCTTTGGTGAGATAATCAGTTCCAATATTCCTAGCCCTCTCCCAGGTGCTGATGGCCCCAAGGGTGTAAGTCCAGACACCACCTCTATTCTAAACTCAAGACTGATGTTTTTAACTTCCCCCAGAACATGTCCATGTGTTGGAGCACAAGCACCTCACTCTTTGTGATGGCGTGATGGACTGGCACTCAGCATCCATTCTAATCCTCTTCTGGTTTGCTTGTCAGTACTTCAGAGGCTGGGACCCAGATGCAGTATTTTCCTGGGTGTGAATCATCTCCTGTCCCACTCATTAGAAGAACTTGCACAATATTTGGAAGGTGGGAGATAGGTGGGGATAGCTTGCTGTTGTTTCTGATGTCACTGCTGATACATAGGCGATGCTGTGACATTTTGGTTTAGTTCTGTTTGTTTTGTTTTTTCCTGCAGTAGCATTGCAGTTAGTAACTTCATAGATGTTGAAAGGCATTTTGAGAGTGGTGGCATCCTGAAATTTGTATCACAGATCCATTTGATACAAGCTGATACAAGGGATGTTTTAAAATATTTTATTGAAGTAGACTATACTTACAGAAAAGTACACCACAATGCACTTACAACTTGATACATTTCACAGCCTGAGCATATGAACACACATGTAACGGCATCCCTATCCAAAAACAGCGTGAAGAAAGCATCCCAGAGCCCCTTCCCCAGTCACCACATCTCTCTCGAAGGGATAGCCACTGTCCTGACTTCTGGTTTTGGACGTTATATAGATGGAATCATATAGTATATGTTCTTTTGTGTCTGACTTCACTCACCGTTATATTGGTGATATTCAATTACATAGCTGTGTGTAGTTGAAGATCATTTATTCTAATTGCTGTTCACTTTCCATTGTATGAATATACCATAATTTATAGCTAAGTTCTACTGTTGATGAGCAACTGGTGGTTTCCTTTTTGAAACCAGTATAAATGGTGTTGTCATGAACACGCTAGTACATACCTTTGGTAAACAACTACATGCATTTGTTTTGGGGGTATACAAAGGAGTGGAATTTCTAAAATGCATGTTGAGCTTAAGTATACAGATACTGTCACAACAGTTTCCAAAATGTAATTGGCTCTACCAATTCACATTCCACTGGGTGAACTCCATGTATATGGTTGCAGGCTGTTCCCTATCCTTGTCAACACTTATTATTTTCCATCTTTTTCTATTTCAGCTATTCTGGTGGGTACTAGTGAAATCTCACTGTGATTTTAATTTCTGTTTTCTTGGTGACTATGGTGAGCATCTTTTCATATATTTATTATACATTTGGATATTCTCACTACATAAATGCCTATTCAAATCTGCCTTTTTTTCCCTCAGACTCGTAAGAATTCTTTATATATTCTTGAGATTTGTGCTTTATTGAGTAGATGAATACTACTGTGCTTTGACTTTTTCATCCTGCAGTAGTGGTTTTCGAGAAACAGAAGTTAATTTAATTATAGCAAAATTTATTAGTTTCTTTTAATTTATGGTTAATATTTTTGTGACCTATTTAAGAAATCTTTACCCAATTCATGATATGATATTCTCCTGTGCTTATTTCTAAAACTTTATTGTTATATCTCTTATGTTTAGATTTGCTACCTAACTGGATTGGTATTTGTATATATTGATAAGTAGAGATAAAGTTACATGTTTCTTCATTTAGCTGTCTGATTGACCCATCACCATTTATTGGAAAACTCATCCTTTCCTCCTTACTGGTGGCATATTTGTGATACATCAGGAGCTAAGTATGTGAAAGTCTATTTCTACACTTTCTATTCTGTTCTATTAGTCTATCTGTGCACTAATACTACAATGTCTTAGTTATGAGAGCTTCATAATAACCTTAATATCTTACAGTAATT
Source organism: Stenella coeruleoalba (assembly GCF_951394435.1). Lineage (NCBI taxonomy): Eukaryota > Metazoa > Chordata > Mammalia > Artiodactyla > Delphinidae > Stenella > Stenella coeruleoalba. The sequence continues at coordinate 102,408,736 of NC_137154.1, read as the reverse complement.
CTCCTAGCTTTATTTTTATGACTCCTGGCCCTTTGCCTTTCCAAATTTTTGCAGATATCAGCTTATCAATTTTCATACACACATACACATATACCTGCTTGGATTTTAATTGGAATGGCATTGAATCTAGAGATAGTTTGTGAAGAACTGGCATTTTTGCTTGTATTGAGTCTTCTGACCCATGAGCATCATACATACTCCATTTATTCAGGTCTCATTTAATTTATCTCAATAGTGTGTCATTGTTTCCAGTGTAGACACATTGCACATATTTCTTCAAATTTCTTCCTGAGTATTTGATGCTTTTTAGTGCTGATATAAATGGCATCATTTAAAATTTTGTTTCTTATTTGTTTTTTGCTAGTTTATAGAATTGCAATTGGTACTGCACATTGACTTTGTATACAATATTTTTGTTAAATTTATTTATTAATTCTAATAGTTTTGTATTCATTTCATTTTTTACATATACAATCACATTATCTATAAATAATACCCTACTTCCTTTCCCATAATTATGACTTATTTTTCTCCATTGCATTGGCTAGAACCTCTGATACAATTTTTAATAGAAGTGGTGTTAGCGTAAATCTGGTCTCATTACTGATTTCAGAGAGAAAAAGTACAATATTTAACCATGAAATTGAAGGATTTAAAAAATATGGATTCTCAGCTTAAGTAAGCCCTATTTCTAGCTTGCAAACAGTTTTTCTCATGGATGGGTGTTAAATTTTGTTGAATAATCTTGCTGTATCTAATCTATCAGCATTATAAAATGATTTTTTCCTTTCAATTTAGAGAATTACATCAATTTATTTTCAAATGTTAAACCTCCTGTATTCCTGAAATAAGCCTCAATTTGTTGAGCTGTATTATCTTCTTTATATATTGTTAAATTTAATTTGCTAATTATTTTAAAGGATTTTTTTCATCTATGTTTAAGAAGAAGCTTGATCTATAATTATCAATTATTATTGTCAAGTTTTGGAATCAAGGTCTTATACAAGAAGTTGGAACATGCTCATTCTTTCTATTCTCTAGAATAGAATTCACCAGTTGAAGGCATCCATTTCTATTTCTTCTTTGTCGGCTTTGGTAAGTTAAAATTTTTTAAGGAATTTGTCCATTTCATCCAAATTGTTGAATATACTGGCATATGTGTTTATTATATCCCCTGATTATTTTTAATGCTTATAAAATCTATAATTCTATACATTTTTCATCCCCAATTTTATAATTCGGCTACCTCCACTTCCCTTTCATAATCGGTGTTGCATGCTATTAGCTTTTAGGCCTAAGGTTTTTCTTTCTCTTGCTGTCCTTTTAGGTTTTGTTGTCTCATAAATTGAGTTGGGAAGTAGTCATTCTTGATAACTCTGTAAAGTTTGTATACAGTGAAAATTGTTTTTTCTTTGACTATTTGGTAAAACTGGTTCACAAAATCAGCTACGTATGTAGATTTTCTTGTGGGAAGGTATAAAGTTACATACGGATTCATTACTTGAATAGAAACAAAACAATTCAGATTTTAAATTATTGTGTTGTTAATTTTTATTTTCCTAGGGATATAGTACATCTATATAAATTTCTGAACTTGTTGGCACAAGGCTGTTAATAATATCATCTTGTTATATTGTCGATGTCTACACTGACTCTTTTTCATTTCTAATGATGATTATCTGTGCCTTTTATTTTTGTCTTGCTCAATCTCACCACATATTTGGTTTAAAATTTGTAATTGTTTCATATATCAAATTTCAGGTTTGTTGATCAATTTGTTTTCTATTTCATTAATTTATGCTTTTCCTCTTATTTTTCTCCTTGCTTATGAACTGAACTTTTTAATATTTAGTAAGTTTGTTTTACCTTAAAGTGTATTTCATCTCATGTTAATATAATTAAACCACCTTTATCTTGATTGAAATCTGCCTAGAATATTTGGGCTGTATTTTTATTCTTAATCTTTTGGTATCCTTATGTTTTAGATGTATATATTATAAATAAATAGCTAGAGTTTTAAAATTCAAATGTGATAATATTTGTCTTTTCCCTGAAGCACTTTATCATTTATGTTAATTATAGGTACTTAGCATATTTATATACAACCAATTATTATGTGCCTTCTATTCATCCCACCTTTCTGTGTTTCTTTCCTTTCATTTTTTTGTCCTCTTTTTATTAATTATGTACTTTTTCCTGATTCTATTCTTACCTATACTAGTTCAGAAAATATGAATGTTATTATTTTTGTTTAATAGTCACTCTAGTAATTACAACAAGCACACATAACTAATCTGAGTCAGAATTAATAGCAACCTCACCGTCCTCCAGAAGGATGTTTGGTTTCCTTTATTTTAAAACAGCTTTACTGAGATACAATTCATGTACCATATGACTAACTATTTAAAGTGAAGAGTTCAATGTTCAGTATTATATTCACAGGGTTGTGCAACCATCACCACAATCTAATTTTTGGGACGTTTTCCTCCCCCTAAAAGAAACCACTTACTCATTAGCAATTATTTCTCACCTCCTAACACCTTCCCTCACCCCAGACAACCATTAATCTACTATCTGTTGGTATAGATTTGCCTATTTTAGATATTAAATGGAATCATACAATATGTGGTCTTTTGTGTCTTGCTTCTTTCATTTAGAATAAAGTTTTCAAGATTCATTGGTATTGTAGAATGTATCAGAACTTCATTCGTTTTTATGACTGAATAATATTCTATTAGAGAGATGTCACATTTTACTTATCCATCTGTTGGTTGATGGACATTTGTGTTGTTTCTGCTCTTTAACTATTAAGAATGTTGTTGTAAAACACATGAAAGGATGTTCAATATCACTAATCATTAGAGAAATGCTAATCAAAACTACAATGGGGTATCACCTCACACCAGTCAGAATGACAATCATCAAAAAATCTATGAACAATAAATGCTGGAGAGGGTGTGGAGAAAAGGGAGCCCTCTTGCACTGTTGGTGGGAATGTAAATTGATACAGCCACTATGGAGAACAGTATGGAGGTTCCTTCAAAAACTAAGAATAGAACTATCATATGTCCCAGCAATCCCCCTACTAGGCATATACCCTGAGAAAACCATAATTCAGAGAGAGTCATGTACCACAATGTTCATTGCAGCTCTATTTACAATAGCCAGGACATGGAAGCAACCTAAGTGTCCATTGACAAATGAGTGGATAAAGAAGATGTGGCACATACATACAATGGAATATTACTCAGCCATAAAATGAAACGAAATTGAGTTATTTGTAGTGAGGTGGGTGGACCTAGAGACTGTCATACAGAGTGAACTAAGTCAGAGAGAGGAAAATACCATATGCTAACACATATATATGGCATCTAAAAAAAAATGGTTCTGATAAACATAGGGGCAGGACAGGATTAAAGATGCAGACGTAGAGAATGGACTTGAGGACACGGGGAGGGGGAAGGGTAAGCTGGGACGAAGTGAGAGAGTAGCACTGACATATATACACTACCAAATGTAAAATAGATAGCTAGTGGGAAGCAGCCGCATAGCACAGGGAGATCAGCTCGGTGCTTTGTGACCACCTGGAGGGGTGGGATAGGGAGGGTGGGAGGGAGGGAGATGCAAGAGGGAAGAGATATGGGAACGTATGTATATGTATAACTGATTCACTTTGTTATAAAGCAGAAACTAACACACCATTGTAAAGCAATTATATTCCAATAAAGATGTTAAAAAAAGAAAAGAATGTTATAAACATTCATGTATAGGTTTTTGTGTGAACATATGTTTTCATTTCTTTGGGGGATATGACTAGGAGTGGAATTGCTGTGGCATATGGTAACTCTATGCTAGTATTCTGAGGAAATGCTAAACTGTTTTCCAAAAAGACTGCATTATATTACATCCTCCCAGCAGTGTATGAGCATTTAAATTTTTCCAAATCCTCATCAACACGTGTTATTATCTGTCTTTTTTTTGGTGGTGGGGGGTAGGAGTTTATTAATTAATTAATTTATTTTTGCTGTGTTGGGTCTTCGTTTCTGTGTGAGGGCTTTCTCTAGTTGTGGCAAGCAGGGGCCACTCTTCATCACGGTGCGCGGGCTTCTCATTATCGCGGCCTCTCCTGTTGCAGAGCACAGGCTCCAGACGCGCAGGCTCAGTAGTTGTGGCTCACGGGCCCAGTTGCTCTGCGGCATGTGGGATCCTCCCAGACCAGGCCTCAAACCTTTGTCCCCTACATTAGCAGGCAGATTCTCAACCACTGCGCCATCAGGGAAGCCCCCTATCTGTCTTTTTGATGATAGCCATCCAAGTGGGTGTAAAGTGGTACCTCATTAAGGTCTTGTCTTACATTTCCTTAATGGCTAATGATGTTGAACATCTCGTCATGTGTTTATTGCCTATTTGTATATTTACTTTGAAGAAATATCTGTTCATATCCTTTATTTATTAATTTTTTATTTGCTGATACCATACTGTCTTGATTACTAGAGCTTTGTATTAAGTTTTGAAATTGGGAAATGTGAATCCTCCAACTGTATTCTTCTTTATCTAACATTATTTAAACTATTCTGAGCCCCTTGCATTTCTTTGTGAGTTTTAGGATCACATTATTGATTTCTTCAAAAAACCAGCAGGCATTTTAATAAGGATTTTGATAGGAATGGTGGCATTAACCTGAGGTGAGGGTGGAGTTTTGACTCTCTGAGGTCAAAAGGTCATCCATCAGACACTTGTGCAGGACCAGTTGAATGGTCCGTGGCCTTGACCAGTTTTAACTGGTCAGGACTAACTCCGTGTTCCTGAAAAGCAACTTAAGAGATCCTTACTATAGTGACTCATCAGTCAGAAGTGTTATCAACAGGGGGTGCTCAAAGGAGTCTTTTGATATATTGTCTAAGCTACATGAAGCTTGGAAGGTATGTGATTTGTAAGAACAACTAAAGCAAGCTTGGTCATTGAAGACAAGTTACAGGATATTATTTATTAAGCAAGTTATAATTTAAGGGATCTGACTGATGACTGCCCTTGGTTTCACCCTCAGCCATCACTGCCTGGAATAGGGCTTCTGCAACATGGGTCTGGGGGAAATGAGAAATGAAGGCAGCCTGACCTTTCTGGGGTGAATATGTTAGCCCCAGACTGTAATCTGCAGGGAGAGAGACCTCCTGTCTTGTGGGTCTCACCTGCCCAGAGTAGAGGGCTCAGGTAAAGCTTCTATAACACAGACATTGGGAGGGAGGAGTAAGAGAGCAGGACATGGTTCAAATGCAACAGACTGGCATCATTCTTACTGACACTGAGTAGATTTTCTTGAATGAATTTTTTCATTTATTCTATGTCCTTAAGACAATTTCCAGATATTTAAAATTATTTTTAAAATCAAATTCATCAGTTAAATTGTTTTGTTGTGGGGAGGGTCTATTGAGCTCTTTATTCTATCATTCCCCAAATCTTGACCCCCTCTTTAGTTCATTTTAAGCTTCATTCACCTTCCCTTGCTTTGTATTCTAATGTCTTGAAATTATATTTTTCAAAACCCACTAGAAAATTTTTTTCTAATCCGTTTGTCTTTATATCATCCATGTATTTATCACCCTTTCTGCTATATATTCATTCTTATATCTCAAACTGTTCCTCTCGGAACACTTCATTCTGCTTAAAGAGTATTTTTAGAATTTCCTTTTGTGAAATCTGTTGATGGCAAACTTTCTCAGACTTTATTCACTTGATTTTTCTTGAAAGATATTTCCACTAGGTAGAGATTATAGGACGGTAGTTATTTTCTCTTTCTTATATTGAAAATATTACTTCCTTTTCTGGCTTTCATTGCTGTTGATATGGAATCAACTTTCAACTAACTGTCTCTTCTCTCTGTCTACCTATTTCTTGTCTTTGGAGTTCTATAGTTTTACTGTGGAGTACCCAGTTTTGCACTTCTTTTCATTTATCCTGATTTGGATTCATCTGGCTTCTTGAATCTATTTCTTTGTACCCTTCATTGGTTTTAGAAAATTTTTAGCTAACGGATCTTCAAGTATTGTCTACAACCTATTTTGGTCTCCCTTCTTATTCTTGATCTTTGATAAGACCTTCTCATTCAGGTCTCTTAATCTCTCTTTCTACTCCCATTTCTCTGTTTACCTTTACAGGATTTTGGGCAATTTCTTCATCTCTCTCTTTTAGTTCAATTCAACAATTGTGCTTAAACTTTAGTTTAACTTATACTGTTTTAAATTGCAATACTTATGTTTTTATTTATAAAATTCCAGTAGGCTCCTTTCAATTTTTCATATCCATTTCTATATTTCTTTTTTCTTGCATATATTTTCAAACTTGTAATTTTATTTCTTTAAAATATTAAACATAGTCTCTCCCTCCCTTCTCCTCCTCTTCCTCCCTCTCTCTCTTTCTCTCTCTCTCCCCCTCCCTCCTTCTCTCCATCCCTTGGAGTATGTGTCTGAAGATTTCATTTTATGAAACTTGTACCAATCTGTTTCTGCTGTTTTTTAAATTTTTTTCTAGTCCCACTCAAAAATACTTCACTTACTTGTAAGTTTAGTTATTTTTGACCATGAACTTCTTATTTTCCCTAAAATAGTTTTTAATACAAATTCTTTGACACATTAAATGTCTCTTGGTTCCTTCAGAGTAGATTTCATTCACTTCTGTTAGGTACTTGTGGACACTATACAGTCTCAAATCACTAAATGCTGAGTTTGCGATTCTGTATATTACCTGGGTGTGTGCATATGGACTACAAATCAGCATGAGGCTAGTTTTTCCAAATTCTTAAAGGAATATTTTTCTTCCTTTCGCTCATTGCCAAGTTTTGAGATTGCTTTTTTTCCCTTAGCCTTGGGACAGGGATGGTGAGGGGCAAAACATTTCTTGCACACTCCACTTGTGGTTTCAGGCATCCACTGGGGGAGACTACTATACTGTTTGTCTAATTGTCATTTAATTACAAATGTATCTCTCTCATTCTCTCCTTTAGGCATTTAGATTTTCTGTTTATCACTGTTGTTCTGCCAATTCACTAAAATATGCATTGGAGTGGACAACTGTCCTTTTATTTCTTTATACACACCTGGACAATTCCCAGCTAATATCTCTTCAAATAAGGCCTCTCATCCATTCGGTCTATGTTCTCATTCTGGGACATAGTTTAGGTGTGTTAAAGTTCCTTATTTTATTCACTGTGTCTATTTCCCTCTTATATTTTCTCTCCCTGTTTTTCTGTGTTCCATTATGGTCAGTTATCTGGATCTACCTTCTGATTTACTAACTCTTTTAAACTTTCTCTTTTTTTAAACCTCCTATTTTGTTTTAGTATAAATTTATTATAAATTATATTTGTTATAGGAATAGAATATTAATATAAACAAAAATTTAACATAAATATAAAAGTTCTATTGGTTCTTTTAAAATCTAAGTATGTTATATGTTCTTTTAACTTAATTGTTGTTTTATCGTTTATTTCTTTAAACATTTCATACATTTTATATCCTGTACTAGATAATTCAATATCTTAAGTTCTTAAGTGTTTAAAATGATATTATATTTGTTTCTGCCAACTATTAGTGTCACCTTGTTTCTTTGGATTCCTCATAATTGATGAGTATTAACTCAAATTTGACATTCTAAGAGCTAAATTTCTGAATGGTTTACTGTAGAAACAGTTTTCATTTGACTCACCCAAGAGCTGGGGGGATAGTATCAATCCAGGACTGGCTTAACTTCTTATTGGACAAAGGATTAATGTGGGAGTCCCTATTCTCCACCCATGGTGAGAGAGCTAGAACTTATTTTTCCATTTAGGCATAAACAGTGGCATTTATCTACAGGTCAATTCCTGATTTTGCATTTGCTTATTAGTTTCTGTTGATGTTGGTGGTGGTGGTTGGTTTCTGTTTTCTTTTGTTGCATTTGTATATTTTCCTTACTTGTTTGAGAGTACACATTTTTATTTTAGAAGTTTGTTTATTATAATTTATTTAGGCTCTGCTTTTATTGTTATAGGAAGATCTATCAGAGTTTCTGATCTGTGTATAATAATGGAAACGTCTGTATCTCCCTACACTTGTAGAAAATGGCCAGCTTCCATAATCTTTTCATTTTATAACCTTACTAAATATTATTTGGTGAATATTTATTTTACATAATAATTTCTATCTATATTTTAAAATTTACCTTTGGTGAAGCATTGATCCAAGATAACTGAAGGCAATAAACCCTTAGACATAAAACCACCAATATCTCCTTATTATAGTCTGTATAACTACTATGAGACAAAGATTGACTAAAGTGACCTACTTGTATTTAGTAACTTGAGTTGACACTAGCCAACTTACTATGCTCAAATTCTACCATTTGTACAATACCTTTTAGTAACACTTGAGCTTGAATTAGTTAATGAAAAGCAGTAGAATATGTTATGATTAGAGAGAGTATTGTATATTCTAGTAAGCCAGACCAAGGTGAAAATTCTTTCTGACATTTACTAGGTATATTATATTGGGCTTCAGTTTTTCCCATTTGTAAAATGAAGATAATATAAGACCTATCTTGTAAGATTAATGTCAAGATCATGCATTTAAACACATAAAACACCCAGCAAGATACTTGAAATATAGTAAAAATTTTTAGTAGACTTCAACCATGTGTTTATCATCTCTGATTATCAGACAGTTCAGGAATGGGAAACAGTGTAGGTCAGTCTTTAAGGAAATGGACTTTGGAAAGTTAAGTTCAAAAATCTTCAAGGAAGACTGGTCACCTGCTAGAGAGTCAGGCAACATTTATGAAGGCACCAGCTGTCAAAAGGAAAGGCTAAGTGTGTGAGTGGTGCAGAGAGATTAATTCCACAGTTTCTCTGGGGCTAGTCTAGGAAAACAAAGAGCTTAAGGTCTAAGGTTCCTTGGGAAGTATGTTCATACAAAAACAGTACTCTGATGACTTTCTTCAAGTGATAGAGGTTAGGTTCACATCTGAACAAGTACCTGGTTGATATTGCCTTATACTCATTTCTGCCCTTCCAGTCTTTGAAACATAACCCTGAGGAGGAGTTACTGTAAATTCCTATTTTAAGATGTAAAGGTAGGTGGCCATAGCCACAGGGGGAAATGGGGACAAAAGAAGAAAGATGAACCGACACAGAAGTACCTTGGTGTGTGTGTGTGTGTGTGTGTGTGTGTGTGTGTAAAGCTTTAGGGATACTTCTAGATATGATTAACTACAAAGAAAAACATATCAATGATTGTAACTAGAGCCAGAATAGTGGCTATTTCTAGGGGAGACGGAGTAGAACAGATTGTAGGACAAGGGAATCGAGTTGTTTTGGTAGAGTTGTTTCTTACGTTTTGTGGAGTTACACTTACGACCATTTGTTAAACAGTATATAAGTGTTTTATTCACATTTCTGTATTATCTTGTGTTTCTAAATTTTAAAAATGAAAAGAATTCAAATGTTAAAAATTTAAAATATTTAATAGCTCTTGTTTTTTTGTAAAAGTATATTACACATAAAGCTAGTTTTTAGTTATTCTCATGTGATTATCATCCTTAGAATGATTTATGAGGTTCTGATCTCCAGCTGGTTTATCCTTGATAACTGGCATACTTCCATGCTGTTTCCCATACATTTAGATGCTGGAAGCAATGCCTGGCTTTTACCCATTAGCCAATTGAAAAGATAATATTCACAATCTTTCTTATACCAATCAATAAAGTAATCAACGTGAAAGATTTGTTATTATAAATCCAAAAAATCCTTATTATTGAGTCACGTCTATCCTACACCCTCTGCCAACTTGCACTAAAGCCCTGCAGTGGGGAAGCTCAGGGGTTTGAGTTTGCTCCAAAGGGAGCCTGGCCTAACCAGGAATCTGGGAACGATCTATCAACAGAGACAGGAAGCAGCTAGATTCCCTAAGTGCAGCTTTTTTACTAAACGGGTTCAGAGTGTGTCACCTCAAAAAATCATGCCACTCTGGCATAGGGATTATTTTGAACTGAAGGCAGTTGACAAGAAATAGAGTCAAGCTCTCTGCCTTCCCCCTATTTGCCTAAATACAAGACATAAATTTGTAAAGGTGTCCCGCCTACCCTCTCTATCAGGAAGGGCAGAAGTTTATCACTGGAGACAACTATAGACCCTTATCAACCCAGAGATGGCAGCAGAGAAATCTACAAAAAAAACCCTTACAAAGTAGGCCTTATCTTCCATGAGTTTCCCTATAAATTTACCTTTCCACAGTTTGCCACCGAAAAGCCTAAACCCTCCTTCCTTTGTCTTGTCACTCCTCTACAAAATTATTATCTTTGTCAAGGTGCTATATAAGCCCCAAGTTTTAATCATCCCTTTACCTATCACTGAGTAAGCCCCTGGGTATGCATGATGCACATGCTAATAAACTTCTGTTTGTTCTTCTCTTCTTAATCTGCCTTTTGTCAGTCTGATTTACAGGGCCCTAGTTAGAGAATCTAGGAGGTTACAGGGAAAAGTCTATTTTTCCTCCCTTACACTACCTACTCCTAACAGATGTCCTTACAATTCCCATTTTGCTCTAGTTTCTGGAGTTGGTGTGTCTTTTTGGTTTACTACAAAGAGAGGAGCCTATGGCTGGGGCCCCCTCTTGCCCCCTCTTACCCCTCATTGTCCCTCATGTGGAGTGTTTCTCCTGGCTTTTATTCCTTGGCTCTGCTCTTGGAATCAGTCCTTCCCTCTCTCAGTCTCTCCACTCTTGCTTTTTGAAAGAATTTGTTCCCCAAATTAACAGCCTACTTTCCCCCTCTCTTCTGAATTATTCATTCCATCAGTACACAGGCTGTAATAGTTTCCATCTCAAAAACAAAAACAATCCTCCCTTGACTCCTAGTAAACCCTACAACCCCATCCTGTCTCATTTCTCTCCCTAATTCACATCAAAAATCTGAATGATTTGTCCATGTTTATTCCCATGACTTCCTTAAAATACTGCCGCCCGTTTATCCACCCGAATCAAAATTTCTTCCCACTACGGTATTGAAACCGTTCTTGTCAAGGTCACTAAAGACACCCATCTCACCAAATCCAATGATCAATTCTCTCTCTTCCTCTTCCTCAATTTCTATACAGCATTTGACATGGGACCACTCGTCCTTAAAGAACTCTCTTCATTTGACTTTGGGAACACCTCACTTCCCTGGGTCTTCTCCAAATGGCTCTCCATTCCTTCCCATTTTTCCTTGCTGTGTCCCCTTCTCTTCCTGACTCCTAAGAGCTGGCCTGCTCCAGATCAGTCCCTAGTCTACTGCTCTTCATACGCTTTTTCTCTTTCCCTCGGCAGCCTGACTTCATAAACCATCGCTATGGTGATGTATCCCAGAATGACATTTCTAGCCCTAAACTCTCTCAGGAATTCAGACTTGGAAATTTAATTGCCTCCTTGACATCTCCATTTTGTTTTCAAATTAGGCATATCAAACCAGTCTTACAAAAACAAAACTTTCGTTTTTCCCTCCTAAACTTGCTCTTTGCTCTACTGCTTCCAAATCAAGAAACATTTCCCTCATCCTTCCAATGACTCAGGCCAAAAACTTTCTCTTATTCGCTGAATATAATCCATCAGCAAGTGCTGTCGGCTCTCTCTTCAGAGTGAGGTATGTCTCCAACTGTTGAGCAACTCTACAGCTGCATCTTAGTCCAGGCTGCTCTGCTATTACCTGGTCTCTCCTCCAGCTGCTGCTGTCTCGCCTGGTTCTATCTGGCCTATCGGACCCTGCTAGTGATTCCCTACAGATCTTTCTACACAGAGCAGACTCAACTATTTTTAAAAATGAATATAATGTATGTTTCTTTCCTTCATAAAATCCTTCAATGGCTTCCCCTTATACTTTAAATGCAAATTCCTCACCGGGGCCTAGAAGACATTATATGGCCTGTCCCTCACCTGTATCTCCTACTAGTTTTTCCTTTCTTCATTATGTTCTAGCAACACTAGCCTTCTGGATTTTTCTTGGATATGCCAAATCTCTGCCCATTTTGCAGCCTTTACACTTTTGTTGTGCTCTCTGTCTGGTAGATTCAACCCTAATCGTTGCATGGCTACACTCTTCTCTGTAGAGGATTCTTTTCCAGGCTTTCCTCTAGAGTTTTTCCTTGACCTTATTTGACATACAGCTTCCCCTCCACTCCTGATGCTCTGCTTCTCTTTTCCAGTAACCTGGCTTTTACTAACTTTGTACATACTTACTTTGCTTTGTACATTCTTAGTACATGATCAGTATGTATCATTATCTCAAATTATATTATAATCTATTTTCTAATGGACTACTGTCTTCTTTAAAACATAAACTCCAAGAGTATTGTGTAGCATGCAATAAAAATGATACAATTTCTTCTCAAAAGACATTGCAGACTCCTGATAACTCCACAGTGATCAGTTAGATCTCTAAGTTATATTAGACCCAGAGACCTCTTGCTTCAGGGAGAATAGTTTCATTCTCCTTAGTGCTATTCAGATAGACATTGGCCAAGATATTAACCTCTGACTACATCCTTGGACAAGAAAATGGAGTGAAATCAGCTGGGTCTTAACTCTCCCCAGTACAAATGTTTTCCAACCCAGTGAAAGGTTTATTTATAGGTCCACTGAAACATCTTTCTTCCCTCTATACTCCTTGGAAAATACTGAAACAAGGTTGGTTTGAAAAGTTGGTGAACTATTTTAATAAGTCATCTTCAGGTTTGGATTTGAAGGTAAATTCATCAAGAGTAAAGGTCAGACCATGTTCCCTGAAGCTACTGGAAACCAGACTCCAGTGCTAACCACTGATAAACAAATGGTTTAAACCAAATAGCTCAGAGGTTAAACTTTGCCATGAAAAATATGCCGCAATATTCTAGGCGACTCAAAAAATATAAACATTTTTCTCACTTACTAAACCAAACATTTGGCCCACTAATTTAAAAAACAAAAACAAACAAAAAAACTAAAACCAATTTAAACTAAACTCCTATCTACCTTCCTTTGAATGAAATAGTGATTTTCTTTTAAAGTGTACATATCCTCAAAAAAAATTATAGAAGTTCAGAGGCTACACATAGTACCAGAAAGCAAGTAATATATTTGTGAGGCAAAAATCTTTACCACTTTTGGTGCTCAAACCACACTCTATTAAAACTCATAATTTTCAAATAGAATATATGAACAGGTTTCTCTGTTGAAGTTTGCATAGTGTTAGCCCTGGATTAAATATTAAGGAATCAGGAAGGAAGTAGAATGAAGAGAAGCTAAAAGCCAAAGGCAGTCCACTCTCATAATATGTTGCTGGAAATCGCATTGTATGGAGTTTTATTTTGGGGTAAATGAGGAGCTCCCTCTCACATTGATCACTATTTATCTCATTTTAAATAGGAGAATTTCAAATGGACTCTTCTGTGATCTTTTTCTAATAAGAAAGATTTCTGGAGGAAATCTTTGAGGTACACAGTGAGTCTTCTTAAAAGGTAAAAAAGAAACATTTTTAAAAGTTTATTTTTTCTCTACAAAAACTCTGAAACAAATCTATTTCATATTTTTTTGTCCTGTAACACACATCCAGTAACTAAAATACATTTCTGAAATTCGGACAGTTATTTGGGAAATACTGCAAGTATTCACCCAATGTGAAAGTAGGGTGTATTACTGTGCACAAGTATTCCTAGACATTATTATGTTCCTGACACATCAAACACTTAATAATGTTTTATTGCATAAATGAATAAACCCTGTGACACATAAAGTCATCAAGAAATAAAGCATATGTTTCTTTCCAAAAAAAGGCAGGAATAAATCAGTAGTTAGGCCATTTTTATTTCTAGTTATGCCATAAATGTATGTCAAAGTCTTGATCAAACTATATATATCCTTTAAAATTTAAATATCCCTTTTAGAAAAAATTTTACATTCATATAATTATGACTTTAACGTTTTTTTCTAGAATGTCTTTCCTGGCATATATAGAAGACACAAAGATTAAAGGTACAATTCCACCTTCAAGGAGTTCATATCTGGAGAGAGAAAATAACAAGTAAACATAGAATTATAACATAGTGTAGTGGGCACTACATGAGAAGCATGAAAAGATTTCTATGACTGTACATCAGTAAGATGTCTTACCCATCCTGGGGAATCATGGCAGGCTTCTAAGATAAAGTGGGGGTCTAAGTCAAAATTTGAAGGACAAATAGTAGTGGCAAGGAAAAGAATGAGTGAGAGAGGAAAAGATATTCCTAGGAGAGGCACAAATACAGGAGTAAGAGAAATCACAGGGCAGAGAAATGAAAATAGTTCTACAGTGGCTGAAATATTAGTTGGAAATAGAGAAATGGCAAACTCAGAAGACTTCCACGCTCAGATGGAAAATTTAGAGGTATGAAGGGCGCAGTATAAAAGAATGGGAAATAATGAGAACTATGGCAGCTGGAGATTGCAAGCCAGGCTAAAAGCATTTATAGTGAAATGAATAGACAAGGAACTGCATAAACAAAATATCTGCAGGTTGGAGATAAAGTCCGTGGATCAGTAGTGTGTGATTCCATGTTAATGATTTGATTTTAAAAGGCTTTGCATACAATGGTAAATCATTTTAACTTTATCTTCAGACAACGGGAAAACACTGAAGAATTTTAAGTAGGGCAGTGACATAATATTTATAATACAAAATAATGGCAAAACTACACTCTAGGTTATGGAGGGTATGGTAGGTTACTTGAGTACGTACATCTAAATGTCCATGTCCACAGTTCTCATCAAAGTAACCAAAAAATACATATAAAAATGAAAAGCTCTGACCTTCATTCTGAAAATTAGAAAAAGGAGAATCTTGATCCTAGAAAATTTAAACATTTGCTTGCAACATAATAAATATTGAATTGCAGTGGAAGAGTTGGTTGGTTATTGACTGTCCACTGGGAAAGGAAGACTTTGTCTCAGAATTAAATGTTAAACAGGAATGTTTAACAGGAATGTTGTCAGGAGAGACTGTGGGAGATGAAAAAGGAAAATTTTTACATTCAGTAATTGTAATTGATTCAATGAACAAGAATTTGGATTTTGATTAGAATTGAACACATGACATAAACATAACTTGAAAAATGCTTGCAAAACTCAGAAAAAAAATAGGAGCAAAAATAATGAGAGACTATATAGTGTATATTTGTTTTTGGATATTTTATATAAAATTAGAATTTCAAAAGAAACAAGCACAGCAGATAAAGAATGAGAAATTCTAAAATAAAAAAACAAAAACAAAAAAACTTTCCTAATCCAAAGATTTGAGTTTTCATAATAAAGTGGATTACTAAAACTCAGATTTTTAAAAAATAGAAGTGTTAGAGGTTTTATGTGAAATTTTTAATAGTGGCAACATCTTTAAGAAGTCAAATAGAAAAAACTATGCTTATAAATGTAAAAAATTCATCTGGTATCACTCTTTTCTGCAACATGTTATTTCAGATACAATGGAGTAATGATACCCATAGGTCTTTGGGTAGAAAGAAGATGGCACAAAAATTCTACATGAATTGAGTGCATAAATGTGGGCAGAGAAAATAATTTAAGTTATAATTCTGAGAAAGTATTCTACTCAATTCTGGAACTTTCTAAATCAAAACTACTCAAAGAACTACTTTTGTTGACTAAGAGATGGATTAAAATAAACTCAATAATGGGGAGGTTGTGCTATTATATTATTCATAATGAGCAATGGTACCAGAAAACAGTAAATGATTGCTGTTAATATGGCTACAATAATGAAATTTGTGTCAAACAAAAGTTTTAAAATAAAATATACGTTATAAAGAAATAATAAGAAAGATCTAAAATAAGAGGTGGTAGTTACCAAAATTGAAAAGGTGTGGAAGGGAAGTTGGATGTATTACTGATTTCTTACTTCAAATAAACAGAAGTCAATATATTTTTTACAAATATAATTTTACAAATTGAAACCAGTAAGTTTGAAAATATTTTTAAAATCTTAAAACCAACTTTTAATAGAATTTTAAAAACAATGCACTAAATAACTTTGAAAATGTCAAAGGAAAGCAAAAAGCAAAGGAAACACTGTTATAAATGACATGAATATTAAAAGAAGAAAAAAAGAGAAGACATCAGAGAAACCTAAAAAGCAAGGTATCATGCAAGTAACAAAAACAAAAACATAATTTAATTAAAAACTCTTCAAATAGAGGCAAGACCCACTTGGGAGAAAAGAAAAAAAAAACAAACTAACAAAAAAAAGCCCCACAAACTTGTGTGCTATTTACAAGAGATACAAAATAAATAAAAACAAAACCTCAAGTCTACCCAACAAAGAAAGGAAAAGAGGTAATATTAATGGCATCCATAATCAAATTTAAAGAAATAAAGTTGTTTAAAAAAGTTATTCTTTATTAAACACTAATATACTTTGAAGATATAGTAGGCTATAGTGGCTATTGTCTTTTATGTTTTCAACAAGAGCTAACTTATAAAAAGCAAAAGTAAGGAGAAATAAAAGGATTTGGCTAAATCGTAATTATAACGGAGGGTGTACATTATTCTCATTCTTTGTCACGTCAAGTAGGAAAGTAATAAAATGGGTGGTTTGGGCTTCCCTGATGGCGCAGTGGTTAAGAATCTGTCTGCCAATACAGGGGACATGGGTTTGAGCCATGGTCTGGGAAGATCCCTCATGCCGCAGAGCAACTAAGCCTGTGCGCCACAACTACTGAGCCTACGCTCTAGAGCCTGCGAGCCACACTACTGAACCCCGTGCACCTAGAGCCCGTGCTCCACAACAAGAGAAGCCACCATGATGAGAAGCCCATGCACCGCAAGGAAGAGTAACCCCGCTTGCCACAACTAGAGAAAGCCCACACACAGCAATGAAGACCCAGAACAGCCAAAAATAAAATAAATAAAAAAATTTTTTTTAAAAAGGTGGTTTGAAATATACTCTTAGATATGCTTATTTGGATAATGGGAAGTTGATTTATAAAGAATTTTACTTAGCATTCTTATTTCAACTTTGTGCAGCTCACAGAGGAGCTCAAAACTGAGAGCAGAATAAAATAACTATGCAGTCACGTCTGCAGTGTTATACTGAAACATGGTGGTTTAACTTTCCTCTCACAGTACCCATGATTTGTTAGTAATCACTTTACATATCACTCTCTAATAATTTCATATATCAAGTTCCTAAAATATGAGCTTTTCATTTATTTCTTTTCTTTCTGTTTTTATTATTTTATTTTTGTATTAAAGGTTGAATAATATGTTATGGGTATTATACATTATATTTTGTTTACATGATTTTAGGTGTATGGTAAGTGATAGCTACCAATGAAAGGAGAAAAACAGCCATAAGATAGAGTACTTAATTAGATGAAAAGTATCTATTAAAATTGTGTTTTATTTGACTGTTGAGGGAACTATGTCCATTTAATAAGATTTGGTAATAATTTAACAAAAATTAGCATTGATATTGAATGCAGTTTTTCCCCATTGAAATGAATACTATTGACCTGAGATACTTAACCTATTACAGGGCTTTCATGAATTTAATATGTTTGAAAGGCAGAGAAGAAAATATGTGTACCTACAGTAGACATCCATATTTTCCCAAACATTCATAGAGCATTTACAAAATGCTTGCACTTAATTTTAAAAAATCATTATATTCCCCAAAGTAAATAATATTATCTTCTCTGGACACAATAGATTCAAACTAGAAAGAAACATAAAAAACAAGCCAAAGCAAACTTAGACCTTAGAAAATACTGTCCTTGTGTCTTTGGATCATAATGAAAAACAATTCTAGAAATACATACCAATGAGGAAACAATATATTAAGTGCCTATCAAAACATCTAGAATGCAGACATAGAAATGTTAAGATAAATCTTCATATGTCTAGATATTTTTATTCTTACTTTAAAAAAGGTGAAAATAGGGCTTCCCTGGTGGCGCAGTGGTTGAGAGTCCGCCTGCCGATGCAGGGGACGCGGGTTCGTGCCCCGGTCCGGGAGGATCCCGCATGCCGCGGAGCAGCTAGGCCCGTGAGCCATGGCCGCTGAGCCTGTGCATCCGGAGCCTGTACTCCATAACGGGAGAGACCACAACAGTGAGAGGCCTGCATACCGCAAAAAAAAAAAAAAGTGAAAATAATGAAACTAACCATTTGATTAAAGACATAGAAAAGAACCTCAAATGAGTCGGGAAATAGCAGAAGGAAATTTCCTCACTTTGGCAAGAAATAATAAAAAATGGCATAAAGGGTAAATATTTGGGAAAATATAGAAAACATTCTACCTTTATTTTAATATAATGTTATATTCCTAAAGAAGATTATTGACAGATTAAATATAAAAACACCACAATATACTGTGAGGTATATAAATATGTAGAAGCAAAATACATGGCAACAAGGTTACCGTGTGTGGGAGACAATTGTAACTAAGATTTTTACACTGTGACATAGTATAATAGTTGAAGGTAGATGTTGCTATGGCAAAGGTGCATAATGTATTCTATTGAGCAATACTAAAATAATAATATATTTTTAGCATATAGCTAAAAATGCTAAAGGGGGTAAATACTAAATCCTCACTGATTCAAAAAGGGGCACAAAAGGAAGAGGATGAAGAAACTGATGGGACAAATAAAATGAATACCAAGATGGTAAGATTAAACTCAATCACATCAATAATTAAAAGAAAATAGACTAAATACACCAATTAAAGAACAAAATTCATCCGACTGGATATCAAAGCAAGATCCAGCTAAATGCTGTTTACAAGATACACATTTTAAATATAAGTGCAGACAGTTTGAAAACACAAGGATGAGAAAAATGTATAATATATTTTATATAAATATTAATCATAAGAAAGTTCTTATAACTACAGTAGAGTCAGGAAGAGTAAATTTCAAGATGAAGGGCAATACCAAAGATAAAGAGAGACATATGGTCAAGAAGATACAACAATCATATGTACATATGAAGCAAAAATAACTCTTTAGATATAAAAACAAATGAAAAGAATTAAAGGGAAAATTAGAAAAAGACACAATTATATTAGATGATTCTAACACTATTTGGTTAAAAATAGTAGAAAAATAAGTAAAGATATAGAAGATTTGAAAACAAATATTCATCAACCAAATTGTTCATTCAACCCAACTGGCATTACAGAAACAAAGAAACAAAATCAAAATACTTCAAAATGCACACTTCTTGCAAGTGTGCATGCAGTGTTCACCAAGACAGACCATGCACCAGGTCATGACACACACACCAATAAATTTCAAAAGATTGAAATCATTGAATATGTTCTCTAACCACAACATTATTAAAGGTAAAACCAAAAAGATATCTTTTAAAATCCTTAAATCCTTGAAAATTAAGCAGCCTATTGTTGAAACAATCAAGAGGTCAAAAATAAATATTTTTTGAACTGAATTATAATGAAAAGCCAGTATGTCAAAATTTGTGAGATACAGCTAAAACAAGGAAAAGTACAAGAAAATGTATAATTTTAAGTGCCTATGTGATATTCATACCAACTAGTGTGGCAGCTGAATTCAATAAGACTGACGCTATCAAAGGTTACTGAGAAATTGGATACCTTGCATGATGCCGATGGGGGTGGTACATGTCTGGAAAGATGTTTGACAGTTTCTTATAAAATTAACTCTACTACTCAGCTTCCACTTCTGGATATTTATTCAAGAAAGTCCTCTAAAGGACTTTCCTAAGAATATTCATACCAGTCTATTCATAATGACCAAAAACTGATAGCAATCTAAATGTCCATCAAAAAGAGAACAGGTAAAAAAATTTGTGGAATCATCACATAATGTAATACTACTTGACAATAACTAAGAAATGCTATAACCTGGTTGAAGCTAAAAAACATTGTGTAAAGTGATATAAACCAGACAGAAAAGAGGATATACAATATGATTCCACCACATGTAAAACTAACCTATAGTGATAGAAATAAGAAAGTCATTGCCTCTGGATATGTGGGTTGAGGGTGAAAGGTAAGAAAATTGCCTAGACAGGGGCAAAATGAAACTTACTGGGATGATGGAAATGTTCTATATCTTGTTTTGGGTGGTGGTTACACAGGTGTATATAGCTGTCAAATCTCGTCAAACTAAATCCTTAAGAACTAGGTATTTTATTGTATATAAATTATAACCCAATATGATTTTAAAAATATATTAATGGAGATTTTCTATATCATTGTTAAACTTTTTCTGAAAAAAGCCCATTTACTAAATATTTTAGGCTTTGATGGCAATACTGTCTATGTTACTCAACTCTACCATTATTGCAAGAACGTGGCCATCAACAAAGGTAAACAATGGGCATTGCTCTGCACCATTAAACTGTATTTACATGTTAACTAAAATTACTATGGTGATCTTTCTGCAATATATATAAATATCAAATCATTGTGCTTTACACCTGAAAGTAATATATTGTTATATGTCAATTATACCTCAATAAAATTCTTTTAATTTAAAAATTAAAAAAACCTCACACCTATATTTACAAAAGCAGGTGGCAGATTCGTTTTATAGGCCAGAATTCCCACCTTTGTTCTGTATTCTTACTTATTTTTTCTAATTGATCAGTTAATTATTAAAAGAGGTATTAAGGAGAGGTATTAGTGAACTTGTCAAATTCTTCTGGCTGTTCTGTCAAATTTTACTTTATGTATTTTGAGGTTTTTTTTTTTTTTATTACATGAATACATTCTATGTACTTGTAAACATACTGGTGAATTGACACTCCAAAATTTATTGTTGTTGTTAGTGTGTTCTTTATCTGTAGAAGAGTAGATTATTGGCCTTAAGGTCTAAAACTAGTTAATCCCTGTTTCTAAAAGTAAAACACTACATTTTTAAAGTAAAATATATCTGATATATATTTTTCAATTTTTTTAATTTTAACTTTTCTGTGCCTTTGTATTTTTAGAAGAATTCCTTATAAGCAGCATATAGCTGGATTTATCTTGAACAAGTTTGAAAAAAATCTTTTAATTGGAAAGTTTAATCTATCTATCATATTATTTTGGTTTCTCTATGTCCCTCATTTTATGTTTATTACTTTCGTTTCTGACTTTGTGTGAATTTATTGAACGTTTATAATCCATTTTGCCACTGTACTGTTTTATAAACTACACACTAGTTCCATTCTTTGAGTAGTTTCTAAATACATGTGTATTTTACAAAAAATCAAATTTTAGTCATTGCCTCTGCAAAATAGGTTAATATAACATATTAACTTCAATTCCATTACTCCAACTTAGCATTTTATCCTTTTTCAATATTTTAATGCTATTATGTTTTATCTCCCAAATTAGACATGATTGTTATTATTTTGTAAGCCAATTTATTATTTTTCTTATATCGCAAAATCTCCTTTAAAATTATTTCCTTCTACCTGAAGCATTTCTTTCAGAAATTATTTATATGAAAGTCATTTGAGTCACCTCTATCAGTTTTTGTTTTAATAAAAATGTCTTTATTTTACTCTCTTTCTTCAGTAAGTTCAGTTGAGTCTCCCTCAGAACCTTGAAATCATTATTTTACTGCCTTTTTCCTTCCACCTTTGCTGTTGAAAAGTCTTCTCCAAGTCCGTCATTTCGTCATAGGCAATTTGTTGTTTATTTGTTTTTTTATTCTGGGAGTCTATGATATCATCTCTTTAACTTTCATTTTTTTAAATCCTTCTTAGGATTCATTGGTCTTCCCAAAGCTGAGGGATTTTTTTTTTCCTTCCATCTCTTCTAGACAGTCTTTCTCTTAGCAAATATTGCTTTTCTTCCATTCTTTCTTGATCTTTAACCAACTATTTGATAATGCTTTTCATCCCTTCATCCATCTCCTTACCTTATAGTCAGACTTCATATTTTGCTCTCTGTACAAAATTCTGATAATTTCCCTAGATTTATTTTTCATTTCACCAACTCTGAAATATTGTCTAATCTGCTATTTGAAATATCCACTGATTTTACAAAATTTCAATGAAATAAAATTTTTCATTACTATAATTTCCTCTAAGGTTATTTTAAAATCTTTCTATAATTTATTTGTGTTTTAAATTCCCTGTTAAACTATTTAAACTACTTTGACTATTCCAATATATGAGGCTCTCGGAGGTAAAAGTGTGCTGTTTATTATTTTGGCTGTCACTCATGGTGGCTAGTTTCCCTCTGTTTTGAGATCTGACATTGGAGGGGGGTTCTTCCTCTGACCTTTTGTCCTATGTGAGTTATAATTCAACTTCCGCCTTACTACCAGTGAGAGCTCAGCCTGCCTGGTTCCCCTTATTACTCACTTGAGAAATAAGTACCTAAAGAAAATCAAGCTTTATTTATTTATTTTTTCCCAGAGACAACAAATTATAATCCTGTACTGCTGAAAGAATATTTCTCCCTTGACCATGTTTTTAAAATTTTAAATCTATTTTGCCTCTGGAACGAATACCTCGTCACATTTTTCATGTGTGCTGTGTTTGGCCTTTTCCTACCCCTCCAGAAGGCAACTGCATGAAAATGTTGGCATCACTGCTCTTTGCTACTGAGTAGGAATGACACTAGCTCTAATTAGATTACCTTTATCATAGGAACGGACAACCCTGAATGGCTACTTGTGCGTGTTTTTTAAGCAACGGTTTGTCCTACGGAGTGACCTGCCTCATTATCTTATCTAATCGTATCTGGGCTTCTCAGTTCCCACCTCCTCAAGTCACCATCACCTCTTCCTTGGGTTAGAGCTGACCTCTTGACTCCCCTCAGACACTCCTCAAATCTGTTCTTCTTACAACCACTTCAAAAACCAGTTCTTAAAAATATATTTTTTTTATTTGAGATGACCAATAAAACCAAGAAGAAACTGAAGGCTTTACCAGGCACTTGTTTAGTCATACAGTAGTCTCAGTCTAAAGAAAAGGTCCTGGGTGGAAAGAATGAAAATTAAAATGGGCGTGAAAAGACATAATGAGGAAGAAGAAAAAGGGTAAAGGGTTGCAAGATGCAGGAGAGAGAAAAGATAAAAGGAGAACTGAGAGCTGTTTGGAGAAAACACTATCCATTTTCATCAACTATTTTTTTTTTCTTTTCCATTATGGTTTATTACAAGGTACTGAATATAGGTCCCTGTGCTATACAGTAGGACCTTGTTTATCTATTTTATCTAGTTTGCATCTGCGAGCGATATTTGGCATCAACTCTTCTTTTAGTTAGAACCCACGAACTCAGCATAGGAATGGTGTGGAAATCACAGGGTGGGAGAAAAGGAAAACCCAATGCCTCTCTTGCTCTAAGCAGGCGCAGGTGTGATAAATCACATGCAGTCTGGCAGTATATCCCATTAGACCTTGCCTGGGCACTGGCTTCTGGGGCTTGGACAGGGGCCAGTGGCAACCCACGAGTACCACAAACCTCCCAGGCTGTGCTGTTTGCTTGAGCGTAAAACTATTTGCGAGAGAACAGGAGGGTGTTTGAAACAGCTGAGCTGTTTGGGGGCTGAACTGGCTTCTACTCAGGAAATCTGGGGAGAAAGAAGGTGAGAAAGAGTGGGAGGAAGAAATATACATGTATTACCTGAAGAGAGAAACAGGACTGAGGCCCTGACATGATCTGATCCCTCTAAGTAAAACCCTATTTGCAAAACATGCATGGTTTTCAGAATTTACTAAGCTAAAGAAGTGTAGAGTACAGGGTCACACCTACCCGTCATTCTCTGCAGTCTAGACTAGGAGAGGGCAGATGAGGGACTCAGGAATAAGAACAGAGATATGGGGGCAAGGGAGGAGAAATAAGAAAGACTTGATGCTTCTGCATCTCCAAGTTGCTTCTTCTAACTCTGAGTGGTACAACAATGACTTTTGTTGCACCTCCTCCAATGCAGTACATATTTATCAAACTGAGCATTAATTCCAAATATTACCTGAGGGCAAATCAAGAGCATCATCAGCACATTCCCTGAAAAAAGGTTTGTGGTGGAGGGGAGGGGGTCTCATCCAACATTCGTACATTCTTTCTTTTTCTTAAGCATCTAATGGAGGTAAATCCTGCCTCATGGAAACGAGAGGCACAGATTCTGAAGCTTCACTGCTTGGGTTCTGTATCCTGGCTCTGCCTTTTACTAGTTCTGCTATCTTGGATGGGTTACTTAACCTCTCCTTACCACAGTTTCTGCATGTGTAAAATGTAAGAATTCATTTTGTTAGTAAATATAAGTTCTTGCAACAATTCCTGGCACATAGTAAGCACCGTGAAGTGTTTGCTATAATAATCATGCCTCCCAACCCCCAATGTCAAGTCAAACCTGGTTCCAAGGACTCATTCACCAAAGTCCTTAAGATATCTATCACTTTGGTGTCTCCTTCTTCTTTCCATGGTGGTACAAAGACTCGGAGATTATGCAGTCCAGGTGAGGATAAGCAAGGAGTCATATGGCTGTTAATCCATGCTCATCCCAGTCATCACTCTTCTGCCACACGATGCCCTGGTCAAGCAGGTCAGGGCTCTTCAAGGTCACTGAGTACACAGAGATGCTGGTCATAATCGAGTTCATTATGTGGATCCTTACCACAGCTCTCAAGGACATGATGCTCAGTGCCCAGCCTCCGTAAGCTCCAGAGAACCGTCCGCAAGCGGAGGTCCTGGCGCCTCCAGGTGGTGTGCAAGGGAGGACAGGTGTTTGCCATTTTCTGTCCCATGGCCTGTCCTTCCCAATGAGCAGTATATCACCTCTGATAAGTCCTTTTTTCCTCTAATAGCACAAGTTTACATGCCTTTCCTCTTCGGGAACATCCATCCCAATCCTCTACATAAGTCTAGGATTAAAGCACTAAGGTTCTGTTAACAACCCTATGGGTCTGTGGGAAGCACAGACCTCAGCAACACAAAGTTACCCTCTTAAGATATTTTTGCGTATACCATTAGTCCATGGCAGAAAAAAATACACTACTTATCAATCTTAAATCACTAAAAGTGGGGAAATTACATATTATCTTACTCCTGCTAATGTAGTAAAAGGTAAACAGAAACACCTTTGAAGTATTAATGCCAAAAATATAGTTTGTGTGTTTGGGGATGAATGGGATACAGAGAGGACAGGAACACAACCCTTTCCCTTACAGAATGTAGCTTCTAGTTTGGATGTCACAATCTTTAAACTCAGCAGGCATGCCTTAGAATAATGGCATGCAGATACAGAATCATTCTGGCAAGCCACCGTGAGCCACGTTGCTTTTATAACTCATACATCTATTCATCCCCTGTTCTGCTTTACTCCCTAAACTGACCCTTGTGATCAGATCTGTGGGCCACAAGATAGCCTCATACTTGAGTGGTTTCTTCTCCTATTGGTATTTGCCCCCAAATCCCTATTAATAGAAACTGAAGCTCTGAGAACAGAGCTCTGGGAAGGAATAGACAGGTGTCTACATTTTCATAGGAAATTCACTGAGCTGCAGCCAAGGGAATTATTCAAAAACCCAGGTTAGGCACCGCAGCCAGAGCTAGGAACACCAGAGTATCCGAAGAAGACTTTTATTTACATCTGAATGCAATCTCCAGAGCTGCCTGACTTGCTTTCAGGCTGCTGTGAATATTTTGGTGGGAAAGTCTGCTTCGAATTCAGGGTAGCAACACACAGCTTCTTGCACCTCCCCTCCTGACACCTACCCAGGAGCCACTGAGAGAGGATTCCTGAAAAAGAGGGCCGGCCAAAACCTTTTAGGCTTTGTTGCTATGGTAAAATGGCCTTTCCTCTGTGCTGCAGATATGGGAAAGGAAATACAAGGAAGTTTAAGAAGATGTAGTTTAAATAGCATTGGATTGATTCCAAATGGCTTCATTTTTGCATAAGAGAGTCCCAAATCAGATCTAAAACATAACCACTGCTATAGTTGTAGGCTTTCCTTCTAGCTGTCAGCTTCTGCTAATTATACTCCACAATGTGAGAGAGATTTGCTTTGTTTCTTGAATCAAAGCACCAGTCTTTCCTAAGATCAGTGCTAACCATTTCCAAATTCCTCATGTGAACCAAGGAATTTTCTCTGCAGAGACAATATAGTAGAATCGTTATGAAAATGGCCTTTGGGTCAGAACAAAAGCTGAGTGAATAAAAATTCTCTGCTTGCTCCTCACTGCTTCACAGGTTTGGATCAGAAGAGTGTTCTAAAGGCTAAATGCTGTAATGAGTAAAAAATGTTTGGTACAGAGCCTGGTACGTAATGAAGGGTTAATAAGATAATGATCATTATCTCTATGTTGTTGGCTCACATCTAGTAAGTGTATTTTCCATTCTGAATTGCTAGACTCATCCCCACTCAGGAAAATAAAGTCATGAAGATTTTATTTATTTATGTGTTATTTAGTCAGCCACATGGCTAACATTTGAATCACAGACTTTGCAAATATAATTAGAGCCATGGATCCCCTTCTCCCAAAAGAAGAAATACAGTACCAAGATACACCAATGTTCATAGCAGCATTATTCACAATAGCAAAAAGGTGGAAACAAGCCAGCTGTCCACCGATGGATAAATGGATAAACAAAAAGTAGTATATACATACAATGGAAAGAAAATACATTCCTTTAAACGGAATGAAATTCTGACACATACTACAGCATAGATGAACCCTGAAGACATTATGCTAAGTGAAATAAGCCAGACACCAAAAGACAGATATGTGATTCCACTTACTTGAAGTACCAAGAGTAGCCAAATTCATAGAGACTGAAGGGGAAGGGTGGTTGCCAGGGTCTGGGAGAAGGGGAGAATTTGGAGTTATTGTTTAATGGGTAGAGAGTTTCAACACAGGATGATGAAAACCTTCTGGAGAGAGATGGTGGTCATGCTTGCACAACAATGTGAATGTACTAATTGCCACTGAACTGTACACTTAAAAATGGTTAAAACGGTAAATTTCATGTTATGTGTATTTTTCCACAATTAATTTCATGTTATGTGTATTTTTCCACAATTAAAAAATAGTAAAAATAGTTTAAAAATAGTAGTACCAGAGGAGGCTGGTTTAGTAAGTCTAGAGGAAGACAAATATTTTTAAAGCAGCTTTATTGAGTTATTATTTACGTACATACCGTAAAATCCACCCACTTTAAGAGAGCAGTTAGTTATTTTAGTAAATTTATACAGGTTTGCAACCATTACCATAATCCAATTTTAGAATATAGTAAATTTATACAGGTTTGCAACCATATAGTAAATTTATACAGGTTTGCAACCATTACCATAATCCAATTTTTAGAATATTTTCATTACCTGAAAATCTTACTTTGTGTCCTCTAGTTGTGCCTTTTCTACAAATTTCATAAAAATTAAATCACACAATATATACTATTTGTGTCTGGTTTCCTTCATTTAGTATGTTTCTGAGATTCATCCACATTGTTGCATGTATCAGGATTTCATTTTTTTTTGTTGCCTAGTAGTATGCCATTGTGTGGATAATTGTTTATCCACTCACCAGCTGATGGACACTGAGGTTGTTTCCAGAGTTTGGCTATCATGAATAATGCTGCTGTGAACATTCATGAACAATTCTTCACATGGACATAAGATTTTATGTCCCTTGTGTAGATACCTAGAGTACAGTTGCTAGGTTATAAGGTAAGTGTACGTTTAACTGTTTAAGAAACTGTCAAATTATTTTCCAAATTATGTGTACTATAGTTTACATTCCCACCAACATATATGCAAGTTCTTGCTTTTGATGTTGTTTTGTTTTATTGTTTTCATTCCATTGGCATCTGATGGGCATCTGTGTTTGTGGGCAGAAAGAGTATATTGAAACCAGTTGATTATGTATTTAGTTGTTACCTAAAATTTTGTGGTCTATGTGTAACCACTGATAAAGAAATTCTTATTGCTCTCACTGTCCTTTTTTTTCAAAAGATAACAGAAATTTTGTATTCAATCCTACAAGTTTTTTTTTTTACCTTGCTCTTTTAACCTTTCCCTTGTCCCAGATCCCGGGGGTCTGTAAGTCTGGGTTACACCAACTCATAAGGAAATGTTTAATAGCTAATGTGCTACTTTTTCAGGATTATCTCGATATTTAGGAATAATTGCAGATTGGGGAAGAACATGTCTAGTTTCAAATTCTGGCTCCACCACTAACCATCTCTGTGTCTTAGGGGACATTATTTAACCTCTCTATGTGACATATTTTTTTAACTTAAAGTGAAGATAATAATAGTTTTACCTCATAGAGATGTCATGAGAATTGAAAAAGAAAACACATGTAAAATACTTAG
This sequence comes from Stenella coeruleoalba, assembly GCF_951394435.1. Classification (NCBI taxonomy): domain Eukaryota; kingdom Metazoa; phylum Chordata; class Mammalia; order Artiodactyla; family Delphinidae; genus Stenella; species Stenella coeruleoalba. The sequence continues at coordinate 102,380,418 of NC_137154.1, read as the reverse complement.
AACAGTGTCTCATATATTATACATACTTCATTAGAGGCAGAATCCAGAGATATTGTGGGTTTGGTTCCAGAACATTGCAATAAAGCGAGTCACATGGATTTTTTTCTTGTTTCCCAGTGCATATAAAAGTTATTATACAGCATATTGTATTCTATTAAGTGTGCAATAATATTATGTCTCAAAAATGTATACACTTTAATTAAAAATACTTTATTGCTGAAAAATGCTAACCATCATCTGAGCCTTCAGTGAGTTATAATCTTCTTCCTGAAAGAGGGTCCTGTCTCCATGCTGATGGCTGCTGACTGATCAGGGTGGTGGGCACTGAAGGCTGGGGTCACTGTGGGAATTTCTTAAAATAAGACAACAGTAAAATTTGCTGAATCAGTTGACTCTTCCTTTTACAAATGATTTCCCTGTAGTCTTTCAAAATTGGAGTCAATCCCCTCAAAGCCTGCCCCTGCTTCATCAACTAAGTTTATGTAATATTCTAAATCCTTTATTGTCATTTGAACAGTCTTCACAATATCTTCACCGGGAGTAGGTTCCATCTCAAGAAACCCCTTTCTTTGCTCATCCATAAGAAGCAACTTCTCATCCACGAAAATTTCATCATGAGATTGCAGCAATTAAGTCACACCTTCAGGCTCCACTTCTAATTCTAGGTCTCTTGCTGTTTCCACCACATCTGCAGTTACTTCCTCCACTGAAGCCTTGAACACCTCAAAGTTATCCATAAGGGTTGGAATCAACTTCGTCCAAACTCTTGTTAAAGTTGACATTTTTGACCTCTTCCCGTGAATCACGAATGTTCTTAATGGCATCTAGAACAATGAAGATCAGAATGCAAGATTTCTCTGGTTCTCTAATTTCTTTCGTCCTTCACCCCAGAGGCACTCGTAACATGATCCTTTATCCTCCTCTGCTACTCCTGCTGCTCTGTCTGCAATACAGACACACACATGCCCACACACACATGCACACAGTATGGGATTGTAAGATCTAGTACCTATTCATTGGAAGGATGCAGGTGGGATAAAAATTCAATGGAAAAAGAGAAATGTTTTAATGATGCAGATTAATAAATGAGGATATTAGGTAAGGATAATTTTGAGCTTAATTTCACAAGATAAGTAAAGATTTATAGTATATGCAGGTTTATATAAAATGATGGGACAAAGCTGTGGATGACTATTCTTCTTCCCACCCCCTCCTTAGGTGGTCACTATAGTCAATCTAGGCTCCAAAGACAGCAGAGAAAATCACCACCTGTTATGGAACAATTCTTTGTAGCCTTACTCTCAGTAGAACTCACAGGAATTCAGGGATTTAAAAAATTCAGAAGTCCAACCATCTCCCTTTACTAATGAAAAAAACTGAGGTCTAGCGAAGCTAAATGATAATTTTGAAAAGACTGATTTTAGCAGAACTAGGGCTAGAATGCTGAAAAACACTCTTTCTACTAAACCATGCTAGGTCAGCCAATCTTAGCCTCTTTAAACCAGAAGGAATGGTCATGAGAAAGGAAACAAGCAGGTGCAATTTTCTTTCCTATATCAATCTGACGCTTGTATTGCATCAGCTCATGAGCTCTCTAAGAGTAAGGGCCATACTTTCATTTAGGGGACAAGCTCTCTTGTCCCCACTGGAACCCAGTTCTGATATTGCAGAACTGATATAGGACTGTGATATAGGACACTGATATAGGACTGTGGCACCCGCTTCATGCACACACTGCAAACATTAGGCAGCCTTAACTTCTGACCTCCTTTCATTCCACCCTCCTTTTAGGAGCACCTGCAAAAGGCCTCATCCCCCTCACTATACCATCCTATTGTCCCCAGCCTCTAGCTCCTGAAGATCCCGGTGGGAGGTTCACGACTAGGTCAACAGCAATAAGAGCAGCAGTTTCTCTGAGGCCCAGCCCAATTCTAGTTCTTCTGGGCTTTGTACCAGAGTATTTCTTGGTTAATGGCTTCTGTGAGAACCCAGTGTGAATGAGTAACAGGGAGGGATGAGAGACTTAAGTCTTGACATGAAGCTTTCCTCCAAGATAGACATTACATGGAGATATTAAAAATACAAGGATACATAGCCTGAAAATACAAATGTGTTATCCAAACACTAAAGCAGAGTAATTGACAGGATGAATGCCAAGGGGTGTTTAGACTTCTCGTGGCTCTACAACTATATTCCAGATCTATCATTCTCTTACATCATCATCAGTTTGGGAGTGCAAATCCTTCTAGTCCAAATCTGGGTTCGTAACACTACACAAAAGAAATAAATACAGAAGAAGGAACTATATATAGTTAGCATTTATGAAGCACTTAAAATTTGCCAGACACTCTTCTAAATCTTTTACCTAGAGTACCTCATGTATCCTTCGTAACAGTCCAAGATAAGGCAGTTTTGTTATCTCTATTTTACAGATGATGAATATGAAGTTAGGTAGTAAGTGGTACAGTGAAGCATGAGCCCAGGATGCCTGGTTCTATAGCCGGTGCTCTTATAACCACAATATCATTGGTGCACATAATATACCTTAAATGTTATTCATAGGACTTGAATTTCTATAATCAGTGCAAGTCTTGCCTCTGCTTTCTGTCTTCTTCATTCTTTTTGTTATTCTATCTCTGACATATTTCCTCTTTCATTTTTTTCCCCTTCTGTGTCTTATCACTACTGTGATATCAGTAGACATACTTTAATCTTGGGCTTATAGGCAACTGACCCTTGCCTGAGTGCAATGTTGGCTGTCTTTTTTGAGATCTGTATGTTAGATATTTCTCTATCCAACCTTTCATATATATTTCTTCATCTGTTTCCTCCTTTCCTTCCTTCCTTCTTTCCTTCATCAAACTATCAAGTTAAACTATATGCAAAACTGATCTAGATCAGTGGCTCATATGGGGTCAATTTTTGCCACTGCTTACCCCACCCCCAGAAAGAACACTTGGAAATATCTGAAAACCTTCTTAGATGTAACAAATAAATAGGTCAGAGAGAGTGTTTTACTGGCATGTAGTGGGTAGAGACCAGGCGGGCTGCTAAAGATTCTACAGTTAACTCAAGAGCCAACCCAAACCAAAGAATGACCGGTCCAAAATGTCAGTAGTACCGTTGTTGAGAAACCCATAGCAAGATGGGGAATAAGCAAAGATGTCACGAACAGTTCATTGTCTAGAGGAAGGAAAGATAGACAACAAAACTATGACAATAGTACATATGGTTAATTGCTGCAATTAAAATATGTTCAATTTAGGAGATACAGAGGAAATAAGTGTGAGAATAAAGGAGATTGCCTAAGAAGGCTTCACAAGGCATATACTAATACAACTGGGTTCTAAAAGTTCAATAGAATTTTCCCGTGGTGACAGAAGGAAGAACTCTGGCAATAGAAAGAATGAGGGATAAACACAGTCATTTGGGGGAAACTCTCAATAATTTGGGTTGCTGGAGAATATATTACAAAGACTTTAGGTTCCACATTACAAGTTTACCCTTTATTTTATAGACAGCAGAGAATCATCCCAGGGCTTAAACAGATATGCAGAATCAGATGTGCTCTGTGGATATTGCAGTTCACAATGTAGACTCTGGCTTCTGTGAAGAAGAGACAGAATGCAATACTAGAGAGGAAGAAATAACTAGAGCCTGGGAACACAATATTGAGGACATCAACCATGACAGTGGGATCTGGGGTAGAGAAAGTGAGTGAAAATAAGAGACGCTTAATAGACAGACCCAACAATGTTTAACAACTAACATGTAGATATTGAGAAAAAGTAATTGAGAAAGCTCCCTAGGTTCTGGCTTAGGCAGTTATGCAGAAACCATGAAATGCAATATAAAGAGAGGAGCTGGGGTTTATGGGGTAGTGGGTGGAAAGCATCTTTGAATTTTTAAATTGAGTGTATTAAGTTTGTGGAAAGTGTGAGTCGTAGAAATTGGAGCACAACGGAGAGGTGGACATTGCATAGGCAGGTGGAGAATAGGGGGAGATGGAACTGGGACATAGGGGAGGTTCCTGAAGGGGACAGTCAGCATTTTACTACTCAGTGTTGAAGGAAGGAAAGCAAAGCAAGCTCAGACCTGAGTGACCTTGGTAGCTATGGCTTTCCATTCTGATGGTGACGCCCCAATAGCAGGAGTTTTCAGAAAGTAAAAGATGCTGAGTCAGGCTGGGAGATAGCATTAAGGTTCTGATTATGGGTGAAGAGTCAAGTGGCAAGAACTAGACCCATGACTCAGGCCTAGACAAGCAGGGTGTTTTGAGTAAGAACTCTGGGCTCAGCAGGAACTGAACAGAAGGACAACAGACCGAGATAGAAGAGCAGGCTGGGCTAAAAATTTAAGATGGATTGTGTACACAGATAGTGGGGCTCCAGCAATAAAACCAGCCCTAGAACCACCCGCTGGTAGATTGGCGAGTATTCCTTGCCCTGTGGATAATGGACTCAGATAGTGGGCAGAGCTGAATCTCTAAGAAGACAGCTTTGGGGCAAACAGCTAACGGGTCTGGGAAGGCAGGGCTAGCACATGTCACCCAGCCAAGCCACGTGGAATCTGAGGTTCAACCTGCATCAGAAGAGCGCTTTTCAGAGAGGGTCCCCTTCCATTATGTCTCACGCTTGTTATTTAGACTTTGTAACTTAGTGTCACTAGAACCTCCGTGTCTTTTGATCTGCCTTGTGAAACTGTATAACTCCTAAAGGGTACCAGCTCAAGATTCATCTTAAATGAATCTATCTCTGACAACCCTGGGAAAATTCAATCACTCTGTTCAGAGGGGACCCCAAATATAATTTTCCCATTATGATTATTATAGATGTGTTCTCCTGAATTGCAATTATTAATTTAAATGGCATGCTGTATTTTTCTTGATATTCCTGGTGCCTTGGGTGTAGTGAGAAATCAATACATATTCGTTGGTTAAAAATAACAATAATGATGTTCTCTTAATCTGCGTGTTGATTTGTGTGTCCTTGCCATTGAGTTTATTTCTTAATCACTGGTCTGTCCCTTTTTCTTAAATTTGTTATTCATAGACATACACATACACACACACACATTTGTGTTTATTTAGCAATGAAAAACATTCCATCTCTATGAGGCTGGTACTTTCCTGTTTTAATAAGCTGTCTCATAACCATCATCCTAATATTATTTGACTGGTGCATTGGGGGGATAAAAAATGTTTAAGCTGAAATTCTCAAATTATATTTGGCAGAATATGACATGTTTTCCCTCTCTCAGCACCAAACTATACAGAAAAATACCTGATCAAATTTCTAAAATAATGTGTTTTAAAAATGATGTAGAAGTGGTCTCGGCTTGAGCCTGAGCTGTACCCACCACTGGGACTCAGGTATGTTTGGATTTGACTGGCAAATTAGTGGGACAGGCAGGGCTCTGGCATCTCACTGAATGTGAGAAAGGAGCCTACAGGAGGAAGGATAGATGTGAAATGTCCAAAGGACTGAGTTCCCTGGACCAGAATTAGTGGCTCCTAGTTGAGCCCTATAGGAGACAAGGTGAAGGTATAAGATAAGCTGTTTGTATAATATCATGGTCTCCTGCAGGCTCTAGAGCACAACGAGTTCTGCATCAATGCTCTGGTGATACAGTCTAGGAGAGGAGCTTCTACCGAAATTTGTGCAAAATTCAACATAGGCTTGATGAAGTAAGAGCTCTACTCTGGTATCAAGAGGGTGTACAGATTTTCTGGCACGGATAGAGATGCTCCGTGGTGGGCACTGTTGGAGGGGCAAGAGTGTGGCTTCCTGCACTGGCTTACCAGGAAGCAGACACTGAAGAGGGTACTGAGGCAGGAGAGGAAGAATCTCACTGATACCATGTGGCCATTGTAGCCCAAGAGATTGTTTGCAAGCACAGGTGACAACCCTCCAAGTCACTCCTGGAAATGACTGGATTAGATTTTGAAGGCTTTTGGAGATTTTGTGGGAGCAGGTGGGAGATGGCATCTATGCAGCTATTACTATTGAGTCTTTATGAATTATAATCACAGCTGGAAAATCCTGTAGAAATATACATTAAATTATTTGATATAGCTGCATTTAGATTCTAATCTATCAATAGATATATGTGATAGGTTAGTTTTCTCCCTCACTTAAACAATTTGTTCACTTATATTTTTATTTTTTCCACTTACAGTTTTATTTTTTTTCACCTATGGGTTTTTTTTCTTCCCTAGATGTTTTAAAATGGGTATTTGGAAATATTTATCCGTTTATTCAGTAAATACCTTTTCATAATCTATGAGACATAATGGGTAATTTATAGGAATCCAGATCAGGCAGCTACGGGCTTGAATTCTGTCCTTGCTACTTACTAATTGGGTGACCATAGTCACATTTCTTAAACAATCTGTACCTCAGTTTCCTCATGGGAATAACACACACACACATGCAGGCACCTACACACAGCTACCTTATTGAGTTGTTGGGAAAATATACGTAAGATACTTCAACATCTGACATAGAGTAGGTGCTCATCTGAGTCATAATTATAATTATTACCACCCTCAACATTATCAACTATTCTGTGCATGGCATCATGTTATGCCCTGTGAGGAAAAAACACCTCCCAGTCATTGTCAAGGAACTCTAGTCCTCTTTTTACCTGGTTAGGTCTTTTTTTTTTTTCCTGGAACAATCACGTTGTCATTGAAAGATGGACTTTCTATCTATGATTCTTCTCTTCACATCAATCCTTCCTCCTTGGCGTTTGTGAATGAAGAACAGAGCCTTCCTTGCTAGTCTCTTTGGTCAGTAAAGTAGGGACTATATGGTTGTGCTTTTGCTTCACTTGGTTGTATTTCCTCTCGTTAATGTTTTCCTTGATTCCACTGGGGAAAATGCTGATAGAGATGGAGAAAAGAAAAGCCTAGAAAGAGTGACTGGTCTGTGCTTTCTCACCAGCTGTATGCAGCGGAGGACCTTTTCCCCTCTGGTGTTCTCCAGTTCTCACCTGGGACATGTTCAGGACATCATTCTGGTTTTAGGGAAAGGATATGCATGAATTAATTTTTAATTACACTTATGAAGGAATTGGTCAAATAATCAAAAAGGAAGAGTAAAGAAATAGAGGGCTGTACATGCAATAGGATCTCCAACTTCTGGAATTTGCTAGTTCATCTTTGTGGCTTCCCTGTGATAGGAAAATGAGGCAAGAGGTGGAGGGTGAGTTAACCAGGGTCAGTTAGTGAAATTCTTGCAGAGTCAGGAGCAGAAGTCAGGCCTTCTGAGCAGCAAGTCCTGGACCCCATCACTTGGACCATCACTGTTGGCAGCTCTGGTCCAGGAGCGCTCAGGAGGCAGCTGACTGATGCAGGAGAAACAGGGTAACATGTTGTCTGACGAGTCACTGTGGCAGACTTATAACCACTTTTTAATCAGATAAATCTGTTCTTTTCCACTCAAATAGCATAGGAAGTCAGGGAATCAAATGAGAGGAGCCGTAGCTCTGTTCAGAGAAAGAAGAAAGAGTGAGACATGGAGGGAGTGAACATTGACTCTGCATTCTTTTCATATTTACCCCTTGAAATGCTCCCTAGAGCAAAACCAAATCCAGGCACTTTAACATATGTTATTTTGCCCGATGCTCACAAAATCCGTGAGCTGAATCTTACATTCATTTTACAGCTGTGGAAACTCAAACGAAGAGAGGTGAAATGATTTCCCAGTATCACACATGAGAAGGTGAGAAAGAATTGAGTCCATATCTTCTGATTTACCTTTTCTTTTACTCTGTAACTGTAGTTTCTAATAATTTCATGAAATATCACAAAATATCTTCTAATTTTCTCTAAATATTTTAAATATTTCATGAGATTCTTTACTCCAATTTATAATAGTTATCCCCTTTCCTGAATTCCTAAGCTCTCATTATTTAAATAGCTTGAGATTTCAATAATATTTTGTCTGGCCAATGAGAATAGAAGTACCCAGGGCAGGAGCTGTGCTCAGGGTTCCCTTCTGTCTTTCAAAATACCATGGGCATGTATCGATTCATAATAGGTGTTCAATAAACATTTGTTGAATCAAGGAATTCTTTCAGATACTTGTCTATTTTGTTCCTTATTGTCCTTGTGTCTCTCACTTTGAGCAGTTTTCCTGTGTTAAACACTATACTTAGCACAATTCACCCATTTTCTCATTTAGATACAATTATTATCTTCCTTTTTTGGTTAAGGAAGCTGAGGATATGGGGTTCCTTTTCATAAAGTTGCAAAGTTTGAGCCTTCATCAGCCTGATCTCAGGGGCCAACCTCTTAATCATGACAGTATTTTGCCTCAAGACCACCTATCTGTGTGGTAATGGGACCTGACCCCAAGAGCACTGGCTTCTTGGTTGTCAGAGTCATTATTAGACCCTCCACCAGGGGAAATTAACCAGTCAAAAAGCTGTTCATTCCCTCCCAATGAGCTCCCTCCACCTGGACTAACATGGTAGCTCCCCAGGGTCACTTTCTACCCTGGCATACACACTGCAAGTAAAAAATCTGGGGAATCAAACTCCAACATTAGTGCCATAAACACTCCACCTAATCACCCTCCTAAAATCAGCAGACCGAGTCCCCAGAATGCTAAATTCTTCTCTTCATTCCCCTCTGCCTCTTCTGAGGCTTTCATTTGAGCCTTTCCCTCCCAACTCAAACCAGATATGTAAGGATGGCATTATGTTTCTTCATAGCTAATAGCTAGACTATGAAATCATTCAGCAAGCAACTCCCAAGCCATGGGAATCCGTCGTAACAAATTTCCTTCATTTTTATAACCCTGAAGATAGAAGAGGGGCCAGGAGGTGGATGAAGGAGAGGAATATGGCCAGGTATTTTTAACTTTGTCCCTTGGTAGTTGAAGTGAGAGCAGCCCAGGTCAGATTAGAAGCAAGATCTCCTTGGAAAGGCTGGGGCATAACAGGGGCCTGGTCGATCCATATTGGATTGATTATGAAGCAGGAAGTGAAATCTGACATGGCTGACACTTAACACCTTCACACGCATCCTGTCTCCTAGACGATGAGAATAAAGATATTGTATTTTCAGTGGCACTGACATTTTTATACCTCTTAACGAAAGGGGAAACAACTCTTTGGGCTGGGTTGAAAGGATAAGGAAGCAGAGAACGCCTTCAACAGCCTTTGGGAAGATAGGTGATGTGAGTAGGAAGTTGTATAAGGAAGGAAACATCAAATCCTATATTTTGGGTGAATAAAGCAAACAAGTTTGCCTCAGCCTGGCCAAAGAATGGTTTGGGTGAGAGCAAAAAAACATGAAATAGCAAGTCAAAATAGAGAAATCCAATATTGATTTCTTTATCACCTGAAATAGTTGAAACTTTTTTCAATGTTTTCACTCCCAGTGTATTCAACAATTTCCAGAACTGAAAATATTTTCAAAATTGCATTAACTGTTTAAGGCTACTTGAGGATACATGGAATTGAAGCACAACTGTAAGTGTCTAGATCAACAGCACAACCTGACTTGATAAACTGACAACCACTTATAATAACACAGTCTGGAAATTTGAACAGACCCCGGGAATCACCCCTTTCGTCAACACCTGCCCCACCTCTAAGAGCTTTCCTTCTGAACATCTGAAGGCAGGCAGGGAACTATTTCTACCAGCTCTAGCAAAGAGATACCTCTACTTCCCTCAGTAACATTTTCCCATGCAAAACAGCAGGAAATTATTTTTTTTATTCCAAACTTAAATCTCTCTTGTTGTAATTTATGACCGTTTCTTCATATTTCATATCGGGTGAAAGTGGGGAAGAGCCAGCCCACTACTATTTCTTTCATGGTAAGATGTGTACTTGATTCAGTAGCACCATCCATTCTACTGTCTCCAGAGGGCTGGATGGGCAGGCCTTTATCTATAAAGAGGGGCCACAGCCCCCAGATATGATGGGGCTCAGTACATCACTGGGGTGGTGAGACAGGGGTGGTACCATAGGAAACACCATCAAGTATGATATCAACAGCAGTAATAGCTACAATGACGTGTGGCACCACAACAACATTTCATAATGTTTAGGGTATTTTCACATAAATCATCTCATTTGACAACCATTTTAATTCTTACTTAAAAAAAAAATACTTTTAATTTATGTGCAACTCTTGCCTCACCATCACAATAGCCCATTAAAATTTCCAGAGAGAAAATAGAAATTTCTTGAGACTCTCTAATATCTTTTTTAATAGATTTCATTCTTCTCTTCTCCAAAGCAGGTTATCCTCATAACCTCATATTCTGCTTTCAGTTCTTTTCTGTGCTCTTTTCTACAACTGTATGATTCCCATGAAGTGATTCTCTCTTTCTTCTTTCCACTTTCATTTTGTAAGATTGCATAATTCTTTTTGTAACCATTGTTTTCCTACTTTATATCCATTAAACCTGCCCCACATCTCCCTCACAAACTTCCGTACCTCACACACACACACACACACACACACACACACACACACACACCAAAAAAAGAAAACAAAAAAAAACAACAATAGCAAAAGGAAGAACAATCTTTTGGTTACCTGGATCAAAAATTTCTTATTTTTCACCAGAGAGTACATGTGATGGGTTCTGCTTCTCCCCATTATTATTAAGAAGGTACTCTTTTTCTTTTTTTGCTGTGGTTATTCCTACCAGTCCTGTGTGCCTGCACTTGCTTGTGTGCGCATGAATGTGTGGGAAATCCCTCCTAAGCTCACCTTACCATGCTACAGAGACATAGCATGGGTCCCCACTTGGAGGAAAGTATTTGAATGCATTATTTAAGACAACTGGCATTAGGAATTTGATCAGTTTTAACTTAGTTTTTGGTTGAGTTAACAGCTACATTGTGGGAAGGTCATAGGATTTGGAGTAAAAAAAAAAAGATTTAGGTCAAAATGACCTACCCCTAACTGTGGGACTTTGGGTAAGGCTCTAGGGCTCCCTGGGCATCTGTCTCTTTCAGCAGCAACATAAAAACTGTTCTCTGTGCAATTTTACTCATTATTGGTTCATCTGATATATATATATATATATATATATATATATATATATATATATTTCTAGTTAACCTTTGCACATGGAATTCTAGTCGTTTTATAACACCTATGACACACAGTATTTCTGCATTGTCTTGGAAAGGAATTGTTTAATCAATCAGATCTTTATAAATAAGTAACCTTGATTTCTTGCTTTGGGGTTATTCTATATTACCTCTGTAATTAAAAAAAAAAACAAACAAACCTTCTCCTTGCCCCTCTGTGCCCTGGCTGCATTGTCTGTCACTTCCATTATTCTGTTCTGGCTTCATGGCAAGTTTCCTGGGCCAGCTTTCTAACAGGAATTTACAAAGCTTATTGATCCTCACTTTACAGCATCATTCTCTTGCTTCTCTCAAAAAAAGTCCCTAATGGCTTCTTTCCTCCTTTATACTAATTGTTTTTGTCTTTCTCCCACTTGCTATTAGCAGCCAAAAGTAAATCCCATCTCCCTTGTAACAGAGCAGCCTCTGCATTGAGAATGACCAGCTCTTCTCCAGGAATTTCTCCCCACCACTTAGTTTCTAAGCTTCCATGGCTATGGCTACATTATTTTACTCTTCCTTCTTTGATTAATAACCATATTGTGTTCAGCTGTTGTTTACCTTGATTTTTTTCTCCTTCTCTTGAAGGAGTTCAACACAAAAGCTCCGCATCACCTCTCCTTCAGGCAGCCTTCCCTGGCTACCTTGTCTCCAAAGCCCCTCGCCACCACCCCTTCTCCCTCACTCCTAGAGGGCTGGAGTTGGAGCTTTGATTCTTCCTTAAACTCTTCATCATTCATTGCTTTCATCCTGTCTTCATGAACCTCTTCCATTTTTGATCTTTGTTTTCTGCTATTTCTGCTCAAATTTCCTCACCTTTTTTTTTTCCTGTTCAAGAATTCTATTAAATTATTCCACAGTTGGAAATATCTATTCACCGCTTTAAAGCTGGTGGCTTTATATTTTTTTCCTTCAAAGCTTTCTCCCCCCCTCCCTCCCTCTCTCCCTCATTCCCTCCTTCCTTCCTTTCTTTCTAAATGTTCATTACTTTCTGAAATTTTTGGAAGGAGTACAGGGCATTCCTTATTTCTCTTATAGTTTAAATTTGTTCTTGTTTTAACAAGAACTTGCTCACCTTTCGTGTACTTCTGTCAATTTGTTCATGCCTGAGAAATTTAATTTAGCCTTTACGAAAGCTTGACTAAAGCAGGTACTATTATTCATTTAACACTCCTCAAACTCCACCTCTGTGTCCATAAATCCAATCTAGTCTGTTTCTCCACTTTTCTTGGTCAGTGTTTGTCATTGTTGGGTCATTTTCACAAGCAGCCAGCCCATTCTTACCAGGTGTGTTAGAAATCCACTGACAATACCATTTTTCTTGCCGTGTGTAAGATTTATAATATACATAACAATAACTATTATCAACACTATTTTTCAGATAAAAGTAATATTTAATGAGAAGTTGTAGTGTTAGGCATTATACTATATATTTTCTCACATTAACTCTTTTTATAGCTGTAAAATATTTTTTGAGGCAGGTAAGTAGCCAAACAATTTTATAGGGTTTTTTTTTGTAGATATAGATTTTTATAGATAGAAACAAAGGATTGACAATGGTCATTACTATTGAGCAGCAGAATCAGAGTTCAAATGTATGTCTCCCAATTCCTCCTATGTCACACAGGTCATTTTTTACCTTAACTTTTTTTGTCATTAAAAAAGGTCATGAAGTCATGAACACACTGAGAAATGGAGACAATAATCCACATAATTGATTAAACGTGAATGTTTTACCCTATTTCAGAATTGTCATTAGTTGTAGTGCTGGTATGTGTTGTAGCAGTAACAGTAGTAGTATTTTACATAAATGAAATATTAAAATTGCAGTTGAAGACCTCTATGCACTCCAGTTCAACCCTCTTATACTGAATTTGGTGAATTATTATTATTCTCAACCAATAAAGCCAAGATATAGTGTTGTGCTGAAGGAAGCATTTAGTGTTTATTGAATGATTTTATTTGTGTTTTTGTGTGTCTTGCTTTATGTTCCTAAGGATCGTGTGTTTTAATTGGTGTCTTATTACATTTCTCTCTGCAGCATTCAGAGATGGCTGAAGCCGGGGGCATGTGTGGAAGTTAAGGATTGCTCTACTCAATACACTGATAGAGATGGGAAGTCCTGCAGTTCCCAGAAGCTGGAGAGTCATTTGCATTTCATAGTGCTACTCATGTCATTCCTTATTTAACTTTCGTGATTTTCTCATTTTTGAAGAATGGGATAAACTGGGTAGCTTCTTTGAGTTGAGTTTGAAGAGCTCTTAATTATTTATTGAACCCACTTTCAATGAACTAAGTGTAATTGTAAATGTGGCTTTTGTTTTTCCAACTTATGACTAAAGTGAAATTAATGGAAGAGTTGGTACCCTATTCCTAACTATGGAATTGGGTCTGGGGAGAAATAGAGTATGTGTTGTGTATTATTAGAATGCCTGTGGACAGGGCTAACTGAGACCATTCCCAGATGTGCTAGTAACTGAGGACTAGATGATTATGTTTCTAAAAGCCATGGACCTGAGCTCTTGTATTTCAGAAGACTGATGGAGAACTTACCCAGTTAGGGTTTCTATAATTTATGAAGGATATTGGGAATTTCAATAAAAGGAAAACATTTTCACAAAACTAATATTACAGCAAAGCATCAACAAATAGTATCTTTGTTACAGTAAAGCTAATTATTATTGTATGCCTACTTGGATCAGACACAGTGGAAACTACTTTGAATATATTTCCTCATATAATCCTCATAATTGCCCTATTAAGTATTCTTAGTCTCATTCTATAAATAAGGCAACTGAGGCTTAGGGAGTTTAAGCAATTTATACAAAGCACCCAGTTATTAGCAAATAGAAAAAATTCTGTCTAATTCTGGTAATAGGAGCTGAGCTTTCTCCCTGCAGAGGCTGTCAAATCATAGCACTTAATGTATAAAAGTTATCAAGCAAAGTAGGAAAAAATTAAATGAAAAAGTGAAAGATTTATTGGCTCCTTTATGTGTTTCTACAGCAAACACTGCATATTAGCCATCCTGTCAAACTTATATTGAATTTTCGGTCATTTGACCTTTTATCTGTTTCGTTATCACATCACATCATTTTAGTCTTGTATAGCACTAAGTACTAATAAAGGGAAGTTCAGAATAAAACATTTTTTTCCTCTAGCTTAGCAATTCCCAAGCTTCATGGAACTACGTAGCACGTTCTTTATTTTTGCACAACACACCTCTTCCCAAAGGAGTTATGTGAATGTTTGTTTTTGCCTTCCAAATAAAAGATAATAGTGATTACAAAATGAATACTGTTTCAAGAATGTCCTTATGCTCTTAGGATATTGAAGACAACAGGTAGAGTTAGTCTCTGCTAGCACAATGCCCGGTAAATAGTAAATCATCAATCAATGCTATTTAATATAATTATTACCTTTAGTAAAAGAAATCATGACAAACATAGCTGCAATAGTGCGAGCATGAGATATATGGAGACAAAAACCCATAATGACAAAACTTTGACTTTTGATCTAGTTATCTTGGCACAAAAAAACATGACTAGTTTTGACTATATGGCAAATTTTTTCTTAGGCAAAAAGACTAGTTTAATATTTGCAACATGGAATTTCTAGTAGAAATTACACTAACCAGGTTCTTATTTATTTCTGTTCTAAAAGATAACCGTTCATGAAATGAAGGAAGAACCTCTGCTTTCATAAGAACTTATATTACATGAAAATATTGCCTGAGCCTCAGATCCTGTGAACAGTCATTTTCATAGGACTTACCTAGAATTTTCACACACGTTATTCTAGCCTTTAAAATGCTCTAATAGGGTAGCTGCAGCAATTTACAGACAGGGAAACTGAGCAGAGGTTAAGTGAGTTACTCAAGGACATGGAACAAACAGCTCACATTTTCCATCTCCAAATAAGGGTGTTTTGAAAATTCAACCTCCCATCTGTGGGTGTGGAGCACATTACCAGCACTAATTACCATACTAAACTGTGGGAAATCCAATTCAGAACAATGAATTATTAGGCTTGGATAACAAACAATTAATCACTACCAAATTAATAAATATGTAACATTTGTGTTTTAATTGTTTCACTAGAGTTTCGCTTGTGTGCTTGGCCAAGGCAATGTACCAGGCATTGTGCTGGTAGAGACAGACTCCACTTGCTGTCTTCAATATCCTAACAGTGAAGTTCAGATCTCCTGCTGTGGGGAGTGTAACAGACTAGCCACTCTATCTGCTGATCTTTTGGACCTCCCACTGTGGTCTCTATGCTCTTGATGAACTATTTTTTTAATATGCAAAACAAAACTATAATTTAAGGATTATGACTTACATAGTATTATTGTAATACATGCTATTTTTTTTTCCAGAAATTGAGCTATCATAATTGTTTTGGTGTTTGTGTGTATAGGATGTGCCTAGCATTACATGTTGCATTTTACTGCAAATTTCCATCAAGACCATAGCTGAAAATTGTGTTCATCCATCCCAACATTAAATCCCACAAAGGTTTATTTTATCCAAAACGTTTTCTCCCTCATCTAAATTAAAATCATCTAAAGATAAATATACCCAAGACATTGATTTGGGCTGAATAGAATTTTATCACACCCGATTTTACAGAGCAGAAATTGTGGGGTGTAAGAAGGGATTTGAACCAAGGTGGTTCAGTTCTTAACCACTCTGCATTATTACCTCCCAAAGTCTTGCCAACCAGTTAAGCAGCAAGAGTCTAAGGAATAAGATGGGAAGTTACAAGACAAGAAAACTTTGGTTTCAAATTCTGACAGAGAAGATTTTCAATATAAAATTCTTTACCCAGACAAAAGATCAGATGTGGTGATAAATATTTCAGGTATGCTGAGATTGAAAAATCAACTTATTACCACCTTTTCTCAGGATGATATTAAAACAAAAAAAATGATTTTCAACAAAATTTAAAGTAAAAAGGAAACAGGAAGAGGGTGTTACATCCAGCAAACTGGCCATCCAACACAGGTGGTCATTAAAAGGAACGTTCAGGATGGTAGCTGTGTAGATCTAGAAACAAAACAGTATGGACTAGAACAGAAGGACCGGAACCAATGTCTTTGGGAGTTTGCCAGAAAAAAAGAGATGTATTTGAGTACATGGAAAATAATATTGTTAGGCCTGTAGGAGAAAGATTGGAACTCTTGAAAAGATATCAGTTAGTTTGTTCATAGAAAACTAAACAAATGAAAAATTATGGTAATGATGAACTCCAAAAACAGCAACAACAATAACAACAGCAAAAGGTTTATAAGAAAGGAGGGACACAACAGTGAACAATATTTGGAAGGTTCTAAGAATATAAGCTATTAATTTACCTAAAAGTTGTGATATAATTATGTTGGAAAGCTGGGAGTAGGTGAAGTTAGGATGACGGGTGTGGAAAAGCTAAATCCTTATCTCCAATGGCAGGTTGTCAATACACAAGGCTTAAAATTAAAAACAATACTCAAGGCTAGTAGAATCACATGCTGTTCAGAGACATGGAAGCATCGGTCATGTGAAATAGCTAGAAGAGTTGAGTAGTTGATTTTGGGATAAAAAATCTGAGGAATGGGATGGGGTAGGATACTCTTTCACTTTAAGACTTTAAGAATTATTTGACATTAAAAACTATTTACAGTTATTACTGATATAACATTAAAATTATTTAAAATTTAAAAATAAAAATACTTTTGCTACATGTTTCCCAATATATCAAGGAAGATTCTGGAGCAGGAACAGAACTGGGGAGAAGAGAGAGCTGTCTTTCCCTTGACCCTAGAAGTGAGTCTTCTATATCTTTGCCTCAGAACTGTTAAGATCAAGGTGGACAGACTCTGGAGGAAGGAACGTGACACATGAGTTTGAAACATTGGTTATTGGTCCTCAGATCATGAGCCATGAAAAGAAGGTCACCAAAGGTTTTTTTGTTTTTGTTTTGTTTTGTTTTTTGCTGCTCCCATCAATGCAGGCACAGACCTGAGTTCCTTGAACTTCAGCTCTGCTATGGACATGGGGAGAGCTGCCTGCCCCTCAGTCCTGGCTCCCTCACCAAGAGCGGGGAGCTGCCAGTTAAGTTGGACTCTGGACCCATTAATCATGCACGTGACAGGCATTCTCTCTCTTCAATCTCTCTGGGTGACTGAATGAGCCAATGGAGCCCTGACTATTTTGGCAGGTTTAGTGCTCTGTATCAGTCTGTGTGACCATCCTTGGATTTCCTGCTTTTGTGACACTGATTATTAGGAGTAAGGTCCAAGATTTTGATTTTGGCTTTGGGGCGGCACATGCCAGACTTATGACTTAGCTCAATTTGGACATTGGCTCAAGCCAGGTATGCCAGCTTTTCGAAGAGCCCTCTGTCAAGGTGGGGACCTTCACCCAGCTTTCAGTAAAGTAATTTCCTTTTTCTTATTTGCCTACTGAGCCTTTCACATCTATCCCTTAGCAACCCTACTGGTGGGGAGGTGAGTAGATGGATTGCAAGGCAAGATTCAGGCAATCCTGGGTCCCTGATTCTAATAATCATAAAACAAACAAACACAAAACACTTAAACCTACTTACCTTCACTTCTAACAGCAACCATGAAGAACAAGCAATCACACTTATTTTATACAAAAAACAGTTTTTATGTGTAAAGGTAAGATGCCCAGAACACATTGCTTACAGTCTGTTCTATCCCAAATCCTACACAAAAGACCAGCCCTTGCTATTGATTAAAGACCTAGGGATGCTCATAAAAGCCTCTTCAAGCAGCTGTGGAAGTCTATGGAAATTATATTTTCATGTGCTTTTACAATAATAGTAATAATCATTCATTTTCTAGTGATGAAACAGGAACAAAAGAATGAACAAACAAAACCAAAAGAATAAAAATGGAAGGCTTATGTTAGGTAAGGAGTTAATAAATACTGGAAAAAGACCCAGTGTTCCAGTTTGCCAGTATTAGGCTAAGAGTTGTAGCTTTTGTAACACAGATAATTTCATTTTAAAAGATGAGGATCATATTCTCTCACTCAGATTGCGGAGCTCTAATCTTTTGCAACTGAGTCATCACTTAAATTCAGTAGATGAGACACTAGCACAGAGTTGTTTCCCTATAGGTACTTGCTAAATCCCTGTGAAATAGTTTTATATGGATTTGTGAAGGGGTTGGATAGAAGTATTTACCTTAAATTCCCTAATTCTCAGAAAATCAAATTCTGTCACTTAAACATCAGTTTCTCAGTAATTTCCTCATGAGAAACTGGGAATCCCAAACTTATCTCTCTCACCTAAAATTTTATTTATATTTATTTATGTTATTGAAGTACAGTTGATTTACAATGTTGTGTTACTTTCTGCTGTACAGCAAAGTGATTCAGTTATACAAATATATACATTCTTTTTTATATTCTTTTTTAAACTTCCCTCTCTCTCTCTCTCTCTCTATATCTATCTATCTATCTATCTATCTATCTATATATATATATATGTTTTAAGATTTTATTTTATTTTATTTTTTTATGGCCGTGCCTTGTGGCTTGTGGGATCTTAGTTCGCTGACCAGGGATCAAACCCCAACGGCAGTGAAGGCATGGAGTCTTAACCACTGGACCACCAGGGAATTCCCTACATTCTTTTCCATTTTGGTTTATCACAAGATATTGAGTACAGTTCTCTGTGCTGTACAGTAGGTCCTTGCTGTTTATCCATCCTATGTATAATAGTTTACATCTACTAACCCCAAACTCCTAATCCATCCCTCCCCAAGGCCCCTCCCCTTTGGCAACCACAGGTCTGTTCTCT